>NC_045559.1:149499887-150699887 GCF_009819795.1 Aythya fuligula
ATTGCCCTGGCCCAGGTGCAGCACCTTGCACGTAGACTTGTTGAACCTCATTACGTTTATGTGGGCCCACTTCTCAAGCCTCCCCAGGCCCCTTTGGATGGCGTCCCTTCTATCATATCAACTGCACCACTCAGCTTGGTGTCATCTTCAAATTTGCTGAGGCTTCACTTTATCCCACTGTCTATGTCATTGATGAAGATATTAAACAGTACCAGTATGAGGACAGACCCCTGAGGTACGCCACTCGTCACTAGCCTCCGCTTGGACATAGAGCCATAAGATCAATGCAATTATGTACACAGCATGTTAAACAAAATTATGATGACTGAATACTAGATATTAACGAGGCTAAGAAGAATGAAGGTATGCATACCTCAAGTTTATTGTTATTAAGTAAAATGTGTGCTAATGTCTGAATACATTCTTTCATTAGATGCAAACTTTATTGAGCAGAATTATGAAATGTATGAATGTTAGGAATTACACATTAATCTCAATAATTAACAATTAAAACAATAACAATTAAAATTGCAGTTCTCTTTATTCTTAGTATGCTCTGTCTCTTCCCATGGTTCTTTAGATCTGTAAACAACCTCAACAACCTCAAACAGTCAATTGACATAGCATTGCAAAGTTCAAAGTAGTCTAACTTTCACTTATTCCATTTATAAAATACAACAATTTTCAATATTAAAAAACCTTAGCCTGGTGGTGGTGGTGGGGAATCAGATACATATATATATTTATATATATTAGGGAGAGAGAGAGAGAAAGAGAGAGAGAAAGAGAAAGAAAAAAGGAAAGGAAAGGAAAGGAAAGGAAAGGAAAGGAAAGGAAAGGAAAGGAAAGGAAAGGAAAGGAAAGGAAAGGAAAGGAAAGGAAAGGAAAGGAAAGGAAAGGAAAGGAAAGGAAAGGAAAGGAAAGGAAAGGAAAGGAAAGGAAAGGAAAGGAAAGGAAAGGAAAGGAAAGGAAAGGAAAGGAAAGGAAAGGAAAGGAAAGGAAAGGAAAGGAAAGGAAAGGAAAGGAAAGGAAAGGAAAGGAAAGGAAAGGAAAGGAAAGGAGAGGAAAGGAGAGGAGAGGAAAGGAGAGGAGAGGAAAGGAGAGGAGAGGAGAGGAAAGGAGAGGAGAGGAGAGGAGAGGAGAGGAGAGGAGAGGAGAGGAGAGGAGAGGAGAGGAGAGGAGAGGAGAGGAGAGGAGAGGAGAGGAGAGGAGAGGAGAGGAGAGGAGAGGAGAGGAGAGGAGAGGAGAGGAGAGGAGAGGAGAGGAGAGGAGAGGAGAGGAGAGGAGAGGAGAGGAGAGGAGAGGAGAGGAGAGGAGAGGAGAGGAGAGGAGAGGAGAGGAGAGGAGAGGAGAGGAGAGGAGAGGAGAGGAGAGGAGAGGAGAGGAGAGGAGAGGAGAGGAGAGGAGAGGAGAGGAGAGGAGAGGAGAGGAGAGGAGAGGAGAGGAGAGGAGAGGAGAGGAGAGGAGAGGAGAGGAGAGGAGAGGAGAGGAGAGGAGAGGAGAGGAGAGGAGAGGAGAGGAGAGGAGAGGAGAGGAGAGGAGAGGAGAGGAGAGGAGAGGAGAGGAGAGGAGAGGAGAGGAGAGGAGAGGAGAGGAGAGGAGAGGAGAGGAGAGGAGAGGAGAGGAGAGGAGAGGAGAGGAGAGGAGAGGAGAGGAGAGGTGCCAGGCACAGAGGTGCAATTTCTGTGCCTGGCACAGAAATTGCACCTCTGAAACCTGTTTTTTTTTTTTTATTTAGATTTCAGTGATATAATTTTCAGGTTATAATTTGTTTTAATTCAGTCTACTAAAGCTTGGATATTCAGATCTAATTCGAACACTTATACAGGGGAGAAAAAAAAAAAAAAAAAAAAAAAAAGTGTGTTTATCCAAAATGGGCAATCTAAATCTAATATCAAGCAGCTTAGACTTAGGTATCTATCTGATTGTTACATGTCTAAAGCCAAGCAAAGTAATCCAACCCAAAGAGATATCACATACCTAATGAGACGATATAATAGTTTGCATATGGGACTAAGCAAATCTGTGGGAATTCTGTATAAAGAACTAAACTTAAAAAGTCACTCTCCCTGGACATATGTGACCTCTAAAATATTTATTTAGAGAGATATTTCAGTGTGCTTGAAGTTCCCAAAAGTATTCTGTGGTCTGCAGAATTTACCTCTAACTTAGTATTTAGCAATTTCATGTGTTTAAAATTCCATCAGGGATGGTCTTTGACTACAGAGGTTAAATAGAGGGGTTTCTAAACATTCCTTGAGTATGAATCATATGTCACCAGAAAAGTTGGGTCTTTAAATCTGTTAATTTGCTTTATTAGCTCAAGAGGCTTTCTAAAGTAAGATTAGAATACTTATATACTATGATTAATTGTCTTTAAATACAATTTTCCATCTGGAAACAAGAAGGTAATTTACTTCCCAGACACTATCAAAAAGTCTGTGGTCTAACAGAACTTTAACAAACTATCAGTGGTAAACACATTGCAAGTCAAGAGCTACTTGGGAAACACAAAAGGGTGATTTGGCCTAGGTACTTAAATCACCCTTTGCATCTTTTTTTTCTCTCTCTTCACTGTAATGGGGAGGTAGGGCAACCAACCACCTAAAGAAAGACTTAAAGATAATGGGATAAGTCAGGCTCAAAAAATAGTTTTGAAATAAATATTTTGATTATGAAATCTTTTATTCCTTACAAATTTAGAATAGTTATTGAATTTAGGGAAGTATTAGCAAGATCAAAAAAAAATATCTGAATATCTATAAAACAAGAGGCACCAGAAGAGAGTGAAGAATCATTTTGTGTGTTGGATGAATTTTTTAATAGCTAAAATCAAGTCTGTTATAGTACTGAAAAAAAAAATAAAATAAAATATTGCACCATTAGTATATACAAAATAATAACTTTACAAAAACTGCTTTCATAAAGAATTGTCACCATGAACTAACAATCAAGAACAAATGAATGCATATATTCACTATGCTCACTGAAACACTTCAAAAATTCATTAATATCTTCACATAGTCTGTCCAGAATATTATTTTTCATTCTGACTAATCTATTAATTTTGCATTAGCTGTAAAACAGAGATTCTCTTTGTTAAAGTAAAACTGTTCTAAAATATGACATCTTCTTTGAAGTCTTTCGGAAGAAAAAAGAATACAGTGAGTTTGAATGTACTCTTCAAATTGATTTGCACTTTGCTGTATTAAAAGATAATCAGAACAAATTAAAAAAAAAAAAAAAAAAAAGTCATTTTATGCTCACCTTAGTCTTGGCAATTTGGTTAAAAGCACAGAAATATAATTGTGTTTTTACAGCACTTACCTTGAGTTGATTTGCTAAATTTTTAAGTTTGAGTAATATGCTAGTTGTATTTGGTAAAAAATGCTTCCCAGTGTTTCTTGGATGTATGAGACAACAGTGATCCAAGATGTATGTCACTAATTAAAGTCATTATTTAAGAGGATCCAACACAGCTGGCCAGAAATATAATACTTCATCCACTCTACAAAATGTGCTCAGGCAGCAAATAGTCAGACACTCAGTAGGGTAAAGACTTTCAGCCGGAAGTGAATTTCCATAAGGTTAGTATTCACAAAAGAGAATGCCTTTTTCATCCTTGTCATTCAAAACATTTACATACATGAGTTTGGCATGAAGGAAGAGAGGTCACAAGAAACAAAATGATTTTATGCCATACCTATCTTGAAACTACTATGTAATGGCACGCCTTTCTTTGAGGAGGAAAATAAGCTAAAATACCTCTTCTTCCATTAAATCAGTCACCTCAGTCTCCTGAGAGAGAAAAAAAAAAAAAAAAAAAAAAAAAAAAAGCAAAGCTTCTCAGTAGTGTTTTTAGCATGTTTTTGTTCACCATTTGCACAATAAGCTTGGTACAATGCAATTCCTGTATCTGATAGAGTTCTTCTAGAGATTGCAATCAAATAATCAAATAATAATAACCAACAATCACCTACAACAATAAATAAGAAGCAAGATAAATAATGAATGAATAATAATGCCACAATAAATATTAATGAAGTTACATAACAATATATTATGGACTGTCACAAATTCAGACACAATCTGAATAGCTTGATGATTATCTTCACACGTTAACAAACATCAGAACACTGGTTTGGATGAAAATGAGGTTACAGTTTTATCATCCTTAGTGAGGAAAGTGCAGTCCCAAGTATCAAAATATTTATTCAAGCTTCCCCCTATGCATTTAGTGAATCACACATCTAACCTTATTCATAAAATAAAATTAAAATAAAATAAAATAAAATAAAATAAAATAAAATAAAATAAAATAAATAAAATCTCTGTCCCTTTGCACGAAGATGTTACTGTACTTTGGCTGGCACTGTCCTAGTTTTTGTCTTGCATAAGTATTTTTTGCTTAACTTCCTCACATATGTGTGAAGGTGTTGTAGTGTTCCCTAGTAATGAAAAATAAAATCTCCAAACTTATGACTTTTAGTCTTATAACTCAGTCTTAATATCACAAAAGATTAACCATCTGCCCTAATTTGTGGGTGTATAGGTTAGATGTCTATACTTAGGATAGTCATGATATGCCTCTTTTTAGTTATTATTATTATCTTTTATATTACTAGGAAAAAATAAAAATGCATCTAGAGAACACTGATTCCCGTCTAAAAAATGAGTATCTAAGCTGAGTAAAAATAATAGTCTTCTATTGACTATAAAAGGAGTATAAGTGACTGGCTTAGATTCAAAGACTAATATTTAGACAGCTAAAACCGGAGAAAATGAATCCCACGTCCCGAAACATGAGAAGGTCCTCTGACACAGACTTAAATATACCTTAATTTTTCCAGATCATACATGTAATGTTCTAAGTAATCAAAACATAAGTTCTAAGTTACCAAAAATTCTAAGATGTTGGAGGTAGACACATGGAGACAAGATTACCCTTTGAAGGCCTGCAGAGCTCCAATGCCACTATGCACAGAAGCATGTACTTCAGTTAACGGACTGTTTCATGAGGAGCCCAAGGAAAAAAATATCTAAATTAGGCAGGTGGGGTTCTACCCAAATAATGTTCAATAAAAACAAGTAGACTCCACTTTCCTGTATTCACCCTTGATTACACTACTATGCCATAAAGATTGTTTTTATAGCTGAATTATCAACCTCTTAAACTCTGTGTTTCAATAATGGAATTGTTGACACCATCGCAACCGTAATAGTGTAACAGTGCCATTATAATTATCATTATAGGAACAGATCTTACAGCAAGACAGAGTGGTGCATTCATTAATTTCCCTGTCTGATGCAGCTCGGATTCAGATACAGCTCAGAGTCTAAAGGTCAGAAGTCAAATCAATCTGCTCCATGGATGTTCAGTTTAGCGAAATGCAATGTCATAAGGGGATGGCAGAGAAAAGCTTATGTGCTCATAGGGTGACCGTGAAGCAACAAATTAAAAATGTTAATATCCATTTAGATTAACTTTCTATAACATTTTATAAAATAATGATGATAAAAAAAAAAAAATACATTTAAAAATCAGTACATTAACACCTGATTAACAGATTTAGCAGTGGATTTGATGTTGTTACTGCATTTAGAAAGTTTGTTTGTAGGAGGGTACCATATGTACTGTTATTACTTACAGAAATTGTTGTGTTTTGATATCCTAATTTTAGATATCAGTACCGATATGTAAGGACCTGATTTTTTTTTTTTTTACAGGAAATTTAACTTGTAGTTTCCCTAACTCTTGCTTAGGGAATTTAAATTCTCTGAAGGCTTGTGTATTTAAGAAAACTGTGGGACAACTAACATAATTTGGACAACAATTTTTAGCTTGCTCTATGCCCTAAGCAATGATTACATGATACGATGATATTTCTTTCTTTTTTTTTTTTTAACATGGTAGTAATGAATCAATTAGGAGTCAAACAACATCACAACACAGCATCAAACCCTTATATATAAATAATAAATAAATATATTAAATAATATTAATAAATATTAAAAAGATATATAATATATAGTATATATTTAATATATAATAAATACACATTGTATGTATATATATAATAAATAGAATATATATATAATAAAAAATAAATTAGGATATATACTGGAACACTAGTGATCAAACTAAACTTCACATCTAAACTTCACATATATCAATGTATTTTTTATTCTTATCTTTTGTGTCTATGCTTTGCAGTGAAGCTTAGAGTAACTGCAGTTTACTCTGCTAGATCACCACTAAATGAATTGAGTTCTCAAGCCTGATTAACCTGAATGATCGGAATGAAATCCAGTTGAAAGCTGTAGTCATTTATGTAGGTATTTATATATTAATGAAAGTTTTGTGTTCATGGGAGGACTTTAAACCTTTGTTTAATTATTCTTGCTTATTTCTTGCCTATTTAAGCGTGTTTACATCTTAACGCACATACAGTTGGCAATTTACAAAAGAAATTGTAGATGCTCTTGCAGTCTTTCCTTTCATCATTTCCAGTGTTCTAACAGTGTTCTAAAGTTGCAATGCTTATTAATCCAAAAGGACCATGCTGGCATGTTTCATTACAGGTTCGAGCTTATCATTTGACAGACAGTGCTATATGTAAAACTTTCCTCAGAAAATTGTCAAAGCCAATAGCGAACACAGATACAGGATTCAATTTACAGAAATTTTAAAGGCAACTCAAAATAAATAAACAGATATATAAGTGTTGTGTTACTGACAAACTACTGTTCTGTGCACAGCAAATCGAAATCCCTATCCTGCCTCCACATGTGACCCATAGAAAACACTTCTGCCCTGCACAGTAAGCTTGATGCAAGGTATAAGGCACTTTATAAAACTGGAATTCCTTAAGGAGATTTTCCAGAGAGCAAAATGCATTGTCTTGTTCCTCTAGGACAAAACGTGGGTGAAATTATAGAAGTGTCACAAGCTGAGAGGTCAATTATTGCTACCAGTCTCTCAGAGGAAGCTGGATCATCATGGATGGCCTTTGCCATTAACCATCCCCGGCCTGTAAGACAGCTCTACTCAGCTGCTCAGAGTAGCTCCTGGATAGGCAGCAGAGAACCTGCATCACAATACTTTGAAACATGATCATTACAGAAAATGAAAGGGGAAAACAGAATATCTAACATATGTAAATCTGATAAAATGATTAACATTGGGTTGTTTGCACATTTTGTTTTCTTACAGAGATATCAGCACTGGCAACGGGGAACTAATAATAACAAATCAGTCCTATTATTGTGGGGTATAATTAGGGATTAATATGTGGAAAAGACTGATACTGTGTTTTCTATAAATAGCAGGATTTACTGACATATTTTCCATACCTTTTGCAATAAATTCCAGGACCCAAGAATACAAAGACTGAACCTGACTGTCCAGTGATTTCAGCAGCCACAGATATTGAATTCCATCTTTTTCTTCTTCCAAGCCTGCCTTGCTCTCACTGAAACTAAAATGTTTTTGACTGAAAATTAACAGTACAAAAATCATCACAATGAACCCAACATGCAAGCATAAAACTTCCACCCACAGCAGGGATGTTGAACAGAAGCAACATTATCATTAAGAATGTCCTTAAGTGTCAGGAATGAAGCCTAGAAAATTAAATTACAGACAAGCTCAAACAGTAAGAGCAGTCAGAATGAAGTCTCTCGGAACAATGGACGGGGACAATGGAGAGTCAAATCACTGTAATAATACCTATTCCTGCTATAAGGAAAACAAAATAGATTACACAATTCAAAAGTATTTCATGAGCAGAACGAGCAGAAGAGGTGTGTTACAGTGAAAAAGAAATGGGGGAGTGTGGGGAAGGTATCTATGGTTTGGAAGGTTTTTCAGCTGCAACTGCTCCTTCCAGCAATAATATAAAAATTCTGAAACTGAGTACCAAAGGTCAGCATGGCAGTGCTAGTTAATACACAGAAAAATATAAAAACAATTTCCTCACATTAAATAACAGAAGAGAAAATGACAACTTACTACAGAACTGCAATTGTTGTGTTTTTTGTTTTTTTTTTTTTTTTTCTGGTATTTGATTAAATTAAATGGGTTGCTGAGATTCCTTCAGTAACTTTAATAGTTCTACAATGAAATGATGTGGAAATTAAAATATAGTTTTCTCCATCATAACAGAAAAATAGCAGACATGGAAGAATGATGACAGTATATGCAGGCAAACCATATGTGCGGAAGTGAACTTTAGGGTAATGTTCAAACATATATATTTTTTAAAGATATCCATAATGTAACCAGAAATCACTTCATAAATTAATCACTTATAAGAAAAAAAAAAGTAATAGTAATAATAATAATAATAAGAGAAAAAAGACAAGATATATTCCTTTAGCAATAAACACATTAATAATTAGTAATTATTAGTAAAAATTAGTAATAATTAGTATTCAGTAATCTAATAATATTTAAAATAGATTTAACATTTCTGGTTTAAACAAATCTGGTTTTAGGCATCAGCCTTGGAATGAAAAAGGTAAATTTTAATGCTCAATTATTTTATCATACTAAAACTTCATTGTGATGACTCTTTATATACATTAACATATTTGAAAATCCAGGGAACATGGAGTCAGGTTGTAACCATGGCTTTAACAAAGATTCATTATGTTAATGTAAGGAAAAATATTAAGTTTTAAAAGCATCTATTACATCTTAAATAAATTCATGACACTTAGAGTTCTAGGTCTTTAAGTGTCTATAGCAATATACACCAATATAAATATGTCATATCCCATAAGTCTATAACTGTATAATACCTAACCTACCATATAATTGAGTAAAAAGTATTACTTACCTTGCATTAATGGGAACCTTTTAAGATTTATTGTTCATATGCACTTTCCATCGTTAATACATATAAATCTTATGGGAAAACTTAGAGACTGAAGTGTAGTAGTGTCCTTTCTTTTCACATGCAACCCAAATTTTTGTATTTGAAAGGAAAGGCTTACAGTAACCACTTCCCAGTTCCCCACTGATTCCAGAGATGGAGTCACACAAGACTCCAAGGCAGAGGTTGATGCTGGATTAGTTACAAAAGTGAATAAAGACAGCATGCCTAAGAACTCATGTTACTGTAAGATTTTCTCTTTTGACAACTACCTCTATGTGCACATACCAATTTGCGGAGCATTTCATCCAGTGTTATACCAGAACATGGAAAATCAAGCAAAGCACAATCACACTGAATGAAGCCCTGGAGATGGAAGTTTCACAGAGCATTACATGACCTTAGAGGATATGAATAGATGTCACTACATTTGTTTCTTACCTGCACTTACAGTGACTTCTTTTCCACCATGTATGCAAAGACCATTCTTAATAAATTTATTTCATATTAATTTAAAAGCATAGCCAACGCACTGAAAAGGCCTTTTGTTCTTCTTTATCTCAGTCATTAGGTAACTTGCACTCTTTGTCTACTGAGGGCAGGGTGTAGGCTACTTAGTGTTCTAAATTCTTTTTAGGTAGCAAAATGAAAGAAACTCAGTTTGGAGGACTGTGGATCTTTTCTTAGGCATGACAAAAGAGTATCTGCCACCTTGATTAACCCACTTAGTGGGGAGGAACATCTCCAGAGGAGCACTTTTGCATCCTTCAAATAGCAATCTTCTAGGAAAGTTAGGCAAATCCACAGGCTCTCCCTGTTTTGGGCAGTCTCTCCAATGGCAGACAATGCAGTTTGCAGTTGGAGCTTTGTAGCCCCCCTGTACTGGGTCTGGCTGGAATGTTAACTTTCCCTGTAGCAGCCCATACAGTGCTGTAATCTGCACTTGTAGCTAGAACAGCAGTGGTATCATACCAGTGTTGTGTTTGCTGCTGAGCAGTGCTGGCACAGTGTCAGGACTCTCTCTAACCTTCCTAGGGGGTGGGAAAAAAAAGTGAGAAAGAAACATCACCAGGGGAGCTGACCTAAATCAACCAAAGGGATATTCCATACCCTAGGATGTCACACTCAGCAATGAAAGGTGGAAAAAGGAAGAAGAGGTGGGCTCTTGTTGCGAAAACGTCTGTCCTCCCGAACAACTGCTATGTGCATTGAGGCCCTGCTTCAAGGACGTGGTCAAGCATTGCTCATTTGTGGGAAGTAGAGAGTAATCTCTTTCCTCTGCATTTCCACATAGCCTTTACTTGTTTTGTTTTGTTTTTCCCTTTCCCCCTCCCTTTTTCCCTCTCCCTTTTTTCCCTTTAGTTAAATTGTTTAATTAATAATAATCTTTCCTTATTTTTTTTCATTTAATTACATTATCCTTATCTCAGCCCATGAGTTGTTCTTTCCTTTACTTCTTCCCCTCCTCTTCTAAGGAGGGAGAGTGAGAGAGTGGCTGTGGTGTTCAGCTGCCTAGCATGGTGAAAACACCATACCCCCTCATTTTTCCTTGCTCTTTTGCCCAAGACCCATCCCAGCTGAGTTACAGAGGTTGGAAGCCAGTCTGCAGACTTAGTTTCAATGCAGTCACCATGCAGATGATCTCAGCAGAAGCTGAAGCATACCAAAGCTAAACTAGTCCCCAGATATATTCTTCCCTTATTTAATTCTTTTTCTCAAAACTCTCACTGTGCTTTCAGAGAGTGATGCAGAAATTTCTCCTGTGACCAATTTGAGCTCTATAAAATTTGCTCAATTACCACAAAGTTCCAGATAGAAGAATAGAAAATGTGTCTGTATTGAAAGACATTTGATTCAAATCCTACCAAAGTTCTTTTTTTTTTTTTTTTTTTTTTAGAAATGTTATAACCCTCTTCCCATTGATTATATTGCCAAGTTTACCTTTTAAAAGTCAGAAGTTGAGAGACAGAAGAAAGGTCCAAAAAATTGACATCTTGATTACATTTAGTAGCCATATCTTCAGCTGTAATCCCCAGGAAATCCTCTTCCTGTTGACACTGCTATTTAAAAGTAAATATGGGCTGTGGAGGATATGTGTTTTCTTCTCCATTTGTTATCTCTGACCTCCAAAGATAGGACAGGTATATACTATGAAACACTTAGACCATTTCAGATATTTTTAAGAATATTTTTGCATTAGTTTTCTTATAGGTTATTGTTACATTTAGAAAACACAATATGGCAGGCCAGAAATGTACAATTATTTCACAGGGAAGTTTATTGTATGACAACACTAGAATTTGGCTTGTTATGCACCGGATAGCTACAAAATAGTTCTTGATGGCTTAGTGACCAAAAAGTAAGAAACAGGAAGAAAATTCTCAAAACCTTTTTGGTGATTAAAATAAATTACAAAAATAAATTGTCTTAGAATTTGATGTTCTTACATTAAACATAGCATGTTTTAGCTCAAGGCAAATTCTATGGACTAATTACAAAACCAATGAAAATTAGATGCTGACACAATGTCAATTTTAGAGTAATAATTGCACTGCTATAATAATCTGTTTAATTGTTGTTTATTGTAATTAAATTCTCATGGCACTCCAGAGTTGCAATTTTCTCTTCCTTGTCAGCAAAGTTTCCTTTTATAGAACATTTTGCCGAAAGCAACCAGTGATGTTACAAGACAGACATTAATCAAAGGACCTTACAAAGCTACATATACCTGGCATCCTTGAGGAAAAATATTTTCCAAAACAAGAAACCCACAAAGACAGGAACATGGTGGTTTATGGGAGCATTGTTAAGCTTGGAAGCAAAAATTTTAGAATTCATTTTAAAGTATGTATTATATGAAGGAATATTCATTAGACAATATTATTCACTTAATGACCGAAATACCTCTCATTGAGAAGACTGACAGCTAATTATAATTAACAAGACCAATAATTTTCCCATATCCATTTTCCAGATGTTAATGTAAACTAGATTGACAACACAGATAGACATATCAAAGGAGTCTAAGAGAATTCATTTGCACCTGCTCAATACCAAAATATCACAGAGGTCAGCAGGAAATTCAGAGTTAATTTTAAGATTTTGATATATTGGAATGACATCTGGCCTCAGTGGAACTTTGAGGGCAAACTCAATAAAAATTCATACCACCAAAGAAATCTGGATGAAAAGAAAAAAAAAAAAAAAAGAACACCAAAGATAATTAATATCACTTTTACATAGTGCATCAGTAATGCTGAAGCTTAATGTGAAATAAACACTTGAGTCAAGTTAATCTAATGCTAAAATGATTGGGCAATTTATTACAGCTTAAGAAGGACATCGCCACCAGAACAGGAAATAAAGGTTTTAAAACTTGGGGTAATTATTTTCAATCAGAGCTGCTTTCAAGGTCAAATGTTTAATACTAGCCATTATTTTCTCTCTGCTAACTTTGGCAGGCATTTCACATGTCTCATCCATAAATAATTAAAGAAGTAACTGCTGCATCAGCTTAACCTTTGGAGAAAAACTTTGGAGTGTCCAAGGTAAAGATTTTATTCAGTTTTTAGTTTCCCCAAAAGACAGCAATATACAGCTTATCTGGCCTAAAAAATACTGCCTACTGCTTTCTAATACAACTATACAAACACTCCCTAATAAGCTTTCTTTGTGATTTATTCTTGCATTTGGACCATACTCAGCTACTTCAGCAAATTGAGACAAATCGCAGAGCCAAAAGTCCTCTGTAAATGCAACCTGCTAACACAAAAGAAATTAAGTGCAATTTAAGCTGCTGGAAGGCAAGCATGAAGTAATATTTGTCATGTGTTAGATTCTACTAATATTCTAACCATTTAAAATGTGGCATTATTGGGAAAAGAGATGGGTTTGTTTTCAAGTTGCTTGTTGTTATGCAAAGATCTTTCTCTAGTAATGCCTTCATATTAGTCTGGACCCAGCCTACAAACCACAGACTAAAATAGCATCATCAAAGAAGACCTTAGGGTAATAAGAGCATAAGGTAATAGGTAAATTATAACATGCTATGCTATTAAATTCTGAAATTAAAATTACTTCTGCAGCATCAGCATCTCACACTAGAATGTTGGTGTCCTCTATATTAATGATATTGTTTATTCAGATCATAAATTAGACAAGGATTCTATACATCAATGTACATTCATTCCAATTCAGTAAAAGTTGTATATGCTTAAGCAGTTTGTTTAAAACCAAACTAGAAAGAGAGAGAGAAAAAAAAATGATCTATGGATTCTGTGCAAAATTTAGATAAATGTCTCACAGGAGTCCTTAGCCTTAAAAATCTAATCATTCTTTTTATTTTTAATCAGTTCAAAATTACATTTTCTTTCCTTTTTCTTTCTTTTAAATTTTAAATACACACAAATGTGTATGTCTTGTCATAGACTCTTTGTATTAACTTGAAGCCCACATTGTTTTCCAGTGTTTCTTAAGCTCAGCACGTCTTGCTGACTTACATTTAATGTATTTATGTGAGACAGCAAAAGAGAAAAAAAAAAAAAAAAGTACATCAATAAAAAAATGTAACCTGCACTGTGGTCACAAATGCTTACAAACAGTCTAACAGTTTCTCTACTACACCATAACAGTCAGTTGTCATTAACCGTTCAACCAATTACTGAAGACTGACTTTTGAAAACTAATTATTGTACCTAGCCAGTCTAATACTAAATGCCTACAGGTTCACATTACAGCAACAATTGGGCTGCTGCCTATATATACTGCTGCCTAGATTTATGAAAAGAACCTCACTTTTATATAGTGTCTATTGACTAATTATGTAGGTTGCACTGCAGTTCTAATCTTTAGGATGGCTGCACATACAGAAACTTATTTTCACATTTTTTCTCTCTGGGACATGATAACTTAGAAAGCAACTTGCTTTGGCCTGGAGAGAGAGAGAGGGAGGGAGAGGGAGAGGGAGAGGGAGAGGGAGAGGGAGAGGGAGAGGGAGAGGGAGAGGGAGAGGGAGAGGGAGAGGGAGAGGGAGAGGGAGAGGGAGAGGGAGAGGGAGAGGGAGAGGGAGAGGGAGAGGAGAGGGAGGGAGGGAGGGAGGGAGGGAAGGAAGGAAGGAAGGAAGGAAGGAAGGAAGGAAGGAAGGAAGGAAGGAAGGAAGGAAGGAAGGAAGGAAGGAAGGAAGGAAGGAAGGAAGGAAGGAAGGAGGGAGGGAAGGAAAGAAGGAAGGAAGGAAGACGTGCTTGGTATTTTCCATGTCATTCTTTAAAAAAAAAATTCACTAATTTAGAATAAAATCCACAAATTATACTGAAAATGTATTTCAGTAATGATGTACATGGATGTTCCTTGGGTGTGTGGGGGGTGGGGGGCGGGAGGGAGGAGGGGAGGGAAGACCTGAAGTTTTTCTCCAAATCATTAAAAATCTGAAAGCCTGTGACCTAAGAATTTCATCTTTCAAGAGTGGTACAATGCAGAGGCAAAATATGTTAATGGAGTAATACTTCATCATTCTATTATGGAAATAAATAGTCATAGATGAATTAAGAGTTTGTTATCTCTTTTGGTACTGTCAAAAAATCATAGACTCGAAAACACAAATTGGCCAGCACATACTGAACTTACATAGATCTCAACTTTTGGTTACCATAAAACACCATATCACAGTAGACTGAAAAGACAGAGAAAACAGTTTTACAGTTTTCTACAGAAAATTGTAGAGCATACTTCTTAATTCTGCATGCAAATTCAGTGTCTTGAAAAACAGGACTCCAGGAAGCTATATCACAGTATAATTACAATTGGCTATCTAAATGGACACTACCTGCTTCAGCTTTTAGATAAAAGTCTGCAAAGCATCTTGTCTTTTACTTTCTATTTAAACTTTATTTTCAAATTTCCAGGCTTTTTTTTTTTCTTCCTGTTTGGCTGGGAAATTACAAACCACAAAGCTGTAAACAGCTGGATTTCAAGTACCAAAAAATTCCATATCTACATAAGAAAATATCATTATGTACTCAGATAAGTGGTTCCTCAACCACAAATCCATCTAATAACTTCAGTAGATGATAAAGGGATTTTGGAAGGAAAGGCTGAATTCTGCGTTTTGATTTATGAGTTAACATTAACTTCTGGAAAAAAACATCTGTGAAAAGATAAACACCTAGTTTTTAGGCCTGTCATTAGTCCTGCCATACAATGGCACCTCTCCAGTCCCTCAGAAGGAAAATCATTTTGTCAGTGCCTTCCAATTTCAGGCTCCTTTATTTTGTCTAATCCCAGATGTCATGTCTTTCCATTGCCATGGAAGAACAGTATATTTTTACATCATATTTTAGCAGATGGAATACTTTTCAGCCAAATTTATCACTGCCAGATGGTTGACCCTTATTTGCTGATGAAAAGTTAGACACAGAGATAAACTTTAGTCAATTAAAACATCTACATTTCCTCAAGAAAATAGCAGGGTACCTCTTTCCTTGTCATTTCCACCAGTACCAACAGATTATCAGCTTCTACTAGGTTAATCTCAAGCAATAAATCAATAGACAACCTCAATTCATATGAGATTGTAAATTGAATCACAAGATTAGCTATCAAAGGATTGAAGCTTTTGATACTGAAAGTCATAAGGAATATACTGAATATACTTCAATGGCACTAATCTTATTTTTAAAATTAAACCTTTTTTTTTCAGTGTCTACAACTTAAAAGCCTCACATGCGGCTTTTAAAGGGTCAAAATATTTGCAGGTGATACAGACACTTATGCACATGTTCTGCATTGGCTATTTTCTTAGTTAAAGAACAAACATAAGCTATAGAACTAGAAAGCTTAAGTAAAACAAAAAATTCAGCATCCAGGTAAAGATGAAGAACATCAGAATCTTAAGGATTAAAAACAAACAAACAAAACAAAACAAAACAAAACAAAACAAAAAAGTTGAACTTTTCTATTTGATTTATATGCTTTTCTTTCATCCCAGAGCAGTTCTGTACTGTGTTCTGTATGATTATTTAGCAGAGCTGCTTTTGAAAATGGTATTCAATGGTGTATACAAAGACATTTAGAGAAGTAAAAAGGAAAGATGTAATGAAGAACAGATGCCAAGAACATAGGTAACTTAGATCTTAAGATTTTGGGGCCTGAATTAGGCAGCAAGCCTGAATTCCAACAATAGATTTACAATTTGTAAACTGTGCAATGTTATGCAGTGTTGCATTATGGTTTCTTAAAATAGCTCTGAATAAAAAATTACTAGGCAATGACAAAAAGTTGTAATACTAATGCAAACCTTATTAGTCTTTCCCTCTTTTGTCTGTAAAATCATAGAATCTTCCTTTAAAGTTCTCTTTGTGCCTATGGATTCCCATATACACCCTACCAATTCACCTGTCACCTTTCCCATTTCACAGAAAGGTATTTCTCTGAATATTATATGGTAGTTACTGTAATTTTTAAAAAGGTCAGCTCTTCTTTCCAAATAAAGAGAGCAAATGCACATAGTATAATGACTTGTTTGCTGGAATTTTTCATGAATGCATTTAAAATGACAACATAAATTTATCTTTGAGAATAAAACTAGAACTCAGCATTTCAATTTCTAGTTTATCAACATGTGTCTATATATTAGGAGTAAAATTGATAGGGGACCTAAACCTTCGTGCTCCAGCAATAATACAAGTACTAACTAGCTACCTGGCAGGTAAGAAGCTTCCTCTGTGGTCATGATATTTAACAGTTGTCCACTGTGGGTTTTCTTGCACCTTTTTCTGGAACATCTGGTGCTGGATACCAACTGGGACAACGTGCTAGCCTAGTGAGACTGATGCAGAATGCAACTTCAGTGTTGCATGTGGCTTAAAAATTGAATGTTTTTTTTTTTTCCTAAACCATGTTGTATGTAAAGAGCACAAAGGAAAATAGCATTGTGAGAAATTCATGAGAATTTTACACCTCTTTCAGAAATGTACAGTAACAACCCAGTCAGAAAAATAATATGAATTAGGATCAAACATCTGATCTAATAAGACCATTTTTACCACAATACTAGAGGATCAGAAACCACATAAAACACTATAGATAAATATGTATATATATATTACTATCTTTATCAGCAAACAACAAAACAAAGATAATACAAGGGGACAATAAATGAAACATAGTACAAATTAAAAGGCCTTCTTACAGTCCAGCATCTTTAATACTTAATTGCTAGTTTAAAAGTAAAACCTCTCTCTCTCTCTTTTTTTTTTTTTTGTTTTGTTTTGTTTGTTGTTTTAAGTTCTATCTTAGCTATTCTTTCCTCTGCAAAGTACCAGTCCTGTGAAATCTACAGTAAAGCCTGGCCTGCCTCTGTATAAAAACACAGGTATTAGGCAATATATGACAGAAGAAACTGAAAGGGTCCCAGAGTATGAAAAATATACTTTGCTTTTTTATCTCTCCTGCAAAGCTGAAGTTCCGAGACCATTAGAGACCATTCTCTACCTTACTCTTGAATATGTTTCCCATCCTCCTTTCTCTGATTTGCATGTTTCTGTTTCTTTTAAATGCCATGCAAATAAATTTTTACATCAGATTACAGGTGCATATGCTTTAAGTTTAGGATGTGTACAGACATAATGTTAAAGGTGATACTTTCAGATCTATTGATGAAAGTCATAGAATCATAGAATGGCCTAGGTTGGAAGGGACCTCAAAGATCATCTCGTTCTAGCATAAGATCAGGGTACTTAGGGCCTCATCTAACCTGGTTTTGAACATCTCCAGGGATGGTGCATCCACAACTGGGCAACCTGTTCCTATGTCTCACCACCCTATGAGTAAAAATTTTTCTTCTAACCTCTAATCTAAATCTCACCTTTTTTAGTTTAAAACCATTCCCCCTCATTCTGACAATACTTGATTGAGTAAAGAGTTGTTCTCCGTCTTTTTTATAAGCCCCCTTCAAGTACTGAAAAGTTGCAATGAGGTCACCCTTCTCTTCTGAGAAGCCTTCTCTTCTGAACAGCCCCAGATCTCCCAGCCCGTCTTCGTAGGACAGGTTCTCCAATCCCTTGATCATCCTTGTGGCCCTCCTTTGGACCTGCTCTAAAAGCTCTACATTCTTCTTGTGCTGGGGGCTCCAGACCTAGATGCAGTACTCCAAGTGGGACCTCACAAGGACAGAATAGGACAATCATTTGTCCTACAAATGAAAGGACAATGTTTTCTCTCATTTTTACTGTCAAACAGGAAGCAAACAGGGGGCCTGCTGGCCACACTGCTTCTTATACAAGCCAGGATGCCGTTGGCCTTCTTGGCCACCTGAGCACACTGCTGGCTCATATTCAGCTGACTATCAACCATCACTCCCAGGTCCTTCTCCGCCAGGCAGCTTTCCAACCATTCCTCTCCCAGTCTGTAGCTCTGCTTGGGGTTATTGCGCCCCAGCTGCAGGACCCGGCACTTGGCCTTGTTGAACTTCATGCAGTTGGCCTCAGCCCATCGGTGCAGCCTATCCAGATCCTCCTGCAGAGCCTTCCTCCCCTCGAGCAGGTCGACACACGCACCTAACTTGGTGTCATCTGCGAACTTACTGAGGGTGCACTCAATGCCCTCATCCAGATCATCGATGAAGATATTAAAGAGGACTGGCCCCAGCACCAAGCCCTGGGGAACACCACTACTGACCGGCCTCCAACTGGACTTGACTCCATTCACCACGACTCTTTGGGCCTGGCTATCCAGCCAGTTTCTAACCCAACGAAGCGTATGCCAGTCCAAGCCAAGAGCAGCCAGTTTCTTGAGGAGAATGCTGTGGGAAACAGTGTCAAAAGCCTTGCTGAAGTCAAGGTAGACCACATCCACAACCTTCCCCTCATCCACCAAGCGCGTCACTTTGTCATAGAAGGAGATCAGGTTTGTCAAGCAGGACCTGCCTTTCATAAAGCCATGCTGACTGGGCCTGATCACCTGCTTGCCCTGCAAGTGCCACGTGATGACTCTCAAGATAATCTGCTCCATGAGCTTCCCTGGCACTGAGGTCAAACTGACAGGCCTATAATTCCCCTGGTCTGCCCTCCGGCCCTTCTTGTAGATGGGCGTCACGTTTGCTAGCTGACAGTTGACTGGGACTTCCCCCGAACCTTAGGTATTAGCTCTGGGGACACTTGAAGGCAGCCCTGCTCAGCTTTTGGACCCCTTGGGCCCCTCACACAGCTACCTCAGTGTTTCCCACATGCTTTCAGTGTTCTTGTTGTTGATGTACAGGCATCACAGAACTAAACATTAATACTAGAATACTAACACGCTGGAACTACACTGATACAGAAGCCTCTCTTTACATTTGTGATGTTGCACCACCATTGCTTATTTCTGCTGTCAGTTAGGCACGCAAAAAGTTACATCTGCCCTATAGCTGTATCCATATCTGCATAGCTGGAATGTCTTCAAGAGAGATAACATAGAAATGCAGAACCAAAGCATTCACCTTTGCTAAAGGAATGCTTTAATTATCAAAGAATTATATTTCAATCCTTCCTTTAAAACTGAAATGGATGTCCATGACAGGATTAGACACTTCTAAATAAACCATTTTCATTTCATTTCTAGGCAGAGCTATACAGAACTGAGACTCAATATTCTTCAAAATGAAATTACATGTAATATTCTATTTTACTTGCTGCCTATGGAACACCAAATTGTAAAATTTAAGCAATAGCAATGGATCTTTTTTTTAAAATGGTATCTGTAGCTGTATCAAGAAATTAAGCCCCTAAATTTAGCTTAAATAAATATAGACTTTCAATAATGAAGTGACTGCTAAACACAACAAATAACAGCATCTAGTTCAAACATCAGCCCTAGGGCAATTTATTTCTTAAAAAGTACTTTAAGCCAAAATTCTATTTGCATTGCCTATTTTATCAGATAGTTCCTTATGACTACCCTTCAGTGCTCTGTGGAATATATTTTCACACTAAAGAATTGCTAGATCAAGTCCATGTTTAACACTCACACTTTTCAAGATGCATATTTATAAAAATAAATGTGCAATAGAATCTGTTTACAAACTTTAATAAACAGTTCACTCTCGAGTGACTGAAAAGTACATACAAAACCAGGTTCTTAAAATAAAGTATGCAAGGCCAGTAAGAATTATTTTAAATTGATGTGGTGTAATTGCCTGAAGTAACTAGGAAAATAAAACTAACATTCACATTTTTTAAGGAAAAGGTACAGCATTGAAGAGGTTTTCAGGGTAGGGCATAACTGCATTACCTGAGCATTCCCTAGGCTCCCAACCTTAGATGCTATTGCGCTGGGGAAACTTGGTGTGCTAGCTCTAAGGAAAAGTACGGAGCGTAGAGTGGAGTGGAGACACCACGGCTAGACTCTGTAATCAGGTGGGGCCTCGATTGTTCTTGTGCACAAAGCTGCACTTTTTGCCACCCTGAGCAAAAGACCTGTCATGTTTTGACAAATGCTGTACCCTAGTGTACTTTTTGCTCATTATAATATCATTATAATACCAAAACACACCTCCATCCCAAAAGCTACCCGCCTCGAAGGTGCGACCACCCCTCACTGAGCATGCGCCCTGAATTTCTCGGAGCCTATTACTTTAAATGGAGACGGGAAAACTTTACACCAATCATAACTAAGATATGCTTGACTAGAGCCACTCAAGCTCCACCTAAAAGATAGAAAATAATATAAATTGGCCTAAGAGAGAGGGGATGTTAGGGAAGATACCACTATCAGGGGAGATACCATCCCGAGGAAATACAACATCCTTAGGACCTCCTGACTTCTGGGATCAGTCGACGGGCTGAGCCTCTCTTCCCCCCCCCCCATTGGGACGCCTTTGGGTGAGATCTGAATACTTGCTTATAAATCTCTATAGAGTCTTTAATCCTTTTAACGCGTTTATTTCTAGGCTGCGCACCTGTAATATCTGTAACACCTGTAACACCTATAACACCTGTAACACCTGTGTATTTCATGCATGCTAGCTTGCTTTTGCAGACAGTCACTATCACCAGCAATCCAAAAGAACCTGATTATCTGTTGCTGTAATAAACCATACTTGATTGCATTGTGATAGCTCTCATTAAGTGCAACAAGGGTAAGGGTGGTTATCTGTGATAGTTCAGTGTTCTGAATCCAACCAGACCCCCAGACAGTTAATGCATTTTTGGTGAATGTCTGACTGGACCCCCAGACGGTTAACGCGTTTTTGGTGAATGTCCAACTGGTTCAGTACCCTGAATCTGACCAGGCTCATAACGGTTAATCACCCTTAATGCGACAATTGATTATCAAATGAGATTCTGAAAATTGTAAATTGGCTTCACCCATTATTTTTACGTGCAGCAGTAAAGTGTGTGTCAGTGCTATATAGGTAATTAATACAGCAAAACTGACTTGCAAGAATTTCTTCTTGCAGGTAGGTATACACATTTTTCTCTAATACTTAACCCACACTTTTCAACATGATAATATTCTTCCTACTGAGGAACACAGGTTTGCAAAATTTATTCTTCCAGCAAAATAAAAAGGTATATTTTTTTTTTTTTTTTTTTTTTTAACAGAGTAGAAAGATCTCTACAGTTTCTTTCTCCTTCTAAATTACTCCTTGCATACACCTACTTTAACAAGAGCATCACAATAGGATTGAATCTGTAGAGCATAATATTTAGTGTTGAAAACCAGTGATTACATCTTGTGGGTTTTGGGGGCTTTTCTTCAGACTGACTCTGCTCTGGTCCTGTTGACTGACAACCACTAGCATTTGGAGTGCATTAGAAGAGATCCTGAAGAGCATCTTTTGATGTAGTTTCATAGAGAATATATTCACATAATGTGCTACAAGACTGGTTCATTGTGTGAAGGAGAGCACAGATTGTGGGAATGACTGTGTAATCCACTTCAAAAGCTCACTAGCCTGATTGAAATTAAAATGCTAATGCAGATGTACCCTATAACTGCCCTATTCTCCTTACTACAATAACCCTCTCTCAAGGGTCTAAAACAACTTCCACACCCTTTAGATGTAGCTAGTGCTCTTGACACTAGAAGGAAAGGCTAAAATCAAGTCATTACAATTGCCATGACCTTACCTGTCACCACACAATTCCACTTTAACATTTTAAGGAACTTGATAGAATAAAAATAAGTCCAACTGAAATATACACCTGCTTTTCTAGCTCTTATGATTCCTAAAGTTTCAAATAAAATAAGAAAATAAAGAATTAAAAATTCTTTAGTAATATTTAATGAGCCATATGTGATAATGAAATGTTTCTGGTTGCATTTGATCTTTCTCTTTATGAGGTATCTAATTCAAGGTACTATCTTCTCAAGTTCCCTGTCATAGAGATATGGGACATATTTCCCTTTTCATTATGTTCAACCCGCTTAAGCATACAATGCTCCCCACATCATTTCTTCACTGCCCTGGGGTAACATCATCATAGTCTATCATTTGTTACAGGTGATGAACTCTCTGCTTTCTTAACAGAATAACAGACATCTTCTCACTTGCCATTAAGCATTTATTCTTCCTGCAAACTCTATTATACTGAATGGCTGTTTTTTCAAGGCTGAGGTCAAGAGCAGCATAGCAGCCTGTAGTATTGACGTCTCATTTCCAGATATGTAGTTCTTAAGAGAAAAATATTAGAACTTCACCATTTCTGTCAGATTTTGGACTTGCTCAATTTCAGCGAAAATGTTGTGCTTCCTACAGCATACTATAGGCTTCTTCAAAATGCATACAAAATAGATAATTCAGATATGAAAACCTACATGATTTTAAAGTAATTTCTACTAATAGCTATTGTATTTCTATTGAATTTTATACGTTAAAACCTTGTTTTGAAATCCCACTGTGGTCTTTGTGTTCATGGCAATAAATCATACTGCACAGAATATGTAAATTTTATGTTTATTGGCATAAGAAGTAGAACTGCTTATAGCAAAGTTTATTGTATCTTTCCTCTTACTGTCCCAAGGGACTGCTAAATTATGGTGCAGAAACAAACAAACAAACATGATGTACATGATTTTTCTAGCTAACCACCATCCTCCCTTTCCCAGTCTTCCTCTTGGCTAGCCAATTTTGCTGAGTCATTCCTGGTCATAGGTTTTTACAGGATCTGGTAAGGTGTCTCTGCTTTGGGTCTCCAAGGTGTTGGTCTCCAAGGTGTTGTGCTTTGAAAGTATACGTAAGTCTTTTAACTCTAACTATCCAGCATGGATGAGAACAATCCTGTTGGGTGTGTTAGTTACCCTACAGAATCTTCAAAATATAAAATATAACTGTAAAACTGATTTTTTTGTTGTTACAGTCCAGTGTTACAGAACTGAATATCTTCTTAGAGTCATTAGCTTACCTTTTTTCTGATGATATGATAAGGAAAACAAAACAAAACAAAACAAAACATTTTTGTTAAAAATACATCCATATATGCCAACACCAGAATAGCTTAATTTGGTTTTGTCACATAATTTCTTCTTCTAAGAAGAAAAGATATAAAAAGGTAAAAATAAGGATATTTTCTGTAAAGAGCATAAACAATGGTTCATATTTCCAAAAGTAACGTGTGGTGGAAAAAAAAAAAAAATCTTGAAATAATAATATAAATAAATAAATAAAAAAGTAAGAAAATAAATACTTCAGCATATTTCAGGTCATGTGCAGGATAAAGATATTTTCCTTGACAAACAAAGTATTAAATTCTTGTCATTGCTCCCATTCTAAATAATTTCAGTAGGTCACCATTCAGCATGTAGCCCAGAGCAGAGTACTGAAGTGTTTACCACATTGTACTGTAACATAAAATGCTTCCTCTTGTCCAGCATTTTTCCCTGATGAAGCAAAGATTAATAGAATTAGATTCCTTTCCTTAGATCAGTCTGGCTGTTATTCAAGCTGCTTGTTGCTTGAGAACATTTTGGTGTTTTTCAAACATTTCTCCTTTCATTATTTGACTTTTGATCATCTTTCAGTTTCCTAATGTCCCTCCCCCTCTTTGCTTCTTTAAATAATTGCATTGTTATCAAAGCACCTGAAGAAATTCTGGACATTATGTCTCACATTGGCTTCTGCTGGAGAGCAAAGGATTAAATACCCACCCAGCTGATAATTCCCTCACTGTCTTTTCACAGACATACCATTTTTGCATATTCCTGATTTCCTCCTACATTGTTTCTATTTCCTGGTTAACTTGTAAAAATTTATTTTCATATTGGGCTGCTAGGGCAACAGCAATAAAAGAGAAAGCATACACATTGACTTTACAGAGGACACAGTAATTTTATTGACTACAAAGAGACTCCTTTGTTAGGGTTATCAGACAGACACAAATTTCTTTAGACTGTGCTCCTAGACACTGAAAATATGGGAGCCAAGTCCTGCCCATCAGTCTCACAGCTACATGAACACAACCCAGTAAACTTGGCTAATAGACTTTTTTTTTCTTTTTTTCTTTTTTTCTTTTTTTTTTTCTCCAGAAGCAAAGGAAGAACTGACATCTATGGACACAGGCACGCATTGAGTGTTCCTAATTTCTGACCTGTAATAGACTCCCTGAGACATAATGAGCAAAATCAGGAGATACAGACTGCGTATTTAACCACAGTACATAGACTTTCCAGACCTACCTGGATGCAGAAGACTGTTAATCCAGGTTCATCTTGATATGTAGCCTTCACCATGTGTAGGTACAGTGTGTGTCCTGCAGTCTGGGTAACCTTGCCATAGTAGTCTTACCATACCTCTGGCAAGACTACCTTGCCAGTGCTTAACTGTTTTACACACTCCCATTTCCTCCCATGAAAAGTGACAGGTGAATTTAGGTATTTACATTACCCATATTTTTTACACCCTGAAGATATTCAGATAAATGATGTGCAATGCAGTGCTTCATACAATAAGGGTACTGTACAAATAACAATTAAAAATATGTTCTTCTTTCATTTCACCATGTTGTTGTATGTCTGAATTGGGTTTACTTAGGACAGCTAATTGTTTTTATGCTTGGAAGCCCATACATACACATTCATAAAACATAAGTAATTAAAACTGTCTTCTCCAGTTTTGTCCTTCCTAACAACACACAGTGCACTTCTATGTGATCAGTTATATAAATTAAACTGTTTGTCTGTGTATGTACTTCCTGCTATTGAATCTGAATCATAATCCTTTTATGACCTTGCATCTTGTCTCTGTTCTACCAGTAGAGATATGTCATGGTTAAGTCCCAGAGCAAGGAAGTCTAGGACCATTCTGGAGATAGCCCCCTTCTTGTCATGCTGATGGGAATACTGCCTGTACGAAGAGCTGAGATCCCCACAAGAAGATCAGAGACCCAGTTCACACGGGCTTTGGCATTCTGACATTTACTTACAATATAAAATGAAAATAAATACTAAGTTGTAAAATTGTCAATGAAAAGAGGCGTGAGGCCTAACTCCTTTTTTCTGGGAAGGCCATCCCACTGCTTGGGGGCTCTGCAAATCCCACCCAGGGCTGAGTGGTGGTTTCACTAAGCTGGGCAGCTGAGCTCCACCACAGCTGTTCTCTCACACCCCCTCTTCAAAGGGGGAGAAAATATGATAAAAAGGGCTCAAGGGTTGAAATAAGGGACATGGAGATCACACAGTTATCATCACAGGCAAAACAGACTCAGACTAGGGAGATTAATATAATTTAGTGCCTATTACTAACAAACTAGAGAAGTGAGAAACAAAGAAAACAAACTAAAAACACCTTATCCCCCCATCTGCCCTCTCCCTGAGTGACACGGGTGAACAAGGAAAGGGGCTGTGGTCAGTCCATATTGTTTCATCTCCACCACTCCTTCACGGTCCCTCTCTGCCCCTGCTCCATGTGGGGTCCCTCCCACGGGGTGCCGTCCTTCCCGAACTGAGCCTGTGGGGGCTGCCCATAGGCAGCAGCTCTTCAAGCACTGCTCCCACACATCTCTGTACCGCAGGGTCCATCCATCCCCCAGGAGCAAACTGCTCCAGCACGGGTCCCCCACGGGTGGGCAGCAGCTCCCCCCAGACCCCCTGCTCCTGCATGGGCTCCTCTCCATGGGCCGCAGCCTCTTCCAGGCCACACTCACCTGCTCCACCAGGGGCTCCTCCACAGGCTATGGAGGAATTGCTCCACTGCCTGGAGCAATTCCTGCCCTCCTTCTGTACCAACCTTGGTACACAAGGCCTTTTTGACTCCTTGCTCTTCCAGCTGCTGTTGCAGAGCAGTGTTTTTTTGTTTGTTTGTTTTTGTTTTTGGTTTTTTTTTTTTTTTCCCCCTTTCTTAAATCTACTCTCACAGTGACACATTATTTAGTGGCTTGGCTCTGGCTAGCAGCGGGTGCCTTTGGAGCTGGCTGAAACCAGCCCTTACATGGGGCAGGTGCTAGATTCTTCTCACAGAAGGCAGCCCATGTAGCCCCCCACTACCAAAACCTTGCCACACAAACCCCCTACACACTGTCCACCTGACATACATGTACTGTCCAGGCAGGGAAGAGGCTGTGCTCTCTACTTTCAAGGTAAACTGCATCCCCAGTCCAGAATTGTGTAGCAGTAAAGTGCTTTCAGTAATGATTCATCACTTTTATACCACCAAAGCAAAGGTCTTGGGTCAGACTCAAACCAAAGTGTTGTTCTGTGTGGTTAGGCTACATGTAGGTACGAAAACAAAGTATATATGCTTTGAATAGGCCACTTGCAACAATGGAAGGTGAAGTCTGAAGCCTTGTACGAACAGTACAGTGATAGATCACCTAAAACTTTTCAAACCTTATCTCTCTATTTATCAAGGAACAGAATGCAGTCCACTATGAGCAGTTGTCCTGTCTATTCTTGCTGGCACTGAACCAGTTTAAACCATCCCAATGCACACCATATCCCCAGTAAATTTGGTTTCTGTAGTAAGATTCATACCCATAAGACACTTTCAGAGCCTAATTCCTGTTTCATTGATTTATTTCAGCAGTCTTTTAGGTGCCTGAATTAGAGCTAGACACCAAGAGGACTTAGTAAATTTGTTGTTAAATATTTTATTTTCATCAGACATATGTACAGCAGAATCTGACTGTAATCAATCATGTAGGAAAACACTGTACCCATTTTCCTGCACACTGTGAGAAGGCATCACCAGAGGCAGCTGTCTGTCATCAAAGTCATGAAAAAAAAGCAGCTTTTACAAATGAGATGGTTGATCATAGATGCAGAACCTTTTCTGCTACTTGGTTAGCCTGGAATAGCCAGTCTTTAGCTTAGTTCTTTTATCTTCATTTGCACAAATAGCAGCCATTAACCAAGGAGTGAATTCAATCAGCTTGTCTCCAATGGGAGATAAAGTTGAAACCATCTGCTAGTTCTTAAAAGCAATGAGGCAAATTTTATTACAGAGTGATTTGGTTACTCTTGCCCTTGTTTCAGCTCATATCAAAGGCCTTCTTTTCTGAGAAGTCTGAGTTCAAATGTTGTCTAAGGTCTGAAATGAGACTGGTATGTCCAATGTACTACTTATAAATATCAGAAGAAAATATGAAACTACTGGAAGTTGCTGTTCAAAGGTGACATACTAGTCTTACAGGTAAGGATCAACATATATTGATAGAATTTGTGTAAGTGTTTTACAATGTATTGATGTTGTTTAGAGCTTTCTTTTTTTTTTTCCCCTGTTCTTCTGTCTTGTACGGATGCCAGTTTCCCTAAGGGAAAAGAGTGGGAGAATGGAGTGTTAAACTTAAAAGTTAACGTGAAAATTACACATGATCTTTTGGACTGAATTTTATTAGAAAATAATGCATAACCAATGTCAGGTATAACAAAAGGTAGATGTTTGCACTGCATTCACCATAGCTCACAACATTTTAAATAAACCCACATATTAATGTTAACTTAGACCTCTCAGATATTGATACTGACATCAGTATGAACATCCCTGCTAACCCTGCATTTAGAAATAAACTAAAGTTGTCTGGACTTCCTTACTGAAGGAGTTAAGGTATGGGCAGAGCCATTTACTCTCTGAATTCTCATAAAAAATATTCAAATTCCTTTCTGAACACAATCAAACACACCCCTTCACTAGTCTTGGGTGAATTAGGTAATTAAAGTTTATCAGATTGGAAATCATGGGGGGAAAAAAAAATAAATAATCACATTATCATTCACATCCTCTTTCAATAACAGGCTAGAGAGGTTGGAGTTGAAGTGCTGTTGCTACTTGAAAGTCAAGAGATTTAAAAATCTTTATGCTTACTAATGTGAAATAAATTTTCAGATTATTTTTCACAGTCCTATTGCCAATAACTGGAAGCATTTTACAAGCTGCTAGCTACACATGCTGGGAAGAACTGAGGACCTACGTGTAGATGGGCTATACTAAGGACAAACATTTGAGCATAGACTCGCTAAACAAAAGTTAAGCACACCTGAGAGAATTAGAAACCTGAATGTACTGTAAGGACATTGAAAGATACAACCTTGATCTGCTAAAATGCTCTGATATAAACTGAACGGTTTATACTGCCGGTGCTAAAGTGACTTCTGCTTATAACTAGATACTTCTTTCTCTTCAAGGATTTCTTCTCTGGTAGATAAGGTTAAGCCTAAGATCAAACATTTCATTTGTTTCACCTACTTTATCCTCCCTGTGAAACTCAGGAGGAAATAAAAAATGCTTTCATATTAAACACACTGAATACAGCAGCTGTTCACTCTCTTTTCTGAATGGCATGGTTGTGTTAGATCATGACCAATTCTTATTTTTCACAGTGACATTACTATGGTAGGAAACATTACTGTCTATTTGAAATTCTGTCCTAGCAATACCAACAAAAAAATACATTTCAAACTCCTGGTTGCTACCTCTATTGTAATGTTATGACATCCCCTGGCATTCAGATTTATGGGAACTGTCTGAACTTCTATAACAGTAATTAGCTGGAAGTCTTAGGGGGTCTCCTTCTGCTTACTTTTCAATGCATGTATGAAATAAGTAATTACTGTTTTGGGTCAACTAGTCTCGAAGACAGATTTCTCAGTCTGAACTTCATTTAAATTTTACACAATACCAATTTTTCTCCATCTTGAGTGATTCAGAGGTTAAAAATAATAAAAATCTACTGGAAAAAAAAAAAAAAAAAAAAAGACAGTTAATTTAAGCAGCTTAAGAAGTTATTAGATAGTGGAATACTTCCATCATTTTTTTTCTGGAGCAAGAAAAAATAAGGGAAATGCAGTTACATTTATGAGAGTGGAATGAAACAACTCTTATTGGGATTTTAAATAATATAAAAATGTCTATACAATTTTTTAAAATGAAAACTGCTATTTTATTCTTGGAAAGCAAATCTCTTGAGTAAAGTCTTGAGTATTTTGGGGGGTAGCATATAGGAAAAAAGAAAAAAAAAAGTTCAAAATAAGCATCTCCTGTAATAATAATAAAAATAATAATAATAATAATAATAATAATAATAATAATAATTTAAAAAAAAAAAGGCATCTGTTATATAGATGAAAATATGGATCCAATACACTGTTGGCAAAATGTCGAATGTCTATAAAGTATGGGAGGTTGCATATATGTGTAATTTAAATATGGATTAACAAAGGGCCCTAGTTTAGTATATTTATAGAGCAAATTGATATGTCCAATAATAAAATCAGATTGCTTACAGTCATCCAGTAATCTCAGTCTAGAGAAAAAGATGTTATTTCACTCAAGAAGACACAAAACTGCTTTGTTTTATATTCCCTTTTTTACTTTATCAGGACCTATAGGGCATAAAAAACAATGCAATGTTGTGTGGGGGAAAAGAAAAAAAAAAAAGTTTTAGTCATTCAGGACAATGAAATCAAAGGACTTAATTTTATGCAAATAAAGAATTAATTGCATGTGGCCACTATGAATACATAAAGAGGTGAGTGTATATTTTAAGATTCCAGGTTAGCAAATTTTAGAAGGCAGATTAATCACACTACCCCAAGGGATGAATTAGGTGCTTAATAATCTTAGCAATCTCTTACTACATGGTGCATGTAGGGCACAAAGATTCTGATAATGTCTATGGAGCCAGAACTCTCTTTGTGGTTTCAAGTTTAAATAAACCATTCTAGGCAACCATCTGTAGAAAAAAAAAAAGCTTGAGTTGTTACAGAGCATTACTTTAGCGTATCTGCCTGAAGTTGTAGCAATATCAAATATCTTTGAAGAACTGTTTGTATGGAATAGTTTTTTCTTCCTTATTAATGAAAAAAAAAAAAAAAAAAAAAAGTTGTGCTAAAATATTTCATTGACTTCTGCAATGTTTCATTCTCATTGACAAATATTTTTCTTATATTGTGTGTTGTTGTGCCATAAAGGGAATGGGTCTTCTGTAAAGATGTGGAGTGTAGCAAGGTACCAGTTCCCCTTCTGTGTTTGTGGTATTGTTCTTATAGAATATGAATAGATTCTAATTTAATATTTTTTCCACACATAAGGAGTTCCACATATTAAGAATTCAGTTTTTGTCATTGTTTCTTATATGTATTTTAATGACTTCAGACCTTTTTTTTTGCTATGTGGGTTGAATTACAAGTTTGTTGCTTTTTTGTTGTTGTTGTTGTTGTTTTGATTTGTTTTATTTTTGAAAGGGAGTTGTATGATCACAAACAAGGAGGAAATACTTATAAGAAAAGTTGTGTTAAAGAAAACTGTACATATTATACATCTAACTCTTTATTTTTGCAGAACAAAGTATTTCCACTTTATTTTCTTGCTTCTGAAGTTCATGTACTTATTATACTGGATAGGTCATATTTTCATCCCATTACGTCAATGAATGCCCACAGTGATGACTTAAGCTTCATCTAGTAAGTCTAAGTCCATTGCTCTACTAAATTCCACTGTCACAGAATCGTGGAATCGTTAGGGTTGGAAGGGACCTCAGAAGGTCATCTGGTCCAACTCCCCTTCTCAAGCAGGACCACCTAGAGCAGGTTGCCTAGGATCATGTCCAGACGTCTTTTGAGAATTTCCAAGGAGACTCCACAGCCTCCCTGGGCAACCTATGCCAGTGTTCCATCACCTACAGGGTAAAGTGCTTTCTGACGACTAGATGGAACCTCTTTTGTTCCAGTTTGTGCCCATTGCCTCTTGTCGTGGTCACCAGTACTTTGGTTCATAGTTACTTCATATTATATTATTAGATAATAAAACAGAGACAGGGCAAAGCTGGCTTCCACCTGGAGACCATACATGGACTCCTCTGTCTGTGACCACAATACATGTTTACCTGCCGAAGGTTTCATAAATGCCCCCAAACCCACATGGTATTAGATTAGACAGCTTAGTTTGAGCTAGTTGAAATGTTACAGAATTTCTTGAGTTGCATATAATCAATAACCAAGTAATTTCTAATATCTATGAGGAATTCAAGTAGCCAAGATTAAAATGTTTTCTCTGTTTAAACATTAGCCTAAATTAGGACCAATAAGAACTGAGTTATCATACACCCACAGGACTAAAAAGGACCTGAGAAAGTCAGCCATTCTTTTTCCTAGTCTAATGTAGGACTGTTAAACATATCTCACTTATGAAAGATGTTTTCCTAACTTACCCCAAAGACATTTCTTAAATTGTCACAGAGAGTTGATAGTCTTACTGTTACCATTCAGGCTGAAATCTGGGTCTAACTTTTTAAGACAGCAACAGCATGATTCACTCTACAGGGAAGGAAATCTTTTTCCTTTCAGTCAAAGAGCTGCTACAAAGCCACTTTACAGAACCTCTACAAGCTTGATGAAACATTGGTCAAATGTAGATGAAGGCTGAGAGTGAATATACAGCAAGGTGAGTAAAACATTCTGTAGCAGCAGATCTTGTGGTTCTGATCAAATTATATATCACTCATGCACTATCTCCCAGTGTCTCAACTACCTCTCCAAGAAGATGATATCTGTTGCTTTTGTTTCTTGACCAAACTTCTCTGAGCAGCAGTATTTTAAAAATGTGACAAGAAAAGAGCTCTGTGAGATAGAATAATTCTTAAAATGAATCCTTAGCACCTACATCAGGAAACCATTATTCAATCCAGAGTTAATTAAAACATATTAATGATATATGCAAAGAAACACTAAAACAGGTGTTGCCACATATTTGAATGCTGAATAGATAAAAATTAACAAATTCGTATTTCTGAAAATAACAATACTTTTTGTATAACACATTGCTTTAAGTGTGTATCCACACTGAATAAATTCAGGTGTGGTTCATTAGAAATCTAAATCCAATCCACTCACCTCAAGCTCTTTCTAGAGACAGCGAACCAACAGATACCTAATTTGGTAACAAAAGAAATTCATGTCATCCTGAAATAATCATCTAAGATTCCTCCTCCTCAGAACAATTCATTTGATTTACTTCTCTCCAGGCATGACAAAGAGAGCACAGTGTGATTTGCTCTCATCCAGATACATAAATTCTAGACACCTTAAGTGAGATCAGAAGTCACCTACCTATGAAATTGAATAGGAAAAGTAGATGTTTATATAGCTGACCAATGCCTTTCTAGGAGCACAGTTTTGTGCAGGCTTCAAGTACTCAGAATTCTTGAGTCAAGCTGTCCCCTAAACTCATGGCAGAGGTATAATCATCATGAGAAGATAGATATATCCTGATAAAATTAAGAAACTCATCAACACTGACTTAATTCAGTCTGTGTCTAATCTTTTAATCCTCCAGAATACAAACCCCTCAGCATTTAGCTGGGTAAATGATCATTCAAGGAGAATGAGAATTTTCCTCATGTAGGAACTGCAGGGTTCTGCTGGGCAAAACTTCTGGGGCATCCACAACTTCTCTTGGCAACCTGATCCAGTGCCTCACCACTCTCACAGTAAAGAGTTTCTTCCTTATATCTAATCTAAATCTAACCTCTTTTAGTTTAAAATCTTTACTTCTTGCCCTATCACTACACTCCCTGACAAAGAGTCCCTCCCCAGCTTTCCTGCAGTCCTTTTCCTTTAGATACTGAAAGGCTCCTTGTGGTGTCCCCTTCTCTTCTCCAGGCTGAACAACCCCAGTTCTCTCAGCCTGTCTTTACAGGAAAGGTACTCCAACCCTTTGATCATCTTCATGGTGTCACTCGACCAGGTCCATGTCCTTCTCTCATTGGAGACCCCAGAGCTGAATGCAGCATTCCAGGTGAGGTCTCACAAGAGCAGAGTAGCGGGGGAGAATCATCCCCTTCACCCTGCTGGCCATGCATCTTTTCATGCAGCTCAGGATACTGTTGGCAGCTCAGGATATTGGCATCCATGAACTCCAGGAACCTCCTGGATTTCTTATGCTGGTTCTCCAACATATATCAGGGTGGTCCCCCATGAGGACCAGGGCTTGCGAATATGAGGCTGCTTCTGCCTATAAAGGGCCTCATCTGATCAGGCAGCCTGCAGCAGACCCCCACTATAATATCCCCTGTAACACTGCCCTCCCTGTAACACTGACCCATAGCCTCTCTGTCACCTCCTCATGCATCCCCAGGTAAAGCTCCATGCACTTTAGCTGCTCATTGACATAGAGGACAACACCCCCTCCTCTCCTTCCCTGCCTGTCCTTCCTAAAAATCCTGTATCCTTCCATTTCGATACTCCAGTCATGGGAGCTATCCCACCACATCTCTGTAATGCCAATGAGGTCATAGCCCTGCAGGCATGCATGCATCTCTAACTCCTCTTTTTTATTCCCCATGCCACTATGTGTTTGCACAGAGACTTTTAGGTTGGGCCCCTGAAGAAGCTGACCTACTGATTGGAGTGGCTGAACTTCCTTTGTGCTGAAGAAAAAGCTAGATACCATCCAGGTTAACAACAACTCCATAGAAATTCTTATATGTATGAAGTACATTCAAATCAACTATTTGAAAAAACCTTTCTGCTTTGTGTTAGCTATTAACAATTTAGTACATAAGACCCTAAAGCTCCCAGCACTTAAATTTGCAAGCACTACTCTGGACACAGTGCTGTGATGGAAGTCCAATATGCATGCATTTACAGGATCACAGCTTTCTATGAATCATTTCTGTGAGAAACTCGTTCAAAAAGCTGATGCAGTTATGGTTTAAGGATTCCTCATCTACTTGTTGCTTAACATTTGAGAAGAGAGAGCTTACAATATGTATGAGTATAAAAAAAAGACCCTAGAATGGAAAACACTTGAATGCCTGTCTTCACTGAAAACAAAACAAAAAATCTTTTAATAAGTATTTAGGCAATTTCTTGTCCCCAAACAGCACAAGTAAAATTAAGCAAACCTCCCAAGAAAAGATCTGCCATCACAGGTATCTTTGTATTACTGCATATAGGCTCTGTGAGCCTTTTCAAGTGTGCAGTGAACAGATGGAGATTGTTACAAGCTTTTCAAATCAGTGTTTACTGCAAACTTTCAGGCAATCTGTCATGGTTTTTGTATTCCCAGGGACTTTTTAAGTCCTTGAAAAAGGAGGAAAATTGTAAATGGTCCCTACTAATTCATGTCTACCTAATTCATAAACAAGCTTTTCATATTCAATATCAAAAAACTGTTTAAAAGGTGAAGGATATTATATGATCTTCTTAAACACATCAAATCACTTGTGAAGATAGGGCTATATTCATTGTTTTGTTCAGAGAAGGCAGACATTGAAAAAGGAAAGGGAAGACTGAAAGACTGGTTCTTCTCCTGGAGAACAAGGCATATTTCCATATTTTTACTCCCAATTAATGATGAGACTTGTTGAATGTAGCAGTAGAATAATATGCAAAACTAAAAGCTTGGATCCCTGCTGTTTAGTCAATGAGAATGTGCTCTGAACCAGCTGAGACCTACTTACTTTCAAATTGTCCAAGCTAGGGAACAAAAATTGTTGTGCCCTTAATACAAATACATTCATAGCCTCTACCTAAGCATTCATACAAGGTTAGATTCTGGTTCCCTATATACATATCAATACAATTTTTCCCCTGCCACTTTCCATAGTGGCAAACAAGCAAGAAATTAAATATCTCTCTTAGGGGCACTCACAGAAGTGTATATTTTTCTAATGCTAGTTATTTCCTATAAATAATATCTTCTACACTTATTTAAATGATATAAAGAATTCCTCCAGAAATTACATCACTTCAGATTTTCAGCTTTCATGCAGTCAAAACACAGGAAAATCATGGTGTGATCAGTAACAAATTTGTCTTCCAAATTTCATGAAAAGGCGCAAAATATAGCTTAAATTTATGTTCACATTACAGTCACAAAATTCGTGAATTCTTTTTCTCCAAATGGTTCCACTAATGAAATCATTACATCTGTCAGCACGCATTGCCAGTTGTAAATTTTTGACAGGCACAAACAAATCAAGAAGATTCTATCACAGGGTTTCTTACTCTTAATAACATAATTGATATCCTCAATTGCCTCTTTTCTCTGAAAGGAGAGAAAGGTCATCAGTTGAATGTTTTTGTTTGTTTAATCAGCAGCAAAAATATACCATCAAATGACTAAAGATACCCTGACAGACCATTAAAGAAATCTCACAAACAATAGATCATAATCCATAAAAATATTAAAAATGCCTTCAGCACTCTTGAGACCAGTCCATTCAGATGACAGAACTGTCTGTCAAATGAAAGTAAAATCTGTCTATCTTGAAACCCACAAAATAATCTCATTAGCATCTGTGTATCACATGCAGTGCCTACGGTCTTTTCTGTAAGTTACATAAAGTTTCACAGATAGCAGAAACTCTTTTATTTATTTTTTATTCATATTTGCATACTTACTGCAAATAATATTGTTTTTTCTTCATCTACATCTTACGTCCAAGAAGAACCTAATCTTGTTTGGACAATGTATGGTGAAGCTGCAAAACTAAAGTAGAGTCTGTTCACACACTGAGCAGGTGATGAAAGTCAAACTTCCTCATCAATTTCTAATGCTCATGGGGATATTGTGGGCTTTGTTGCTAGTGACGGAATGTTGTCTGGGCAAATCTTTCTTGCTGGCCCAAGGGTAAATTCCCTGTAATAGCCAAGCAACCAAAAACATAAGGAAACAGCATGTGTGGTCCTCACAGTCTTTCAATTCCCCAGTCCCAAAAGGCTAAGTGATTGACTATCCAAAGTCTTTGAAATTTCCCAAGTAATTTAATATGAATGATGCAGCTCAGCTTTAGAAATTGTACAGGTTCATTCCAGGAAGCAGCTAACAGATATTCACAGTGCTCTCATTCTGTGACTGGAGATTGAGGAGCAGTGATAACTATCCAGCAAGGAGTACAAGGACTGCAGGGCTTTCTTCAAAGATTTTGCTTTTCCAAGGGGTCAATCAAAATCACTAATAAACCATTAAGTTATATAGTAAGCTGATAGAATTCACATTTTAATGTACAGCTTTTTCAGATCTAGCAGCAATAACCTTTCTTGCATTTGAAGGCCAGGCAAAAGCTTGGCAGCCTGCTAGTATTTTAGTTGGCATTTCACTGTAAGGGGGGTTTAAACTTCAGTGAAACTGCATTGTTACCCGAAGCATGTGAACCTATTCAGAAATCATTTCAAAAGTCAACCATCTGTAGATTTTGCAACTATAAGAACACCCCAGGCAGCTGAGGATTTCTATTGCTGGGTAATGTGCAGCATGATAAATTTAAAATGGACACTTGTTTTCTGAACGGTAAAATTGCAAGTATCATTAGGACTATCAAACGCCTGATATCCCATAAGGATATTATGGCCATTTGGTTACCAAAGATTCTCTCCTGAACCCTAGGAGCATTAAATGATTATTACTTGCCCAAATAAAATCTCTCTCTTCTCCCCAGTGTGACTCTCCAAAATGGTCCAACTTAAGCTACATTTCTAGACTGCTAACACTGCAAAGAGACTGCAAGAACTCCCCAGTGACTGTTCATGCAGGCAGAAGCAGCAGAGCATTACTGTGTCTGCAGGCTCTCAGCACAACAGACACAAAGTGCAATGTATGCAGGGGATTTCAGCCAGGCCACATGCCTATCCACTACTCCATACATACCCATAATTCATGGAACAACATATCTGTTGTTCCATATTGCTCCACAGAGCTGAAATACAGTCTGCATTTCATATGATGGCCATTTTCTCTGAGCATCTTTTTAGGGATTGTGAGCATTTGTTCATCTAAACTATTTGTTTATTGTGCATGAGTAATGGTAAAGATGTAGGAATGGGCAACCATACAAAGTTGGCCCAGTCAACCACCTGCTAGTGTTTGAACTGTGGGGGGGGGTTTCTGCTCCTCATCCCAGACATCTAGGTCAGGAGAATGAGTACCCTGAGGACAAGTGGTCTGGCTAGTAAAGACAGATGCAAAGAAGACATTAAGAATCTCAGCCATTTTTTTATCCTCTGTCGTCATGTACCCCCCTGTGTCCAGTAAAGAATGGAGACTCTCTTTGGCCCTCCTCTTTCCATTAATATATTTATAAAAACATTTTTTGTTATCCTTGACCATAGCGGCCAGGTTGAGCTCAGGCTGGGCTTTGGCCTTCCTGATTTTTTCTCTTCATATCCTGGCAACTTCCTTGTACTCTCCTTGAGTTGCCTGTTCCTTCTTCCACCAGTCATAAACTCTCTTTTTCTCCAAATACACAGAAAAAGTTCCCTATTCAGCCACACTGGCCTTTTTCCCTGCCAGCTCATCTTATGGCACGCAGGGACAGCCTGCTCCTGCACCCTTAAGACTTCCTTCCTGAGGACCGTCTGGCCTTCCTGGATCACTCTGACCTTCAGGACTGACTCCCAAGGGACCCTCCCTACCAGTGTCCTGAACAGCTCAAAGTCCGCCCTCCAGAAGTCCAAGACAGCAGTTTTACTGATCCTCCTCCTAACTTCACCAAGAATAGAGAATTCTACCACTTTGTGGTCACTCTGCCCAAGACAGCTCCCGACCACCACATCTCCCACCAGTTCTCTGTTCATAAACAGTAGGTCTAGCAGTGTGCATGCACACACACACACGCACACACACCAGTAGGCTCACTAAGTGGCTAATATTCCACACACTCCTAAACTGCTTCCTCAGGGCTGTATTGTATTTCAATATTTCAGTGCAGGGCTGTATTCTATTACGAGATGATCAAGGGGCTGGAGCACCTCTCCTATGAAGAAAAGCTGATACAGATGTGTTTTTTTTTTTTAACCTGAAGAGTAGGCTCAGGGGTGACCTTATTGAAGCTTTTCAATAATTAAAGGGGGCTTATAAAAAAAGGTGGAGAACAACTTTTTTCTTAGGCAGACAATAAGACTCAGGCATTGTCTGCTCAGGCAGACAATTAGAGGGGAAATGGCTTTAAACTGAAAGAGGGGAGATTCAGATTAGAGGTTAGAAGGAAAATATTCACTCATAGGATGGTGAGGCACTGGAATTGGTTGCCCAGAGAAGCTGTGGATGGTCCATGTTCAAGGCCAGGTTGTATGAGATCCTGGTCAACCTTACCTAGTGGGTGGTGTCCCTGCCTATGGAGGGACATAGATGATCTTTAGACTAGATCATAGACTAGATGATCTTTAAAGTCCTTCCAAGCCAATCCATTCTATGATTCTAAGACTCTATGATTCTGTGAAAGCCTTTCTGATGCAAGCTATTTACCATGCAATAATCTTAGCAGAAATAATCTACCAAAAAAAGCTCTTCACATAGTAGCGATATAACTTAATGTATATTTTAACACATTAATAAAATATTAAAAAAAAAAAAAAAAAACTGTCTCTGGGCACTTGAGTCTATTGAAGACTCAAGAAGAAAGAATCACCTTTCAGTGCACTGCATGGCCATGGTGTTTTGTTGTGTCCTCATTCTACAGTTCAGTCTTGATTTTCAAGTACCCCATGATAACTTGTGGAAACACAGTGACTGCAAACAGCCTATGGAGAGGTTGTGGAAGAGGATTTCGGCTAGCTGTTTAGGAATATCAGTATGCTAGACCTGCAAAAAAAATAGTCTCCAACAAAAGCAAGTAGAAATGTCTACGTTGGTCCAATTCTGAAGTGTCCTGGTTTGAGTTAGAACAGAATTAATTTTCTTCCTAGTAGCTGGTGGAATGCTGTGTTTTGGCTTAGGATGAGAAGAGTGCTGATAACACCCCGATGTTTTAATTGTTGCAGAGCAGTGCTTATACCAAACCAAGGACATCTCAGCCTTTCGCTCTGTCCTGCCAACAGGCAGGCTGGGGGTGCAGTAAGAGCTGGGAGGGGACAGACCCAGGACAGGTGACCCAAACTAGCCAAAGGGGTATTCCATACCATCTGACCTCATGCTAAACAATATATAGGGGTGGCTAGCCGGGGGGAGGGGGCCGGACTGCTCGGGGTTAGGCTGGGCATCGGTCAGCAGGTGGTGAGCAACTGCATTGTGCATCACTTGTTTGTACATATTATTATTACTTTCCTATTATCACCATTGTATTATTATTATTATTATTGTTATTATTATTTTTGTTATTATTATTTTCCTGTCTTATTAAACTGTCTTTATCTCAACTCACAGGCTTCACTTTCCATTTCTCTCCCCCGTCCCAGAGAGGGAGGGGGGAGGGTGAGCGAACGGCTGCATGGTGTTTAGCTGCCGGCCGGGTTAAACCACGACATGAAGTTAAAAAATAAACTCAAAACCAAAACAACCAAAACAAAACAAAACAAAAAATCCACAATCCGCCGTGTCCTACTTCTGCCTGGAGAAAATAAATAGGGAAAAACATAACAGCAGCTCTAATATGTAACCCTCTCATATCTCATCTTCATTTTTTTTAACAAATATTTGTCTAGGAAAATGGAAAGTTGTTTTCAAATTAGTATATTTGAAAAATTCTCAAAGAAAAGCAACCACCCAAAAACAAAAAAAATGTTTTAAAAGTAAATAAAAATAGCACCTTCTTTAAAGTAAGAAGGAAAACTCAGAAAAGTACACCATGTGTGGTTTAAACTGAAACCCTCATTTGACTTACAAATATAAAGAAATTAAAAGGAGTGCTCAGAAAAGCTGGAGAGTTGGGAAAGTAAAAAGAATACACTCTCCAAACTGGACAATTTAAGCTATTCATTTTTACTTGCTTGTTTGTTTGTTTTCACCTTTATTGACATGAAATATTTCTCCCTGTGTCAAAGCCATTGTTCCTCTACAGCATTATTCTCCATAACAAAAGAGGGCTCTGGAGTATAACAAAATCAAATGCTGGATAATATAATTTGTAATACAGTGTAATAAGCCAGGTCCCCTTGCGTGCAAAAATCAAGGAGTCCAATTTGGATCCTGACTCTGTTTTAAGGATGAAAGGAAGGTAGGTCACCTTGTACATTTGCTTCTAGGTTGAAAGAATAGGTCCTTTAGAAACCCTCTCTATTTAAGAACCATCATGAGGGAAGAGAGATGTGATTAGCAAAGACGGTTAATGAATCTATGGTATTCTAAAAAATAACAGTTCTGGCTATAAGAGAACCACAAAAAGGACACATTGCTTGTTTTTTGAACTAGATGCTGTTTTGCCTTAACTCCACTCATAGTTACAAGAATTATACAGATCTTTAGAAAAAAAAAATATATATATATATTATATATATATATATATACCTTATATGGTTCATACAATGCATTGCTTAAAAGGATTTAGAGAGTTAACCATATCCAGGTAATTGGGCAACAGAGCTGTTTATTTATAAATGCTGGCATAAGAAGTAGAGATGTATGAGAGCATGAAGAATCATTTATTCCATACACATAGACACTATAACAAAACCAAAGAAAACTAATTGATACACGTATTGTTTGTAAATGCATATGTGTATCATTAGTATTGTTACTGTGAGATTTTTAGCAAGGCCTATGAGACAAAGCTTAGCTGGTCAGACATGCAAGAAGACAAACTGAGCACACTTTTAACTTGTAGAAATCTGGGGACAATAACTGAGCAGACCCTCCATCTCTCTGGCAAGGATGCTTGAATTCATGCAACAACCTTCAGAAAAAGGCTTTGTTTGGTAACAAGCATACCAAAACAGTAAAACTGAAATAAATATCTTTACATTAAGAAATTAAGGATAACCAGTCTTGAGAGTAACATCAGATGACTAGCCAAGTAGCTCTGTGGTGCTAAGTACAAGACCTCCAGGGTAAAAACACTCAAAATACTCAGGTTCCAACTATCCCCACTTTTTTAAAACTGCTAAAACATCTAAGAGATACACCTATTCCTATCTCTTCAATATGCTTAGTGTACATATTGGTTCCACATTATATGGCAGATAACAAAATCAACTATTTGAAAAAAAAAAAAAAGAAAGAAAAGAAACGTGGTGACAGTCAAAACAACTTGAATGATAAAATAGATTAAACACAAAAATATTTACCATTGAACTGTATTATAAAATTAAAGTCAATCTGACTCAATTACAGAAAAATGTGCACCATGACCCTACGTGGAGAAAAGTGCCTAGAAAGGGGTTGTTTTCCATTAAGTTTAGAACTTAATCCCTGAATGCACTACTTATCTTCCCATGTAGTTTCTAAGAAGATATTCCCACTGGGACTTGTTAAACAAGTTAATATTATTTGTGTAAATTATGGTAGCAAAATCAGGCTCTTAGGGAGCAATATAATACTGATTTCTGTTAGTACAGCTTTTGACATGATGAAAGGGGAAAAAAAATGTCCTTCTCCAAATAAGGACATAAATAAAGATCTAATACAGAAGATTTTTTGCTGAGTCTCTATAAGTGATTTTCAGCTGCTGCACATAACAGAAGCAGACAGGGACTACCTTAATCCAACAAAAACACATGAACTGATATGCAGTACCCCAGTTTGGGTTTATACCAAAAGCACTGTTCCTGGTACTGTTTTTCCGGCAATAAACTTTGCCCATCTACCCATGGCCTTACCAATTCCAAGGCAGTTCTTCTTACCGACCTACCACACATTAATGCTCCATGCAGAAGGCACTTCACATTATGGCTAAGGCAATCAAACATACTGCCCACAGGGATTTGCCTCTCGTGCCAGCCCACAAGATGTCTCCCTTGCACTTATGCTGACACCTGACCCCACCACAAGCAGCCAACGATCCCAGATCAACATGGAAGGAGTTAGCTGTTTAAAGTGTTGCTTTTCATGCTGGTTTAGCTCCCAGTATCACTTTTTTGATCCTCACAAGTACAAAAGTGGAGATGAAGCAACAAGCTCATTAGTTTAGTTTAGGCTTAGTTAGGTTGAGGAGTAACAAGCCATCTAATCCTTCATCATGGGACTCACTACTTTGCGGGGCTATGCTTTAAACCAGATCTGTTAAAAAGGACTCAGGATTAAAAACAGGAGAGGGTAGAAGCTATATATAATACATCTGATACATTTCAGAGAAAAATAGTATAAACTGTTGCATTGGCACAACAAAGAAGACAGTGATTTATGAGGGTCAAAACAGAGGAGAGCAGCTGTATACAGAAAGGGCCAGGACCTCTTAATCTAGGTTTGCCACCAGAGAAATCGTAATGTGAAACTTCAATAAAATGGTGTGGGGTTTGTTTGTTTGTTTGTTTGTTTTTGTTTTTGTTTTTTCCAATTGCTATCTTTCCATTACTTATTACAAAAATGTCATACATTCCATTCTCGGGCTTTTTATCAGGAGATTTGCTTCATGTTTGTGCATGCCCTACACACACAAGTCAAGTGAAACACTGAGGATTTCCAGTGAAAATCTGTGTGCAGATAACAAGCAATCAGACCTGCTATCTCCTGGTCTGTTGAAAATGCCTTTCTGTATGTTTCTTCCTTTCTCTTTGCGCCCGAAGTGCTGAGAGCTAATAGCTTACTGCCAGTGCCAATGCTTCATGCAAGGGCATAGTTCTGAGACTAACAGTTAATAGCCAAGCATGAACAGCAATAACAAAATCTCTACATTTGCAACACATTTTCCCTGCTCTGATCACCCTGGACAGAACTCAGAATTGCAGCTTCTACTTCACCCCGAAGTTTGAACTACTATCAGAAAACAGAGGATTTGGGGATTAATAGCATACCATTATGGAAACATAAATAAGGACACAGTGAATATATGATATACTGTTTCTGAATCTGCACTGTAGCTCTGTCTCATTTGTACATTGCACTGAGAACTGGTGGCTAACTATTCTCCTACTCCCTGCTTCTCACTGCTCCCACTCCCTGTGTTTGCTTGGAGATGAGTCAAGCTACACTCCAAAAGGTCCCTGACACCTGACAATCTAGGAGCTAGGGTGGTGGTTTACACTATTATGCACACCCATCTGAAGCACAGACACAGACATCAAATGTTAGTAGTCCTTAAGCTTGTAGGTAGCCTGCAAGCATTTTAAAATATTTCCTTGTATATCTGTCAGACCTTTAAAAAGAAACAGAACTGAACTAAGTCTGTACTTGCATTGGAAACACAAGGAAAACAAAATGGATTCTTTCTGTCTGTTCATAATAAAGTAAGTACAAGCTAAGCTTATAGAAGTCAATGTCAGATATGCAGAGGATTTTTCTTTTGGATTATGTTTAAAGCAAGAACCTAGCTGTTAGCAAAAATTATACCAGCAGAAGTGCCATCACTACTGTTTAGCCCAATTCCACTTTGGTTGTTAATTTCAGAATGCTCTAACCTGTTATTTGTTTTTTGTTTGTTTGTTTGTTTGTTTGTTTTTTTCCAGTCTATGTAGGGGTTTCCCCACTTTTCTGTATTTATACTTAAAGTAATTCAAGTAATTCAAGGATGATGGGAAAAGAAGAAAAGAAGGTGTGAAGGTTCTGTTTCAGTGTAGATCTGATTCATATGTGAGCTTCAGAAAAAAAAAAACTAAGTCTCTGAAACTTCATAATAATTATTTCTATTATATTTACTTATATAAATATATTATTATTATTATATTTATATTATATTTATTAAGTTCTTTTGCTAAGTGTTCAAAAATGTGGAAACAAATGAAAAGTGTCATATAAATACATATACATTTCTTATAAGTCTATACATATTAAAATGTCATAGGTTCCACTCCCAAAATTTGCTTTCCACCACCATTTAAACCATTGAAAATCTTTTTTTTTTTTTTTTTTTTTTTCTAAATGAATCTCCTTTCTAGTACCACCAGAAGAGTAGTGTAAATTTTTTGAAAGAGCTCTGGAGGAAGACCCACTCCATCTAACTTGGGATAGACAGGCTTCCTATGCCAGTAGAGTTCAGAGCAAACGCATTTTTTGCATTTGGAGCCTGGATCCCAACCCACCTTCTGCTGCAAAAATAAGATGGAATATCCCTGAAGCTCTTTAGCACATATAGCCTCCTCCAAATTCAGCATAATAAATTGAGTCCCAGTTTACAGACCCATGCCATAGAAATGCATCTGAATATGCCAGTTCATTTCACATCCTCCCATTCTCAGGTTGTTACAATTCTGCTTCTGAATTTTCTTTGATTCTCTGCTGTTGTTCTAGGATTTCTCAGCCCTACCAGGACTCAACTCCCACTTCACAAGTTGTCATATCATACTCAAGCAAAAATAATAAAAAAATAAAGCACAAAATCTCTGCAGAATTTTAAATTATTATTATTATCAGGCAGCTGAAAATTAATGTACCCTTAGCCATGCAAAAGACAATGAGACATAATGCCTTGCCTACTGCGTAAGTCTGGAAATGCAAAATAGAGAACTATCAGTAATTACTAAGAAATAACATAAAATGAAAGGTAGCCCCAAAAATCACACTCTTCCATGACAGTCACCCTCATATCATAATACTGATCACATCAGTTAGTTGTCTTTCTGTTTCCCAGCTCACTCTGCTAGCTGCGTAATCACTGACTTTCAGGATTCTTGATGAGGTACCACGAGACAGCCAACTGCCTCCCTCCTTCCACTCTCTAAGGCACTTACCCAAAGCCTTGCTGAGCCTATCCAACTCACTAAATCACATAGAAGGTATTTCTATGTGAAGGTATAGAGACACTAAGGAGCTTTCTACTAGATAAGTAAGCAGAGAAGCCTCCAAGGGTCAGGTGAGAAAAAAAAAAAAAAAAAAAGAAAAAAAGAAAAAAAACAAAACAAAACAAAAAAAAAACAGCAGGATGCAGTAAAAGCAGGAGGCAGGGCGAAAACCAAATAACCAAATTCTGTCCTTGGCATCAAATTGCCACATCAGGTTAGCCACCTCACATGTCCTCCAGGACATTTTTCCAGGTGCACTTGACCACATCTAATGATGTCATGCTGCCACAAGGAAAGGCCTCACTCCCTCCTCCTGCACCCACCTTTTCCAGACCTGCTTTTATACAGCTCCCCCTCACCTGTACTCATCAGACTTCAGTCAGTTGATCACAACCACTAATACAAAAGAAAAATAAAATATATTTTTTTCCTGCCTGGCTTTCTTCTCTGCCAAGCTGGTAAGTTGAATCTCCTCTTGCCAGGGGCCTTACACCAGAACCATTTCAGGTTGACTAGGAAGACATATGGACAGGTAGCTAGGAGAGAGATGGGTCCTTCTGTCCCAGCAGGGGTTGAGCTAGATACATCCTGTGTCCTAAAAATGTAGCATCAATCAGAGGCCTTTTTGCTGAAATGAAAACAGTGACCAGAAGAAAAAAGCTGACAGCATTTGTTAGGTAATTTCAAACTCTCTTCTGAATATCTTCCATAGGTCTAGCCCATATATTTGTTTTTAAACACAGAAGTCCTCATAACACACACACACACAATGACAGTGTCAACACACTAAATAGATAAAAACTCTGCTTTCCAGACCAGGATGTATAGGAAGTGAGAGCATATGTGAAGGTACAACTCTTGCTCACTCTCTCTGTGGGAAAATTTAGGCTGAAGTACCTGAAGACAGCAGACCTAAAAGCTCACTGATAGCACAAGAAAGCCTTCCTGCTCTCACAGCTTCCAGTCTGCAGGGTCAGAAAATCAGAAGGTCATCTGATCCTTTAAGGAGTCCATTCAGCTCACTAAATACAAAAAATAGCTTCGTATTTTTCTAGGTTAATCTCCAGTAGTTTAATATTTTCTTTAAACTTGACTGTTCTCTGTCCCATTTTTTTTCTATGCATATAAATATATATTATTTTAATTTCAAGAGTAGACATAATTTAATTATAGAAAACTGGACATTATTATTTATAAATGTTGGACATTTTGCACTGTTATCTTTTTTTTTTTTACATTAATAAAGTGCTGAGAAATTGTGAAAATCAGTCTCCTCTCTGAAGGTTTTGGTTTTGGGGAATAGCATTTTCTACTACAAATGTTTTGTCACACAATGTCTGACAAGTTATATTCATAACCTGTTAAGACATTATGCATTCTCCAGGGACCTCTCCTGGTCTCCAACTCAAGAAAACCTCTTCAGTGTATATTGTGTTGCTTTGTAAATTAAATATATATATACATATATATATAGGGCTTCACTACTAATCTAACGCTTAACTATCATTCTTTTAAAACCATGCAGGCTATATAAACACACACTAACTCATATGTCACACATAAGTTCTTTAGAAAATGTCAGCTACTTAATACCTCAAGCTTTGAAATCAATAACAGCAATTATACACATGTTGAAAAGAACTGCTCCCCTTTGGTAACTGATATCTTCTAAGGACAGGTACTTCATGTTTGCTATTAAAGCAAAATACCTGTCTTCACCACTCACACTAGTTAGTGTCATTATGTGTCCATGAACACATAACTGAATGTCATGTCATTAAGAGCACTGTGTTTTGGGAGGACTTCTATTTTTGTAAGTGTTTAACTACTTTCTTTGAGTCCACTAATTTACAGCTATGCTCTCTCCAGATGGAAACATTTAATCTAATCTATTCCCCATTTTCTTCACTGCTTATGATGAGGCTTTCACAGAGTTTAAGGAAGAGGAGGGGGAAAGGAGGAAAAGTGTTCTGGGAAAATTTGTGAATGATTAAAGGCTCTGCAGCTCCAGAAGGACCAGGGGAATGCTGGGCATGGTACTTACTCTTTTTATTACTAAGCCGTCCTTTGGATCTGACACTGTTCATATGGAAGCCCTGTGAGTAAAGCAACTGGGATGGGCTCAGCACTTGGTGTGCTGTTTTTGTCGGTCTCTGCTGGTTTGCCCTATGCTCCCTCAGTGAGACCAGAGCACAAAGACTGAAACACCAGGGCTGCCTGTCTCCCGTTTGTTGACTCTTGCCTTTGGGCTGCAGGGTCATAGGTAAAAAGGAGAGAAAAATCATTGTCTTATCAGCAGGATTTTTAAGGCTATAGGAGCCTGGGAGAACCTGGAAATATGGGGAGAAAAATCCAAACTCCAGTTCTTGGTTCAAGATACTGGCTTAGATGCAGATGAAACTGTACCTCTCTTCTCTTGTACCAGAGTCTCATAGACATCTACATCAGATTTGCAGCCTAAGACTCGGGCTCCCAGGCAAGGGCACCTTGCTGATCAAAAGACCTTTTTTTTTTTTTATGACTGTCCTTAAAGTACAGATTTAAGTGACTTCATAATTAACATAGCGTGTTATACCAGTCACACTCAAGAAAATCCATACCTTAAACTACTAGGATTCTATATGGAAGATTAAATCAATAGTTAAGAACTGAGGATTAAATCAGCTATTAACTGTACTGTGTGCAGTTTCTGTCTCCACATTTCTGGGAGGACAAGCTGGAGTTAGAAAGGACACAGAGAAGTACATCTAAAATGACTAGGGGTGGAGTAGCTGCTTTGTGTGGAAAGGTTTAAAAGGCTGGAGTTGGAGGGGAGATGTCTGAGGGGTAACAAGAAAGACATTCACAAAATCCCACAGAAGGTGGGTAAGGTGAATGAAGAACAGTTCTCCCTTCCCCTCCCCCAAACGTTGATATATAGGGAGCTTCAGCAAATTGCCAGCTCTGGGGGGAGAGGCTCCTTACAAAAATAATCAACAGCTCAAGGCTGAAACATGATACATTCAAAGAGAACAGGTGGAATGAGAGGCATGAAGCCCCTCTGAAAGAATTATAAGTCAAAATACAGTCAGATATCCATAATACATGATTTTGCTTCAATAATAATAATATAAAACTATCTTGTTTACCAAAAGCAAGACTCTGTTTTAATAAATAAGACATAGTGCATGAATTATGAAGTAAACCTCATCCAAAAGAAAGATTATTTGAGGCTATTGGGGAGCTTACAGCTTCCTGATGGTTAGGGAAATAAGTAAGCAAACTGAGCTAAGAAAGGGCAAAAGGAAAATGGCCCTGCTAATTACAGATAGCTGTTTTTTTTTTTTTTCAGTGTTCAGTGACATTTCTGCTCTTTCATTTTCTGATGGCTTTCACTTTGATCCTGACAAACATAATCGTTGGTATCCTAACCTGATGGGCAATGTGTTAAGCTCTGCATTGCATTTTTCTCTCCCCTGTTACCTAAACCCTACAGAGGCCAATTATATTGTCTGTACCACTCTCAAACACAACATGGCCTATCTTTTGGTATGCTAGTGCTTATAAACACCAAACTATACTTTGAATAAAGACTGTGGTCTGAAGTTATGTTTCCACTTTACTTGAACTATTTTTGAGTAGAAACACATTGTAACTTGCAGTGTAGATTCTTTCTCAGGAGTATTATTGTTAACTACAGGAAGACACCTGTGTTGTGCTTCCTTCTCTAATTACAAAAGGTCAAATAATTTACCAAATATGAGTTTTTCATTTCTTCTCATTTTTGACATCATGATTAAGTATGATCTGTAGTTCATTCATTAAAGCCATTATAAAAATAATAAATATAACACTTTGTCAATGTTTGATAAAGCTACTAAAAAAAAATCTCTTTGGAAATATTAAAAACAGAACACACCACTCTCCAGCAAAATATATTGACTTTTCATTCACACATGAAAACTTTATAATGATCTGTTTTACAAATGCATTTTAGGCAATTTCAATGTTAAAAAGAAATCAGTTTTCAAGTAAAGACAGAAGTACTACAAGAACAGAGAAAAGGAAATTAAATGCTTTATTGAAGAACAATTAAGGTTAAAGAGACGTCCTTGATAGCGTATTAGGGATAGTGATAGATTAATAATCTTATATTTTTTACATGTGGTATTTCTTTTCAGAATAAGAGAGTTCCAAAAATTAAAGCAATGTTTTAAAATAAAGTCACTTGAGTTTGATAGTACTGGTTATTAGTTTTCTACACAAAATGCACAAGACACTTCTAAAATGAGATTTAAGTCTTTCAAGAAGGAAGGAAGGAAAGAAGGAAAGCCTATGTAGTTATTAACTCCACCATAAGCAGGAAAGAGAAAAAGATTTCTTTCCAGCTACTAAAAAGATCATAATGAAAGTGTATTTCAAGTTTGAAATACAGTTCAGCAGAGGAGCTGAGGGATGTAAGAGCCTTGCAGTGCTTGAAGACTTCAAAGTGACTAGCTGAAGAATGTGCCAAGTTCAATGGAAAGGAAATAGTGAATACAAAAATTCATCCATGTAGCAGGCAATGTAGATTCATTTGTTAATCATTTTTTAAATTCAGCCTGTGAGAAATGGGGCCCTTATGCCAACATTCTTCCTTCCCTTGCCCAAAAAAACAAATAGCTAGCATCACCCTGTACTGAAATGTTAGAAATGTACAAGAAATTTTAGAAAAGGCTGAATGACTTTGGCCAGTGTGGTATCCAAAGATTTTCAAAGTAGAAGGGTGCAGTGACTCCTGCTTTTTGTTTTAGTCTTTATTCATGTCCTTTAACAACAAAAGATAATTAAATACTGACCACAGGGTGCAAGGGAATGAAACATCCACCAAGTGGGATGAAAGATTTATTACAAGGACTTACAGAGATAGATCTTTGATTACAGACATCCTTGAGAAAAGTGAAAGGGCAGGATGTTAAGCCATAAATCCCAAATGACTATTCTATCCTACTAAAAGATACACTTGCTAACATAGTTTGACTAAACTAAGCTTTTGTGGCCTTCATAAGGATAAATAGCCCAATCAAGGATTGTCTGTAAGCACACTTGCAATTTCTTTATAGAGGTCATCAAGTCAAGAGGAGAGGAAATCTTCAGATATTTACAAGCAGGTATTCCTGAGCATAGACAATCAGCAGCCCACTTCATCTTGCATGACATTCTCTGGAAGAGCACTCAGACCAGGTGCTCGAACTTTATCATCCCTGGCCAAAGGTTTGTTGATACTTTGGGTCCCATGGAGGTACCCATACACTATGCAAAGCTTGGAGTTATAATTGACACCCACACATGCAGCAGAATTTCAGACAGACTGCCAATCAGACATGTGTAGTGGTCACAAGGTGCCACACCCAGCACTTATGGCAGATCAAATCCAATAAAACATAGTCTCAGCCATGTGGCAGGAGAAGATATGTGGCAAACAGTTTTCAGACATTTCTGCCCTTATCCATGTCTCTTCACTGTGTTACATTGCACTCAGTCACAGGGTTGTTGCATCCCCAATTGCTTTCAGTTCCAGTTCCATGGGATTTTTTTTTATTTTTATTTTTCCTTAATGTTACCTTTCATCCTTTCCCAGGGCTGCTTTCCTTTTGATATGCCATCACCATCTACCCTTCTTCACTGTAGGAGACCTTCTCAAAAATGAGCTGGGTCTGACTATACAGCTCTTAGATCTCTCCCTGCTTCCACTAGCTCTCAGAAAGATAGGTGGTTAATTGGAGCCAGCTGCTTTTCCACCCATGTGGTAGTTCAGTCTGTCACAATGAGAGATGACAGTGGAAATAGGCCATAAAAATCCTTGGAAGTGAAGACAAGCTGCTCACATTTGATATACTGAAGGGAAACCATGTGGAGGGAATCAAAGAGAGGGGCTGTATGGTCAATGTGATGGATCAGGAGAGAGGTCTTTGCTGTAGTGTTGTGCAGGGGCGAGGTGGCCTCTGTCAAGGGAAGAGGAGACTGCAGCAACTGAGAGGGGAGGTGATCAGAGTCCTATAGTGTGTTTTAGCTCTGGAATGGATAAGAAAAGCCAAAGCTGAGAAATGTTCTGGAAGGATCAGCAAATTATAAAGAGGGTTTTGATGTAAGGACCAGGAAAAAAAAAAAAAAAAAAAAAAAAAAAAGGATTAAGTCCTATGCACTTGTCAGATAGAATTAAAAATTTGGCAGGAGTATTGAAAATACTGCAGATCCACAGATTTATGGTGTTATGGATATAAAGGCTAAATCTCTTTCTCCTCCCATTTTTCTCCCCCTTTTAAACTCCCTCTGTTCTTTTAAGCCTCTACTTCTAAACTCTATAGACAGTGGACATGCAGCAAGATCAAAATGAGAAACAGACAAACTTAAAACTCTGGCCTCAACAGCTTTTCTTTAGAGTTTCAATAATTAATGTTAGATTTAAAAAGACATAGCCTAGACATAGCCTAGCTTTTTCACATTTTGCTGATATAAGTGTTGTATACAGAGAACCAGAAGAAAGAAAGAAAAAGGAAAAAGAAAAAGAGAAAAGAGAGGAAGGAGGAGAAAGGCGAAAAGAAAAAGAAAATGAAAAACATCAGTCAGCCAGTCAGCTACAGGTGGTAGGCTTTGTATTCCAGATGCTACTACATCTTATGTACTGAGAATAAGTAGTACAGCCCACACAGAAATTCCAGGAAAACTGCAGACTGCTACATAATTATTATTTTTTTTTTTTTCTTCTCAGAGTAGGATGCAGCCTAATCTAATTATGGACTGCTGAAGTCAAGTATCAGCTTTTTTGCATCCTGTTTATTGTACACTGACCAATTATGTCTAATAGAGACAGACAGGTAAGGTTCAAAGGAATAACTCAGTGAGTTAAAATGGGAATCATCCATATTAACAAAACTGTAGGGCCAAATCATGAGGCCAAGAAAGTCAAAGGGATTTTGTTTAAAATGCCAATGTGGCATTTTAAACAAAAATTGGGCAAATGAGTGTTTCCTAAGTAAGACAGGAAATCACTAAAGAAGTTTATTTTAATCCTGGTTTCATTTAAGTCTTTTTTTTTTTTTTTTCATCTTTTCCCCAGCAAGTTCACATTGCTATCTGTCTGGTTTTTGTTCTTCCCTGAACATATCTGAAATGCCTAGCACAGCCTGTAACTTCACATCTCATCTGGAAGAATACACACAGTGTACGTGTAAACAGGCCTATCTGTTCCACCTAGCCACCTGGCCTGGGATTCTCTGAGCTTTTACAGATAAAGTGACCTAGACTTAAACAAGGTCAATGGGATCCCTTGGTTGAATCCTGTTAAGATCAGTGGGTTGCTGTTGCAGTACTGAAGGCAAGAGTGAAAGCCAGCATGTTCTTGATACTTATTAAAATTTCTGTGGCGCTTCTCCTAAGACTAGGATTGTTAACTTAAGCATTAATTCTCATGCCCTAGTTAAATTACCATTCAAATTAAATTTTTTGTTTGTTTGTTTGTTTGTTTTAGATTCTCCTTTCACTTCCTGGTGCATATTGCTGAACATGTTATTTTACACCACTAAGCAGCTACTGAGATTCATCTCGTGGTGGCTGCATGTTAATGCCAAGAGAAATCTCTTTGCATACACCTCTGCTACTGTTTCCCTATTCAGAGGCTTAATAAAGCCTTTGTAAATTCTTAATCATTTGGGAAGGAATATGAAGTGCAGGAAGAGCATCTGGATCCTACTAAAAGTCAACAAAGTTGAAGTTTTCATTGTAGGCTTCATTAGAAAGTTTTGAAATGTATCAGCAACTTACTATTATACATATGAAGCTATGTCTATAATATGTAACACGTAAAAATAGAGCAAGTTATATGGAACAATAGAGGAAAAGCAGTACATGGAAGCAATTGGTGCTGAGGACAGTAAATCTTTACCAGGTTACAGCTCGGGTGAGTTTCTTTACAGTAGATTTAAACAGTTCTCTGATCTGAACAACCCAGTGCACAAGTGGTGTGAAACTCTCCATGGGACATCAGGTCAGACACTTGTGTCCTCAGTGAGGTCTGGAGTACATTTAGTGCACAACAGGGCGGCAACTTACAGTGCAGCCTCTCTAGAAAGAATACTCCTATCACTCACTCAAACATCCCAGTGCACCATATCAAAGCACATTAAGTGTGGACAACTGGGGGATTCACTTCAACAGTGCAAATTTGCCCCAAACCTGAGTGCCGGTATAGTTGCAACCTGCCAGCCAAGACTGTGCAGTTAAAGCACAGATACAGCTTGTCCTCTTTTTCAAAAGGTGAAAAAATAAATAATAAAATAAAATAAAATAAAATAAAATAAAATAAAATAAAATAAAATAAAATAAAATAAAATAAAATAAAATAAAATAAAATAAAATAAAATAAAATAAAATAAAATAAAATAAAATAAAATAAATAAAAAGTGCTACATAGCTCTGTTTCTATTCCTTTCTCTTTGTGATGATGCTTTGGTGACTGCTTTTATAAAGCTCTTAATTACAATAAGCTTATATTTAGCATAACTCCCCTGTTTTCAAATAACCTGTTCTGTTTTGAGTGAGATGAGAATGGGATTTTTTAAATAGGTTTCCTATTATTTTTCTATAATGTTACAAGCTGTAACAAAATTTAGCTAATAGTATACCAGAATTGCAAATTGTAATTATAGGAACTGTTTGATCCCATCACTCCATAAACATATCAAAGGCTGACAGCTCAAGATGAAAAATATACTGTTTTCTATTATTTCAGTCAAAAGTTAAAATGTAAATATTTCTCATTCTTTTCCATTATTTCTGTCATAGTTGAAATAAAACAATCATAAAGAGCAGGTAAGAATGTCTTTCTCTGCAGGAACTTCTCCCTTGAAAAGTCATATTGATTTCCTTCTGTTTTCATCTGTGAGACATGGAATAGAAAACCTGAACTCTATTATATGGTGTGAGTCCAGAGTAATTTCATTAAAGGGACTTTCTTATAGTAATTCTGGTTTGGCTGTAATATAATCGAGACCATCACATCATGATCATTAATGAAATCAGAAGAATTAAGAACTAATATAAATGACAGTGAAACATTCTCCTTGCATACAGACAAGAAAGTATTTACACAAATACATGCACCTACTATTTAAGCTTTTTATCTTCTTTAAAAATTCTAATTATAAAAACCCATTACAACAGTGCATCAAGGAGGGTACAAAATTGGCACTGAGTACTTGGTCAGGAAAATGTCTAAGCGTGAGTGAAAGAAAGAGAAGTGTCTCTGTAAAGAAGAAAAAGGACTCAACAGAAAATAAAAATGAGATCTAAGTCTCATAACCTCTCTCATGTCTCAGGACATGAGAGAGGTTAATAGTTTCATGGCAGAAACAGCAAAAAGCATCTAGTTTATGTCAGCCGTGGAGGAATGCCTACATGGTGAAAGGCAGAGAACACAGCAGGGCCAGAATCCCATTTGAGAGCCTTGCTCCTCAATGATTTTATCCAAGAACTATGGCTGCTGATGAACTCAGCAAGTCTCACACAGTTCACAGCCAAAAACTTATTTATTTTCTCCTCCACATCAAAGTAAACTGCTGGACAACACTTATTACCCTGTAAACTAGAAGCACATGAATTGTTTCTGCTAAGCAGCACTGAATTTAAAAGAGAAAAAGCTTGTTGGCAATTTGCTGCATATACCTATTATGGGAGAATAAAATACATATAAAAAAAAGCACTGCTTTTAAATATTAAAACAATTTCTGAACAACTGCAAATCAAATTTTCAGCATTTTTCATAGCTGGATTAGTGAGTCTTCTTTGCTAGTATATCACCTACTCTTGATTTCAGACCATGTAAGTGTGCCGTTAGCTTTCATCTTAACCATCTGATTTCAGCGCACTACAGAGATATCAAATAAGGCCAATAAATCACCTAAGATTAATATATATGCATGTGTATATACATGTATACTTAAGTAATTAAGTATGCATCATAATAAAGTATAAATATAGTCATGAAAATGAACAAAAAATTAGTATTCTTTTACAATAGTTTTGTTCTAATCAAGAATTACTATGCTAGCATCAAGCTTCTATCATTTCAAGGAGAGAAATTAGTCTAGTGTGCAAAACTTCTTTCTTATAAACACTTCAGCATACAAGTAGCTTTTTATGTATACCTTCACCGGATAATGTGTATAGGATCATGTTTCATTTTTATAGACCCCTGCAATTTAGCTCTTATTAAATTCTGCAGGCTTTTTCTATTCAGGGAAGAAAAATTGCAACTCTTGGGACTTCCATTCCATTAGCAAACTCACTAAGGATGTCCAAGGTCAGTCCTGACAACCTAAAAATCTCAATCAGGAAGTCTGGGGGAGCCCATCAAGGCATCCTCTGTGCTTGTGAGTATGGGCTGTCCACCACTGGCAGTTCTGGTGCAGGAGTGTAATGGGAGTGGGTAAGTACCCAGCTGGGAAGGGTCTCATCATTTTGACAGTCCACTATGGGCAAACACAGTGATAAGGAGAAAGGCATGTTGCCTTCTCCACAGCACATTTGGAGCCACTTTGCTTGATTGACAGGGGCAAACACACAAACTGAAGAAAGCAGAGATGCCACAGTAAGTGTTATTTTCAATTATGGCCCACAAAGGCAGTCTAATACCTTTTGGACTCTCCCACTCTTAAAAAGCCATAAGAAGGATAAACATATTCTGTCTCCAGAGTTCTCTTAATGTGTATTTCCTAGGAAAATTTAAGTAGAATTTCCTTGATTTTCTAAAGCTTTCTGAAAATAATGGACTCCTTCCTACCCAACAGGCTGTAGGGACCTATCCAGCAAAAAGGAACGGTAGAATGACTATAGAATGATATCCACATGTGAAAAGCCTCCTGACTGATCAACAAAAGTACAGAAAGAGGGCAAGCTCAAGAACAGAGGGGCATATTCTGCCAGAAAATATGGACAGATTTTTGAGGATTTCCCCAGTATGACTCTGCAGAACATTTATCAGCTTATTACAGCAGAGCTCCAGGACATGTATGTTCATCTTTTTCTTATATAAGCCTCTGATTAAATCTCATCTCTGCTCCCCTGCTCTCTTCCTACCTACCTGTTTAATCAAGGATAGAGTCTTTCCCCTATTTCTAGGGAAGAATCTCACTTACCTGCTACAAACATGAGTCAGTATTTTCCCTACTGATGTTTCATAAACCTTGCCACGAGCACAGTGACAAAGCAGCCAGGACAAGGCCATGCCCTATTTAGCAAACCTGGGATCTGACCTTCTAAGAAACACCACAACCATTCTGAATTTCCCTCACAAACATGATCCTCTGAACTATGTCTTCAGATTTCATTACTGAAAATACCAAAACGTACTCTATGAGCTAAAATGAGTTTCCTATTCATTTCTTATTTTTGAAACTGTCTCTGGAAATAAATGCACACAGGAAGGAAGGAAGGAAGGAAGGAAGGAAGGAAGGAAGGAAGGAAGGAAGGAAGGAAGGAAGGAAGGAAGGAAGGAAGGAAGGAAGGAAGGAAGGGAGGTCAAGCAATGTGACAGATCAGAAACAGCCAAGAGACAAGACAGGGAAAATCATGGCATTTGTAAGGAGCACACCCACCCAACCTGCAGGCTTGCCTTGCAGATAGTCTGCACCTTTTCTGACAGCACTGACACATATTATCTCAAAACTGACATGACATCATAATGCAGACAAACTCTAAAAGAAATGGTCTTTCTTTTAGAAGAAACAGGGCTCCTTCTGAAAGAAACAGGAAAAATCTGTAATAATAGTATTTTGCTTTTATTACCTACCAGTAGAAATAAGCACCTGCTCTCTCTGGTATCCCACCACCGACAGAGCAGTAATGCTTAAGTGTAACTGCACGCCGTAAAATCTAATTGACTGTTGCTCAAACACTGGATGTAAAGTGACATGCCATAAACTCATCTCCTGTCCATTTACTACAGTGCTTGAGAAATGCTGTAGTGATTTACTGAGTAAGGTGCTCCTGCTTATTGCCTGTGATTTACTCTGCAGCCGTGCAGAAAATGGTAGGACTGACAGATTTCAAGGAAAGTTTGTCAGCCATTATCCCCATGGGTTAGTCAGCAAAATCTTCTGGCTGGTGATAAGCAATTCTCAGCAGAACTCTATTTTGTTTTTATTCTGGATTTTATTGTCTTCTCCCCTAGCGCTTATAAAAAATGCTCATTTTAAGGTTTTGAATGAAATCTTTACTGGTTCACATCATGCGTAATTCACACTCTCCATAAAAGTGTTGAATGCTAACCAGAAGTATTAGATGAGAATTTTAAAAAGCTATATTTAAAATAACCTGCTGAGGCATTCAGGAACACAGCAAAAGCATAAATACTAAGAAAAGCAAAAAAAAAAGGACAGCAAATATATAGTGTGCTATAAAGCACCAGATTTTAGTGAAACTGCTCAAAGATTTGATTGCCATTTGCATAGAATTACAGAATTAGCTACTACAGGGGCACAAAGTAACATATTGTTATTTGGATTTGAGCTAAGCTGCTTTATCAGGTTGGGGCAAAGCTGGTACAACTTTTCTTTACCACTTAGGTGCAAGGATTAACTGTGGTCTTCACATGAGTTTTTCCAGAGACTGCAGCCACTAGCACCCATCTTCAAGAAAGTGGTGTGACCGTTTAAAGTCTTCAATGCTTCACGCTCTATGGCTTAAAGGACCAATAAACCTTGTCAGACCCAAGGTATACGGTATATTCTTATTTCCATAAGAAACCGTCTTTTGAAGCCCCGGCCTGGGTCCTCCTTAGTAATAGTAACATTAATAATATTGCCATTTTAGAGTTCTTATAAATTCCTGAGCCCTTGGGCTATGCCCAGGAGAGAAAACTATGGCCCAGAAGAGGCTCCAACTTCTACAGGAAGGTCAGAGCCATATGGGACAACACAATGCACTAGCAGCATTCTCCAAAAAGAATGCAGTTACCACAATTTTTTTTTTTTTTTTTTTTTAAAAAAAAAAAAAAATGTTTAAGTATATGTTAGAATACTCAGCTCTATCATATCTTGATTTTTACTTCCTGCATTATATTAAATGCATCCCAGGGCAAAGTATGTTAAAAGTAAACATATGCCTGGGGGAAAAAAAATAGAAAATAAACATGATAAGGAGGGAAAAGAAAGACAGCTAAGCTAAAGTTTAAGCAAAGATGAAGGAAGACGGTTAACAGGAATAACTGTTAGGATTACAAAACCAAAAACAAATGCTTTGAAAACATAATGTGATGCTAGTAGTAACTGCAGTTTAATAGTCTAAGGAAAGAAGTATGATATTTATTAGAAGCATTTATTAGCCTTGTTGGTAATATTTTTGGAGGAAAGGAACAAGCATGCAAGTGACACACGCCCCCTGCTCAATGTCGAACAATGCCTGAAGCAAGAGCCTGTCTAGCTGGCAGATGAAACCTTCCTCAGGGCAGTTTTTCCCTGGGATTCTTCTGCTGCCCAAGCGTATAGGAGGCACAGTTACCAGGATTTAACATATGCTGTGCATAGTTTAGTGGCAACCTTCTGGAAATATTGGATTCACTGTACAATGCATGCACAGAAGATGTAGGACTTTGCAGAAGCACCAGATATTTTGTATATGAGTGGCAGAGTTCAGGTGATGTGTCTGAGATTTCCAGATATCCACCAGCTAGCCAGAGCAGAGGCAGATGGATTTCCAGATGTGAGGTGCTCAGAAAAATGACTTCATCCTCAATTTCAACCAGATAAACTCCCAAACAGAGATAACTGGGGAAATCCATACGTAGACATAAAATAGATTACAGAAAAGACTCTCAATCATTTTGAGGCTCCTGCTCTGACACCATTCTCATTATGAAATGCTAAAGGTCCATGAAGCATTAAATCTAAAAAATAATTAAAATTAACTAAAATAAGAATAGCTTCAGGTGGATTCCAACTGTTCACAGAATGTTAGTGTAGAACAATAGATACAATGAGAAAGAAAGAGCTGGAGCATTTCTTATATTTATTAGAAACCAATATAACTTAGGAATTTTTAAACACAAATTCTCAAGATACTAACATTAGAACTGAGTCAGCAGTGATGTTGAAAGGGCACCAGATAACAAAAAAAGAGAAATTAGTCAACTCTGTGATACATCCATCTGCAAATCTATGGTGTACATGAGGATATTCTGCTATTTTTAGGTTAACTGTTAATAATTTTTCCCCACCTTGCTTTGTGCTGATTATGAAGAGGAATTAATGAATATATCCTGGGGGCCACCCAGCTGGAAAGGAACTGGGGGTCCTAGTGAGCACCAAGTTGAACATGAGCCAGCAATGAGCCCTTGCCTCAAGAAGACTAACACTACCCTAGGCTTCATTAGGCAAAGTCTTGCCAGCTGGTCAAGAAAAGTCATCCTTTCCTACTACTCAGCACTGGCAAGGCCACACGTGGAGAGCTGTATCCAGTTCTGGACTCCCCATTGTAAGAGAAACATAGACATAATGTAGAGAGTCCAGAGAATGTTCACAGAGGACCAAATATGAAAAGCAGGAAAAACTCTATGTTTGAAATGCAGGACTAGCAATAATTCCATAAGAAATGTTAGAGGTAGTGGGAGTATTTTTGGCAGAACTGAACCCATAATGAGTAAAAAGATGCGTTTGCAGGTCTCTGACACTGAGAAACACAATCTGAAGAAAGCTACAAGAAATATAATAAAGATTATTATATCCATATTATATATAGATATATGTAACACTTCTCCTTTATTAGCAACAAAAGAAATCTAAAGAAACAATAAACTATCTCAGACATAAAATTCAGCAGCAAGTGAGGCTGTGGTCTATCAAATACATAAATGGATAATACAGTGGGTGAAAACTCACTGATGGGTCAGGGTCATAATGTTATAATAAACAGACTTGTATCAGGCTGGTGGCCACTCACTAGCAGGGTTTCTCAGGGCTCTATCTTAGGGGCAGTTCTTTTTAATATTTTAATAAATTATCTTAATGCAGGACTCAAATGAGTCTGTAAGTTTGCAGATGACACTAAATTGGGAGGAGATGATGACTCCCTTGAGGGTAGAGAGGCCTTGCAGAGAGGTCTTGACAAATTAGAGCTGGGCAATCATCAGCCATATCAGTTTTAACAAGAGTAAATGCCAGATTCTACACGTGGGATCAGGAAACCCTCACTATACACACAGACTGGGGGATAACAAGATGCAGAGTCTCTATGGAGAGGGTTCTGGTGGTTCTTGTTGCCAGCTGATTGAACATGAGTCACCAGAGTGCCCTGGCAGCCAAAAAGGGCCAATTGTATCCTGGGGTGCATCAGGCACAGCATTGCTAGCTGGTCAAGGGAAATGATTGTCCCACTTTATTCTGCACTGGTACAGCCTCTCCTAGCAATTTTTCTGTGCTGTTTTGTGTGCCACAGTATAATAAGGACATAAAACTATTAGAGAGCGTCCAAAGGAAGGCAATAAAGATGATGAAGGGTCTAGAAGGAAGAGGTATGAGGAGCAGCTTAAGTCACTTGGTTGTTTGACCTAGAGCAGAGGGAGCTGAGGGGAGGTCTCATGGAGGCCTGCAAGCTTTCTCACAAGGGGAGCAAAGGGGCAAGCGCTGAGCCCTGCTCTCTGGGGACAGTGACAGGACCCGAGGGAACAGCATGCAGCTGGGAGAGGGGAGAGTCAGGCTGTCTGTTAGGGAAAGGTTCTTCTCTGAGTGGGTGGTTGGGAACTGCAACAGGCTCCCTGGGAAGCGGTCATGGCATAAAGCCTGTTGGAGATCAAGAAGCATTTGGACAACTCTCTCAGACAACTCTCTCAGTTTGATTTTTGAGTGGTCCAGTGTGGATCCAGGAGTTGGACTAAATGATGGTCCTTTTATTGATCCCTTCCAACATGGGATATTCTATATTTCTGTGGTTCTATGATTCCATGAAATAAATCATCTATCCTTAAAGGCTACTCTTTTAATTCATATTGTAGATGACTTGCAGCAGGTTCTTCCTTCAGTTGCAGCTCTCTTACTTGGCTCACTAGTAGATACTAGGTATAGAAAACAAAGACAAACAAATAAACAAAAACATTATGTGTCTGTTAGTTAAGTTGTGTCCACTCATATCATGCTATATGATACCATAGGATCAATAGTATGGATTCCAAGTGCCAACAAGTTCAGATTAATCTAGACCCTCTTCCTCTGTATGTTTTCATGCTTCCTACTAATGGATTGGGTTTTTAAACTTCTTTTCATTTATAGACCTCACAACACTTTTATTCCAAGTTAGCACTTCTCATTACCCTTTATAGTGCCATTTATAAGGTCACTTCTTAACTTTTCCCTTTTCATGTTTTTTAGATGTATAGATGCTCACCTACAGAAGGTGATAGTCCCAAATGACCAAACAGTCACGAGAAAAAAAGAAGTTCATAAATAACTTACAGAAAGTCAAGAATGAACTTACATGGAAAAAGATCTGGCTCCAGCAAGTAGAATGCATACGACAGGGAAGCTGGATTTTTAGTTTCAGAACTTCCTACCCATTATATATCTAACATATCCATTTATGAATCCTGCTTGTACAAGATCCTTCTATGCATGAGTAAAGTAAGTGAGCAGTCATCCAAAGAGTGAAATTAAATGTGTGTGTTGTCTATGTAGATGTGTGCAGAGGAACAGTGAGCACAGAGCACAACGTGTGCTAAAGGAACAATTAGCTTTCTGTGCCAACCCTGCCGTAATGCAACAAGGTCTCTCACCTGCAAAAAACTATGTATATATTTCTACTTATAGAAATTAAATAAAACAGGAAACTTTAAAATGCATGGCCAGAAAAAAATATACCTTTGCATATTTTAATTCTTGGATTTAAAGATCGTGTTTTGTTTTATTTTGTTTAAACTAAATTAAATTCACACCACTGAAATGCCTTCAGATAATTCAGTTCAACTGTATTTTCATTTGTGTGGTTTCTGATGTGAATGTATATGCTAAAGAAAATGATTCCCTACTTGGTATGAGAAATCACTTTAAGAAGTCCTGTAATTCAAAAGCAGAACAAGAGGTAGATTCACAGGTTCTTGAAGTCAATGTTAAAAATGCTGTTAACTTCATAGGAGGAGGGACTTCTGCTAAAAATGTGTAACTGGAGGAACAGTTTTTGACATATCTGCTTGCAGTTTCAAGTATTTTGTGACTCAGTATCAAACTTCAGTGAGTGCTATTGTATTTGGTGAAGCTTGTTCCTGGCCCTGAGGTTCTTCATACTGGAAGAGAATGCTATTGGTCCACATGCATTGAGTGCCACAGTCAATTGAGAAGAGAGAGACTACCCATGCAGAACTAAGCTGTACCTCAGAATAGCATCAGCATGTTTCCAGGATGGTCACCAGGACATTACCTTGCAAGTTCTCCAGAACTTGTCCACATATGCATGTCCACTAAGACTATTTTTGATAAAACACTAGTTTATAAGAACAAGGGAATTTGACACTGACCCCGGCCAAAGTTATGCCTACCAGAATACCCAGAACACTCTATTTTATTAATGCAGGGCAAGCTGGCAGTTTTTTCCATGTTTTTTCAGTGTTCTTTTACCTCCTATTTGAAAAATCCTTTTTCAGAGAATCAACCAAAGGGGCTTAAGGAGGAGACTGACTGACCTCCAACAAATCAATTAGATCTTAAATGAAAGTTTTTTTGTAGTCTTTTTTTTTTTTTTTAAAAAAAAAAAAAAAAAAAAAGTAAGTGAAATACAGTTTACCTTTAATAAAACTACCACAAAGTAATTGTATTGTATAACAAAGGATACATCAATGTCCATAGATATAGATTTTCTATAATAGCTAAAGTCATGATGATCCATGCTCTTCTACCCAGGTTAGTTCTTTCCTATTTTAGAGGAATAAAAAGACTAATTTAAGTTTAATTATCCTTTTAAACTGTCATAAAATAATAATTTAACCTTCCAAGAAATCATCTTCTTTAAACTCACCTCTGAACAGGGTGATAAGAGAAGGCAGATTATTTCCATAACATTATCTCTTATAAGTTAGTGTGTTCAGTAATCAGCCCATCAACATGGAGAGTTTTCTGAGTTTGATCAACTCGAGGAACATACATCTGTGTATTAAATCCTAGCCTCCAGTACTGCCACTTCTATAGCTGCTGGTTCACTCTCTGTCTAGTTCCAGAATTTCAATTTCTAAACTTTACTGAACAACCTTCAGTATGACCCACTAACAACAAGTATGGATAGACAAGTTAAAATAAAATAAAATAAAATCCACTAATAATATTTGCTGTAAATACAAACTGAATTTATACTACATCCCTACGGTTCAAAGCCTTTGGCTAACTTTGCTTTGAATTGTTTTGGTATGTTTCAGCTTTTCCAGCTCTGAAGATGAAAGTGTCAAAATATCACAAGTCAGCTTCCTCACATGAGATTTTCCTTGAAATTTTGCAGACACAAGAGGTTCAGAAAGTTTAGGAAAGTACCAATTAAGAGTTCATGACTCCTCTGAGCTTGCCCTATAGCAGTTTTTAGATGTGAACTACACACAAACTTCTCAAGCATTTAGTGACTTCAAAAATATTCCTTGTCTCACCTGAATAGCAAACAGAATGTTATACTGCCCAAGAAAAAAAACAACTATACAGAAACACTTTCAGTGGAAATGATCAATATCTGGAAAAAAAATAAAATAGTTGAATAGAATTTGGTGTAAAATGCAGTGTGATATATTCCTCTAGTTTGTTTAAGCTTTTGCAGTTTGAAATTCAAACTCTCCTTGTACTAGAGATGTCGTCTAAACAGTATTTGTCTCAATAGTATGAATTTCAAGAAGCCTTTTCTGAGGCAAAACACACACAAAATATGCAGAATGGTTGCCCCAGTTATAAGGTATAATAATAATGATAATAATAATAATGATGATAATGATGATGATGGTGATGATGATGATGATGATGATAATGATAATGATAATAATAATAATAATAATAATAATAACAGAGTCCCATTAAAAACACCCTACATTGCAGCACCTTTCAGAATAATTAAGAGTTCACTTGGAAGCAATGAATAATAGTTTGGCTTCAATATAGTCAATGACAAAATCTGTATCTAGTTTGGTATATCCATAATTTAAATTTATATATAATGATTATAATTAGTGCCTGTATTTTTCATGCCTTGTCTACCTTGAAAATGGCTTGTTCACATATAGCTTATTGGTAGCCTGTTTGCTTCCACAGATCACTCCTCAAAGCACAAACAAGTTTCTAGTTTTTAACCCAAATACTCCTGATAATTTGCACTCACTGGACCAGCAGCAGTCAATCAAAGTATGAAAGAGGAAATGAAGTGACTACCTGACATAGAGAGGAGCTGCGTATGAGGACCAAGGAGCTACCTATCAACTGCCAGCAGTCAATACAACTTGAATGCAATTCATCACCCAAAGTCAACAAAATGCATATTTTCTAGATTTCTATACTTTTCCATATTTCTAGCACAAGAAGTAGAATATGACTGCTACAGTTATTTATTTACTGTGACTCCGAACAGGTTGTTAGAGCTTACAGATTACCTGGATGCATATAGATACATTTGTGCCCATGAGCATGATTTCTGGTTTGCTACTTCAGCTAAGTTACAGTCTTTCTATATAAATGTTCTTGTACCTTGGATCTCTACTCATAAAATTGAACATGTCCTTACCCAATTACTGTTCCTGAGAATCATGATGTTTTTTTGTTACTACAATTGTGTAGGAAAGTAGAGAAGAAATGTTGCTTCCATGGTTCTTTAAATTTAAATTTCAGGCAGAAAGACTAATGGAGAACAAAGACGCTAAAGTTTAGGACAAAGGCCTCCTGTTTGCTTATTGCCCTTGGCTATGATTGTGAGGTCCACAAATGTAGGCAGCAGAGCAACCAGTACTAGTATTTTACAAGATATAACCCATCATGGCTATCACACACAGAACTCCACCCATGTCTGAGGTGCTGTCTTAAGTGTGAATACAGGAGCAGATTCGTGGTAGTATTTCCTTCAGATATTTCAAAACTTTTTATAAACTGAGATTCTTGACCTATTTGATAAATAAGTACCAACCTTTTTTTACAGACATTTTTAGTTCTAACTATAAAACGTGATTTCCCCATAAGGATGTCTTTGAATCTTTCTTGTAAATTTTAAAGCTAATGTAGGGCTTCTATCGTTGACAGAGGCCACAAAGCATTCATAAAAACATAATTTGGAAAAAAATAAATAATATTTTAAAATAAAATCTAAAAGCAACAGTGTGGTGTTGCTCCCCCTCTCCACCCTGCACCTCACCCCTTAACCTGATCTTTCACCTGTAAGTCTTCTCAGGCTCAAGGTGGACTCAGGAGAGATAGATCCAAGGACTAATAGAGCATGCACCAACCACATATGGCTAGTTTACAAACATAGCTAGTAGTCAATCATCTTATTCCGTAAACAGGGAACAGCCCAGAGCCCACTGAGCTTCCTGTACTAGAGCAGCCTGCATGCCAGGATCTTCCCCCTGAGCAGGAACACTTCTCAAGGTTACTCCTAGGTAAGGAGTCAGGAGATTCCTTACCTGCAACAGATACCCAATAAGTGACTAAGAGCTAGCTTGTTGAAACTTTGCAAGTAATTGTTAAGCATGCTGAAACTTTGTAGTCTTAGCTAAGTAATAAAAAAGATTGACTGCGCATATAATCATTTAGGCATAAACCATCAAGTCTGGGATTGGGATAGGATCTGGTTGAATCTAGACTCTTTGGAGTTTGAACAGCAAAAGGGCCTCCATTCTGAACCTCATGACTCACCTTGAGGGCTTCTCTGATGCTTTTAGTCTGACCCTGTCCTCTATGCAGTAAATAATCAAGTGATCTTGCCATCACAAATCTTATTAATGTTGTGTTTACTATTAGAGCTTTGTTAAATCACTCTTATTCACAAATAAGCTTTACTAAATCACTATTTCATCAAAAAATATATTGCTGCTTCTCTCTTGCAGGCAAAATGCATAATTCCTTTTGTGACAAACAGCTAAAAGAAAAACACTTTACAGAATATTTTCAGCAAGTTGCCTCCAACACCTGTTTACAGATCACAGTTACATATCTGCATGTTCTGGCAAAACAAAATGGACTACAGATAAAAGAACCTCTGTTTCCATGTACCTAATCTCACACACATTTCTAGTGTCAGGGGAAAGATATCTTACATACAGTGCTATTACATGACTGTTACAATTTGCCTACAAGTAGGAAATCGTGGATTAGACACCCCTAATCCATTGTCACTCCAGAGGACTTCTGCAGCATCAGTCAGGTATCAAAAGTGAGTACAGTTAAGACTGTTAGCCTATCACATATATTTTTAATGTAATAGATACATTCCTTAATGGGGAATTAGAAATAGTCACCATCTGAAGCAAGCTGGAGTTCACCTATAAATTAAGAGTAGAGGATGAGCCCTAGTAAACAAAAATATGACTTATGTAAGTATGGAAATGACCTTTTTTTAAAATTTGGAAGGAAGCCAAATGGCCTCTCCCACAAGGAGAAAACAGAGGTCACTGCAGAGAAAAAAATAAAATTTAAAAAAAAAAAAAAACATAGTCCAGGGTAGGCAATATACAGCAGTGAATGGCTGATAGTGAATAAGAAATAAAAGAAATATATTTTTCAAGAACATAATATCACTGGTAATATATTGTAGGTTTCTTGTGTGTTAATTAGAAACTTCAATTAATTTATTGCAAAAGAAGATGATGTTACACGTGTAATACATGGCTCAAACTGAGAAATTCTAAAACCATAAGAAAACATCAGGATATTGTAGTCAGGAGTTTTCATGGAGAACGTTTTCATGGAGAAAATACAGTTTGCTGAAGTTATACTACACTGTCCTTAGCTGGCTCACTTTCACTTCATATGGTAGACAAATTCAGCATATCTTTTTTTTTTTTTCAGTACTGACAAACTCCAAAGATTCAAGAATCATAAGTTAGGCATGGAAATTGTGACCTTAAATTAAAAATATTGAGGATTTTTAAAATATTTGGATATATTTATTTGCCTTTTTAGTATGGATATATTAGGCTTCACTTGAGTCATCCAAGGCAATCTGCATGACCAGAAGAAAAGATATGTCTCTTTGTGAGATGGAATATTAGTTTCAAGTCAACATAGGAGCTGACTCAATGCAGAATCCACCAAACATCAGAAGATTCATCATATAAATGACAGGCATCAGCAAACATGATTCTTTAAACAGTATTTACTTAATGGAGATTCCAAGTGAGGATGAATTCTCTTCTTCCCTTGATAGTCTGTTCCAGTAGCTACTTACCCTTTCTGTAAAACTTGGTGGTTTGTTGCTGTGTTTTTTTTTTTCCACTTCCAGTTTGCTTCTTTTCCTAACTTAGCTTCTACCCAGTGGGGTCTTGTTATGTCTTTGTCACCTTAGGCGCCCTTAGGATATTGAGATCTACTTCTGTTTTGAAGGAATAAGCAAACTTTACAAATATCTTTTGTGTTTCTGTGAGCTTGTCACCTCTGTTTGCTAGACTAGCTCTTTCTGGTAGCTGACTAGGAGATCATGTCTGAAGAACAAATTTTACGGTTTATTTATTTGAAGGATAACTGTTCTGCAGCTGTGGTTTCTCAAAAGGTACATGTAGTGTTTAAAACATTTGCAGAGAAAGAAGATTGAATAATGCAGAAGATAGCATGCATCTGAGCTTTGGTTTTGTTTCAGGGTTGCTTTGGGGGGGGGGGGCTTTTTTGATTGGCTGGTTGTTTGGTTTGGTTTATTTTTTAACGGGTTTTTCATATAATGATATCTTAAAAGCTCAAGGAACTTTTGCTGCTTAATGTTTGGAATATAGTATGTGATCTACAAAAAAAAACAAACAAACAAACAAACAAACAAAAAACTTTCAATGTTTATTATACTATTTAAGACAAAGGGAGAACCATGCAGCTGAGAAAGTAAAAATGTTTTTGCAGTATCTTTTCCTTTGCTTTTCAGAGGTAAAAATATGCTGTAGATATGAAGCAAATGTCTTCCGGGGATTAAACAGTAGCCTAGTAACAAAACAAGCCAATTGTACTAAAATAATAATGTAAAAAAAAAAAAAAAAAAAAAAAAAAAAAAAAAAAGGGACTAAAATAATAATGGGTTTACATCACAAAGGTTTGATAGCAGGAGGGCTGCAGGGGTTGCTTCTGTTTGAGGAGTCCAGCAGCTGCCCCATGCAAGTCAAGAGCAAGCTCCAGCTAGCTCCAAAAGGGACCCACCACTGTCCAGAGCTGAGCCAGCGAGCAATGCTGGTTAGGCCTCTGGGAGAGCAGATTTAAGGAAGGGAAAAACCTGCTGCACAACAACAGCTGGAAGAGCAAGGCATGAGAACCAGCCCTGAAGCCCCCAAGGTCAGTGAAGAAGGAGGGCAGGACATGCCACAGACATGGAGCAGCAGTTCCCCTGTGGCCTGTGGAGAGGCCCATGGTGAAGCAGGCTGTCCCCCTGCAGCCCATGGGTCCCACATGGAGCAGATCTCCACGCTGCAGCCTGTGGAGGAGCCCCCGGTGGAGCAGGTGGATGTGGCTTGGAGGAGGTTGCGGCCCATGGAGAGCCCCCGCAGAAGCAGGCCCCTGGCTGGAACTGCAGCCTGTGGAGAGGAGTCCACTCAGGAGCAGGGGGTCTGGGGGGGAGCTGCCTCCCGTGGGGGACCCGTGCTGGAGCAGTTTGCTCCTGACGGATGGACCCCATAGTACAGAGGCACGTTGGAGCAGTTCTTGAAGAGTTGCTGCCTGTGGGCAGCCCCCAGAGGATCAGTTTGGGAAGGACAGGAACCCATGGGAGGGACCCCACGTGGAACAAGGGCAGAGCTTAAAGGACAAAATTCCTAATCCAATTTGTAGACAATATGTTAATTGCTTCTGGTTCTATTTCAATAAGGTGATAGATATACAGAAGTTATGACCATGACGCATTTTTCATGAAAGCCACAAAAAAACAAAGCCGTAAAAAGCAACAGAGATGAATCCTTTGATCCGTTAAAATCTAACACATTGACATTTGTCATCTTGTATGGTTGTGTACTAGTGCTTATGTTTTATGAAACTGGCTAATTTTTATCTCTATAAATCAGATTTGTCAGGTTCATCAGTCTATTAATCTATCTGTTTGAGAGATATCTAATATGGAAGATTAGCTCCTGTGCAAGACTTATGTGGTCAATAGCAGGCCCCACTGGTACCGGGTCTGAGTATAGCTAAATGAAGAAATCATCAAGTAGCAAATAAAGAGAAAAGAAATAAAATTAAGATCTGAGTGGTAACGTTGTGGCTAAGTATAGGCGTATCATTCAGGGTCACCAGTTTCAGCTTTCTTTCCACAGGCCACTACACATTCCTCTGTAATTATGAAAGCATTATTATGGCAGGTTTAAATCCCATATTATTTGGCAGTGATGCTGATATTTAGCATTCTGGCAGTTCATAACACTGTCATTACATGTACAAACAGCTGACAATACAGGAAGGAATTCCAAAATTTGTTCTTTTTCAGTGCAGTGACCCATTCAAGCCTTTCAAAAAGTTAATGTTGGCTTCATTATTTGGGAAAATGCAAAGTAATGACTTCACGGATATAAAATGTGATAATATTCTCTTCCCTCATCTGTTTTGTTTGTTTGTTTGTTTTTGTAGTTACTTCTCATTAAAGTACCCTTGTTAGGAAAAAGCATACATTAGAAATGAATTTTGGAAGTAAACTTATCATGTTTAGATTTTAAAGTAGGAGGGTACATGTTTAAAAGCTAGAAGATTGTTATGCATTTTAATTCAAAAAATGAGTAAGAATCAAAGTACATGGTATGTACAGCTATTTGTCTTTTTTTCCTTTATCTTTTCCAGATTGTGATCAAATGGTCTATCAATCTTGTACTTCTGGGATTTATATTAGCTTCTTGCAATCTTAAAAGCTGTCAGGAATTTGTGCTCTGTTGATCTGTTTTATTATTACTAGCATCCTGTAGATTTTTGGTAGCTCAGTTAATGCAATTTTGAAGGGGTTATTTTCTCTCAATATTAAAAAGATATCCAAGAGACACATACTGCCCATTCAGTTTTTATGTTATCAAAAGGCTCTTTTTATTAAAAATGTGCAGTAAGGGCTATGTATATCTTCATATGGCTAACCTGACTGAGATATAGCAAAAATTGTAATGACATGTCCATATTTGAACCTACAGGAGTACTAAATCATAGAATCATAGAATATCCCGAGTTGGAAGGGACCCATAAGGATCATCAAGTCCAACTTCTGGCACCACACAGGTCTACCCAAAATTTTAGACCATATGACTAAGTGCACAGTCCAATCGCTTCTTAAATTCAGACAGGCTTGGTGCAGTGACTACTTCACTGGGAAGCCTGTTCCAGTGTGTGACCACCCTCTTGGTGAAGAACCTCTTCCTGATGTCCAGCCTAAACTTCCCCTGCCTCAGCTTAACACCGTTCCTGCAGGTCCTATCACTGGTGTTTACAGAGAATAGGTCACCTGCTTCTCCACTCCCCCTCGCAAGGAAGTTGTAGACTGCAATGAGGTCTACCTTCAGCCTCCTCTTCTCCAGGCTGAACAGGCCCAGTGACCTCAGCCACTCCTCATATGTCTTCCCCTCTAGGTACTTCATCATCTTTGTAGCCCTTCTCTGGACAGTCTCCAACAGTTTCATGTCCTTTTTGTACTGTGGTGCCCAGAATTACACATAGTACTCGAGGTGAGGCCACACCAGTGCAGAGTAGAGCGGGACAATCACTTCCCTCGAACGACTAGCAATGCTGTGCTTGATGCATCCCAGGATACGGTTGGCCCTCCCTGAAGAATATGTTTAATTGAAACTTGTGATCAGTCTCCATGCCTCCAGGTTTAAGTGTGTTATTTCATATTAGGGGCACAATCACTTAGATGTTTGGACATATTTCTGCTTATTTAGTCATAACTGGGAAGGGTGATAAGTCTGTAGTATGCAATGAAGCACTATGTGAAGCTACCCAAACCAGTTTTGAAAATGGTGGCATGTCTACACAAGATTGGCTTAATGTGAATACTTCTCAGACAGCTAAAGCTATGAACTAGTTCGAGAACAAGCCAGATGATCGTTTATTTCAGTGTAATAGAGTTATGAAGAGACCACAAGAATACCACCATAAATGCTCTGTCAGTTCTGTAACACAGTGTCATGCAGAGATACTAGTTGGTGTCCCAGAGGCAGGATAGCTATGATAGAAATGTTCTTGTAAATTAGTCCTGCTATGCTAAAGCATCTTAACTGCATTGTAGTCAGATTGCTTAATGTTGCATCCTTTTTATAGCAGCTTTTTTTTAGCTAGGCTCACAGATTACTGCCTAATAGCAGTCACTTCTGTAGCTTCCTGTATTACCAGTCCAGTATCTGATTTACAGCAACCCTCGCACTCATCTCAGCTCCAAATAAACTTACAGTTAAGTCAGGAAGCAAATTCTAAAAAGAAGTCATAAAAGCCATGTGTAACTGCAGCCATGCAGCAGTTCAAAACAAACTAGCATTTATTGATTGAAATATAACACGTAAGAATCTTTAATTTAAAGTGAGAAAGCCAACTTTCAATATCAACTAGAGATGATATTTGCAAGGAAAGTTATTAAATTATTAAAAAAAAAAAATCATTCTTTCTCTTTCTTTTTTTTTTTTTATGTGACTAATCACTTTAAATGCAGTTAAAAGGAAAGTGTAGACTGGATGACCTCTATCACAATGAAGAACGATTGGAAAGGCAATGTAATATGTGCTCTCTCCTCTTTCCCACAGAAGTTAAGACAAAAATTGTACAAAAGTGTAACCCTGTATCTTACGCCATTTATCTTGCAAAATTCAATTCCAAATTTTCCTTCTTTTTTTTTTCTTTTTTTATGAGACAGAAATTACCATTAAGAAAAACTGATTGGATATTTCCTTATGTTAGAACTTATCTAGGACAGCTGAAATCATATTTTTTCAGGTATCATGATCCACTGTGGCAATCACCCAATAGTTTCTTAATGAGAGATTTCAAAATCTCTTCCGTAACTGCAAGTTTTTGGGCTAGCTGTCTTATCTTTCTGTTGGCCACCTTCCATCTGCAAAATATTCTGTCATAGCATATGTAACCCCAGAGAAGTTTGATTTGTCATCCTTAGATGACTGAATATCTCTTCATGAGCCTGTAGCCTGTAGTATTCAGGTTGATATGAGCTACTACTTTCGGTTTACATAAAGCATTCAACATTTTAATCAGGCAGAATTTCAGAAAGAGGTCATTCAGTTTCAGTGCTGAGACCCTGACAATGACTTTTGATAAATACCAAGCTGTGTGGGGTTTCTCATTGCCTTCTCCATTATTAGGAAGAGCCTGCTGATTCTCAGCTGCCACCAGTTAAAAAATATTACTTAGTACTCTTGTCTCTAATGTCTATGAGCTACTTTGCCTTTTTTCAAGAACTCACCCTGCTGTGTATTTACCAATTCCTTTCTTTCTGCTTCATGTTTGGGGTGGTAGTGTCTCTGATATCATCTGATGCCAAAAATATTTAATTTCTTTAGTATTCAGTATGTTCAGTACTGGCTCTTCCTAACTGTAAATCTTCTTGTACAGTACAGCCAGCAATATGTAGTTCATAGTGGAGATCCTTTTAGAATTCAAGTAGGAAATTTAAATGCAGAGTATTTTTTTGTGGGTATGTCACTGTTCTGTTTCTGGACACTATAGTAACGATCACAATAACATATCAAGAAAGCTCCACATATCGCTTAATCAAAGTTTTTTAGTTCAGTAGCCACTCTGTTTTCCTGAGCCTGAAATTTGCCTGGGAGTCAAGGCATGTAATAAATCTCACCATTCATGCCCTCCCTTCACTAATAATGATTTAGGACTGGCTTGAGGCACAAGCAAAGCTGACAATCACCCTGGGTAGTGGAAGAGTCGGCAAAATTACAGTCTCAGACATGGTGGGGGATAGTCACCCAACCTTGGGCAGTAGGGTTTGTGCCCAACCCCTTCGCTGGTTGCTGGGCCCAAGCAGCATAGCCCATGGTCCCACCTTCAGCTCTCCAAGAACCCTCAGTTCCTGGGGAAAGCTGGACAAAACTGACATCCCTAAGAGGGCAGGACTAAAGAGGTTGTCCTGGAGGAGAAAGTGTATACCACTCTGTGTCTAACTGTATTTCACTGCCATAGCAGGGAATGAAGCCACATGTTGGAGCGAGCTGCAGAGAAGGGGCAATAAATATTCTCTCCTACCATGGCTGAGGCACTCATTTAATAATTGCATACAAAATCACTTAAAGAGAGTATTTGGTTGTTCTAGTCTGAGCAACCACAGACTAGATGTGGAGCCAGATGGACACAGCTCTGCCATGAACATAAATGCTATTTAACAATGTCCTAAGACAGCATTACTTCACCTCATTCTAGGAAAAGGAAAATTGAATTTCGTTATACTCCTGAGACATCTTGGGCTGATCCTGTCTGGTCCTGGATATATTAAATACTCACAAACAGATTTATCCCACTTCATACACTTTACTGCAGCACTGAGCCCACCATGTTTCTTCTGTAATCAATGGGAAGAGAAAAAATGGCTAAAACTGACTTCTGGCAGCAATGTTGTCTTTGTTGACTGCTAAGTGAGTTTGACCATAAATTAGGCACCTCTATTATGTCGTTGAAGCTAATTGGGAATGAGTTACCCCTCAGCAGCTTCAGATATCAGGTTTGATCGGGATTGCAGTCTTGCAGTCTTAATGTGTACCCAAGGTAGTTGCTGTCCCAGTGTAGTATTCAACAAAGCCCAGACTGGACTGTATGTGCTGAATCATATCACTTATGCTTCAAAGGAGAAGGGTTTCACAAAGTTTGTGTTATTCACAAATATGCACCACTGGCAGATTTGCAGAGAGGGGAAAATCAATTTCCTGGATGTCTCCATCACCTAAGTGCCAGGCACAAAACTTACTTTTAGAAACTTGCAGTAATCCTGAAGGAAAATCCAGAAATGGTGGAATTCAGGAAAATTCAAGAAATTCCTGAAACCATGCTTCTACCCTTCACCTCCCTGATCTCTCTTGCCTGAGGAATTTTCCCTTTAGTTATTTTATAATGTATTTGCATTCAGAGCTTTTTCTGCTCACCTGACAGACTGAATATATTCACAATTCCTTTTTGCATCAGTGAAACTCTGAGCAGAAAGTGTTTTTCAGCTTGGTTAGGAAAATCATCACTTCTGCTTGTTATACTGCTTTAGTGTGTGACATATAACTCCTCTTCATCCAAGAATGGTAATATCCAGAGTAAACAGATAATAAAGAAAAAACATCGGGATAAAGTAAAATACCAGGTAGAACAAATTACACCAACTGGTTAGGAGCCAATTATTGATTTTATACATTATTATTATATTTAAAAAAAAAAAAAAAAAAAATTAATAATGAAGTGGAAAGGAACTTGATTATCCACAAAGTAGTATTAGATAAACTGTCATTTTTTCATTTGCTCCCAGTCCCCACACTTCCCTAATATGTGCACTAGGGGCTTGCAAGTCCAAGAGTCAAAATACTAAATGACAAAGTAAAATAATATATTTTAAAATATTAGTAGTGATGTGTATCTTTAAGGAAAGTAAAATATTATCTCAAGAAGAGTTCATAATTATATTCACTTAGGAAATCTAAGTTTTAACTTGATTTACTAGCTACCTACCAATCACAGGTAGGTAGCCGTTTTTTTTAACCATTTTTCTTTTCAAGAAAGAATCAAAATATATGAAGAATATGTTTGAAAGTATTCTGTCAATTTTGGGTAGACACAATGCATTATTTGTGCAAACCAAAATTTGACTAAAAAGTGAAAGAGTGAAGTAATGAGTGTATCTTGAGTTTCCTTCCTGTTACAGACGACTGTTTCAAGGAGACTTGCTTATTCTAAACTAAAGAAATTATAAACTTAATGCAGAAAGTAAATGAAGTTCGATAGTCTGAAGAGCACAGAAGGTCAGGTTAGCTAATAAGAATGGTCCTTTCTTATCTATTTAAATAGATTATCAGTTTAGTGATCACCAGTGATTAAAATCTAGGTTTGCTCTTTATCTTAGAGACAAATTTACAACTGCACAGTGCTAATTTTGGCTAAAAGCTTTAGATATCACTACAAGGAAGAGGCCTCTGTGAATTAACACTGTCATTTTCTCTGGAGCTTCCGATTGAAATAGCTCCTTCTTCAGTTCATGAATCATAGCATTTATAGGTCTTTCCTAGTGGTGAACACATCTTATGATGTTAAATATAAAGGAAAAACTTCAATATCTCTACAAAGCAGATAAAACATGCAGACCTCATCAATATGTATAAATATCTGAGGGGAGGGTGTAAAGAGGATGGAGCCAGTCTCTTTTCAGTTGTGTCCAGAGAGAGGACAAGAGGCAAAAGGCACAAACTGAAGCACAGGAAGTTCTGGCTGAATATGAGAGGGCACTTCTTTACTGTGAGAATGACAGAGCACTGGAACAGGTTGCCCAGAGAAGTTGTGGAGTCTTCTTCTCTGGAGATATTCAAGACCCACCTGGATGCCATCCTGCACAACGTGCTCTAGGTGATCCTGCTTAGCAGGGGAGTGGACTAGGTGATCTTCAGAGGTCCCTTACAACCTCAGCCATTCTGTGATTTTAATTCTGTGATATTATACTTAGGAAAAAAAAATGTACAAAATATCAATTTCTATGTGAAACAAACAAAAGCCAAGATGTGAGTTTAATTTGCAGAGAAGGAATAAATATATTCTCTCCACCCGTAGCCCAGATATAAAATTTAGAAAGCTAAAACTCTATAGCAATGAGAAATTTCTGAAAACAATGTGGTTATCTGCACATGCCTTAAAGCAGTTTGATATAAATGAGAAATAATTTTGCATGCATTATTTCTGTCACATAAAATATTTCTGTCCCACACTATTTCCTTGTCTCTAGATTGGAGCGATGTGTTTTTGATGGATGGACCACTTGGTGGATAAGGAATTGGCTGGATAGTCGCACAGGGGTCCTCAAGGGTCACTATTGGGACCAGCACTATTGAACATCTTGGCAATGAATCTGAGTGCAATCTCAGCAAGTTTGCCAATGACACCAAGCTGTGTGGTACATTCTACACACTGGAGAAAAGGGATGCCATCCAAAGGGACATGGAAAGGCTTGAGAGGTGGGCCTGTGTGAACTTCCTGAAGTTCAACAAAGCCAAGTGCAAGGTGCTGTACATGGATCAGGGCAATCCCAAGCACAAACACAGGCTGGGTGGAAAATATATTAAGAGCAGTTCTGAGAACCTGGGGGTGTTGGTTAATGACAAGCTCAGCATGAGCTGACAATATGTGCTTGCAGCCCAGAAAGCCAACTGTATCTTGGCCTGCATCAAAAGTTGCAAGTCCAACAGAGCAAGGGAGGTGGTTCTCCCCCTCTGCTCTACTCTCATGAGACCCCGCCTTGAGTATTGTATTCAGCTCTGGGGTCCCAGCACAAGAAGGACAAGGAAGTATTAGGACAAGTCCAAAGGAGGGCCTCAAAGATTTTCAAAGGGCTGGAGCACCTCTCCTATGAAGACAGGCTGAGGGAGCTGGGGTTGTTCAGCCTGGAAAGGAGAAGGCTCTGGGGAGACCTTACAGTGTCCTTCCAGTACCTAAAGGGGGAGTACAAGAAAGCTGGAGAGGGACTCTTTATCAGGGAGTGTAGTGATAAGACAAGGGGGAATGGTTTTAAACTAAAAGAGGGTAGGTTTAGATTAGATACAAGGAGGAAATTCTTTACTCAGAGGGTGGTGAGGTACACAGGTTGCTCAGGAAAGCTGTGGATGCCCCATCCCTGGAATTGTTCAAGGCCAGGTTGGATGGGGTTTTGAGAAACCTGGCCTGGTGGCAGGTGTCCCTGCCAATGGCAGGGGTGTTGGAACTAGATGGTCTTTAAGGTCTCTTCCAACCCAAAACAATTTTTCTATGATTTTATGATTATTTAAAATTAACACGACACATTGGAGCAAGATATTTAATAATTTTAGGTGTTGATCATTAGAGTATACTTGAGACTGCTTTCAAACTATGAAGGCAATAAGAACCGGTCATGCTATCTTACTCCAAGATCAACCAGATAATCAGAGGAGACCATGTCAGACTTCAGTTGAAAAGCCAATAACAATGGCAAGTACTTTCTACTTCACAATATTTGTCACAATGCATTTATATCTGAAAATATGAGAATGAGGTTTCTTCTTCAGCTTTTCAGAGTAATCTGTGAAATTCACCCTGGCATAATTCTACAAACATACTTAAATTTTGTCATAGATAAATTTGTTCTCATAGGACACAAAATATTTTCTTGTGATGATACCTTGAGGCAACAGTAGTAGCAGTAGTTACGTCTATCTAAATATATTTGTTTGGAAAAAGCTACTCTGATTTAAATAAATAAATAAATAAATCACTTTAAACAGAAGCTTCACCTTCTACACCCTCAGTTCTGTGCTACTCTGAAGTCATGTTAGAAATTCCATATTAGCATTGTAGAATCTGAGAGAAAAGATGAGCTGTACCTATGCATGTAATAGAAATTGGCAGATTATTAACCCATAGGAGGGGGAAGGAAAGCACACGGCACTCTAAAACTCAGTAGTTTGTTATAACCTGTCAAATATGAGCAATTTTAATATTTTCCTTGCAGACACAGTAATCACCACTCAAGCTGTGATGACACTCCCCATGCATTCTGCCTACACAGCTTTAATGACTTACTAGTAGAAGTCTGGCCAATTTAAATGCAGGAAGAACAAATTGCATGGCTATTTGTACAATAATATCTCAAGCCTTTATTTGTTGTCATGATCTCATCTTTAACCATAAAAAGGAATGCCTAAGCTGAGCTACAATAACAAAACATTCCAAACAGTCTAAACAACTTACTGGTCTAAGTTCCAATTTTCAAATAGTTCAGGCTCCAGGAATTTAAATTCCATGGGAACATTGCTGACATTTCAGTAGTTACATGGATTTTGAAAATATAGTATGACCATTTTTTGAAAATAGGAAGGAGTTGATCTGAAAGTAACTTCCAGAAGAAACTTACTGCAACCATTTAGAAACTCAGCACTTCATGTTAGTAGACCAAATCTTCTACTCATGAATTTGCAGAGTTGAAACTCCAAATTATCCTATTCTAAAATTAAAACAGTTGCACTAAAGATATATCATGTAGATTTTATATTCCTTATCCTACCTTCTCTCCAAAATCTGGGTGCCTAAGTTATAAAATAGTCAAAGCTACTCGAATTTTAAAGACATATATAACCAAGATATTGTCCTGGTTTTGTTTGTGTGTTTGTTTGTTGTTTGTTTTTTGTTTAGTTTTGTTTTTCTGGGACAGAGTTAATTTTCTTCATAGTAGATGGTATGGTGCTCTGTTTTGGACTTATGATGTCAACAATTTTGATAACACTAATGTTTCAGTTGGCACTGAGCTGTGCTGGCAGAGTCAAGGTATTTTCTGCTTCTCATACTGCCCTGTCACAAGGAGGCTGAGTATGCACAAGAAGCTGGGTAGGAACACAGCCAGGACAGCTGACCCAAACTGGCCAAAGGCATCGTTCTCAGTAATAAAAGCCAGGGTTAAAAAAGCAGGGGGGGGGGGGGGAGGGGAAGGAGAGAGGCCATATTTTCTAATTATAAATGCATAGAAATGGAATTTTACTCCCAGACAAACCTACATGTCACAGAATCACAGGATCACAGAATCACAGAATGGTTAAGGTTGGAAGGGAACTCGGGGGGGTCAGCTGGGGCCCACCTCTTATGCAGGGACACCTGGATCCACCTGCTCAGGACCATGTCCATACAGCTTCTGAATATCTCTAGGAAGAAAGACACCCCAGCATTTCTGGGTAGCCTGTACCAGTGCTCAGTCATCTGAAAAAATAAAAAAAAAAAAAAAGTTATGCACCTTCCTGATGTTTAGAGAGAGCCTTCTGAGCATTCTGTCTTCCCGTTGCCCCTTGACCTGTCACTGGGCACAAGGGTAATGGATGTAATCTTTCTGGATTTTAGTAAGGCCTTTGATACTGTCCCCTCACAATGTTCTTCTGGACAAGTTGTCCAGCTGTGAGGTTCACACTACACTGGGTGATGAACTGGCTCAATAGTAGAGCTGAAAGTGTTGCAGTGGGGCTACATCTGACTGGTGGCCATTTACTACTGATGTTTTCCAGGGCTCAGTTCTCAGGCCAGTTGTGTTCAAAATTTTTATCAATGATCTGGATGCAGAAGTGGAACTCATCCTTAAAAAGTTACCTGCCAATGCTAAACTGGGAGGTTCACTCCCCAGAGGGAGGAGAGTTCCTGCAGAAGGATATAGATAGACTGTAGTATTGGACAATCAACGATGGCATGAAATTCAACAAAGGTAAATGCACCTGGCACATTGTTCTGCACCTGGCACATTGTAATGTCAGATGCATACAGACCATCTCCAGTGCCTGGAGAGCAGCAGCTTTGCAGAAAAAGTGATCTGAGGGTGCTGGTTGACAGCAGGCTCACCATGAGCCAGCAGTCAGTCTCTACAAATCAGCTCTTCAAAGAAGACAAAGTCTGTTTTCCTGAATCCCAAGACCATGCACTTGCTCTTCACCCTCTTCCGGGCTCTCGGTGTCCTGAACTCCACACCTCATTCTCACTGTAGTCAATGTTGCCTTTGACCTTCACATCCACCCTTGTTGGTGAGTATGAGGTCCAGCAGAGCATCAGTTCTTGTTGGCTTCTCTATCACTTGGGTGAGGACATTATTCTCAGTGCACTCCAGGAATACATACTGCTTGCTGGTCTAGGCTTGCTTTCCTTTCTCACAATATTAATACATCTTCCCAAAGAATATGTCAACCAGAGAGGAAACAATTGTTCTGAATAAGTAAAACATTCACCATAGTATTTCACAAGTTGGAGAAGAAACATATCTATGTAATAAATGGCTAAGTCCCAAATAGAATTACAATCAAAGTTTTACAATTTATTAAACAAATAGAGGTAAGCAAAGAGTGCTGGGTGTGCCGGGAGTCTCTGCTCCACCAAGACGCACACAAATCACATCAGGCAGCTGGTTTTTATGCTCCTAGGCTCCTACATATTCATTATTACTTCTAGAAAAGGCAGGGTTATTATAATTAGTTCCCGGAATCCAAACCCTCCTACTGGCACATGCGTATCAGTCTCCGGTGGTCCCTCTGGGGGTGTCTCGTGCTGAAGGCTCGTAGTCTTCCTCCCAGGCTTTTTTTCTTGTCCTTCTCCTTTGTCCATCTTGTCTGGATGTCAGAGACTTGTGCAGCGTCCCCTGCAAGCTTTGTCTTTTAGCCGTCCTTCAGCTTTCCCCTTCTCCTTAATCTCCTGGCCAGATATCAGAGACTTGCATAGTGTCCCATGCAATAGTCATAATAGTTAGCAGTTATTCTGAAACTCCTTTGTTCTCTTATCCTCTATTGACACGAATTGCAGGACCATTCCTTTGCAAGATACAAGAACTATATACATTAACCACTCTGTTTTTCGTAGACTTGTGGTTATACAAGGGTATGTAAGACAGAAGGTCACATTTCATCATATCATGTGGCCCTAGCATTGTTCCATATTGACACGAATCAGATGAACGCATTTCACATCTAGCTTCTGTGGCCCACAGGAAAGCCCTAGAACAGTAAATAGGGAAAAAAAAAAGGGCACTGAAGACAAAATAATACCAAGGGAAATTTACTGGCAAGTAAAAAGAGAAAGCATCAGAGTACTAACAATATTTAGAACAATTGCAGCACTCCGGAATACTTGTTCACCCTTCAAAAGATTAGCTCTGTTATGTTTACCATACAGCTTGACAGCTATAAAACACCATTTGTTTTCTAATCTTTCTATTTTCTAAAATGTGAAGGCATTAATTGAAGTAGAAAGGGCCTGTAAAGCCTCTTGCTGGTGTATATCACTTTACAACCAAGGTTTCAAATCGTAACCTTTTTTTCCAAAACACTATCATTCATACAAGAGATATCGTTCTTCTTTTAGCACTTAGTTTTCATTTCCTTCCAGCTAATGCCAGCAATAACTAGTACTTCAGCAGCTTATTATTCATTAAATACTCATTTAAAACACCTTTTCTTCTGTGTACTTTGGACTCTAAATAGTGTTTTGATACCTAGTGCCCTTTGCAGTATCTTTTTATTTTTTTCAAATATAATCTAGCTTGAATTCTTTTAAACATTTTTTTTTATATACTTTATTTTATTTGTCAAATATCCAGGCCTAGATTTAGTTAAAATGTTTAATGGAAATTATAAAAATATTGTTAGCAAATCCAACAAAAGTAGGAAAAAAATATTATCCTGTAAAACAAAGCTTATAAATATAGCATTCTCATGCACTTTTACTAGACACTCGATGTCTGCCAGAAATAAGAACTAAAATATTGCTGATTTGAAGTTGCAATCCATATTCTCTAAAATCACAGCTGTACTTGAAGTACAATCTCACTTTTTTTTTTATTTTAAATAAAATATTAATATACTTTGTTAATATTTTTTATTTTTAACATGACATGAATTTGGGTTAATCAACCACACAGTATAGGTTCTTCATTTTCTGTGTTAACCAGGTGTCGTGGTTCCGCTCGAGTGGGCAGCCGAGCTCCACCACAGCCGCTCTCTCACTCCCCCTCCTCAAAGAGGAATGGGGAGAAAATATGTGAAAAGGGCTCAAGGATTGAGATAAGGACGAGAAAATCACGCAATAATTATTGTAACGGGCAAAACAGACTCGGCATAAGGAGATAGTAAGATTTATTGCCTACAACTAACAAGCGAGAGAAGTGAGAAAACAAAGGGAAAAAAAAAACAAAAGCACCTTCCCCCCATCCACCCTCTTCCATCTCCTCCCCCCGAGCGGCGCAGGGGAACGGGGGAATGGGGGTTATGGTCAGTCTACAGCACTTCTTCTCTGCCGCTCCTTCTCGATCACTCTCGTCCCCTGTGCTGTGGGGTCCCACCCACGGGATGCAGTCCTTGATGAACTGATCCAGCGTGGGCTTCCCACAGGCAGCAGCTCTTCCAGAACTGCTCCAGATATGGGTCCGTACCACAGGGTCCATCCCTCAGGAGAAAACTGCTCCAACCTGGCTCCCCTACGGGCAGCAGCTCCTGCCGGGTCACCTGCTCCTGCGTGGGCTCCTCTCCACGGGCTACAGGTCCGGCCCGGAATCTGCTCCGGCAGGGGTCTTCCACAGGCGGCAGCCTCCGTCGGTGCAGGGCCACCTGCTCCACCGTGGTCTCCTCCACGGGCTGCAGCGTGGAACCCTTTCCACTGAAACTTTCTTTATACTGGAGAGGCTTTTCTGAAGGGCATTTTAGATCAGGAGCCTCTCTCTAGGAAGGTTCTGGGAAGACTGCCTGGGTAGGCAGCATGCTGACTTAGTAGCCTAAACTTGAGAGAGATGAATTCAACCTTTTCCTCTCACTGTGTTTTTTTATTGCTGTATGCAGAAAAGTAGACAGAAATCAGCTTTTCATAAAAGGCCCTGAGTGTCCTGGTGGGCAATGTTGAACCTGAGCCAGCAAGGTGTCCTTTGCAGCAACAAAAGGCAATGGCCTTCTGGGCTGCATTAGCCTGTGTGTATTGGTGCATGCTGCTACCTCATGGAAGTGTGGAGAGACAGAGCCAAATTTTTCTGAGAGGTGCACAGTGACATGACACAGTGCAACAAACACAAGCTGCAACCCAAGAAATTCTGATTAAATATCAGGAAAAAAATCACTATGTTCCAGTGATCAAACACTGGACCAGTTTACCCACAGAGGCTGTGGGATCTCGATCCTTGAAAACATTTAATCTTTGCCTGGACAACAGCCTTGAGCAGCCTGGTCTAACTTCTAAGCTGAATCTAACTTCAAAATTGACCCCCCTTCCACTACCTGGTCTTCTGCAAGGCCTTGGACACAGTCCCACATGGAATCCTGATCTCCAAATTTGAGAGATGTGGATTTGATGGGTGGAACATTCATTCAGTGGATAAGGGATTGGCTTGAAGGTCGCAAAGAGTGGTGGCTCTGTGTCCAGGTGGAGGCCAGCAACAGTGTTCCTCAGGGATCTGTCCTGGGACCGGTACTGCTTAATATCTTTATCAGTGACATAGGCAGTGAGATTGAATGCACACTCAGCAAGTTTGCAGATGACACCAAGCTGAGTGTAGCAATTCATAAAAAAGAAGGAAGGAATGCCATCCAAAGGGACTTGCACAAGCTTGAGAAGTAGGTCCATGTGAACCTAATGAGGTTCAGCAAATCTAAGTGCAAGCTGCTGCACCCAGGTCAGGGCAACCCCAGACATGAGGACAGCCTGGGAGAAGAATTCATTGAGAGCCACCCTGCAAGAAGTACTTGGGAGTTCTAGTGGATGAAAAGCTCAACATGAGCCAGCACTGCACGCTTGCAGCCCAGAAGGCCAACTGCATCCTGGGCTGCATCAACAGAGTGGCCAGCAGGTCAAGGGAGGGGATTGTCCTCTGCTGCTCTGCTATTGTGAGGCCCCACTTAGAGTGCTACACCCAAGTGTGGGACCCCCAGCACAAGAAGTGGGGTTGTTATAGCAGGTCCAGAGGAGGTCCACAGAGATGATCAAGGGGCTGGTAAGCACCTCTCCTATGTAGAAAAGCTGAGAGAGCTGGTGATGTTCAGCCCAAGGAAGAGAAGACTCTGGGGTGACCTTATTGCAGCTTTTCAATACTTAAAGGGGGCTCCCAATAAAGATGGAGAGCAATGTTTTTCTCAGTCAGAAAATGACAGAAAAACATTTTAAATTAAAAGAAGGTAGATTTAGATTAGAGATTAGGAGGAAATTGTTCTCTCAGAGGCTGGTGTGGCAGTGGAACAGATTACCTAGAGATGTTGTGGCTGCCCCATCCCTGGAGGTGTTCAAGACCAGGTTGGACAAGGCCCTGGGCAACCTGATCTAGTGAGTGGCATCCCTGCCCATGGCAGTGGGGGTTGTAATTAGATGATCTTTAATGTCACATCCAACCCAAGCCATTCAATGATTGTATGATGATATGATGGTATTCTGTGATTCTGTCTATATGACAAAGAACTTAAAACAGGCATTTGCCACATAGGTTATGATTTTATATCAAGTAAAGACTATAAACATTCACATTAAAATATATATATATATGTATTTTTCTATAATTCTTCTGATCAGAAAAGGATATGATTCTGCTCTGTTTGGAGAACAATAATGGACCTAAGATGTTCCTCAGACTCAAACAGTCAAAGTTGTCTAGGCATCTACTCCTGTTCCTCTCCATTTTTAGCCCACATATATTACCAGTCTATATTCTGATTCACATTAGCACAATATGAAACAGACTGAAAAGTTCAGTAAAGGTCTGCCAGTAAATCCACTTTTATGGCCAGAGGAATGTGATTGTGGCACATCATCAGTTAACTCTGCTTTCATCACTTTTACACTGATATCACTTTAACTTGTTTAAAAAGTCTTAGTTGCTAACTGATTTCAGAATGATAGGCATAACAGATGCAAATTTGTACCCTGTAACACATGTTGCTGGTGATTAAAAAACACAGTACAGCGACTAATGTTAATGAATTCTGCATACCATAAATAGCGAATTACCCTTGCCAGTAAAAACATCTACAAAGACAAATCTTGATAGAGAAGAGCATCAAAGAGAAACAATTAGAATCTCCTTCATAAAGAGGTATTACAAAAGGTTACTCACATAAATTTGTCAGTTATTCTTGACTTTTAACTGTACTCCATGGTACCAAATCTGCATTTAAGATACCAGCCCCTGTCTACAGTCTGAAATTTACAGTGCATATTGAAGTACTACTAGTGTTGCACAACTCATGACTTCCACATACCTCTTTGGTTATACAGGTTTGTAAACTGAAGCACTTCAGTTCTACACTGGATTACCGGAATGTGAATCTGTCATTTGAGTTTTCTGAAAAACATGCAATCTCTTGTCAGTGTAAACCCCTCTAATAGAATGGAGTCAATTGGCTTTCAGTATTTAAATATTTGCAGCCATTGTAAATTCACATATAGGATGCAACAAAACCAGTGAACTGAAAATATCCTTTTTTCTTCCAAACTATTATATATTAATATATATTATACATTCTAATATGTCTAAGATTACTGATTTCAATAAGTTTGTATCTGTAAATTAAGGGTCTTTGTTTTGTGTTTGTTTTTTTTTTTGAAGTTGTTTTTTTATGTATTTAACCACTCTATCAAAGTTAGAAGTTAGAAGATCTTGCTGCATTGTTGTTGCTGATATCTATACAAACTTTTGAATGTGTGATTCAATGTTTGAAAAGATATATATTCATTTTTCTTTTTTTTTCATTTAAATTAAGAGATCACAAATGCGGAGATTCTCGAAGAAAATGCAAAGGAACTAGGTGTCCAACACTCACAAAAGAGCATTTTAATAAGAGAAGTGTATTTAAATCTTTCAGATGTTCATAAAAATACAGTCAAATAAGAGAAAAAAACATAGGTTCTTAGTATCAGATCGTAGAATCATAGAATTGTTTAGGTTGGATCTAAAGATCTCAAGTTATACACTCAAAAGAAAAGTAGTAGAAAAGTTTTCTAAGTAGTAGTAGTAGTAAAGTAGTAGTAGTAGGTTTATATCCACTCCTTAGACCTAATCACAATACTAAAATCTCACTTCAAGTGTGATGACAGACAGAAAGTTTGTGTGTCCTGGATGCTTGAATATCATCTAAATACCTGTGATCTGTACCCACTCCAATTTTAGCTAAATTGTCAAGACACAAAAAGAGCTCTGGAAAGTAGTTTTAAGTAGTGCATGAAGATATCTTTAAAACAACACAAAACATTGAGAACAATTTTAATTACATTGAAAGGATCTTTATATTGTCACAAGATTTAGCATCCTTTACTGACATCTCAGACAAGTGTTGGCATAAGAGAGCTAGGGAATAATATGCATATGTTCTCATAATGTATTTACAAAAATTTTGAGAAAACATATGGTAGATGTTATCATGAATGTTATGGGAAAAAAAGTGTTGTGTACCCCATTCTTAATTTCTGATGGGAACTGCAAATAAAAACACCATGGATAGAGTTGTTAGCACAAGTAACAAGCCCAGCATTAATGGGCTAGAAAATAATAAGACAATTATCATTCACCCAGTTGCTTTTGAGAAGATTTTAGATGAAGTGGTTCAGAAAAGCAAAATGGAGCTAAACTTCTATCTGATTTATGCAGAAAAAATAATCATTTTTTTCAAAATAGACATTTGGCTGAGTTAGCAGCATCTGTCCTTCATTCCATGGTACTTCAAGGATTAGACATTCAATAACCTTTTTGTTACTCTTTAATTTGAAATCTGTCTTCAGTTCCAATCAGGAAATTCAGTGAAATTAAATCAATTAAGTTATTCAAGATTATGCAGCGTTTAATGAGAATAGAATCCGACTGCAAAATTTGGGGTATTAAGTAGCCCCTAAAAACTGTATTTAAGTGCTAATGTAGTGTTAATATATTGATATTTCAACTTTTTTCATTAGCTTTTTCAAGAATTTTCATTATCTGTTAGAAGACTGTAAATGTCCAAGGAAGATCTGAGGTAAGTAGCGACCATGAAGTGGTTGAGTTCAAAAATTTATGGTGACAGAAGGAAAAGTGCCACCAAAACCTCATCCCTAGATATGGGGAAAGCGGACTTCAGGCTGCTCAGGGAACTAGTCAGCAAGGTCCCCTGGGAAACTGCTCTTGAAGGCCTCGATGTCCACCAGTGCTGGTCACTCTTTAAGCGATGCCTCCTAGAAGCACAAGATCAGGCAATTCCTAAATATCGCAAGTCAGGCAGGCGGGGCAGGAGGCCGGCGTGGCTGACCAGGAACGTTGTAATGGAGATTAGGCGGAAACAGAGAGTGTTTCACTACTGGAAGGAGGGCCAGGCGTCATGGAAAGAATACAGGGATGCTGTTCGTGTTTGTAGGGAGAAAGTTCGTGTGGCCAAAGCACAGCTAGAGTTGAAGCTGGCTGTGTCTGTGAGAGAAAATAAAAAGGGTTTTTTTAGATATGTAAATGGAAAAAGGAGAACTAAAGAATACATAGGGCCGCTCCTTGATAGGGAAGGTCTCCTCACAGACGATGACATAGGCAAAGCAGAGACGCTTAACGCCTTCTTTGCCTCTGTCTTCAATGCCGATGATGGGCTTCGGGACCCAGGGTGCCCTGAGCTGGAGGACCGGGACGGTGGGGATGACAAACTCCCAACTGACCCTGAACGTGTGCGGGATTTGCTACTCCACCTGGATCCCTACAAGTCCATGGGTCCGGATGGGATTCATCCCCGGGTACTGAAAGAGCTGGCGGATGTCATCGCGGAACCTCTCTCAATTATTTTTCAATGATCCTGGGAATTTGGAGAGGTCCCGGTAGACTGGAAGCTGGCAAATGTTGTGCCAATTTTCAAGAAGGGTCAGAAAGAAGACCCTAGCAATTACAGGCCTGTCAGTCTCACGTCAGTGCCTGGTAAAATCATGGAGAAGTTGGTTCTCGAACTTATTGAGGCGCACCTGGGGGACAAAGCAGTCATTGGTCCCAGCCAGCATGGGTTTGTGAAGGGTAGGTCCTGCCTAACTAACCTGATTTCCTTTTATGATAAGATCACCCGTATGGTGGACCAAGGGAAACCAGCTGATGTGATTTTTTTGGACTTCAGCAAGGCTTTTGACACGGTTTCCCATAGGATCCTACTGGACAAAATGTCCACCATACAGCTAAATAAAAACATTATACAATGGGTGAGCAATTGGCTAATGGGCAGGGCCCAAAGGGTTATGGTAAATGGGGCTGCGTCAGGCTGGCGGGCGGTCACCAGTGGGGTCCCTCAAGGCTCCATTTTAGGGCCAGTACTTTTCAATATTTTTATAAACGATCTGGATGTAGGAATAGAGGGTATTTTGAGCAAGTTTGCTGATGACACCAAACTTGGAGGAGTTGTGGACTCAAATGAGGGCGTAAAGGCCTTACAGAGGGATCTGGACAGGTTGGAGAGCTGGGCGATCACCAACCGCATGAAGTTCAATAAGAGCAAGTGCCGGGTCCTGCACCTGGGACGGGGAAACCCCGGCTGCATGTACAGACTGGGCGATGAGACGCTGGAGAGCAGCCTAGAAGAGAGGGATCTGGGGGTCGTGGTAGACAGCAAGTTGAATATGAGCCAGCAGTGTGCCCTGGCAGCCAGGAGGGCCAATCGTGTCCTGGGGTGCATCAAGCACGGCATCGCTAGTAGGTCAAGGGAGGTGATTGTCCCGCTCTACTCTGCGCTGGTGCGGCCTCACCTCGAGTACTGTGTGCAGTTCTGGGCACCACAGTATAAAAAGGACATGAAACTGTTGGAGAGTGTCCAGAGGAGGGCTACGAAGATGGTGAAAGGCCTTGAGGGGAAGACGTACGAAGAACGGCTGAGGTCACTGGGCCTGTTCAGCCTGGAGAAGAGGAGGCTGAGGGGAGACCTCATCACAGTCTACAACTTCCTCGTAAGGGGGTGTCGAGAGGCAGGAGACCTTTTCTCCATTAACACTAGTGACAGGACCCGCGGGAACGGGGTTAAGCTGAGGCAGGGGAAATTTAGTCTGGACGTCAGGAGGGGGTTCTTCACAGAGAGGGTGGTTGCACACTGGAACAGGCTCCCCAGGGAAGTGGTCACTGCACCGAGCCTGTCTGAATTTAAGAAGAGATTGGACTGTGCACTTAGGCACATGGTCTGAACTTTTGGATAGACCTGTGCGGTGTCAAGAGTTGGACTTGATGATCCTTAAGGGTCCCTTCCAACTCAGGATATTCTATGATTCTATGATTCTATAAGTACATGGACACTTGCTTCCAATTTTCCAACCACGATATTTAAAAACAAAGAAAAAGTGAATTTTCTTCCTACTAAAGCTGCAATTTAGACAAAAAATAGCCCACTTCAAATTGATTTAGAAGATGAAGGGATGAAGGTCAGGGAAGAAAAATATATATATACATAATAATAATTCTGACAAAAAGAAAGACAGTTTTCATTCTTGAAGAACGCAATCTGTGTTTTAGAAAAGCCTTGTGCTTGGAAGAAGTACAGGACTGGAAGAGAAGATGGGAGTCTCTTCTGTGAGTGAATCCTAAAAATATTTTAAGTACAGTTTGAGAAATGAAATAAACTTTCATTTTACTGTAACTGTTTATGGAAAGTTTAAAAAACGATTGTAAGTGCTCCAAGAACTAGATTTCACAAGTTTTGATAAACTTCTACTTGATAAACTTCTACTTCCAGAAATTAAACTAGCTATTTCATTAGATAACAAAAATATAAAGAATAATGTTAAAAAGACACTATATTATAAAGAATGCTGTAAAAAAAAAATGATGAAACAAAATTACTTTTTTTAAGCCAACCACTATGAGCCTAACTTTCTGATGAAAAGCATAATACAGGAGATGCCCTGACAGAGTCAATCCTGTTAAGAGTCTCTCAGATTGAGATTCGTTTGAGCAGTCACAGAGGTCTGAAGCATGACTCTGGATCTGAAGGTGAAAATAGCTGTTTGTGGAGAGAACAGTAAAAGTCCATCTCCTCCTACTTTTAACACTTACAATAAAATTGCTTCATCTGCTACTGGGAGGTGCTGCTGAGAATTCTCTTCCAGAAATACCATACAGCTGCTAAGGGCTTGCACATTTATTTTCAAGATTTTAAATGCCCCGTACAATTCCCAGGATGCTCTTTTGGCTTGCAGCTCCTCTTCCTAGGAGCCACCCCATCCAACCTTGTTGAGGTTAAAGAGAGCAGAGGTTCCACTTCTGATCAGTTACTGGCAACTGACAGTAATGTGAGTTGACTTTCCTGCTCACTACAGGTCACTGAAGTCACCATGTTTTTTCAAAATAATTTATTATTATTATTATCATTATCATTATCATTATCATTATCATTATCATTATCATTATTATTATTTATTAAATTCCTTTGTATCAAGAATATGTGAATTATTGTGAATATATGGTTTATTGTGCATCAGGGAAACACCTTTGCATCTCAAAGGATTTCTGCACGAAGAATCCCTTCTGTAAAAAGCTTCTTTAAAATATACTAGAGATTAAAACTTTTGATACATGACCCAAACTACAGTGACTTGGAAAAAACATAGCATTGTGAACAAAGAGTAAATGGTGTGAGGATTACATTTTACAGGGTGCTTTACAAGGGGATTTCTTTGTCCATAACCCACTTTAAAAATACTATATTTTCAGAAATAAATAAATAAATAAATAAATAAATAGAAAATCTTTAGCAATATTGATAAATTGATCGTTATATCTTGCTACTATAAACAAATTGGAAGACTTGAGACAACACATACACCAAAAAGAAAAGGAAACTCAAAGTGCAGCTGTATTCTTTTAAAATGTGAAATATGACCATTCTATGTTGCTGAAAAGTAAAACAGAACAAAAACAAAGTTAATTTTACTATTATGCCAGTTTTGTTGTCAAATAGACATTACTGTCTTTATAACCAGAATATGCTTATCAGAAACTTAAATCAAGCAATACAGGAACTTTCGTCTTGTAGTACAGTCATAACCAACAACTACACACAGAAGCAAAACTACCTTTATGAAAACTGACATATGGCTTCCTGCTAGAGAGATACTTTACTTCTCCAAAATAGTTGGCAGCACTTTAAAGAGATAATTATTTCTAAAATAGCATGTTTTCTAATAATATATTCCTACACTTGGAATACAACCAGTATGGTTTTGGTTTTATTATTGTTATCACATTAAAAAGGTTTTTACATGATTTAAATCAATTCTGTTCTTCTCAGGTATTTAGGCAGTACACAGTACTGCCTGATCAACTGTGGTAACCAAGGCTTCTTTTATTCCTCAAGATTCTGCTATCATTATAATAAATAAAATTCATTGCCCCATCAGTGGCAGCAAAATAGAATATGAGATAACCTGCTCATGAGATACATAATTTACTGCAATGAAATTGGGAAAATGCAAGAAGGAATAACAGGTAGCTGCACTTTTTGTCCCAATCAAATGCTTTTTGTTCATGAGGAATTGGCAACAGCAGGCAACATTATCACAAACAAAGCAGTCACAGTTTAGTAACAGAGATGCTAAGATTTTTTCTAGTTGAATGACAGGATCTTCAGCTTTTTCTTTTATATATATATATTTATATATTATTTTTATAATATTATATTGTTATTAATTATATATAAATAATATAATATAATATATATAATTAATATATTATATTCATATATATACATAGATATATTATTATAATATATATATTATTTTCTATGTATATGCAATGGTATAAAAAAAAGTTGTAAAATACCTTGATTGCTGCCTAATCACTGATGTCTACAGTCTTAAATTTAATATTCTATGAATCTACTCTCTTGAACAGTTGAAAGTTGCAGATGTTTCCATGTGTCTTTAAGACATATTCTCATGACAATAGCACACACATTGCTGTGGACAAACTTTATTAATGTCTGATGCAGAAGCCCAAGTACTTATTCCTGAGCATTAGCTCAAGCTTCTAACATTTCAAGGCACCAAGATTTTTGTTTGTCCCTTGGAGAGGATGCTAGCCTCGCTTCACAGGCTTGAACTCTACTGCTAAGGATAGAAGCCCTGCATCAGACAGGTAGCTATGTGCCTCCTCAACCCACAGCTAGTAAACATCCATTAAGTATCTATATGTCAGCACAGGCACTGGTTTTGAAAGATACTGTGCATGCTTTCCTTCACATGTCTCAGACATCAGGTCTCAGATGAAGGAACTTGTGCTGACAAAGTAACATGCACCAGTTGGCAGCTCTGGTGGTCTCCTCCACTCGTTTACTACTTTGTCTTTCTTTAGTTATCCTTGAAGAGTTAAAGACTATTTAAAACCATTATGACCTAGAAGGGGTATGGTAATTAGCTTTCACATTCCCTCCTCAGGCTATACTGTTTAACATTTCCGTTGTGGCTGTCCAGGAAAATAACAGCAATTTCATCTGCTATACTTTCTTGCCATCTGCTGGAAAAATTGTCAACTGAACGTACAGAAAAGGAATATTTTAAAATTGATTTTCCAAATGATTGTGAAAATAATTGTCTTTTGTCAACTAGCCTACCCCCAAAACACTCATAACAAATACTATATATATATATATTCTTACTAAGCCACCTGTTTCCTAATCATTACTCTCAAACCCTGAAAATCAGACCAAAGCACTGTCTCCAAAATGTTCTTATTTCAAAATGCAAGGGGAAAGTGGTCGAAGAGAGGAAACTGAACACACAAGAGAAAGTTGGGGAACAAGTAATATGCCTGCAATTTTCTATAGCACAAATGAAATATAGATGCTGGTATTAAATGGAAATACAAGGCAAGAGTATTTTCTGTTTTAATAAACTATATTGGCTTTGTGAATAAGTAGGTAGCAAGTATTATTCTTTTATCAATTAACAGCATACATACATTTTCCTGTTGAAAAGCATAGTAGAATTCATCCTAATAGAAACTAAATTACCCCTCTGCCATTACACTACTACTGTGGGGACATAGTTGGTACCTTTTTAAGAATTGCTTGGTTTCTATGCCTTCAAAAACTCAAGCCTCTGCCTTTCTCTAAACACAGTTTCTCCTGAAAAGCAGTTGGAAAAGCAATCAGGTTCATTGGCTGTATTGTCACCATTCTCCTTTTCATCAAAGAGCTGTTATGGTGGATTAAAAAAGTAGTGTCACCATGTCACAAAGAAGGAAGGATAGCTCTTTGTTAAGTATGCCTCTGGGAAGAACCTCTCTCACTTTTAATGCCTCTTCAGGCCTTTCAGGCAATCACTAGTTCCCTCCTGTGAGCCATGAACCTTTGCAGAAAGTCTTTCTGTCATAAATAACCTTCTGCTTTCTATTTAGTGACCTTAATCTTCAAAATGACAGGGTATTTCCATGGCATGGAGAATTTCCCTTACACACCCCTACCCCGTGTGGAATGATTCACATGAATAAGCATATCATATTTAGGAAAACAGAAATTTTCGTTCAGCTGTTCTTTTTTCAGTGAATACTTTTGAAGACCAGGTTTTAGCTTGATGCTTCAAAAAGTAGTCATCTCTGCTGGGTAGAACAGATGGAAAATAGATGTGAGCAGGACTCATGTTTTTCTTTTTCAGCTGCAGTCAGGTTCTCTTTCAGATACTCTGTTGTTCTTTTTTATGGTGATTGCTTCCATTCACCGTGCTGTACTCCCCTAATATGTACAAGTTCCCACATTTATTTCATAACATGAAACAGATTTTAGAGGATTTGTTTTGGGAACTACTATGTTTCCACTGGCAGTAGAGATCATCTTCTCTTCTGTTGCTGACCACCTAATAACCTTACCATAACCACAACATATTTTTACTCACAGTAAGGTCAGGATCTTTCAACATTTAAAGCATTGCGGCAGCTGGAAACAGGTAGTAGATCCAAAAATTCAGTCAGCAAGTCCTCCACAAGCTGTTTGAGGACTACAAGCTATGTATTGAGATAAATTGATCCTAACTGCATTTTTATAGATTTATATAAAGAGAAGACTTATAAATACAACTATTGAAATGCAGCATCCATTATGTCATCTTCTGTCAGTGTCAGCTTTCAAAACAGAGTTGCAGAAACATAGTTTCCTTTTGCTTTTAAAGTCCTTTCCAAAAACAAAAATATCAGAGGTAATATATTAAAAGGATGGTATGGTTCAGAGAATAAGTAATGTCTTGCAGAGCTTTACATTTCAAGAACATAAATTCAAGTTCAGCCCAAGTTACTAGAGGCCTGAAAGTCCTGTTGTGACCTCTCTACTTTTTGAAAATGAGCTCATTTTCCAAATCCAATTACTTTGGTTTTATTTTCCAAATCCAGGGGTTATGCTTATATCACTGAAAACATACAGCAATCTTAAATTTTTTAGCAGAAAGGTCAATGATAAATGAGATTAAGTCTGATGTATCCTCGTTTGCTTCAGGTATTCCTCCTTTGTCAGGATGCCAGCAGAGAGGGCTTCTTCTGGCCAGTTCCTCCAAAGTGCTCACCCTGTTATGTGTTCTCATTACTGAAGGAGGGGCAAACCAAGGCACTCAGTGAGGAATGAGGGTTTGAATTTTCAGATCAGTTCAGAAATAAGTTGTTATGGAGAAAAGCATAATCCATTTTAAACTAATACTGTGTCACTACAAAAATCTCTGATGTTCAGAAGACAGAGTCGCCACATGGTCTTGTTACTGTTTTCATTCTGTCAGTGAGGATGTTAAAATTATCAGCATTTTACTGGGGAAGGAAGAAGGGAATATTTGTTCTGTTCTCTATCCATGCGTATTCACCCTAGCATTGCTTCCATGAACAGTGAAGTCATGCTCATGGTCGAGAGACTACCTAAACAGCTGTGTCAGCATCAGCAGCAATACCTTGTGGGTATACAATATTATGTACATGTGGGCAAGAGTTACTGTACTCCATGTTTAGTGCACTTTTTACTAGGGATGATCAAAAGTGATTTTAAAGAGGGAAAGTTAGGGCACCCAGAAAAAGTTGCTTGATATCCCTTCCCATGGAAATGGAGAAGAAGCTCTTGATATCAAACTTTAAACTGAAAAGTTTCTCAGCTTTATTATTAAAAAGGAAAAAAAATAGTTTATATGCAAAACATGAGCACACTTCAAAATGGACATTATGCCAACATCCATAATGAATGTGAAGCAAAATATGCCACTTCAGAACCAACCTGCTAATTGAAATTCACAACTTCTGAAGTATGGTAAAGACACTAGTAGCGATTTTGTTTCAATAGTTTATTGAGAAAAGGTATGACTCATATGTCAGCTTTTCATTTTTATATCCATTTACACAAATAAAAACTGGATGGTGAATGCCATACACTTTTCAGAACTAAAATAGTTATCCCTTTGCGGTAGTTCGCTATATCCTGTGGCAGAGGAGAATTCGCAATACAGGTGTCCTCTGAGCACAAGGTTCAGCCTAGCCAGATCATTAGTAGGTACATACAACAACAGCTTCTGGATTAGAACTGTGTGACTGATTTACATTTTCTCTGATGCTTCTGGTATTTCTTCTGCAAGTCCATAGACTTGGTGTTGATACTACTTGCCCCTATGCCAAGCAGTAGCAGATTGTGTTCCCTGAATATTTCATGTTCATTCTTTTTGACAAATAGGTGTTATTCTCTTAGTGAGATGGGTTTGGTTTGTTTTGGTTTGTTTTGGTTTGGTTTGGTTTGGTTTGGTTTGGTTTGGTTTGGTTTGTTTCCCACCATGCATCAAGCACAAATGGGCAAAAGTGGTTCACAGGTGTCTTCTAAACTCCCATTGGGAGCTGGCTTACGATTTTAGTAACATCTACCATGCACATACAAACACAGAAGTATGCTCATAAACAGAGAGTTACAAAGATAAACGCAGTTTTAACAGAGATTTGTGACTCTCTTTAACATTTTAGTTCAAGAGTTAACTGTGATTGCTAGAGTTTAAAGTCAAGTGAAGAAAGAGTCTTGCAATGCAAGGTACACTCACATTCTCAGAACTACACTTCCTTAATGCATTTTTTACCTTAAGGTCAGATGGAAGAAAAGGGGAGAATCTGCCTGTTAAAAGCATCTCTCCAAATACAGTTGGCCTGAAAGCATCATCTGGGATTCACCTTTTTGTAAGGGCAATATGCAATACCAAGGACCTTCAAGGTATCAAAGGAGAGTGCTTTCACCCACATAAAAAAAAAAAAAAAAAAAAAAAAAAAAAAAAAAAAAACCTTCAGATATTTTTTCTATCTTGCATCTTTAATCCTTTCTCTAATTTTAGTTACTTCTGATGGGCAAATCATGAAGTTTGTCAAAATATGTTCTACAAAAAAGGTCTGTTCTAAAGAGTTTTTTCCAGCAAAACTCCTTCAGTCAGCGTTGACCTATATTACCCTTATGCTGTTCCAAGTTCTGACACAAGTTCTGACAAACCATTTTTTTTTTTTTTTTTTTTTTTTTTAACTACAGTTTCACCATTTCCACCAAGCAAGAGAAGCTCTGCATCACTTCTGTTCTGCCAGCATAGACAGGTGTTGCACCTATACCACCACGGAGAAGCTGGAGTGGGGCTGCTCCACAAAAATCGACAGGCTGTGAGCCAAGGTGGTGGACACCCACCAGAGCACACTCACACAGCACCCACACAGATATGGGGTGGCAGTGGAGAAGACTCTGTGGATTTTCTTGGCAATTATTCATGGCTGGGGTTCACCCATGGAGATCTGCCAAATAAACTGAGACAGAGAGACAGGACAGCTCTGTGCCCTCTTAATCATAGAATCACAGACTCATAAATTCACAGAATGGTTTGGGTTGGAAGGGACTTTAAAGTTCATCCAGTTCCAAACCCCCTGCCATGGGCAGGGAAACATCCTACCAGACCAGGTTGCTCAAAGCCCCGTCCAACCTGGCCTTGAACACCTCGAGGGATGGGACATCCACTACTTCTCTGGGCAACCAGTGCCTCACCATCCTAAGTGAAGAATTTCTGCCTTGTATCTAATCTAAACCTATCCTCTTTTAGTTTAAAAGCATTACACCTTGTCCTATCACTACACTCCCTGACAAGGAGTCCCTCCCCAGCTTTCCTGTAGGCCCCATTTAGGCACTGTAAGGGCTCCCCAGAGCCTCCTCTTCTCCAGGCTGAAAAACCCCAACTCCCTCAGCCTGTCTTCATAGGAGAGGTGCTCCAACCCTCTGATCATCCTCGTGGCCCTTCTCTGGACTTGTTCTAATATTTCCATGTCCTTCTTGTGCTGGGGCCCCAGAGCTTAACAGAGCACTCCGGGTGGAGTCACACAAGAGCAGAGAAGAGGGGAAGAGCCATCTCCCTTGCCCTGCTGGACGTGCTTCTTTTGATGCAGGCCAAGATGCAGTTGGCTTTCTGGGCTGCAAGCACACACATATGCTTTATGGCATAGATTAATGCTATAGATGCTCCATGGCATAGATTTAATGCTCTATGGCAGATTAGGAGTCATGGATTATATAGGTCTATGGGGGATAGCAATATCCAATGTCTGCGTTTGCCACTGAAATAAAAGTGTATGCACACTGATTTTGTAAAGGCTTTGGAAAGACCAGAATGTAATAAGGATGAAAGTCAATGCTGACTACAAGAGACAGCATTGTCTCTTGTAACTGCTGTGGTAGTGTTACCAGAAGACAAAAGAATACAGCTTCACAATCAGCATTTCTCTTTGTTGTCCATCCAACACAAGGGTAAAACATTATCCAGAAGAAATATAGACACCTTATAACCTCCAACAGACAGAAATCCAGAACTGACATAGAGAAGGATTGCTGAGTATAAGGACATGAATTGACTTAGACCAATGAATAAAAAGGAGCTATGTTGCATTTTGAAAGATCTCAGTATCCATTTACTTTTTTTTTCTTCAATTCAGAAACACACTAACTTTATTCTCATTATATTCTGATTTTAATTTGGCCCTCAGCAGTGTAACCCTGACATAAAATCCTTATCTCTAAAGTAAATGCAGTAGAACTACGACCACACAGGATTTTGGCTGCTTTCTAATCCCAGCCTGGAGCAAATCGTCCCAGCTCCACAGCCATACAAGGGAAACTCCAGGGCAGGCACATAGAATAAGGGCAGGGGCAAATGAGAAAGAAAGGGTGGAAGGAAAAGTATTCCACATTCTGAAAAAAAAAAAAAAAAAGGTCTGATCTGAAGTGGAAGCAGGTTCAGTCTTTCTGCCATGTCTACTATAAACAGAACCAGGTAGGATCTGTCACCTGTAGAGTGCCTCATGGTATAAGAAACCTGAGACATTTGTAGAGGTACCAGTTTGTCTTCATTCCCTTGTGAATTGTCTTGTAAATAGACTTTAACTGTAAACTGCAGTTACTACCAATACAGGGTAATATCAAAATGATGACTTCCCACCTCCATTCCCTCAGTACTTTTACAGTTTGATATACAGTAAGTTGTCTGTGACTGTTGGACATGGTTATTTTTTTTTGGAAACAAAAAACATGAACATGGATCATTATGACTTATGTTTAAAACAGAATGAATGTTGAGTCATTTCCAAATTACCATGATTGTTTAAAAATATATGAAGTGCTTCACTGAATTTTAATCTCTCTACTGCAAAAACAATTTTGAAAGATTACAGCCTTGCACATTTTTAGAAGGATGCAATCATGCTAGCTAAAACATAAATTTCATACACCACAATAATTTTTAATCATTTTGCACTGCACATAACCAAGATTCAAATGTCTCTTTTAAACGTCAAAATAAAATTAATATTTATTACCACACCTCTGAACTAGCACATTTACAAAACTGAAGCTCAGTACATTTTCTACTAAGCCATCTAAGCCATTTTATACTTTCTCAGTTAAATGCACTTTCTAGTGCTATTGCTCTGCCTCAGGGACTCCCAGAATTTCTGAGCCACTTTATGGTTTGTTTCACTAAATTCTTCAGTAAAAACTGCTCAGAGTAAGTCAGAAAAGGGATCCCAGTTCCACCGGTGGTGTTTCTATGTTGTTAGCCTGCTGTAACTAAATCCATGAGATTAATTGACATTTCTGAACCTTATACACACAAAAGGTAGTACCTAAGCAAATACCTAAAATTAAACATGGGTATGTCATGCTTAAACCAAGATCTTTGGTTTTGACATCTGCAGGACACCAGGGAAGTTCACAGAAGCAGGATCCATAACAACAGCAGCCTCTTTAAGAGGCAGAATAAAGGCCATGGTCCATGACAGGTCATTGTTTGGGAGAAAAAATAAAATTAAAAAAATAGATCCAGGTGAGAACAACATGGAATTAATCCGACCTGGAAAAGAATTGAAAAGACCCGCGGGCTCTTGTCAGAGGGAGTGTTCCTAGTCACTACTTCAAACTATGTGCTGGAAGACTTTCAAACACAGATCTTTAACTTTCCAGAGGAAAATGCATGGAGAGATATTCCCATCCTGTTCTCTTTGCAACCTTTTTGTGCAGTATCCTCCTTGTTACACAGGTTCTAGCAAATCAGATCTCTCCAGAGAGTTGTTCAAAAGATTTCATGTACCCACTTATGACCTGCATGCTGAGTTTCTGAAGCCTCCCATGATTATGTTTCTTGTGTTCACATTCTGCAGCTGAACCTCAGGCAGATAGAAGACTTCAGTGAGAGAAAGCAAAAATCATGCCTGAATGTTGTTGTTGTTTTTTTTTTGTTTTGTTTTGTTTTTGTGTGTGTGTTTTTTTTTAATATTAGCTCACTGTAATTTGACAGCACAAAACAAGCAGACTCACTAGCATCTGCATTACTATACCACTTCAGCACCTTTGAAAAGTCCCACCCATCCCTTCCCATTCTTCTTTACAGAGATATACTGTCAAGCAGTGTAGACCAAACAAATACCCAGACAGACCATAGTATAACTGTTTGTTACTGTCCATAAAAAGGTTAATCTGTCTTTAAATGTCTGAGATAGAAAACAGTTCATTCAAAGAGCTAAATTATAGATAACCCTGCCATGGTACACCAGGGAGGAGATGGAGAAATAAGCTTCTTTCACCCTTTGTGGTGCACTGGAGGCATTGGAATCTATGTGGTTGATTCATGCAGAGCACCACCAGCAGCATTTAGTGGCCAGTGTTTTACAGCAGGACCCCCTAACACTGCACAGCACCAACACTAAGGGGTGATAGCCGCCTCTTTATCGATGTAGCGAGATGCTGGCATTTATTACATTTCTGTACACTGTGCTACTGAGGCTGTTATACTTTGTTCAGTCAGGGAAACAGACAAAGTCTGCACTAAAATTCTGAATTAATAATCTTCTAACTGCACTCGTGGCCCTTCTGAGTTTATCTTCTGCGAACAGCTTAAACAAATGGGTGTTACTGGAGGGAATGTTCTCAGAAAGCACAACACTTATAAACTCTGGCTGTCCCACTGGAAGCAGAGTTACTGCTCCTCCAGCGAGGCAGCAGAAACAAATAACACCACTCGACATGTGTGGCTAGGCTGGAAAAACCTTAGCCGTCCCTCCATAAATGCTCACAATACAATGATTGCAAATGCTTCCAGGGCAAGATCAGTCCTCCGAAATTATTCTGGCAATGACTCTTAATGGCTAACATGTTCAGGAAAGTCTCTCTCCATCTGTGGACAAGGTACAGAGCTAATCCTGCTCTCGTGGTGTGATCTTGCTCACATGGGTCATGGCAAACCAACAGCACTGCTGCATGATAATTGTACTACTACGTAAAACCTCCTCACCAAGCTTACCAGAAATCTCTGCTGCTCTGCTGATGTCAGCACAAGGAACCAAAAGCTGTAATTAACTTTTGGTTGAACTTTGATCAGTCTGAATGGATATGGCCTGTGGGTAGTGCCTTGGCTGGGAAGTCTGCCAAACCTGCAAGTTCCTACTGGGAAGAACAGCACCACTTTATGATTATCCTTGTCCTTCTGTCCTTTCCTCAGGTACTTGCTACCTTTCCCTGTTGAGGACAGAAGGTTGAGCCATGTGGGTATTTGTTTTTGCTCCGTGTGGTTTCTCTTGACATTTAAGTATGTTAAGAACAAATTTTAAAAAGCCTGGCAGCATCTAAACAGGGTGGCTCAAAGCTTTGGTCTGTCACAAGAGAAAAGAGGATATCCCTCCTTCCCCTTGAAACAGATCAATACCCAAAGTTGTTCTGTTCTTCCAGGTTAACTCCAGAGGAGTTCGAGGTTGATTCTGGCCCCCCATGACATGGAAACAAGCTGCCTCAAGAATGACAGAGGCTGGAAAAAAATGTTCCTGGTCTACTGCACCAACCCTGTCTTTTGGCAGTAGATGTTTGTGGCTTCTGATGCGGGGTCCCATGCTCAGTCTTTGCACTCAGCAATCTTCCCAAGGGTGTTCTGTTACAGACAGAAAAAGAAATTCATGAGCTGAGTAAATTATTAATTAAAAAACATTAGTTCAGCTCTGTGCAGACACAATGCCCTAGGGCAAATATCTTACTCTCAAATTAATCCAAAGTGCCAGGAGAAATGGCTGATAGTTTCGTTTACCTCTAGTCCATTTCAGGAAGAATGAATGTGGCTAGTTAAACGTGCAATGTCTCCAAAAAAAAAAAAAAAAAAAAAAAAAAAAAAAACACTAGCAAAAAACAAATACCATTGGCATTGATTTAAAAACATAACAAATCAACAGCAATAAAAACAGTAAGGCAGGAAATATCTTTTATTTTAAATATCCAGAGGCACAACTTGTCTACAGCATTTTTTTCGTTTGCCCATAGGAAGGGAAGGGAAGGGAAGGGAAGGGAAGGGAAGGGAAGGGAAGGGAAGGGAAGGGAAGGGAAGGGAAGGGAAGGGAAGGGAAGGGAAGGGAAGGGAAGGGAAGGGAAGGGAAGGGAAGGGAAGGGAAGGGATATATTTAATACTTCTTTAATACTTTAAGAAGTATTAAGATACTTTAATACTTCTAAGAGAAGGCCTATATTATAACATTAGTACAGCAGCAGCTTTTAATCTGGAAACTTCTAAATTATTCCAAATATGAATAGTAACATCCTGATTTTCAACTCCAGCTTCCAGAGTTTTCTTCCTTGACCACATCATATGAATTATCGCTACACTGAATATTTTGAATCATATTTAATATTAAGAGGAAGTTATGAAGAAACCTGAAAAAATACATGAAGGAATATTGAAGTGTGACTACCCGTTAGCTTTGCAGATTTTGCAGACATGCAAATGGCATACCCTTTTAGAAAATATTCAAGGATATTCATAAAATGGTAAATTTTAAACAATACATGTAGAACAGTTGTGGGATTAAAACTCCTAGCTAATTTAGCTATTTATTTTTGATTCAAACTGTTGTACTGATCCAGTCAGGACTATAAGACACAGGACACACTAACAAAATTCACTTCAATTTGAATGCTCATAGCAAACTTTTCACATACACTAAAGTGAGACTGAAAGCACTGAAGTGAAAGATAAGCCATATTTGTGACTATGTAGCTGGCTAACAAAGCAGTCAGAGGCAGAATACAGGCTATTCCACCTTCCAGAAAATTCAGTCCATTATAAATGTTTGTTTCCCAGAAAATTTTCTAGTCTTCAATTTACTCTATAAAACAGATAATAAACTGTAAATCAAGTTTCTTGTCACCTGAAATATTTTTGCCTGACATCTGAAGGTTTATTTCCTTGGTGTAACACTACGCAACAGTATTTTAAAACCACAGATCTTTATGAACTAACATATCTTGAAAGACTAAAAGCTTGCCCACTAAATGAGATTACTGCAAGATTCATCCAGTGACATTTGTTGGCAAGCTTCATAAGATTTCCTTGGATCTTTTTTTCACTTGCCAGTAATAAGAATATTACAATAGCTGAATATATCTCCCCTTAATTGTTGGATGAAAGCCTGAAATAGACAGGAAGAACAACTGGAATACAACACATAATCACTGACACATACCCTACATCAAAAAGAAACAGGACAGTATATTTTAAATGTAGTAATCAGAAATGTTTAAAATAGCTAAGAATTCTTTCTGGTAATTCCCCTAAACACAATTGTTTCTTGCATAAGCTTTTCAGCAAATTCAATAGATATTTTAAGCAATATCTGAACCATATAAATTGATGACATATTTTTGTGTGTATCCTTACAAACAATAACATACAGCTAATGAATCATATGCAGTAAAATGGCTTTAAGTGATAACAGGCATTTAGTGAAACGGGAACAGCCAATTGGTCAACATATAAATTAAGGTTGGTCAATTTGCATGTTGGTCAACATGTAAATTAATTTTGTTATTTAGAGAACCAGATGGTCAATTCTGGAGCACCAGCATGGATAAAATTAATAAGCCTACTCATTGCAGAACATGATATCTCATCTGTAGCTTCACCAGTTTCTAATTCCAGCAACTGTGTGAATTCCTAGAGTTTTCTTCTGACAGAAAGATTAACTGACTTACTCTATGCCCAGGAATACTACACTATATATCATCAAGCAAAAGTGGCTAAAGGTCATACAAATGAACTTAATGAGAAATTAAGAGAAGTGGTAAGAAACAATAATTTTGTACATTTTCATTGTTGTACTCTGAGCTAGTTACCGTGTCAGCATGATTTGCTATTATTTTCTTCTTGCGTTATTTCTTGTAGCAATAGCTTGATATTGCAGAAAATGCAATGTAGCTGTAGAGCTCAGCTGTTAAACTACTTACATTCTAAAACAGAGATTGTTTTATTGCAATTTAATCTTAAGTTTTGCTTCAAAAGCCAGGCTTGAGAAACTCATGTGCTGACTTACTCTGTGATTCAGAAGAAATCTTTTTTTCCATCCATAGTGTAAACTCGTACAGATGAAATCAGACAGACAAGCATGTGGGACTAGGAAATTCCACTTGTCTGGATTTTCTGACCTAAAGGGGACAGCCAAGACACCGTAGCACTACAACCAGGCTCTTCAGGGTACCCATGCTCTCTCTCATGGCACAGGACATGAACAGCAAGTGGGATGCAGCTGGTACATGCTTGAGCCAGCACACTCCAGCTGTGACACTCATGCACGCACGTGCCATAAATACCCACTGCTCTGTAGCTCTGAGCACGTGACCAGGCATCTGGAAATCCTGAGCAAACACTCCCTGTTCCTCAAACTGCACATGGACAAAGTCTAAAGACACCAGATGAAGACACTTCAGGGAAGTCCAGGCACAGAGTGGCCCTGCACACACAAAACAAGACAAGATTTCCTGAGGGAAGCACCATACCTCCCACCTCCAGATGCCTCTCTGCTCTGCTGTGACTCCCTACCAGAGCACCACACAGCAATGGTGGGTCTGCCCAGGAACAAAGCAATGAGGTGGCAGAGAGGAAGGCTGAGTGTGCTCCACAGAGAGATACCATGCAGCTCCCCAGAACGCAGCCCACATCTACTTCTGCAGAGCCTTGTCTCTCAAGTGCACAATGCATTTCTGTTATATGTTTTGAAGTGGTATTAATTTATACTTGCTTGAAGGAAATAAATTTGTGCCTTATGTTTTTTGCTTGAGCTGGTTTCTTTAATGACTGCAGACAAAAATACAACTGTGCACTGTATATCTTAGACACTCCTTTTATCCAGTTTAACTGGCTTAAATTGAAGGAAAACATAGCAAATGTAAATATAGATTCAATTCTGTTTTATAACTATAAATGTTCAGACATTATCCAGAACTTCAGTCTCCTGTTTCCTTTTTTTGTGTGCATCAAGAACGTGTTTTTTTTGTTGTTTTATTTTTGTTTTGTTTTGTTTTGTTTTCTCCCCTTCACTACTAGGAGGTTGTGTTTTAAAAACATAAAACCTTCAGTGACTTACTGAGAATTATCATGCACATATGAACTAGTTTGGGAATTTGGGTTGCATATCCAGCAGCTACATGTCACACTGAATTATTCATAGAAAGAATACTGTATTAAAAAATGGGTAGAATCTAGTGAGTCCTGCCTGTTATTTTAAGAAATCTCACTATTTTAGAAATATGTTGGTCTGTTAAGAAAATAAAAGTGAACATCAAGGTGAAGTAGCAAACATTCCTAATACACTCCTTAGATCAGTTGCATCATACGCCTCCATTGTCTAATCACAGCTACAATGTCTCTAAATACTTTGAACAGTGCACTGCTGGTGCTACACAAAACATTTCTGTTGTTAGTCTGCTGTGCTATGTGTGAGACAACAAGCAGAATAAGTCAGGGAGGAGAATTACATTCTTTCTAAATATGTATGCATCTCCAGACATTTGCAAAACACTATGCACTCACTTCTTCACAATAGCGAGTCCACAAGGCATTTTCTGGCCAACTTTAAAAATAAATAAATAAATAAAAATAAAAAAGAGGTAATTCGAAGATGTTTAAATCGCTAGCATACAAATGGAAGTTAGTCACCAAAATCAAATTAATAACAATGAAATTAAATGCACTTACAGAAACCATTAAGTTTCTTAACCCATAAAGCAGTAATATGGACCATGGGACCAGTAAGTGTTTTCATCATTCCAGCTGGAGATACTGACTGTAGCCACAGGACTCAGGGACAAAGCCAAGATTAGGGATCTAGACTTGCAGTTATGATGAAGGCATTTTCCAGCAGTCAGGTTGGTTGTGTTGCTCTGTTAAATGACTTGCTTACTACCTGGCTGTAGGATACTAAATATATCTAGGAAAACAAAACAGGGAAGCAAAACAAGATCTACAGATACATATTCTCCCAGCAAACACAATAGGGAAGGAGAGAGGGCTTTTGATATGAAAAAGTCCTAGCAAGTCTCAAAGAACTCCCCAAACTGGTGATTAGCAGAACCTAGAAACCTGGGAATTGAATCCAAAGAATCACAGAACCATCAAATCATCGAATATCCCGAGTTGGAAGGGACTCACAGGGATCATCCAGTCCCACTCCTGGCCCCCCGCAGGACCACCCAAAAATCAGACCATATGTTTGAGAGTGCTGTCCAAACATTTCTTGAACTCCAGCAGGCTCAGTGCCATGACCTCTTCTCTGGGGAGCCTGTTCCACAAAGAACTGAGAGTTAAACTCAGCCAGGCAAGCTGATAGAAGTGTCAAATAACCACTCCCAAACATTTATTAACAGCTTGTGCCTCTTCAGTGAACCAGTTTGCAGCACAGAGCTACAGACTGTCCTATTGGTTGTGCTTTATTGTTGTTGTTGTTAAAATTAAACTACACTTACAAACAAGTGCATAGTTATTTATGAAACCTTTCTGACCACAGACAACTGAACACACAGCCCAGAGTAGCTGAGCCCAGCAGTGTCTGACAGGCCATCCAGCTTCATGTCAGTGAATGCACAGGGTCAGTGATGCAGGAATGCCTTCCCACAGCTGTGCTGTGGGGGTGTCCCCATGTGTCAACTCACACCACACCTACCAAATCCCTGTCCGGTGCAGGGCATATATAACTGATACACAAAGCTCTGTCTATGAATTGAAGCTCATTCCTCCCCAGGAGACAGAACGGCACATCATTTGACATCTTCAGGGCTGTATCCTGACACCCCACTGAAGAAACAGAAACACAGAGATTGTTACACCTGAGGCACATTTTTCTACTAGGTATCCCTCATCTCACATCTGCACCATCTACGTTGGAGAAAATTCTTCCTTCCAGTGTCAAAACTGCTGTATATTTGGAGCGAATCTATACAAATTTGAATCAGTAATACTGCATAGCTTCCTCCAAAACATGCCTCAACTTTTGTCCTGTAGCTGGCAATTTGTTTCTATTATTTAATACCAACAGTGATATGCTTGAATAACATTGTAGAGCAGTTTAATTAAAGTATTAGATAAACAAAAAAATGTTTCTCTCTTGGCTCTCTTGGAATCCAAGCAGAACAACCAGAGAATAAAAATTAAGAAGAAGGAAAAAAAAAAAGGGGGGGGGGAGGAGGGGGGAACAATTAACAGCAATGAAGCCTCTGATAAACCATTCAAGCACAAGCTTCTCCCAAATCACAATGATGGCTCATTATAGAAAAATCTAACACTGCACAAACCACAGGGCTTTCAGTAATTGTGATCATTTTACTTACCTGCAACTCATCAACAAGAGAACAAGAGGAAGGTGAAATTGTATAATAAATCAGGTAAAATATGTGCTGTTCCCCATCACTTGTAGGAAATGTACAGCCAATTTTTCCCCAGCTGAAATGCCCAGCTCAAGTGAACAGTCCATGCTCTAAGCTCAAGACTGATGGAGGGGGCTGGCACCAGCTGGTCCAGGCAGAGCTCCCCACCAGCTCTCTGGTGGCTGTGCTTGTGGTGAAAAGCTGAGGGCAGGATCCTGAGCATACTGCACATGCAGGCCTGGATAGCAGAGTTTGCAAAAGGAGTGTTAAGGGCAGTAGCAGAATGTCAGGAGGAAAAGCAGCAGCTGCGTAAAGAAGTTAATGGTGAAGATGACCACTAAGCACACAGAAGGAGTTAGAATAAAGACCTGCATGCAGCTTTAAATATTTCTAATGAAAATTAAGTACTTCTATTGCTGCTTCAGAACTGAAAGAAGTATAATATTAAAAAATAATAATAATAAGCACATAAACAAATAACAAGAAGGAAAGGGGATTTAGTCCACTTAGGAGCACATAAAGACAATCATGGTTTTAGAACCTGAGAAGTATAAAAATTGTAAATTGCATTGGATAATCAGAATACAGCATTACTGCAATCTTAATGTCTCAGCCACAGTGCAGTATTAAGTCCTCTAATATGATAGTATCAGATAATTCAGCACATTTCTTTTCTATCTTAGAAATTGGCAGTCAAAAAAAAAAAGACACATGCATAAGCTATAGAACATGCATGAAAATGTGGCAGGAGGTCAAATCCAGTTACAAAGAGGCTGAATAATATTCCTATGGAGACAAACTTTTATACATACTACCATAAATCTAAAAATATGAAAATATGTTCTGTAATGTATGAGGAAGTTTATTGCCTGATAACTGGACAAAACTCCAGTGTACAAAGCAGTTTTGCCAACTCGCAACTGTATTAGAGAGAATAGAGGCTGGAAGCCAAATAAGAATTTAGGTAGGTAGTCATGGACAGCAGAAGAGGGAAATTTGGAGGAGAATTTGTATGCTTCATAACATCAACTTGTAGGTTTATTACACTTTTCTTTAAGGTCTTCACTCTTCAAGCAAAGTTTCATGATGTTACTACAATACAGGATGCCAAGACCTTTTTGTTCAATCCACAGATTTTTGTCTTCTGTCCTTAAAGACTGTCATACAAATGGGTGAAATAATACCTAGCTAAAATAGATGGTCAAGCACCAAAGTTAATTATCTCTTTTCAGTTTCTGTGGATCCCTCACTATAAAATTGTGACAGTAGTTCTAAGATAAATCTGATATCTACACAATACATGTACTGAAAATTTGAGCTCCTCAAGGAATTATATTTAACAGAATTCTAAAAGGAAGAACAAGAGAAAACTGAGGAACTCACATTTTCATGCCTTAGTACGATGCTGCCTACTTTCTACCCAAAGGTCATTAAAGGTTGTTCTGAAACAACTTGTTTCAGAAGTTATTTAGGTACTAATGGCAAGTCCTTTCCATGTATTTCTATTGATATAGTTAAGCTAGTACATAGTACAAAGAGTTATTACATCTACTGACATGCTCCATCAATAGCATTAATTCTGTTTAACCAACCTATTGATGTTTAAGCAATATAGCTTGTTCCACTCAGAGGGTCATTTAATACAGTGGTGTTAACTTAATATGCATCACTTTACAGTTCCTACCAAATTTCCTCTTGGAACACTGATCTGAGTTAGAACATTGATATTTCCATACCAGGAAAAGTTCACATATAGCCTACATACCAATCAAATTTAATGGGACTTGAGTTTTCAGAACTACATTTTAGAAATATTTAGGTAGCTAAAGATGAGGCTAGGTGCTGAGGTACTTGTGAAAAACTCAGTGTTACCTATGTACATCTCTAGACATCCAATTTCTTTCCAATTAAAGACCTACATTATTTACTTAGTGTATGACTACCAAATTAATTCAAAACTTCTCTAGATGACATGGGAAATTGGCAGTACATCCAGAACTGGAATCTAGGAAGCATAACTCAGAAGTCTGTACAATACCCACAAAGCAATCTTTCTTCCCTTTATTTACTTACTCCATTCCTCAGATATGCACTGGTCAAGAAGTCCATTCTTTACAAATAAAATTTTATTAAAATGGCAAAACCATATGTAAAATCTGATAGGAAGGGAAACAGCAACCACATATTTTTATAACCTTTATAACTTTATTTTCCTGACACCTATTCTCTTCTATATTCTAGTCAACTTTTAGTAGCAGTCATTCACTGGATGTATATGCACACTAATTTCCATTCATATGACAGGTTTTGTAACTTTCTGCAAATTAGGATTCTTCAATTTAATATTTTTTTGTAATGGTAATTTTTTTTAATGGATAAGAAATTTGAAGCACATTACAATATATACTCCCAAGGGTCAAGAAGAATGTTCATAAAGAAACTGAGGGTGGTAGAATAATTCTTTACACAAGCTACAGTTAGCCCACAAATCTATACATTGTTAAATATTTTAAATTGTTAGCTTTATTTAGTGTCATTTCTAAAGACAATTACACTACTCAGGATTTATTATATTTAAAAATATATTAAGATACAGTTAATTAAATAATTAAATTTCAGCAGCAATTTTGATTCTTAATTGACCAAAAGAAAAATGGAGCAATATACAACTGCAGTGGCCATACGTCTAATGGACATGTCAGCCTGCCTGGTCTTCAAATGGCAGAAAATTCACTGTACCAAACAAGCCAGAGGGCTGAATTTTGCCATAGCTTAAATCTGTGTGGTTACATTGAAATAGATTGTGTTGTCCAAGTGTGTTTAAGAGCAGAGTTTGACCCATTTGCTTTAGTAGAAATTGTACTAATGTATCTAAAAGAAGAAAAGGGCCCTATTAGTTTAAATATAGTAGATGGAGAGCCAGGATTATTAACTCATTTACACTGGTAGGGGCATTTAAAGTAATGTTGTTGTGTTAATGGAAACTGACATTCTTTCTGTCTTCCCAGCAATCTATCAGTCTGGCACTGCATATATCGTATATAATGCATATTGCTTTAGTGAATAAAAATGTTCATTTTAAATGTGTAGTATTCTGCATCTATCTTTATTACAGCCAAAACAATGAAACTATGCCATCTCACTCTACAATCAAATCTCTATTTTTTATTAAAGACAATTCCATTATTCTGCAATAAGAGACCCAATACATGCCCTCATTTTGTTGAAATTGCTAATGCAGATTGAGTTGCCTAGAAGAGTTACTGAACTTCTGTACTTTTTGAGATTCTAACTTAATTCATGCACTTATCATGATAATGTGCTTTATTATTTGTTATACTAGGCTGATGAATTCTCTCTAGGCAATATGTAATTATTAGACAGTACCTATTACAAGAACACTGAAAATTGCTATTATATGGTGAGTTCATGCAGTTTACACTATCCTTTCTCTGCTTCATCTCCCAGCTCAGAGCTGTCACTGTGATCTCTCTGATTAATTCAAGGACAAAGTTCTATTAAATTTTCAAATTATCTAATTACAGTGCTGATTTCACTTTAAGATATAGGAAATAAAATAAGATGACTTGGCATTATTTTATCAATGTAACATTTTTTACATATGGGAATATACTATCCCAAATCCAATCCACTAAATGCAGCGCAGCCAATACCAAAGTTTTAGGAAGCTTTCAAGTGAAATTAAGTTAAGACATTTCTTACAGAAGAATAAGGAAAAAGGCAACTGCTGATATTGATTTTCTGCTTAGACCAACTTACACAGGGCCCACATTCTTCATCTAAGCCAAAATCATAAACTAGAGAGCCCCAGAGTTTTATTGGGCAAGTACTTGTACTTCAACACTATCAATTTTCACTTTACTTGCCATTTTATTCAAGTTCTATATATGGAGGTTTTTATATCAGAACATGTTAACTACAATACATTAAAAAACAAAAAAAAACAAACAAAAAAAAAAAGTCTTATCACATAAGAAATACAGATAAAAGCTTAAAGTCCATATACAAGAAGAACTGCAAAAAGGACAGCAGAAAAGAACCCCCACACCCCTGCATGTATTTAGTTTTTAGTATTTAATATTTAAGTGTTCTGTTCCACAAATAAGTAAACAGCACCCTTTGTCACTTGTTGGACCATTTGGACACTATGAGGAACAACAGAGGTAATCCAGCACAGTCTTGGACCATACTCGCCATTCCAGCTAGCTCAACTAGTCACAGTCGTGATGGTCTTTCAGCAGCACAAAGCTGTCCTCACGTCCCAGTTGCACTTACACAATGCTGATTTACAGTACAGTCAGTTTCCAAGCTGCCATTTCCCAAGCTTGGAAAGTTTTCTTCTAGGTACTTTTAATAAAAAACAGAACACTTAACAGTAATTTCAATGTTTACTGAACTAACCGAAATCTTCCACTTAGAGTTGGCTCAATATCAAATTGCATTTTGTGCATTTTGCTCTTCGTGAGTCTGGTAGTTTTAGAGCATAGTGCTCGGAGCCCAGAACAACCTACTTGGCCTTCTGGTCTGCTGCATTAAGAAGGTTCTCAATAGCTTGTGAGTGCAGCAACTTTCCACAAATAAAGCATGCTGCCTGCTCATGAGAGCAACTGCATTTAATCTTTAGGAAAAACAGCATTAATGTGTTCATTACACTCATTTTACCCTGTTAAGAATTATTCCACCCAGTTTGTCGAAGCCATAACAGTGAATTAGCTTAAGCAAAAAATAGGTGCTGTATTTACTGCCTTCCTATGCTAAAAAAAGAACCTCTAGGACTTCACAGGTCACCATGAATATTTTACATCCCATAGCTGTTACTGTAATGTAGTTCTGGTTTTGTTGTTCACCAACAGAGGAAGATGTTTCTTCATCTCATTCCCTATATCTTAATTTGAAATCAGCACTGTAATTAGATGTGTACACTTTTTGTGCCAGTGTGGAGGAATTTCAGTTTACATTTCAGTGATGAGGCACATAAGCAACAGCAGATGGTATTTGGAGCACGGAAAAGATACAAAAATATCAGGGGAACTGGAAGAGAGGATGCGAGCATAACAAGCTGCTTCATAAGCCCTCCCTGAAGAAAGTATGCACTTCCAAACATGTTTACTTGCTATCATTGTTTTCAATTACTTCTATAAAAGGATAACAATAAATACACGAAATATTCCTTCAGAATACTTTAATAAAGCTTAAAAAGAAATCCCAAAGTATTCTCACATTTTTCATCCTTATAATTTCCTCCTCTATGCATACTGTATTCCCTTAACAAAAAACAGCATTACACTAGTTTGGGAAATGTGAAACTGAGTTGCAGAGTGGCAGAGGGAGCTCCCGTAAGTCTGTGGTACTGCTAACAATTCAACAGAAATCTCTAAGCTCAAGATATAATGCATTAACATGATGCTGCCCATAGCAGAAAGCAATAAAAGGTGAGTATTTGAATGTGAAAGAACAAACAAACAAACAAAAACAAACAGGGAAAACAGGGAAGAAGCAGTGAACAAGATCTGGTAGCTTTTAACTGGTTATCTCCAATATGTGCAACAGATCATTAGGGGCTTGGGTTTTACTGGGAGGTTAAGAGAACTCAAGAGGTGTCCAAAGTAGCCCAGGGTAAGGTGTTGCCTTGGATAGGTGACTGGAGTTTCAAACTGCTCCAAAAAGAGCAGTTCTCTTGGGACTTAAGTGTTGGCAGTGCTATTCTCATGATATATATCACCCAAGTGCAAAGTTAGTGAGTTCGTAGGGTACCCAGCTGTTGTAGAGGAAAAAAAAAATAAATAATAATAATAACTCAAATTGTGAATGTGAACAGGTGGCAGATAATTGAGTGCATGTGTGGGGGTGGATATCTCAAGACTGAACACAAGGTCTCAAGTAGAAGCCTGCTACTTGCCAGCTGCAACCAATACAGGTTTCTTGTAAACTTTGATGATACCTGGAATAAGTAGAAGTAGCATGTCCTGAATCCTCCAGTGAATAGAGACATAAGCCAGAACCAACAACATGCATTGTTCTGCCACACATAGACTACTTAGATTGGGAAAATGGAGCACTGAGGACTGAAACAAAGAAAAGGGAGAAAGAGAAAAAAAAAAAAAAAAAGAGAGAAAGAGAGAGAATAATAATAATAATAATAATAATAATAATAATAATAATAATAATAAAAGGAAGAAAAATAAAATTGAAGATCTTGCCTAAAGGAAATGTCTTAGCAGTAGGGGAAGTTTCCGGAGACAGAAGCTGAATGGAGACATCTGCTAGGCAATGCCCAGAGATCTTGGCTGAAAATGAGTAGCAGCACAGCAGGCATCAATCCAAATTTCTGCCTGGCTGTCCCAGGCCAGCAGAGACCTCCCTGTCTGGAAGGGAGGGCAAGATCCAGTGACCTTAGCACTAGAGGCAGTGAGAGAAAGGGTGCCCCAGATAAATAAGTAGGGCAAAACACTGATCCTGCTGATTCTTAAATAAACTCCAGAATCCACATCTGATGTGGCTGATTGTTCACTCTGTCTCACCAATGGCACCAGCATCTTAGAAGTACTCTTGGATCATATCAAGGTATGGCCACAGAGACTTGGGGAAAGTTAGACGATGTTTTAATTTTTTAACCAATTCAGACTACAGAAGTTTAATTACTGCAGTACCTACAAAACTCCAATAAAGGCTTTGATAACAATTCTTATATTTAAGCTGTAAATTCTAGGTTCACCTCCTAAATTCTCTACAGTTTTGCTGGGGAAGATTCAAGAAGGGATTTTAGAGTTTGTGACTCCATTGCAAAAAGACATCTGAAAAGCAAAACTCTGCTTGACCTCCTACCTTCCACTGTAGGTTTCAAAAAGGAAATAATTTCTCTCTGCCTGGACCTGAGATAAAAATGACTGATTGTTTTAGCTTTGTTATTCTTACTCTGAAGCAGGAATTATGAGACAGCTTATCTGAAACTTCTAGCTTGTCCTTAAGTAAACAAGCGACACTAATTGAGATTAGCGATAGACAAGTATTGCCTGGAGAAAAATGTTGAGTTGATAAGAAAGTCTTTAAGTTTTTGTAAATCTCACAATAAAACTGAAATAAGGAAGAATCATTTGAACTCAGTGAGGGGTTGCATATTTTGAAAGATCCTTTTTTCATATAAGTCAGGTAAACAGGTTATTTTAATTCACAGGGAGAGATCAGAGCAGCTCACCTCCCCGTAGTACTGTAGCTAAGAAGTTTCAAAATAGACACTTTGATTGACAGGATATGATTATTACCATTTCTTTCACATACTATATCTAAAAGAGGTTCATACATCAAGGAGGCTCACACTACCACTGTAGAGATAACTTAGCTGCTAGTGAAGCAATTAAACAGATATGGCTAATAGGTAGTTTACCTTTAAAGATAGAAACTTGCACCATTAACAAGTTAAAAACATTTAACCATGCAATGTAAATCCACTGAGCAATTATTTAAACATGTCTGGATGGGTGGTAACCTCTATGACAGGAGTAGGACAAACATATGAGGGACCTGGAGCCATTATAACCGCCTTGCTTGTCAGCAACAGTCTGAAGATAAGTATTTCAAGAACATATATAATGAACAAAGACTTCTTTTTAAGGTACAGATTTTTACCAGGATTTTTTTTTCCTCTGTATAATTTGTTTGTATTATTTTAGCACCCAGGAAACATAACCAAGATGAGGATCCCAATGCCTATACATGAACATTTGGGTAAACAGATGGAGCAGATGAACATTTATCACTTGTTTAACAGTTAATGCTCTGCTGTTCTGCAGTCATTGGGGTTGCTCTGTAATTCTTCAACAACCATCATCTGGTTAAATCCTGATAGGATCTGACTTCTTAATGGCACCCTTTGAGGTTGCTCAACCTCCAGAGAAATAAGTGAATACAAAAATTGCCTCATTGCATTTCAATTCATAATTTCTAGCATGACTGTCCAGAAGACTGAAAATCTGATTATACCATGATTTAACTATATGCTTGTAGCAAAAGTGAGATTGTTACTAGCAGGTAAACATGAAGTTTATACAATGTATAAAAATTTTCCATTTTTATTAGATCAGAATGATATTAAAAACATGTTGCCTGTGAATGCAAGCTTGCAAAATAACAGATGTTGTTTCTATAGTTTTGGTTTTTTTAAGCATGAATTGAATTCTTATTTTGACTTTTTATATAATTAATCAGGAAATTTAAAGTGTTTCAGCCACAAATATTATAATCCCTTGCTATTACTTTATGTGTTCTAGGTGATATGCAGATGTATTACAACTGTTTAATTTACAATATAGATGTAAACTATATTTAGACAAATTAATCTATGGTCTAATGCTAATTAAATCAAGAGAGTTAGACGAAGAATGAATTAAACCCTTTTGAGTTCTGTGTATATTTGCATTCTATGTATTAAATTAAGGTAGTTGTTTTTTTTTTCATTAGTGTGTACCTCACGTCCAGAAAACTCAAGTTGATTTATATTTACATTTTTATAATTCTTTTTTATTTAAGAAAGCACAACAAAATGTCTGCTGTTCTAGTGTAGTCTGAAGTTCTCCTGGAACCACCAGTCTCTCTTCAGTGTCACAGACAAGGAAGACTGATGTCCATAAGGTGTATGTCCAGCAAGCCACATTACCTCCCTCCACCCCCTACCCCACCCCCCAAAAAAAAAGTTTATTAGAAAGGATATTGAAAGAAGAAGAGTAAATCTGGAGGGGATTTAAAGCCTACAATACAGAGAAGAAAGGAAATATATCTCTGTGAAAATTCAACTCAAATCTCTATATATTATTAATTCTCTTCTCAAGCCCTTCAAATTAAAGCCTGGAAATTTTTCACAGTACAGCTGATATGTATGTTATGCTTTATTCTTCTGAATGCTCAATGTTAAGCAATAAGGAAACTGCCATTGCCTAAAAAACAAATGTAATACACAATATATGCATACATGTATGCATACAGATACCTGGGCCAAAACTGCAACCTATACCATGGAAGATGTGATTTTCTAGTGTGGTACTCAAATCTTAACCTCCCCATAGGTTTTAAAAATTACTGACCTTGCAGCTCTCCAAACATTATAAGAATAAAAACCTACAAAAGTTTGATATTAGTGTCTTAAATATAAAAATTGCAATCTTAAATGTGGGAATAACAACAAAGAAAACACACTCACTCTTATAACAAAAGTCAATGAAGTTTATCTGCAGCTTGGGCCTAGCATGAATTTCCTGATAAGAAGCAGAATAGATGTATTTCTATCCAACCAAGAAAACTGCTTTCACTTTAAAAATAAATATACTCTTTTTATTAAAACTAACACTTTAGGATTTGATCTGTGTAGTACTAATTCGTAATAGTTCTTTATACTATAAAATAGAAAAAAAGAAAGTCTAATTCTGTGCAAAATGACTTATGGCAGTATTCCTCAAAGGGAAAATTATTGCAGTGGAAGGCCTGTCACCCCAACCCATGGTCACTCCAAAACGGTTGACTCCCTTTGATACTAGTTTCATTCATAGCTCTGTGTACCGGTATGTACAGTTATTAAAGTAATGACAAATAACAATAGTCATATATTTATGTGAGACGTAAGGGACAAATTATGTAAATGTTTTGTACAAGAATGGTACATTACCTTCCCAGACAATGAAAAATTCTTTGGGGAAGCAATTATTCTACATTTTGCAAACACAGGAGATTGCCTGTACCTCTCCTGCCTTGATCCTAGCACCTCAAAAGTAAATCAGAAGTAGCAAGAGGCAGTTGGTACATTTAAACATTTAAATAACCCTGAACTAGCGAAGGTGTGGACGAGCTCATTTTAGACTTGAAGATATGCTCAGAATCTCTGACATTGTTATTCTATCAGTCTCAGCTTCTCTTCTGTGTATATACTCAGGGAACATAACAGCACTAAGTTCTCAGCCACTTACTTGCAGTAGTTATACAGCCAACAAGCTGTAGATGTTGAGATAAATTTATGTCTTGGAATAGGTAGATTAAGATCATCTTTCCCTGCATCTTTATAAGCAGTTGTTTTTCTCTTATGTGTGTTGAATATTGAAAATAAGTCTTTCAGCTCTTCTGCTGAAGACTGTGACTTGTATTAAATGTAATTTCAATGTGATTAGCTAACATCAGATTATTCCATTCCCATAGTATGGCCATCTTTAAATAAAACAGGTTACTGTAATAATTTCATAGTAATGAAAACACCAATGCATACACTCCAAAACAATGGCCTGTAGTTGTATTTGATTATTTAGGATGCTGTGAGAGGTGTATAGAGATGAGAAAGAAGTGTCTTTCAGAGGCCTGTATTAGTCAGAAAACTGCTCTGATATATGGCAGTAGAGATCATGCTTAGGAGTTGAGGGAATTTTTATAATTTCTTTGACTATTCAGGCTGGCATATAATTGGACTCCATCAGCACATAATCTAATAAGAGAATAATTGTATCTCTGTGTTGAAATCATCAGCTTTCCAACTTCTTCACCAGAAATAATCTTCTCATTTAGGTTAAATTAAGTAGTAACTTTTTCAACACCATAGGTTAACAAAGCTTTCCACAAATCCACGTTTATCATTTTTATAGCAATCTTTGGAAATAATATCACTTAATCTTCAATCTTATACATTTTCACATCAATGTATCTTATAGTAAGGTTAGAATTTAATTTAAATATGTGTTGCAACATAAGGAGGATTTTATTACATTGTAAGACTTCAGAAGGTTATATATATATATATATGTATTTGTTTTAAAAACACTTCATTTAGTTTGTTTCTGTACATTTTTCACTCTACCATACTCAGTTGTCAAAGTCTGACTAAACACTCAAATCAAGAAAAGTTGCACATCTCAGCTCTGTGCTGATCTCGATGGACAATGTTACATTGGAAACTGTTCAGTGTTTTCAGTTCCCCTCAGAGAAATGGCTCAAGATCTCCTTACTGGACAGAAGCTTCCATCACTGTGACTGTCACCAAGAAGGTTGGTGGAACCGAGTAACAGCAATTCACCATTGAGTTTCAATCTTTATCAACTCTGGTTGAAGAACAATTTTGCAAAGCACGTATAAAGTCTTTCTGCGTATTTTGTTTAACCATACATTTAATTGCTGAAGCTCTGCCCAGTTTTCATACACAATGGAGGTATTGACTATTTTTCATGTAATTTTCTAGTTTTGTGTACTTCTTTTATAGTAGGAAAACGGATATTATTTCACATAAAACTTATTTCAAAGTAAGGCATTCAGGAGAAATACACATTTAAGAGGAATAACAACTCCTATTTTGTAATATATTGAAATTAACATTTAACATTCTGTGAAAATACAGACACCCTACATCTTTTGAAACAAGTGATCCAAAAATGTGTTTGCCTTCTTTTATTTTGTAAAATGATTTCATCAGGTACACTTTATTCACCACACTTACAGCAAGCAATAAATGCAAAACATGTTTGTCTATAAGTAGAAGACTCATTTAGTGAAAAATATCACATGAAATAAATTATTAGGAAGGAATTTTTCATCTAGCATTATCAAAACTGACTAGTAGCTAGTCTGTCATTAAGCATAATAACTCTTCAGGAGCACATGTCTATTTTCTTCTTGCATTTTTTTTTAAATACAGCCAAATGCAAATATTAAAATAATGAGAAATCTTAAAAAAAAAAAAAAAAAAAAAAGGAAAGAAAGAAAAGAAAAAAAGTGCTACTGAATGTGCTACCAGTGAAAACATGAAGGTCCTGAGAAAAAAGTTGTTAGAGGCTTCTTTAATGAACTACTGAAACAAAAAATAATAACTATAAAATGTTTTGCAATACTTAGCATTATTCATTTTAGCTGTTATTTTGGCAGAACTATGTTGATACAAGTACTATTCCATACAAGCAAAGACAGTAGAATCCAGGACTTAAAGTTGGATCATCATTTATTCACTCAAAACTACATTTCAGTTAACTGCTTATTCCTCACACAGGCCATGAATTTGTAAGCAGTTATATCCTGTATGCAAAAAGAGTTTTGTAAGTACTTAAATCATTGCAAATCTGCAATCTTTTTTGTACTTAGAATTTTTTTTTCTTCCAGATGTACTTTTTGCTCTTAAGTATGGGCTGTGTGAGGCATTCGTTGAATGTTGAACTCATAAAAATAGGAACAAAAAAAAAAAAAAAAAAAAAAAAAAAAAAGGTTTAAAACTGGTAGATTTTTACAAATTAATAAAACCATTAAAATGAAAATTGGAATATTTTATTCAGCCCCTTGCAAAGAATTTAGGCTTCTGCTTAGTCTACAAAACCAAATATGTATTTTAGTGTCTCTATTTCTTTGTTGTTTGAATGAGTTTCTTCTTTTTTTTTTTCTTTTTTTTTTTTTGTTCATCCAGCAAAAACAAAATATACTCATTACAAGGGGAAAATTCTGTTAGTTTTGTGAATATTATATATATTATATAGGTTTGATTACAGTATGTACAACTAATGAATTACAGGACTGGACTAAATTCCAATGTAGATTTACCACAGTTATGGGTTGCAGGCTAAAGCTAGTTAACATCTGAGTATCTCATTTTCTCTTCATCCCTCATTTTTGGAAAAGCAAAGGAATATCACAGCTAACACTTAGTCCAAAGAAACATTACAAGGGTTGTTTATCATAGGTTTGAAATGTTTTTTTGTTTTAACTATACGTTAAAACTTCAAACAGGATTGTAATGATTATAGTGTTTATATTTTTTGTAATATGTAATAGCCTTGCATATTTAGTACACATTTGTTGTAGAAAGAAAAATCAACAACCGCTCTACATCTTTCCTTTGTTCTGTCTTACTCCTACAGGTACAAACAGAAAATATATTAAAGGCATTCCCTTTTGATTTTCTAATCCTTTTTTCTTTTACTTTTCATAAGTCATGAAAAAAAAAAAAAACCATATCTACTACTACATCATTTAGGCGTTGATGATATAAACCTTATGTGGCAATAGAGGTAAATAATAATAATCATAATAATTCCCACAAATCTGCAGTTTGAACTCTCAATTTCCATTTGACTTAATATTCTATAATTCCATGTTTGGCATTGGAATGTTTATAGACAATGTTTATGGTAACAATGATTTAGTGACCTTTGCTAAGCATGTATGGTCGTTATGCTCCATTTTTTTCACCCATCATAAAAGACAAGAAAAATATGTACCCAGCTGAGAAAATTTGTCATTGTTGTTGGGATAGAAGGTTGTTAATCTATAATATTCAAATGCTTCCACAGACCTTCAAAAGTGCTATAGAAGTGCTAGCAATTCTGAATTAGGTCTAGAAAATTAGGGACTAATAAAGGATAGGATAGGATAGGATAGGATAGGATAGGATAGGATAGGATAGGATAGGATAGGATAGGATAGGATAGGATAGGATAGGATAGGATAGGATAGGATAATATACCCTTTTTTATTAGAGAAAGAAAAAAATCAGCTGATTTACTTGCATTACCTTTCATAATTGTCTTTAGGCAAAATAAAGCTGAAAATTTAAGAATAAAGTGTTTAAAGCACATTTTTTCCTCAGAGTTATACATTGCATTAATGATTCTGTTCCTGTAGTGAGAATGGAAAAACCCAATTAGCTCATTGAAGAAGTAGGATGACCACTTGTACAAAAGCCAAGACCTTCTTTGCACATAATAAGAGGTCCGACTCTTTTTAACCCTGCAAGAACATTTCAAGTTAATTAATCTTTCAATTTTTCTGCTAATCACTCATTAAACCTGTCCTGATAATAATAATTAATGAGATTTGTTATATAACTCACCTTGAATGATTCCAAGAAGCAAAACTTGAATGAGATTTCATGCTGCAGTGACCACTGATAGAAATTTGTAACATCTGGACGTTTTGGATCCTCACTACTTAATTCTTTGAACAGGCTACTAACATAACACTCATATGTCCATGAGCATGTTTCACATCTGTAATTGATGTCTTGCTGTCTACTGGAACACTTTTTTGTACCCATAAGATATTAAGATGAATGTTGTAATCATCTTTCAGGGGAAAAAATAAAATCAGAAGTCTATAATTCCTTCAACACCAAGCAAACAGTTAATGACATTATGCCTAGCACAGTCTGGCAAACTGCAGGTTTAGATTGAACATTATTTTTAAATTTAAATAAGAGTCATTGAAAACATATCAGAATTTGCAAGGGAAGCTTTAAGGACAACATAATAGTTAGATAAGAGATAATTAAGATTTTTTTTTCCCAAATCTCTTTTTGTTTTTACATGGAAAGTTGTGTGTTTTCTGTTCAAGTCTCTGGCAGTCCCAATAGTATTGTACTTTCCAATAACAAAGTAAACAATAAGATAAATTGCCTTCAAAGGGTCCAAACTTGGCCTTCCACCACGGTCAAAATTTGATCCTATAGGAGCAGGACAGATTTTAATGTGCTGTTTTCTGAGGTTGTGGATACAGAAAACTGGCATAAAAAGAACCCATCTTTACAGGTTTGGGACTCAAGTTTAGATTCATTGTTTTCATTTCCTGGAAAACAGTTGTCAGAAATATTTAATTAATTTTTTGATATTCAATTCCACATGAATATAGTACTTTATTGGGAATGTGAAATAAAAACACTTTTTTTAAACTTTTGTGGAAATTACTTAATGTGCAGTATATTCTTTCCCTGTGGATATATCAAAAAACATTTACAGGTCTCCTGCTATAGATGACTATGTAGTAAAAAACAGACAGCAAAACCAAGGAGAGCATAAAGTCAAACTTATGAAAAGCATATATGAACATCACTGAACTTCATTTAAGATAAAGGCTGAAGAGGAGAACAGATGTTTTATTCTACAAATGATCTTTTAAAATTAATCTTAGAAAGCTCTTAAGCCCATTCTGAACCCATACGTATAAGAACCCAATAACATCAAAATGAGTCTGTACTGTAATGTATATCCAATTTCATGGGTAGTGTGTATGGACACATTTGTATGTTCACTGTGGAGAACAATAACAAAAACAATTTATTTTCTGCACATGCATCTTCCTGTTTTCTTCACCACTGCTGATGGAAGCCTAATGGAACCCACTAAACCATTTTAAAGCCATAAAGAGCATTAAGCTCAAAACACATTACAGGTCCTTTACTCTCTCTAACTCTAACAGACTTATTTAAAAATTAATGTGTTATATATGTTTTAATAAAATTATGTCAGTATCCATCCATCTAATTTTACACATCCAGCTTTGGAATCTATTTTAGTAGCCAGCAGCCTCAGACTTTGAAACAGCCTTTTAAAAATTTGGGAATTCTGTGGCTTGGAGTCACTCCATCCAACTCCAGACTCCTGAGTGATACAGCGAAGTTAGAAATGCAGTCATTTTATGTTTCCTCTGGTGTCCATGGTGAAAGTTTGGCTTTCCCAGAGGACTACTAAGATCTATGTCCTGGGAATTTTGCCTCTCTCTGTACTGATAAGAAAATAGTAGTACTTTTAAAAAGCCCTTATGACTGCAGCACCAGAGGTAACAAATCCATGTTCAGAATTGTTGACAAATTTTTGTATCACTGAACACCCTTTAAAGGTGATCTTCTAAGACAGAGACAACATCACTAAGACTGGACAACTCTCTGTTATAAAAATACATTTATATACAGTCCACTAGTACAACAATGATAATGTAAGTCAAGATAACATTGTAAGTAAGTAAGATAACATTGTCCATAGGTAGGGCACTTGGAGGGGCAGCATTTTCTCCAGGAGCAGGAGAACAAAGTCAGGTATTAAACATGTGTCTTTGAAACAACAGAGGCTATGGACATATCAAGAGAGAATCAAAGCTTGAGGCTAAAATCCTGAAGCACATCATGTTGTGACACCTGCATCCAAACTGCACCTTGTGCTTCTGAGCGTAACATCAGGAAGAAGGGAGGAAGGGAAGCATGACAAGTTTAGCTGCCATTTGTTCAGGAGTGAGTTAGCTACTGCTGCAGCAAGACTAAATTACTGCAGGAGATATCCACGTCTCTTTTAAACAAGAACAATTAGGTTTGTTGTGGATTAACTCATGATGCATGTACTGAAAATCTTGAGAGGTAGGTCAAGAAACCTAGAGTAGTTTGAGTACAAAAGTCATGCTTCGTTGACAAGGGAATCCTGTTTCATGTCTGTAGGTAGAGTCTGAAGCAAACAGCCCAAATGCCGTGAGGGAGAGGTCACAACTAAGGGAGAAAACTGAAACCACTCAAAAAGAAGAATGAATATATATATATATATATATATATATATATATATATATATATATATATATATATATATATATATATATATATAAATTTTTTAAGTTCTTAAAAGCATGGGAGAAGAGCACTCAGTAAGAACTACTGCTGCAAAGTGCTCATGAGATTGAAGATCTATAAAATGACACATTTAGCCTACCAGGATTTCTGAGCAGGTAGAATTGGACCTGAAGGCAAAGGCTTTTAGACTACTGGTGTCATTTCTGTAACACATAATGCTTAAACCCTCCATGCCCAAGTGGTTAGGGCTGCCTGAAGCAGCTGGTATAAGGGAACATAAATGCAGCCACCTGATTAGCTTTGAAATGAGTACATACTCCAAGGCTGCACAGGAAAACTAAATACCAATATATTTGATCTAATTATGAGAATGCAGAAAATGAACAGAGAAAAAAATAAAAATAAAGAAAAAAAGAGTGACCCAAAATGAAACATGACTAACTTCTCTTGCTTAAAAAATCAGACACACAATTTGAGCATAAAAATACTTATTCAAATGCAAACTCTGGTTTGAGTTTTTAAATTCACAAAGATCCCTGTACCTCTAAAACTTTTACAAAAGCAAAGCCACAGAGAAGCATTAAGTACACATATATTCTTAAACACTTTAAAATGTCTGAAGTGCTTTGTCATGAAAGTGCCTGGAGGATTCTGATCAAACTTAAAACTATACACAGATTTCAGGCAAGGCAGAATAAAAAATAAATAAATACATACATAAATATTAAAAAAAAAAAAAAAAAAAAAAAAAGTAAGTTCACATAGCTATCATTTCAAATAATTAGTAGTAACTGAAAAACCTCTTCAGAATGGGAGTACTTAGGGAGCCATAAGTATACACATCACTCTACAGTCCACAGAAATAATTGCACTAAAATTCTCAAGCTAAGATTAACAACCTATAAAAACTTTCAAGATTGGTCAGCTTTCAGGAAAAACAGCTTCAATGCTGTTTCTCAAAGGTTATTTGTTCCGTGATGTTCTTGCACTGGGAAAATATCTGCAAGATATAACAGAGGGCTTGTTATAGCAGACGTGCCCCTTATTCCAAAACAGGTACTAGAATGAGGTGGAATCAGCAAAGCAACAACAAAAACATAATGAGATTGTTATTTATTCTTCTGTATTTACTATCGAGGATGCAGGTTATGATCAATTTATCTGCCTTAATCTAACAGTCACAAGAATTCATAGGGCCTCCAGTAGACAAATTGTATTTCATATAAATCCCTGTCAAATATAAAAAATTCCATAGTTTACTAATTCATTTTAGTAAAAGACCCTAAGCTAAGAAGACTTAACTTACATAACTGCCTTCTGTAAGTGAATTTAATACATATTTATCAAATCTGAACTATGAATGAATGAATTACAATCAAACAAGAAACATATTTCAAATTCTATGTTTACATTTTTGTTTCTTCTTTAAACAAAACTCGTAAGATTGACATTTCTAAAACTTTTGAAGAAGTCATAATAGATCAAAGCAACAGCAACACAACAAGCAACACTACGTTTTGAGCAAGAACAGGTTGGGTTTTCTCTTCGGTTTTGTATTTTTGATTGTTTGGTTTTTTTTGGTTAGTTGGTTGGTTGGTTGGTTTAGTTTGGTTTGTTGTTAAATAGTATGCACAGAGCCATTGTACCTGACTTAGTTTAATATATCCTATTAACCTTATCAGATAACATTTGAATGCTTCTCTACATTCATATGAAAGACATGTACATTTCAAGGTTTTCCCTCTACCTATTTCTCCATTAAAAAAAAATAATAATAATTTTGCAAGTTAGAAAAGAAGCTAATTCCAAAAGCCCATGGGACTGTTATCATTAAAACCTCAAAACCACAGGACAAAAAGGAGCAAAGCAAGGTCAGTTGTACTCCAGAAGATGCTTTATTAAGGGCATGCACATGTCAGCAGCTCATCTTCCACCAGAGGAAGCACTTTGCATGTTCCAGCATAGTAGCAATGTTCTCAGGGAACTGCAGGATGTAGGACACCACAGGGAGACTAACTATTTTTATACACGGTGACATTTCAAGGTTACCCTAAGGACCTCAACATCCTCCAAAATAACCTCTGTTTGGGGAACAGGAGCATCTCAGTGAATCCATAAACATGCAGAAATATTTTCCCCTTAAAGGGGAACACAGTGAGGTAACGAAGTTTGCACATGCTTATTTGTAAAAGCCACTGACAGATATTGTCTGTTTTGCTCATGAATACAGAGGACATAATTCTTCTGTATTTGGAATATTTGGTCATCTTAACTTTGTTCTTCCATTCCAAACTTTAAAACATTTAATGAATCATTTTCATTACTACAAGCAGGGTGCCCCATGACAACAAAAAATGTCAACAAGATACAGGACAAGATGTGCTTGACACAAAGAAAAACAGAAATACCACTTCTAACTTTATATAGTCCATTATAAATGTAGGAATAATTTCTTGGTTCCCCCAAGCCAGGAGATAATGGTTAGAAACTAAAAAAGAGACTCAGTAAATCAGGATTTAGTAAATTGCCATTGTTGGTGTGGTAGCTAACTGGCTTCTACAGACATAGAACTCCTGCCTGGGGTAAACATCTATAACAGACCAGAAATTACTTTCTTCTTCCTTAAGCTGCCATCTCAAAAGCTCTTGCTCTTCTGATGAGGAACTTAGGTTTCTGTGATGCACCATGAATGATAAATTTACACTAAAGTAATGGACACTTACTTTTGTCACAGTTAGCTTAATCTACAAGCCATGTATGACAGAAAGAACAAAAACAGTCATCATAGTTAATGTGATTAATTACTGTTTAAATCTGCAGGCCAGTGGTAGTGGTGCTCCCAGTACTTCACTAGTAATGGGTCAGAATCTTGTCACTGGAGTGCAACTAATGAACGTGATTAATGGCCTAAGGTAGTGACATACTGGGCATTCATTTTTCCTTAACTTTACAGTGTTAAGCAGTTTTGTCCACATTCTCAAAATGATAGATATCCTTAATCAGTAGTAGTAGAAGTCCCATTAAGTTCTCATTAAACTTCTATATCCTGTGTGTAACCTTGAACAATACATTAGACACTAATGAGTATCTTCTCCTTTCACAGTGCACACAACTTATTAAAGCACTCCACTACCACAGCAGTGAGAGGGATGTAAACACCCAGATAAAGATTCCTAGAGTGGGATTTCTATATAAGCCTGAGAATAATTTCTTATGACTCGTGGAAGAGAGACAGTCTTAACACTAGCTGTTCAGACAGTTTGTGTGTATTTATTTGCATTACACTTGAGTCCTAAACATGACCCAGGACCTCACTATATTACATGCTGTACAAACACAAAACACGCAGACAAGATGCCAGAGCTGGGCATGATCTAAAAATAGCAGTGCTACAATACCCAGACGCTAGCTCTATTGTTCCTTGATTGTTCTAACAGGCTAGGTACATGTGTGGACATCTTTTAAATTATTCATCTTAAAATTAGTTAATATAACTGCTAGAGTTATACAGTTTATACAGTTTAATTTTAAGCAGCAACATGACAGAAGGCAAATAAAAATAAGTATTTCATAAGCTGTTTCTCATCCAAAATTTTAGTGTTAATATGTTGTGCTTTATCCCGGCAGGCAGCTAAGCACCACACAGCCGTTCACTTAGTGTGTTGGGGCAGATAACCAGACTTAAAAAAAAAAAAAAAAAAAAAAAAAAAAGCAAAACCTCACAGATTGAGATAAATGCAGTTTAATAGGACAGAAAAGGAAGGGAAAATAATACTAAAAGTAATAATGATAAAAGAATATAGAAAGCAAGTGATGCAGCCTGGACAACTGCCCCCCATTTTATTGTTGATCATGATGCCATATGGTACAGGATATCCCTTTGGCCAGTCTGGTTTGGTTGTTCTGGCTGTGGCCCCTCCCAGCTCTTTGTGCACCCCCAGCCTCCTCGCTGGCAGAGCAGCATAGGAAACAGAGAAATCCTTGGCTCTATATAATCACTGCTCTACAACAACTAAAACATCAGCGTGTTATCAGTATTATTCTCAAGCTAAATCCAAAACACAGCACCATACCAGCTGCTAGGGAGAAAACTAACTCTATCCTAGCCAAAACCAGGACATAATGTTATAAAGAATCAAGAACAATTGAAAAATCTCAGTGCTTTCCAAAGTAATGAGGTCAGGCTTACAGTAGCAGGATTTCAGATGAGTTACGTGCTCAAGAGCTCACACAAAGCTTTACAGGTTTCATTAAGCCATTGAGTTGGGGTTCATTGAGCCACTGAGTGCTTGAGAAAACAGTAACATAGCTTTCATATTTTATTCAATGCAGAATTTTATTTTCATGTAGGTAGCAAAAGACTGGTTAATTTTCTTTTTATTTTAAAATTTATCCCACTGTTTAAAAAGCATAAATGATATTGAAATAACTTGTGTTATCAGCTGCCATTTAACTCAATTCAACAAAATGTTAAATATATACTTAGATCAGAAATTCTCTTGTTTAGAGAAATGGTTTGAAATCTAATCAAAGACTAGCAAACTACATTCTCTTCAATAAATCCAATGTGGTGATTCCTATCACTGGGTAACCTGTTTCTTTCCAGAGGATAAAAGGGAGCTTAGACCAACAGCTATATTAAGAAAATTGAAAAACTGCTTCAAAACAGATCTGGAAAGATCCGGAAAGCCTATGAGGAAGGATGGCAAAATCTCAAATGCTTAAGTTACAGGCTAATTTAGGTTAGAAAGGTGCTATTCTTTCTGCTACAGTTAAAATGCCCTTAGCTGAGAACAGGCAGTAAAAGTTATCTTTAGTAAGTAAGAGTGATTTTTACAACTAATTCTCTCACTTGAGATATTCTCACTACTTTCAGTATGACATTTGTCATTGCAGGACAATAACTATATATAGTATACATTAAAGAACAAAAAATTCCTGAGAAACCAAAAGTACTAACTGCAATGTTAAACAAGTAAACAAAAAAATAGCATCACATGGGGCTATATCATTACCTGTTTTTGAAACACTTATATTTCTGTTTGTTTGAAAACCTATAAACTTCCTTCTTCTCATTCTCCTTCAAAAGTCCTAAAACTCTCCTCTAAAAGTTAGCAACATGTAAGACTGTTGAAGATTATCCCTTTACATCAGAGACCAAAAAAATAAAACCTAAAAACATAATATGTTGTTTAAACAACACATTTTAACCTAACATCTGGTTTTCACGGTAAACAGTACGTACATTTTGACAACAAAAAATTGTGATAATGATTTTCAATTTAATATAGTTATTACATAAGATGACCTTCATTGATCTAAGAGGCAGTTGGGGGTAATTTCAGTTTGCATAATTCAATCTGCAATGCAGATGAAGAAATGAGAGTTTGCATGTTTTAAATTTTTCAAATGCTTTTGCTTGTCTATCTTTAATACAATACATTTCTACTTTGACCACAGGCTCAATATAATTTTTGATATTATACACAATTATGAGGTATCATAACTAAGCAGTAGATCTAAAAAATATTAATAATTCCTGTCTGATTTGTAAATGTTTTCAGTATTTTCAGTAGTCCTATAATATTTCTTGGATAACCTCACATTTTTCTTCAGCACCGCTAGAAAAATGTTTTTGCTTTTCCACAGTTGATTGGAGAAACAGTATGATCTTGCTTCTGTGAAAAATATTGCCCCACTCAGCTTTGAATAAGCTTTTGGAAAAGCTTCATTTTGTGCAAGTAGTCTCTGTGGCCTTAAATAATCTGAATGAACAATAGAGATATGCACATTTTACAGGGACTTATTCAGTCTAGAGACAATCGTCAAAGCAAAACCATAAATTTAGGCTATCCAAGTGAGACAAGTCAGTTCTTTTGCTTAACCTTTGCCATTCCCCATTTCCTGGGGTCAAAATTAGAGAAAAGATGTAGACAGAAATGATGCTGGTGCTTTTTCCTCCAGAAATTATACTTTAGAGACATCTTGATTTAAAAATCTACTTAGTATTTAAGATCCTAATAATTTTACACAAGTAAGCTAAATTACAGTTATGAACTATCCAAAATAAGCTCTATCACAACAATCTTTTTTGAGTTCAAGTTATCCCAAATTCATCCTAAACTTCATTTTGGTGCAATATAGCTAATGCTATATGTAAAATACAAGAACCTGAGCCACAAATCTCAAGCTTAAATGATATATAAGGAGAACTATTCTTTCCTGACATTCTTCCAACCTGAATCTTCCATTTCCTCCTCCCACTGCCCAGGATGAACACTCCGATGTGACGTGGTAACTGCAGAATGAAATGCCCAGATCCCCTCTGTAGACAGTCTCCTAAAATGTATAACTTATTTTACTTTCAGTAACTGTGACTTCCTTCTGCTATACCTTTATTGCCCTCTGTGAAGGACAACAGAAAAACATGGATAACGACAATCTACTTCCATGTCCTGGACAGTTCGCACAAAGCATCTGTTCTACTTTAATAGAATATAGTCAGAGAAATGAAAGGTGTGAATGCTACATAGTAATTGTGATTTGAAGTGGAAAATTAAAATATGATTGGATCCATTTAACAAGGATGATTTCTCTCATTTGCACTTTCCTTTTTGATCACATAATACTTTACTATAAAGTCCCAAAACACAAAGTATTGTGTTAATGGACTGTTTAGACACCTATAGGGCAGACAGCTTGTCTGTGTAATGTTAATCTCCCTTTGATTGCAGTAGGGTGAGGAACAATTCAGTGTTAGTTATGTTAATATTCAAGCATAAGAACCATTGCAGGCATTAGTTTAAGCTGTTTTAAATAGCTATTTGAAGACTGCTACAGACATATACAGGAACATTTGTGTTGAGATCTAATCCTGCTCCAGGACATTCAGGAAACAGAGTCAAGGAATTAGCAGATGTGGTCTTCTAAATGAATAATCACTCTCAGTTCTGTTATGGGGAGATTTCAGTGACAAATAAATGACATTCTAGGCAAAAGCATGGTCTAGGACTTATTTAATCCAGAAACAAAGATCCAAATGGGTTAAATGAGTCTTGATCTGAAGCTACCTAATTTCTGAAGCTACTTAATTTCTCTGTTTATAAATTAAGCCAATGATGACTCATAACTATGTAGAGATATTTATTTCACTGGCATCTGATTTCAGACCAAATGAATCCTACACACATTCAGGAAGATTGCATCAACAACAAACAGCTAGAATTAAAATATATATATCAGAAAACTGGCAGCAGGCTCTGAGGTAGCTTGGAGTCAAAAGGAAATGCACTAAATTTCTAAAATACAGGAAAGCAGTCTGTAGCAAGATGGACTCCAAAAGTTTACCAGAGAAGCCATAAAGTACAAACTATAGACACACAAGAGGATCCTTGTATATGAGTAGATTTTGGACAAGATGTTTTATAGGTATTTTCATCTCCAGTGAAATGTCATTGGTTTGGCTTGTTACCTGCTTATGGTGTTGTATAAATCATCTGAGATTAAAATCAATAGAGGTACATAAATGAAGATGCACTAGCAATTAAGTGGATCGCTGAATAGGTCTTCCTGGGATGGAGTCCAAAAGAGATTACTTGCAGTTTCAGTTCACTCAGAAATATAGCTGATTCATCCAGACAGATAAGCAAAAGTTACCTAAAATCAAACCTAAAGCCATCCTTATTAATTTTCTAAGTATATCTTCCATCAGATCCTTTTGACTGTGTTACTTGGAAGTCATCCTGGCCTCATTGTTATTTGACTGAGTCAGTGAAGAAGCTAAAAAAGAGGTTAGTGGGTGGAGGTATTTCTAGATCCAGGTATCTCACCCCTCCACAGAGCAAGAACTTACAAAGCTTTAGCAGTACATAGTGACTGTGTAATACTTCTTACAGGGCATCTAAAAAGAAGAGTGTTCACTTGAGGTATCTCTAAATTACAGTAAAACTAGTGAACAAACAAACTAGATTTCTCAGTCTGCAAACTAGTATCAAAAAAAAAAAAATAAAAGCAGACAGCTGTGAACAATATTTTGAAAGAATTAGGTTATTTCCATTACAGTTGTTCATGAGGTCTTTAGCAAAACATCCCCAAGAATGTGGCCTCAGATTGTTGATGAGTGATGTAGACTATAACATAATATGAAATAGTGCCAGACACACCTCTGAGAGGTGTGGGAGGGTGGGAGGCTTGTTACTAGTTGAATAAAATTCACAGGCATTGCAATATAGTTCACAGACATTAAATAACTTCCTAGGCATAATTATATATTTTAACTTATACTGAAAGCTTCTGGAACAAACAATGCCCATGCACCTTTGAAGGAAAAAATAAAATAAGGTTTGAACATCCTAGTGTCTAGCACTTGACATCCATCTTACAAAAAAAATGAAAAGCTTAATCTGTACAAAACAGACACAACATTATTCAATATTAGCATTTTTCACCATGTCCTAGTTTAAATCTCAATGCTGATTAGTAAATAAAAGCTAAGCCTTTTTGGGAAGATGATGACTGTCACTTACATATATGGCAACATTACATATTTCTTTCAAGGAAAATATCTTGTTCACTGTATACATTTGTGTTATAAAGAAATTTCCCCAAGACAAGTACTTTTAAAAAAGGGTTATAAGCCAGCATGACTTTAAGTGTAGGAAGAGAGCCACATCAAAATACAATCCCTTCCTTTGTGAAATTTAGCAGTAAAAGGAGCATTAGTGTATTTTTTTCTCAGCTGACAGGTCTTAAAATCCATTTATATTGCCAAAGCCATTCTTAGGTGGGGTGAGTTTTTTTGTGCTTTTTTTTGTGCTTTTTTTTTTGGTTAGTTTGTTTGTTGGTCATTTTTTATGGTTTGTTTGTTTGTTTGTTTTTTGGTGATGGCATCTGGGCATCACAAATGATTTTCAGATGGAAATCAGCATAATTACTAAAACATGAAAAAGAAATGCATCAGATAAAATAATTCTATATCTAAGATAAATACAACTAAAAATAAATGTAAAAATGAATATAAAAATAACAACAGAAAAGAAGAAAGAAGAAACTTATTGCATTCCAGCCTTCTAGTTCATAACACAACTTAGAGAAATTACAGTAGCGTTCATACATTTAGCAAATGAGAAATGTCAAAACAAGTAAGGCATTAAATCCATATAAGAGCATGACAAATTGATTTTGAAATTATGTTTTCTCCAATCAGATGCTGCTTCCATAATTGATTGTTTGAAGATTTTATAGAGATTTGAGGTCTTAGGTTTATGGTTTTGAGAGTAGAAAAACAATTTAGCAATTCCAGAGAGCACTTGACATAAACTTGCATTAGTTTTTCTTTTTGTCATCATTAAAAAAGACATAATGTTTCATGAACCCCAACAAAATTGTTAATAGACCTAAATTTTTGTATTCAAGGTTGCTTTATGCTCTTGATTTTTCTTTCACATATATATTTTTTGCTTCTGATTATTTATTACACAATAGACACTTTGGAGAGCAATGCTGCTTTTTTTATTTATAATGACCAGAAGTTATTTAACAATTTTTAAAATGAATATTTAAATATTCAATTTAATTCATAATAGAATAGAAACCAAAAAGTAAATCTAGATTCCATAAAAAAGTTGCCTTTCATGTGTCCTTCAATACCTAAATTAACTTCAGCCATTTAATTTAAGAAGCCAAGTTATGTAGGACTATCTTGTTAATTATTCATTAATAATTGTGAAAATATTAAGGGAATGTTTTTGTCAGGTGTTCCTGATCTATCATGTAGAAAAATTAAAACATTTATAGCATAATTCACAGTAGATAAAAAGTAAAGATCACATCCTTAGTCACCATGATGGCTTTGCCACAATTAATTTTACAAAATTATCATACTGACAAGGCAAAACTGATGGAGTTCGTAAGTTGAAAAACAGTCTGAATAATGTTTCTGAAACTTTTTCATAGCATGAGGAATCAAAATTATTATATGTAAAAAATATGGTTAACTTTATTGCCAGAAATTAAATTGAAATATATTCTCCAGGAATCCCTATTTCATTTCTGTGTGCATAGTACAAAAATGATCCTCTAAAAACTTTAGACTTCATCAGAAGCTAAGACAAAAGGAAAGAATCATTGAGAGGAGTAATATAATGAAGGAAAATGTGGGAGGATAGTGATGTCATTTTTTACTTCTATTTAGAACAGTTCTACCCTTCATTACCAATTGCTCATTTTGTATTAGAAGTGACACAATCAACAATCAGCTTCTGTGAAGGTGTATAATCCAGGCAAGATAATACTTGTTCCAACTCATGAATAGCTTCATTTTCCTCCTCCAACTGCACAGCCCTGGTGTTTTTGCAGGCAGGATCATGGCAGGAGGTGGTTATGTGGAGAACTGCCCTAGCGTCTCAGGAAAAGCAGCCTTTAGAAACCACACTGGTGTTCCTCTCTGCAGAGGCACTGATGAGCTCCTGTGGCCCATTTCCACATTTTTTCACATTGCTTCTTCGTAGTTTTGTCACATGCAATCTTATATCAAGACCTTATATCAAGGTCTGTGATGGCAGGGAGCCTCTGATCCTCAAGTTGGTGAAATCAATGATGCAGAAAGAATAAATTCAAAATTCAAAATTTTGTATCATTCAAAGCAAGCAAATGTATATTTATATCTATATAAATGTATATATCTACAATGACACTTATGCACGCATTTGTCCCTAATACCTCACATTTCTTATTAGCTTTAAAATCTTCAAATGATTGAATATTAATTCTTCTTATTAGACTGCTCAGGTAGCATCTGCCAAATTTATCTACTGAGTTCCTCCTAGAAAAGCTTTTGAAAAGCACTTCCTTTCCTCACAAGCAGAGAGCATTTCTACAGTTCATTGCATGCTACTGCAGTGGACCCTTGCACATCTTTGTTGCACTTCTCTACACCTGAGGAACGGGTAAGACAACAACCTGAAAGAGGAACTCCATCATCCACAGTTAAAAAAAAAAAATATGAGTTTGTGTTACTCTCAGGAGGTAAATCACTTTGAGATCCAGACAAATTTGCTACAGAGCAGTAGTTTTCAATCTGCTACTCCTAGTCCACAAACTGCTACAAAGAGACTCAGAGAAGCTACTTTGAATCAAACAAACCCAGAGATAACATCATCATTACTTTTTATGGCAAGTCAGAGAAGAGGCTGTTCGAGTGTTTATCCTTTCCAGCCTAAACATTTGTTGATATATTCATTCTGCTTGATGTTTTGTTGTTGTTGTTGTTTTCCTACTGCTGATAACTTTCTAAATTTTATCATAAATAAAGCTGGTGGGCTATTTTTACTGTCAGTCTCACCTCTTTTACCATAAGCTGTGCACATGGTCCAGACTTCCAGTCTAATTATTCTAGTCACAGAAGGTAGAGAACTCCTATACAGATACAACAAAAATTGATTTAAACACATGAGCACTACCTTGGAGACTATAACACAATCTGTAAGTCATACATATGGATGTTGCCCCCACATTTCTTAACAAAACACCTTGGTGTTACAAACTAAAGCCTGGAATTCCTTCACATACTAATAGTGTTTCTCTGAGTGGACAAAGTATGGCTACTCACCATGGCCCCATGCCAAGGTGTCAGATTTTTGGGACTGTCAGAAAGCTTTGGGATAGAACAGTGTCTCTCATCACCATGCTATTTGATCTCTGCTTGTGTTTCCCTCACTTCTTGCTGTACAGTGTCATTCAGTGTGAAATGCAAACATCAAACCATTGCTGGCAATCACCTGCGCCTTCAGATTTGATGGGTTGTTAAATGTGTGCCATGGATCAGATTTCAAACATTGTGTAGTTAGGATATCTGTGTCATTTACAGTGATTACAATAATAATAGATACATATTAAAAAGCCACAGAGGTGAGTTTGGCCTGTCTTAGAATAGCCTATCTTAGAAGTAATTAAGTTCTACATTGACCAGTTTTCAAATAGATAATGGATAATTACCTATGAGTAATGTTTTTTATTTTTCCCAACCTACAATTTAGATTACATTTGAATCTCCTAAACTTGCCTGTGCTGATATATTAACACTTTATTTTCTTTCCCTAATTTAGGAATGTTTCCACTCTATATCACTTCCTTACACAGGTTCGGTTGAAGTTGTTTCCTATGCAGGGAAAGTCTGAGCATACCTATGATTTGAGCTGAACAAAGTAGAGGATTGTTAACAACTGCTCCTTCTCTTCTGTATACTTGCTGTAGCATTCTCGGGAATTTTGAGTCTATTTCTTTGATTCCTTCTATGCTAACAAGGCTAAGTTGAAGGCATGAGTCGGTCATGATTTTTGAAAGTGTTATCAAAAACTTTGAAAAAGCAATAGACCTGCAGGTCTGAACTTAAAAGAATGAACATCACTGCAGAAATCAGAAAAACACATATGCTTCACAGGGCTGAATAAAGCATGTGAGCAAGCAATAAGCATCAAAAGTTATGGATGATGACAGACTAATAGGTGGCTTTTCAGTGTACTTCATTCTTTTACCTGAGGTAAAATAACTCTCCATGGTGACATATTGCTGAATACTGACAGCATGAAAAGACATACCCATTTCAACTTAACATTGAAGAATCGATGAATGCCATATGAAATGGCTGTTCATACTTAAGTGTCTCGGATGGAAAATACACCCTCAAAACAGAAGAAAGAGCTAACTGAGTCAGGTTTTCAATAAAATAAAATAAATTCAAAAAAAAAAAAAAAAAAAAGCTGTTATCTATTTAGGTAGAGTAAAAGGTATTTTAAAAACTGTGGGCATGATGAATTTATCTTGTTCACTTTTTAAACTCCTCCTTTAGCCTAAGAAGGAAAGCTTCCAAGTCTCTCCAGAAAAGCCATCCACAATTACCTACCTGATCACTTAATTTTTATCTATATATTTTCACTCTTAGCCCTCAGTCCTACCCACATCATTTACAATGTATTGTCACCAATGACAGACATCCTCCTATTATGCAAAGAGTAAAACATGGACAAGATGACTTGCCACCTTTCTCATCAACTGACTAATCAAAGGGCTAAATTCTCCTTACATAGTTTCCAGTAATGGACTGGGAAGCCTCTGGAGAAGAGAGACAACTGCTAGCTCAGAGAGCCCCCTGGTTCCTGCAGCAGGTCTTGGGAGCCTAATTAGCCTGGTGTGAAGCTGCAGCTACTCAGAGGGGTGACCTGTGGGTCAGAAAGGGAAGATATCTCATTTAGATGAAATCATCATTTCCTATGTCACCCCTCCTCTCTGTACCATGCAAAAACACCCTGGGCCAAAGACAACAGGGGATTTTAGAAGGAAAGAGAGCTCAGGGCCTGACTCGTTAATCATCATCTGTTTGTCTTTGTCACTAATGTCATACAAAGGGCAAAGACAAAGGGCAACAGTAGGACCATTGGATTCCTGGAAAGATCTGCCTATCAAACATCTCACCAAGCCTGATTTGTTCAGGTGTGTTGAGTGCTGATAACAAAAGTGCAACCAGCTCAGAAATCAAAAGAAGACGTTCAGACTATTCATTCACTCAATCACAAAATCAGGAGAAAATGAATATTGCCTAGGAACCACTGATGACCCACAGGACATTTTCCCTGGTGATGAAGAAAGGATACTTTCCTATTAGAAGGAGGATACTTCATCTTTCAGCTGAATAAGTATTTTCTGTTTTCTATATAATGCTTGTGCTAGCAAGTTTGTTATTTAGCATATCATGATCTCTCCCTTACCCAGGCAGACTTAGCTGAATATAAGTAACACCATTCACATATAAACCCCTGAAGTTCTCAGTTCCTGTTGCTATCATTATCAGAATACACAACGTTTGCAAGCACAGGTGTATACAGAACCTAAATGAATTCACATCTTAGCACTTAACTGGAATTAGAAAATTCCAGTTTGCAAGGCTACTTTCTTTTATATTCCATGATACTATTTGTACTGTGTGCATAAAAATGAATTTAACAGCCCTGCAGAGAAGGACTTGGGGGTACTGGTGGATGCAAAGCTCAACATGAGGGTATTTTTAACAAGGGTATTTTCAGTTTGCACTAAAATCCGAGAAGGAGGAGTTATTTGCCTAAGAAAATTTGTAAGGTAAGGCAGGTTAAAGAGAAAAAGGTGTAACTGCCCAACATGTTCAGTGTAGATCATCTGTCAAAGTCAAAATATAGATAACAGAAAGTATATGCGGATCAGCCCACACTAAATAAAAGTCTTGAGCTGCATTACTTTGTTTTTGTCATTACAATTCTGCTCAAGAGTGCAGCCTGGTTCCCATTGCCATTGCAGCCTGGAATTCAAAATGTCACCAGTGCCTAGCCTTGAGCACATGTCCTCACAGAGGGACTGGGGCAGGACATCTCCTCCAGGGAATGCAGATGCAACATAATAAAATGGACACTTGACAGGACTGTTCCTCCACATAAAAGCTACAGAAATGGCAGCTTTTCTTCAAAAAGGAGTAGAGGAATTAGTTCAGATGTTGGCACTAAATCTGAATTAATTGTTTCTTTGTCCTAACTATATTCTTGGGTGACCTAAAAAATAGAGATTTTGCCAGCATTTTTTTCCCCTATTTAAAAAAATATGTACTTCTGACAAATATTTTATAATGTAAATTGACTTCACCAAGCTGCATGTCTAAATTGGAGATGCTTTTTTTTTTTAGCTTGTCCACTAATGCTATTTCTTCAGTCTCTAAGGAACTGCCTTGTACTCTTAAGTCTTCCTTTTTCAGTATTTTTATTTCCACTACAAGATATCTCCAGGTCACACTGGTTTAAAAAAGGGTGAAGAAAGTTAAACCCACACATTTAGAGATGTAGATGAAAAATTTTTGGATTTTAACTTTGTTATTTGACATAACACCACATGAACTGCTTTGAAAAAGTCGTAATATGTTTAAACTTTAATACAACAGTTAATATGGTGCTGTCCCATTTTTTATAATGACTCCCCCTCATCAATTTTGTATTCCTGACTGTTGCAGAAGTCATATCCACATTAGTGATTTGTATCCATGCACTTTTATTGAAAACTCATTTAAAAGTTTTTTACAGATAACACAGTCAACAGATGACTGTGGGTTTTTGTTCGTTTGTTTGTTTGTTGTTGTTTGTTTGTTTTTGTCACCAAGTCTTGAATTTCATTTAAGTTCCAGTATTATTTTTTTTCCATGCATTATCATCCCAATTTTCATTTTAACATCACTTCCAGACTTCACAAAGCAGAGTGCAGAATAGCACTAAAGCATAGCCTAAGTTTCCAGGAATCAGAAAACAAAGAAAGTTCCTCCAGTTAACACTTGAAGGTATGCTTAAGAAATATCAAGAATGTATCAAACATTTTGAACTGAAAGACTGTATGTAGAAAAACACTCATTTAGAGTTGTAAACAGAGGCATAAAGGGCAAAGGGATAAATAAATAGACTGTATCGAATAACACAAGCATCATTAGGAACATAAAAAACACAGTTAAAAATTACACGTCTTTTTTTTTTTTTTTTTTTTTTTAATGCCTGCAAAACAAAGCAAGTTTTCTTCTTCCTAATAAATGCCACATGACTGTAGGTCACCAGGTTTTTGAGTGATCACAAAATCCTCTTGAAGAGCAAATAGATATTACTGAAATACCTACAGAAGACCTTAAGGCTTTTCAACGTTCAGAGTTAATACTGCCTACGATTATTAAGTCTTTATTCACACTACACATAATTTATATTTAGAAGTGCATATATATAGTGCTTTACATATAAGCATTTTTGCATATTCAAATATAAATTCCTTTTCTTATAAGGATTGAATAAATCCACTTTTTTGATACATTACACTCCAAATAGACATTCAACTGTGTCAGAAATGAAAGTAATAAGCCACGGTTTATACTTTGATGGAAATAAGCGCTGGGGGGAAAATAAAATAAAATAAAATAAAATAAAATAAAATAAAATAAAATAAAATAAAATAAAATAAAATAAAATAAAATAAAATAAAATAAAATAAAATAAAATGGAATTGATTAAAATTACACATTTTCAAAACAGATACCAATGTGAACAAGCACCCATGCTTCAAGGAGAGCTGTGGGTACTCTACAAACAGGCTGCCACTGCAGGAGTTTGATTCCAGATGAGCTCCTGTCATTTACTGCTATGTCCCAGCTCCACCGAAATCACCAACATGTGTAAAGCACAGGCAAGATGCAGACAGTGCGGATGGCATCTCCACTTTTTTTCTACCACCAAAGGGCCCAGCGGTTGAAAAATTCACATAAGCTGTAAGGGAAAAGCAGAATTAAAATTGCTGTCTTTGCCTGAGGGGAAAGCTCCCAGGCAAGCTGCCTGCAAAGTGCCCTGGGCAGAGCCAGCAGGCTGCTCCCAGTAAGTGCTTCCTCAGCCCTCCTGCTGAAACAGTCCCACTTGGAGCAGAATAATTGAATGTTCAACAGGGCAGAGTGGGAGAATGAGCACACAGGACTCATAGGAAAAAAAGACCCAGGATCCAGGTCCTATTCCAGCCCTTATATTGCAGGAGGCAGAGCAGATGGGGAGCCAGTGGTGGTCACAGACTTATCCCCCAGCATTTTGACTGAATACTCCCTCCTCACTGTATTGTTTTTGTGGGATCACCCATTTTGATAGGCATTGTATGAAGACACCAATCATTTAAGCATGGATTCTCCTAGGCCCCAAAGCCTACAGGTTCAACATTGTCAAGCTTTTGCATCTTCAGCATTGACACACAAATAGGAATTCAAATGGCTAGCTGAAGGTCCAAAATGTTAATCAAGTTGTTATTACTGTATTATTACCATTTGTTCTAGGTGGTATAGCTCCAAGCATAAGTCTACAATTATGTCCATGGTTACACAAGCTCACGATAATCACACAGGCTGTGTACCAATCCTAGCAACTACATGAGCATTAATATACATGATATTGAGGGAACAACATCCTCCATATGTTTAACTCCCTCAAAGAAACAACCACCTGCCTGAATTTTCAGAAGCATGCTGCTAAAGTAAATTTCCAATATCCAATCAGGTGGCTCAAATTTCCAAAGTGTTGAGAATCCACCAACTCCCAGGTAAAGTTGCATGTTGCATTCTTGAAAGTTTTAAGATCATATTGAACAATTGGCTGATGGGTTGGGCCCAAAGGGTTCTTGTAAATAGGGTTACATCAGGTTGATGACCTGTCACTAGAGGCCCTAGGGCCTCTTCAATGTTTTCATGAACAATTTGGATGAAGGACTTGAACATTTTTTGAGCAAGTTCATGGAAAATACAGAATTGGGTGGAGCTGTTGAGGGTGGTGAAGTCTTGCAGAGAGATCTGAATAAATCAAAGAACTGGGCAATCACCAACAATATGAAGTTTAACAAGAGCAAGTACACTTGAGAACAAGATTCTGCACCTGGGAAGGGGCAACCCTGGTTATACATACAGCCTGGGGGACAAGATGCTGGACATCAGCCCTGCAGAGAGGGATCTGTGGGCTGTGGTTGACAGCAAGCTGAACATGAGCTAGCAGTGAGCCTTGGCAGCCAGGAGGGCCAACTGTACCCTGGGGTGCATCAAGCACAGCATCACTAGCTGATCAAGGCAAGGAACTGTCGCACTCTACTCTGTGCTGGTGCACCCTCACCTTGAGTACTGTGTGCAGTTTTGGGTGCCACAATATAAGAAATTTATAAAGCTGTTAGAGAGTATCCAAAGAAGGACTACAAAGATGGTAAGGGGTCCAGAGGACCATATGGGGAGCAGCTGAGGTCCCTTGGTTTGTTCACCCCAGAGCAGAGCAGGCTGAGGGTTCATGGTGGCCTGCAGCTCCCTCACGAGGGGAGCGGAGGGGCAGGCGCTGAGCTCTGCTCTCTGGGGACAGTGACAGGACCTGAGGGAACAGCATGGTGCTGGGACAGGGGAAGTTCAGGCTGGGTGTTAGGAAAAGGTTCTTCACTGAGAGGGTGGTCGGGCACTGGAACAGGCTCCAGGGAAGTGGTCATGGCACCGAGATGCCAGAGTTCAAGAAGTGTTTGGTCAACACTTTCAGACACATGGTCTGATTTTTTGGGCCGTCCTTTGGGGACCCAGGAGTTGGACTCGATGATCCTTGTGGGTCCCTTCCAACTCAGGATATTCTATGATTCTATGATGCTGTGATATTTAAACTTGCAGATATTAAGCCAAAACGAAGAACTCTTAAACTGTGACTCCTGGTAATAAAAGATATCCTGAAAACAAACAGCCAAGTAAATCACTGAAATCAGTCCTTTCAAAAATGAAAACTTAAAGGCCTGGAAAAATAATGCAGTCACAACCAATATTATGCATTGTAATAGAAACGGGTGTTCTATGCAAATTAAAACTCAGCTAAGACGATGGACATAAAGTTAAAAAAGGCTTTACCCAAGGAGAAGAGAGCAACAGTTTTAGATTTTTTTTTTGGGAGAATTTCATGTTTGTTCTTTTTTTTTTTTTCAGGAGAATAATTCATAAAATTCATGGTTTTTTTTTTCAGGAGAATAATTGTCTTTTCCATATATCATTTATATATGTGTTGAATATCATTTTGCATTTTGATTTGTCTTCAGTTCTGTTCCAGCATTGTTGGCATTTTCATTTGTCACAGGAAGATGAGAAATTTTAGAAGAAAAGTCAGAAATAGTGGGGAGTCGTGCTTATTATGGTTCTGCAAAGAATCCAGCACAAATGGGATCTTGACCTTGTAACAAACTGCTGTTATCTGATTCCCCTCATTATATGCAATCTAAAAGCCCTAGAATCAGCATTAGGTAAATCTTACATGTCTTTTACCACAGATTGATCTAATTTTAATTAAGAGATATTTCTTTTATATTCACCAGAAAATTCATTTCCAACTGACCTAGGAGTTTCTATAAAGCTGCAGGATGAAAGAAAAATTGCTAGTAATTAGGATACAGTCATGCGAGATGACTTATTTGTATCCCAGGTCTTCCCACTGAGCTGCACAGGTAAAGATGTTCCTCTAAGGACAGGCTGGGTCCAGCACCTCCCAAAAAGCTCTGTGGAAGGCCTGAGTTCAAATTCCTGCTCTAAATCAGGAATAAATAATAAAATTAAAATTAATAATAATAAAAATAATAATAATAATAAATAAAAAAAAATACTGTATTGGGTCTGGTAAAACCACCACAGATACTAAGCAGCTTTCTCTTCCTTATTGAGAGAGAACAATCCAATTTTAAGAAAGGGGTATAGCCTTCCCATTTGATGTATCTGCTTACTTTCATTAAGCCTTAAATCAAGGCAAAACAGCTGTGTACGAATTAAAAACAAACACACAAACAGGTTTTCCTGAGACCTTTGTATGTCTTCTTCTTCATTTCTTTCTCTTACTCCCAGCAGCGCAGCTCAGTGCTTACATGAAACAATTCCAGCTCAAAGGCCTTCCTCTCTCATTCAACTCTAAATGGGAAAACTAAAAGCAGAAACTTGCTCAATAACATTTCTCCCCTTCAATATCCTATGTTTCTTATGTTGATTAAGGTATGTGCTCTAGAAAACTTAGCTCTCAACAACCCTATTGTTTTTTGCCTCACAGTCTCATTATTAAAAACAAATGTCTCATTATAAGACACTTGCTTTTATCACCATGGAGACCCTCAGGCACATCAAGGCACAATTCACTTCGTCTTGATTCACAATTCTGTAGCTGTCCAGATCAGGATTCAGCTGCCTAAACATGGATGTCTAATGGTATTTTCAGTGCCCTAGAATATTCTATCTGGTCACCAACCCTGCAAGACACAAAACTCCCACAGCCCATGGTCCATCAGCCAGCCCAAGGCAGATGATGCAGATACCCTAAGACTACACCTATTTCATTGGTTTGGCCTGGAGCATTGGAACAGTTTTGAAGTAAATCCCCAAATTGTTCCTATTCAGTATAAGTCAGTTTGGTTTTCAGAATAATTTTGATGTGTGTAGACTTGTTTCTTTTAATAGGTTACAAGTAAGCCAGAAGGCCCAGTCCATATTCACTCAAAATATGCTTCAATATTTAATAGGGATGTACAGATCCAAACCCATGAGTGATCCTTCAAGTTTCAAGTTGCATGTGATAGGTACAATTAGATGAGGGAACCTGATTCTGAAGTAAAATACCCAAATTACATGTAGGAAAAGTTTAAAGTCCTCAGCACCAGGTGCCTTGACCTACTGATCTGCTTTTATTGTGCTGAATCAGTTTCTAGATAAGCTGTGTCCTATCCACTGACAAGTAAATGAATATATGGCTATTACATAACTACTATCTTTCTTTTCTTTTCTTTTCTTTTCTTTTCTTTTCTTTTCTTTTCTTTTCTTTTCTTTTCTTTTCTTTTCTTTTCTTTTCTTTTCTTTTCTTTTCTTTTCTTTTCTTTTCTTTTCTTTTCTTCTTTTCTTTTCTTTTCTTTTCTTTTCTCTTCTCTTCTCTTCTTTTCTCTTCTCTTCTCTTCTCTTCTTTTCTTTTCTTTTCTTTTCTTTTCTTTTCTTTTCTTTTCTTTTCTTTTCTTTTCTTTTCTTTTCTTTTCTTTTCTTTTCCTGCTTTAATTACATGCTTTCTGTGCTCTACCTTCACCTCTCAAAAATAGCAGGTAGAACAATTTAATGATTTTCTCATTATTACTATCTAGGTCAAAGAAGAATGGTCAAATTCATTTACCAATTATCAAAAAATATATAGATATTGAAAGATAAAGCCAGATTCCAGGCTTAGATGATGATGGGAAAAGGGATTGTAATAGCAAAAAAATTAAAAATATAATAATAATTAAAAAAAGGACACTTTTCCTTCTGAAAGGAAGAAAATAAATATCATAAACTAACACAATTGCAAAACAGTATCAGTTGTATTTCCTTCTAATGGAAATTAGAAGAGTTTATTTTAGTCCCAAGAGAATAAAAATTCCTATAACTTAATTTTTCTTTAATATTGCAGCCTTTAAAATCCATCAGAAGTTAGATCTAGAATTTAAAAATCTATTTTGGTTTTGGCTGGCTATCCCAAATTAACCAATACCAAGTAAAACTAAAGAATTGAGAGGATAGGTAACAGAACTGAAAGTTCTGTTAAAGAACTGCATAGTTCTTTAGGCATCAAAGAACGTCAATCCTGCTGAGGAACATGAAAGTCATGCTTTTATTAAGGGAATCCAATCCAATAAAATCATTCAAAATGGTACACTTTTATTGGTGGTAGTACAATTCATTTTTTTGATTTAGTATGAAATTATCTATCTTTCAGCTTTTAATCAATGATAGAGGTCACCCTTGCAGTTCAGCAGCCAAAAGGCTGACTTTCACTTTGGCAGACTTCTGTTATTTTTTCTCAGAGCAGAGAGCCCTTGCTGACAGCATGGAAGTGCAAATTTCCCCTCATACACACACCAAAAAAGGGAGAAGTTCTTTTAAAGTCTAAGGCATTCACGTGCTATTACCTGTAGTTACATAGTGACAGTGCACTTTTGGGGATGAGATGCTCTGTTCCATTGAAAATGCTTACATTTGGCTACTGAAGACAGGTACACTAGAAGTTTACATTTTCTATCATAATTTAGATAGGCAAGGCTGAAATGTGTCAGAGAACACAAATGCACTATATAGTTCTCCTGGCATACACAGTAGTCAAATCATAGCAGAACAATCCCTCAAACAATTTAACGTATGCAGGTTGCTCACCCACGGACATAACATGCATCTCTCAAAACAAGTACACCAGCTACATAAATTTGCCTGTAATCCAAATCCATTACACATCAGGTTGTTTTCCCAGCTGAGTTCATTAACAACCAAGTGCAAGTGAGCCCCTGCCCCAAATGTGTCATTCCAGACTCAGCTCAAGAATGTAACAGGCAGGCAGAATGCAGATGTATGCAACCAATGCTGAAATGCAAAAGTTTAAATGCAAAGTTGCTCAGTAAGACAAATTTACAGTTACTTTTCAGTATTCCTGGGGAAGCTATCCTAGCTAGATACATTTTAATGTCAATAATTTTCTCTTGCCATCTCATAAAGATTTCCTTTCCTTAATACCCCCTGTAAACTTCCAGTTATGCAGTAGCACTTTTCCAAACAAATGGACAAAAAAGAAACACTCCATCTATATTTATTCTAAAGTTTAAAGGTATAAGCAAAATCACTGATACTAAGTATAACTGCTGTGTCTCTTTCTAAGATGCTGTTAAGAAGCAGGTAATTGACTTTAGAAATTAATTGTCTGAAATAAAAGATTCTTCTAACTAAGGCATAAATATACTAAGAAGCATCTCAGAAACTGAATTAAGCAGACAGGAAAGATTCATAAGTCTCATTAAGAGAAATATCACAGAAATAAGCACCAGACAGCCATAAAAGACAAACTGCTAAATTGTCTCTCTCCCAGTGTAGGGCTTACTATGCACTTACTGCTATTCATATTTTATAACTGCTTGAGTTAATGGATAAATCAATTATGCAATTGTCAGCAGAGGGACAGATCCATACAGGTTTCATCTGCCTAGATTTGTTTGCTGAAGTGCTGCTAAAGTAACTCACACAAGCTGGCAGCCTCACGAACCCACCACAAAATTCAAGAAGACAATTCTAAATAAAGTAATCAGTAGTTTTAGGTCACAAACATACATTTGGGCTGGTACTTCACTGCTTAAGTATTGATTGTTTTCATTTCTGTGGCATGTTGGTGGATAGTCTACAGTCAGACCAGGGATGTTAATCATCACTGAAATGCCATCACACTCACTGACACTTTCTTCCCTGGACATCAGTTACAAATTCTTAAAAACACGTGGAATAACATGTGCAACAGTAACAGGCGAAAGATGCCAGGTGGGTTCACCAATTAGTACATAGTCCATTTTACCAGCTAAGTACCAGAACTTAGGTAGAAAACAGACAGTAAAGCAGAAACTGTACTCCTCGGTATATCTGATGGCCATAGCTGAAATGTTGCTTTCTCTGGTGAAACAGGAAACTTGCAGGGAGCAGTCAAATTTGCTTTTGTTGATCTATTTTCTCTCACTTGACTAAATGTGGACTAAATCTCAGAAGTAAAAAAAACAAACTAGAGGAATGTTTGAAATCCAGCACTCCTAAAACAGCCAGCCACCTACTAGATAATAGTACACCCCCTACAACATATAAAGTTTTTAACTGTGTCTGTACATGTTTCGGTTTGTTGAAATTATTTTAATACCTTAACAACACATGAGGAATTTTTAAAATAAATATTAGCATCTGTGCTAAATCAGCAGTCAGCCTAAAAATAAGCTGAGTTCAGAAGGGCTCAGTTCTGTTTCCAGAGAGGACTTTTTTGTGATCTAAGATTTTATATAAGAAAATGATGAAGTAGTGATTTCAAACCATGCCTTTTATAATATAGGATTAAAGACAAAGGTAAATCTACCTGTCAGTATCGATTAAGTTTATACAACCTACAGATGCACAAGTCCATGCAGATGAGTAGTCCTTCTGCCCTCCACTGGTCTCAAGCCTGAGCAGGAAGGTCTCCCCCTCCACCCCATGCCCAGAAATCTAACTCCAAAGTCAGAGCTGGTTTCTTGTATCTCTCAGCAGAGGCTAGAAACCAACAGCTAGGGCACCTACTCTGTGTTGTTTCTGAGGGCGGCATCACGCACCCCTGCTCAGCTCAAAATAAATAAATAAATAAATAAATACATGCCTAGGAAAGTTACCCTTGGCCTTGAGGCTTTTTGGAAATTTCAAGATGGTCGTCTACTCAAAGTTTAGTTTCAACAAAAAGCAAATTCAAGTGCAAATCCAGACTCCGATGAAGGTCTTACAGGAATATGTTAATACAGCTGTATTTTTAAAAGCTAACTAGCCCTTTAAAAGACTTGGATTAAAAAAATTAAAAGTTCCTAAAATATTCTGTTTGTAAGCAAGTGCAATAAGAAGAATAAGTTTTCTGCCTAACTGAGCTCTTGGAGCCTTCTCTTTCTTTCAGCTACTCCCTATTATTTTGCTTGTTGTCCTATTAGACATATCATAGTCGCACAGATGTGGTACTAATCACAGGGCAGAACATGCCAGCTGCCTAGGAGGATACAGCTACTCTGACATTATCCCATCAGGCACCCAGCAGTGACTTAGGAGATATAGCCATTTAGCTGGTCTTAGCTGGTCCACATTTAAAGAAACAGGTGCCATGTGGGCATGCTGGGAAATCCTTTCTAATGCTCCCTCCTTGATGTTTCACAGTTAAAAGTCAAAAAAAAAAAAAAAAAAAAAAAAAAAAAAAAAAAAAGCAATGCCTATCATTTTGCATAGGTAAAAAATGCCGAGGGTTTCAGTGGGAGTCTTGCTTGTTGAAGATAATTACAGCTTAGCATATTACTCTAGTGAAAAAATATTTCTGTACAGAAAACTAAAGATATTTGGGGTTCACCAACTGCACTTTACATTTCAGATTTGATTTTAGTCTGAGATGTACATTTGAAGCTAGTTCTTCCCCAAAGGCTGGATACAGATAAAGAGGCACAAAAGTTCTTCTCTTGAAAGCATTCCCAACAACCTTTGCGCAACAAAAAGATCAATGATATCATAGGCTTTAGGAACCACAAGACTGCTATATAGCATGCTATATAGTCAGAAGAACAGTAAGAACAGTACATTATCACAGTTTTCTAGTGTTTTGTTATTGTTGCTGTTGCTGTTTTTGTTTTGTCATGAAGAATTAAGAAGTCACCTAGATCTTCTAGTGCCTTTCTTTGCTCGTACAGCATATTAATTGCACAGTGTTATTGTGATATTTAATACACGAATAAACACACAGCATCCACTGTTTAGGGTGACAAGCACAACTGTTTTGGTTTTACATGGCAAGGTTTTGGTAGCAGGGGGGTTACAAGGGTGACCTCTGAGCAGAGTCCAGCAGCTGCCCCATGTCAGACCAGAGCCAACTCCAGCCAGCTCCAAAGGGAAACGCCGCTGGCCAGAGCTGAGCCAAGGAGCAACACTGGGTGGGCCTCTGGGAGAGCAGAGGTGAGAAAGGGAAAGAACTCCTGCACAATAGCAGCTGGGAGAGTAAGGAGTGAGAAGCAGCCCTGCAGCCCCCAAGGTCAGTGCAGCACGAGGTGCTCCAGGCGTTGAGCAGCAGTTCCCCGGCAGCCTGTGGAGAGGCCCCTGGTGGAGCAGGCTGCCCCCCTACAGCCCATGGGTCCCACATGAAGCAGATCTCCACGCTGCAGCCCCCCCATGGGTGGAGGAGCCCCCGGTGGAGCAGGTGGATGTGGCCTGGAGGAGGCTGGGGCCCATGGAGAGCCCCCGCAGGAGCAGACCCCGGGCCGGAGCTGCAGCCCGTGGAGAGGAGCCCATGCAGGAGCAGGGGGTCTAGGGGGAGCTGCCGCCCATGGGGGACCCGTGCTGAAGCAGTTTGCTCCTGGGGGATGGATGGACCCCATGGTTTGGAGCTGTGTGGGAGCAGTTCTTGAAGAGATGAAGGGGACTGACTGCAGCCCCCATTCCCCCTTCCCCATTTCTGTAGAGCAGGGTAGAAAGTAGATGAGTCAAGAGTGAAGTTGAACCTGGGAAGATCAGGGAGGGGGAGGAAGAATGTGTTTTTAGTTTGTTTCTTACTCTGTTGTTAAGTGAGAAAGAATTAATCTGCCCGGTGCTGAGTCTGTGTTGTTTGTGATGGTAACTGGTGAGATCTCACTGCCCTTATCTAGGCCCATGAGCTCTTCCTTTCTATTTTCTTCTCCTATCCTGCTGAGGAAGTAGAATGGGAGAGCAGCTGGGTGCACAACTAGCAGTCAGACAAGGACAAACTGCCACAACAATAAAGATACTTAAGTGTTTATTGACTTATGATGTTTTCCTATATATCAGATTATGTTTTTCTACATAGGAGTGTATATCAGAAAACACGTGAATCAAGGCAGGAGAAGGGGGACACAGCAGGAGGCAAATACACTGAAGAGACTGTGAAGTTCCTCTGGTCCAACATATAAAAAAAGCAAACAAGGCTGCACAGCATGGCTAGGGTCTGTCCTGGAGCTGTCATGCCTGAAAGGGGTCATAGAATGAGAGAATGGCTCAGGTTAGAAGGGACCTTAAAGATTACCTAGTTCCAACCCCTTGCCATAGGCAGGGATGCCACCCACCAGATCAGGTTGTCCAAAGCTTTGTCCAGCCTGGTATTGAGTACCTCCAGGGATGGGACCTCCACAACTTCTCTTGGCAACCTGTTCCAGTGCCTTACTACCCTTACAGTAAAGAATTTCTTCCTACCCTCTAATCTAAATCTATCCTCTTTTAGTTAAGAACATTTTCCCTTGTCCTATCATTATCTACCCAAGTAAAGAGTCCTTTACCCTCTTTTTTATAAGAGCCCTTTAAGTACTGAAAGACTGCAATGAGGTCTCCCCAGAGCCTTCTCTTCTCCAGGCTGAACATCACCAGGTCTCTCAGCCTTTCTCCATAGGAGAGGTGCTCCAGCCCCTTGATCACCTTTGTGGCCCTCCTTTGGACCTGCTCTAACAGTCCCACATCTTCTTCTGCTGGGGGCCCCAGACCTGTAAGCAGGACTCCAAGTGGGGCCTCACAAGAGCAGAGCAGAGGGTGACAATCCCCACCCTTGCCCTGCTGGCCTCGCCTCTGTTGGTGCAGCCCCGAATGCAGTTGGCCTTCTGGGCTGCAAGCACACACTGCTGGCTTGTATTGTGCTTTTCATCCACCAGAACCCCCAAGTCCTTCTCTGCAGGGCTGGTCTCAATGAGTTCTTCTCCCAGCCTGTACTCATGTCTGAGGTTGCCCCAACTCAGGTGCAGCACCTTACACTTTGACTTTTTGAACCTTGTGAGGTTCACATGGGCACACTTATCTAGTCACAGGGAAGCTGCCCTGGCTCAGGCTGTCATCCTGCATAAATACGAGCCATAGAGATGATGAGGAGCCATGAGGCACACCAAAATCAGGCACAAGAAATATGACCTCCAGACTTTCTTCCAAAATAGGCAAAAAGGGTGACCTACTCCTTTGCAGCAGGTGCGGATCCTAAATGCAGTCCTGCACCAAATGAGACATGGTCTTCTTCAGCTGGGACAGAGCTGGCTACAATGGGCTCCAAAGTAGCATGCCAGCCCCACTGCCTCACTCCCCATGTCCAGCTCAGCAAACACAAATACTTTCTCCTCACACTCTTCACCTCCTCATGTTCTCCCTCTTGACACCTGACGTTTCCAGCACAAACTGGAGCAAGGCGGGACAGTGCCAGCTACACCTGGCAGAAGGCATCAGGAGGATCATAAATCTCCTCACTGCCCCGACAAATGCCGCCTATGCCACCTGAAAGCCCACCCTTCTGCTTCCCCTCTCCTCCCTTTCCCTCAATGACAGGCTCAGCACAGGGGTGGAAATGGCCAGGGGCAGGGTGAGGCACAAAAGCCCAGTCACCGGGTGCCCAGCCTAAAGGGACATGAAGATGTCAGGTTGCAGCCATGCTGCCCATGCCAAAGCCAAAAATACAGGCAACATTTTAGCAGACTGTATCACAGGAAACTGCAAGGCCATGGATTTTGACCATTTTAGGGACTACATGGAAGCTGAAAAGGAATTACAAAGATTACCAGAAAGTTGCAATTAGAAGTCAAAAGTGACAGAAACACACATGAAGTCCTATGGTTGAGTTATCACTGCTCACTTGTCTTAGCTTCTATTATACCAGAAATGCAATCAAATATGGGTCACACCCCATGCAAAGCGAGTCCGTGATTCTCAGTGGACCCTTGTACCTGAACGATGCAGCATATAGCAAGATATGCTACTTCACATTTCTGCCTGCAGCACTCTCTGAGCAGGACTGGGGCCTTTGTCTTTGCTCCTGAGGTTGCAGAGAAGCTCTGAGGGTCTCCTAAAATGCAGCCCTGTTCAGCCTTGAGAAGGCAAGTAATTTTTCCTCGCTCAGGCCCTCTACTTATGCTTTCTTGTGTATCAGTTGCTCCTTTCAGCCCCACAGCCCCTTGTAATGCCAGTGATAGTGCACGCATGAGCAGCTATCCCAAAGGCATGCAAGAAATTCAAAGGATGAAGTCTAAACTTTCTCTCCCTTCTGTGATTCTCATGTTGTGTGCTCAGCTATTCCACAAGCCTCCCTTCCACCCTTAAATATTAACACAGCTATTCTCTTGCTGTGGGATTTCTCATTATCATGAGAATAAATGATTAAAACCACCATACAGAGCAAGTGCAACTTTTATAACTATATGAATCAGCACCATGCCAAACCCTTAAAGAATAGTAAGTGTCTAAGTATTTATTGCACTTTATTGCTTCCTGGAGCATTTAAAAGGAGTTGCTAACAAACAACCATTTACACAGGCTTAAAAGTTTTCCTTGGATGTACTGAGCCATTCTGCATTTCAAAATGCAGACTTTCTTGCTTTCCCAGCAACTTAATGCTAGGTCTTTGACAAAAAACTTCACGGATTGTCCGGCAAATGCTACTATTTGCAGTGGTACATCCTGTGTGTTACCAGAAGATGATTTTAACCATACTTTGAGTGTAATTTTAAGTACTGTTCTGACGATCATGCTGGCTTTGGTGATGTTCTCCATGGGTTGCAATGTGGATATTAAAAAATTCTGGAACCACATAAAAAGGCCCTGGGGTATTTTTGTGGGTTTCCTCTGTCAGTTTGGAATTATGCCTCTCACAGCTTTCTTGCTGTCACTAGCCTTTAACGTGCTTCCTATTCAAGCTGTCGTGGTGCTAATCATGGGATGCTGTCCAGGAGGCACAGCCTCCAATATCATCGCTTACTGGGTGGATGGTGACATGGACCTAAGGTAAGAGCAGCTGTTATCTAAATATTCATATATCTTTTTATATTGTAAGCTTTGTATTGAAAAGGTCTCTCTGTTTTTTTCTTGTCTTGGTCCATGTATAGTGCAGCTTCCTTCTTGTAGAGATGCTTAGTTAGTATAATAGTAGTAAATACAAGCAGACTAGAATTATCCTTAGTTCTTGAGCATTTGTTAGGAAGACACCATAATAGAATTGTGTATATTAGAAATTGTCTATTGTAAATCCTCAGATCCTGAAGAAAATAGCATTGAGAAAGACCTCTAAAATACTAGGATCATAAACTCTCTATCCAAGTTAGCATATATTTGTGATTTTGTTTCTCCAAGATCTTGGGCAGTAGAAAAAAATAACAGTGAATTTTAGAACTTGAGTCCTGTGTACAAAAGAGCAGCTATGCAATCGTTTCTTTCAAATAATGTTTCTTGAAAGAAACGACCTGCAGAAAAATATTTTCCCTCCGTTTGTGTTCTGCACAATGAATAGATGGGCACAGTTTTTCTCCTTGGAAGCTAGTACAAATGAAAATCACTTGCGGTAATTCTATCTGCTCCTGGCACCTTCTGCAAAGTCTTCAAACAGAGAAAATTTTACATGCTACAAGCTACTGACCAACAAAGTCCTCCACACTGGGTGCTATGAAAAAGCTCCTTTGTGGCTAAGTGTGTTGGTCTCAGTGCTTTATGAGTTCAGATGCTCTGAACTCATAAACAGATATGTAGGGCACCTGGCGTGGTCTTGGATATCAAACACACTGCAGAAGTCAAACCTACTCTTGATGCAAATTCCATGGGGGGTTCATTAACTCTTATAGTTTTTAAAAATAAGCCATCGTTTTTCTTTTCATATCCTGATTACTCTGCTCTAAAATAAACAGGATCATTTCTCTATTTCCCACAGAGTAACATAAATTGGGGCATTCATTCAATTTATCATATGCCAGTCTGAACTAGAAATGGAAAAAATAATAGAAGGAAGAAAGTTGTGGAGCTAGGGCAAATTGACTAAGTATTTTAATATTTGTGGCTTTAATAAGACATTTTTTCCATCATTTGAAAACAGTGAACTTTTCTGTCACATACAGGTGTTAATGTAATACCTGCTTTCAAATTATGTATGAAGTCAGCTCTGCTAATCACCAGCTTCCTCACTGTGGAGGAAAAACCTATATTAGACACTTTATTTCTATAAATGAAAGTCTTAGAAACCTCAGATGGAAAGACATCCAACACAAGTCTTAAATTCTGTCCTAATCTTTCATTGGAAGAATACACTGAACTAAACTGTGCTTTCTCAGGTTTATATAGTCAGAATCCAAACTGATGATTCTATAAATATGAGTAGAATTTATATCCTGTGACAGTGGCAGAGGATAAGGTAAATTGAAAATACTTACTAAAGATTATTCTTCAGGTAAAGACCTTTACCTTAAGATTTCAAGGGCTTTTGATAAGGACCTTTGTGACAGTAATTCAAGGACAGAGGAAACAGGAGGTACAGCAGAGAGAGCAATGCGAGTATCTTCAGTTCTTGATAGAACAGTAAAAGTAGCTTGACTGGTTTCTGGAGCCAGCACATTATAGAAAGCCTGCCCATCACATCAGATGAAGTTTTGCTTTTAACTGATATTTTATGTTTATACATAACAAGCCATCACCATTGTCTACTGTCCTGCTTCAAAACTTCAAAACTTCAGTGCAATTATACCACAAGTTAGAGCAGGATTAATTTTCTACTATTCATATAGTGAATCACAGGGAAGTAAAGTGTGAGGTTTTATACCTTTCTTAGTTGCTCAGACCCAGATGATGTCCTCTAAAACTTCCCATAAGGACACTTGTTTTTGACATCTCTTGGTATTTCACAAGAATGACCACTTTGAATCACCATTTTCTCTCCTTCACAGCTCCCATGAGAGCTGCTGCAAGCACAGGGGCTGGAGTTAGGCTGTCTTTGGAAAAGGATGTAGATATAGCAACTGTAGGAATATGTGCCGTCACAGTAAACTTGAGCTCTTTTATCCATTTGGAGCTTTATCTAATCTTAATTGTAGCCCATAGATCTTTCCTCTTTGTGTGTAAGAACTCCCTTGCCAGAGGTGTCTACCAAGTTACATCCGACAGCAGAGAAACAGAGACAGAAAACAAAACTAACACAGATATTTCTGTGGTTTCTGTATGAATTCTTCCAGATTTCTCTGGATGTTCCCAGTTTGTGGGACATGATCTGTAGCTCCTTTTCTGAGGGCAAGCTACACCAAAGAGCAATCAGAAGTGAGGCTCATAAGCAAGTTTCCAAAATCTCCTAAGTAAACCTCTCTCACTTTTTTTACCTCATAGGAGAGTGATTTGTAGGCATCCTTTTATCTATGCTACTCAGAATCTGACAGTTTTCTCCCGTTTTAGCTGTCTTGCTTTTTCCTCCTTAATTCTTCTAGTTGAATGCACATTTTTCTACAAGGTATATTATGCCCAATGGATTCAAGGCTTTGTGTTTTAAAACAGAAATGTCTTGCACAAGCCGAAGAAGAAACAGTGTTCATACTCAGCTTCGTAGAGTAATTCTCAGCACCTACTCTTTGGCCTGGGGCAAAACAAGCCAGAAAAGGGAATTTTATTACATTGCACTTACTAGATGAAGAATCTTTTTTGTTTGTTTGCTTTATGTTGCTGGCTTTGGAGTGAAATTCTAAAATACTCTAGAACTATTGATAAAATGGAAAGCAGCATCTGACCCAGCTTGACACCCTCTCAGAAGCCAGTGGAACAGTCACCATGCAGACAGACTTGCGAACAGACCTTCCTGATGGCTGCCAGCCTGACTGCCTCATTTGCACTGAAACTTATTGTTCTGTGTCTGCAGAACATGTTGATATTTATGGATTTTTTCCTTCCTTTTTTTTTTTTTTTTTTTTTTAGCAGAAGCCATTCCTTCCATTTAGCTTTTTTTTCTTACTTGATATATCGATAAATTGACCATAGCCACATAGCCAGCAGTATCTCTTGCCTATCCTTTCATAAGCTGTTAAATCATAATAAGATAATGAAAGAAGTACATTCTGTCATGAGACAAACTATCACTTTAACCAATTTCTTTGCAGCATCAGCATGACAACTTGCTCCACATTGCTTGCAATGGGGATGATGCCACTCTGTCTCTTTGTTTATACCAAGATGTGGACTGATTCTGATGCAATTGTACTCCCCTACAACAGCATTGGTGAGCCAAGTGAACCAGCACTTTACCTTCTGACTCTCCTTTACCCTCCTTCTAGTAACAACCCCCTTTACATCTGCACCATCCTGCAGAGTCACAAAGAAATTACCCCAGATTTTTAAAAAAATATTTATTTTCCAACTTTCCAATGACTTCAGTGAGAATTATGTACCTAGATCATTTCAAGTCATCCACAGCTCTGTGGAACAAAGACTTTAAGTTATTATGAATATGGTACAGATATTTTTCACAAGGTTGCACATGCTTTTCTTTTTAAATGGTTTGGAAATCTCTGTAGTACTGGGATAAGAATATAGAATAATTCATACAGAAATAACTTCTTTCCCTGGATGAAAGCATTTGTAACAGCTTTAAGACACAATCCTGCGAAGTGCTAAATGCTGAGGCCATAATCTGGCAAAGTACTTAAGCACATGTGGATAATTAAGCAAGTGATTAAAACTGCTGAGTCTCATTGAAAAGCTGCAATCTACACCACCAGGAGTGGCTTCATTTGACTTCCTGTCAAAAATCTCATCTAGCTACAAAGAGAAAGTAGTCAAAGTATTTAGAAATACATGCTCCACTGCTTCACAGAACTGTGGCCCTGGTGCTTATCAAGTTCTGTTCCATGTTGTGGTAATCTTAAAAAGCCAGCAGAGTCACTTTCATATTCTTCAATTTAATTTCCCATTGTCCTTAAAAAACAAAAACAAAACAAAAAAAAAAAAAAAAAAAAAAAAAAAAAAAAAAAAAAACAGCATGTATATTGCTTGTGCTTTCAAAAAAAAAAAAACATACCAAAGAGGGAAGGCCAAAACAAAAGAAGCTCTAAACTGGTTGTTGATATGGTACAGTAGCGAAACACCTGCAGACAAAATGAACATTTAATATAGCTACTCATCACAGGATAGTGGTGATTAGCACACTCAAATTTCTGTCTGCCTTTTTGATTCAGGTGAATGAGCATGTAGCTCAGCAGAATGGCAATTACTTCAACAGGTTGCCAAAGATAACAGACTCTATAGAAAAGCAGGCAGGTGTGGGGAGAGCGTTCATGTGCTGGGGTGTGCATACCAGAAACATCTTCCCCAGGCTTGCTCCATAATCTCAGCCCCTCTACGTGGTGCCTGTTCTCCCCTCATGAACTTCTGCATGATATGATGACTTATCTTTTTTCTTTTTTTTTTTTTTTTTTTTTTTACAGGACTTTCACTGGTAGCTCTTGTAATTCCTGTTTCAGTAGGAGTGTATGTTAACCACAGATGGCCTACGAAAGCAAAAATCATACTTAAGGTAGGATATATAAGGCTGAAGCATTGGTAATTATAGACAAATTATGGAATCAGTGGCACCACTGAAGCAGCACATTGCTATTCATAGTATTAGTGTCTGACTTTATAAGAGCATTGAAGTTTTCAGCAGAAAACAAATGAGATGCTGTGGAAAAATATTGCTTTCCCCCTGCAAAAATGTGCATGAGTTGCATACATTATTAGAAGTTATCATCATCTAAAGAGCCTGCTTTTGTCTTTGGCTAGAACTATGTTAGTAATTGAGTTCAGTTTATAATGTAAACTGAAAATTGGAAGGAAAATCATTCAGGTCAAATGGATTCTTTTTCCTGCAAAATAATAAAAAAAAAATGAAAACATTCTGGATCATACAAAAATATTTCTACTTTTAAACCAGTGTATCATTTTTGGCAATTTTGAGTGTGAAGTCAATTTAAATATGCATATATATATATATACGTTGAAAATGTGCCAACAGCTAAGAAATCTAACAAAACTATTTACAAAATTCAACTCTATTTGCAAGATAGTTTCAGAAGCATCAAAACTGTGTTTTGGCAAAAACAATTCCCACCAAAATAATACTCATAATAACTTATTTACCTTTACTGTTAATAGAAAATTAATCATCCTGACCATTGCCCTGCTAAGTTCAAAGTGATTCTTAGACGTGCTGAGTACCCTTGGCCTTCACTGACCACCCTTAGTTAATAAATATATTTTCTTAAGCAAAACTAACCTGGCAACTGATTATTCTACCTGAGCTATCAGTTCAAAAAATATAGAACACAAATAAGGTCCTTTTAAGTCCAATTAATTTATTTGAAATATTATCTTGCATTCACAGCTTACTTATGAACATGGATACTATTAAGTGCTGGTTTCAAAACTATCCTTTATAGTCAGTTAAGAGAAAAACATGGACTTGAATGCTCATGAGAAGGTGCTCTTTCAGCAAACCACCATTTCATCCTCGTTCATAATTAGTGTGTGAGCAACTCACAGTAGAGTTCATTGCCAGTTCACTTGATGTAGGATACTGAAACATCAAGTGAGGATTGAGCCATAGCTGTCAGATGAAGGTACAGATGGTGAGAAATTGAGATAAGAGCACAAAGACAGTTTGCCAAGTGAAACAGAAAAGCTTGTTGTGGCCAGGCCATGTTTCTTTTTCCTAGGTGCATGTGGTTAATAGCTCAGTCAAACAAAAGTACTTGCTCACTCAGTGCCCTTAAACAGACTTCAGCCAGACACAGATGAAGTCAGTTCACTGAGAATACACATTTTATCTGAGAAAAGGATTTCTCCTAAGCTTAACCACAGAAATCTGCTGGTGAGATCTCTTGCAACATATGCCACAAAGGAAGACATTTAACTTAGATACTGAGAAGAGAGTGAGTTATTCCTTTCTTTAGCAAGCAGCGAGGATCTCAGTATATTCAGTTACAGCAAATAAGATCAACTCATTGACTATGTCTACGTAGAAACACATGATCTCACAGCCAGTTTTCAAACACAATATTTTCAGCCACATTAAAGATTTACTCTGCTTGGCAAATAATTTCCTAGCACTAACAACCTGGCATCTAGTTAGCAAACACGACACAATGCCAGAAAGTGTGACTGCTCAGGAAGTGGGGAGGAAAAGTGCATTATACTAGTTATTAAGCTGATGGTTTCCCAATAACTCTGGGAAAGGTCTAACCTTCTTCACGTCGCACATGTGAGATTGTTTTTAATGTTGAGTTTTATGCACAACTATAGCCAAAGCTTCAAGATTAGTTTTACAGATATATGTTATGGATACCTATAATAGCTGTGCTTTGATCTGTATCTGTAGTCACACATTCAAGTGCATTGTACAACTCCATTTTGGGGAAAACAGCACCTATATAATGTGCCTAACATGAATTATGTCAGTAAATGTAAAAGTATGTCAGTTTTATGTGTGATAAGACGTCTTTTATTCACACAATTCTTCTTTCTCCTCGTAGGTTGGTTCCATAGTGGGAGCAATCCTTATCGTGCTCACTGCTGTCGTTGGGGGAATACTCTATAAAGGCTCCTGGATTATCTCACCTAAATTATGGATCATTGGTACCATATTTCCAGCAGCTGGCTATTCTCTGGGATTCTTTCTGGCCCGCGTTGCTGGTCTGTCTTGGAACAGGTATAGATTTCTCTGTGACATAGTCCTATAGTCTTATTTCTGTGAAGGCAGTTCTTTTTTAATGAATAATCAATTCTGAGAATACTTCCTAAATGGTAGCTCTGCTACAGGGTCACTTACTCACCAACCTTTTTGTAAATAAAACTATTAATGTGCATGAACATTTTAAAATATGGATTCTGACTACTATTTCCCCCAATATGTCATTCCCATATGTGCCCATGTCCTGCACTTCAAATGAGTTGGACAAAAGAGACCTAACTAACAAAAGGGTTGGGGCTGTGGTAAAACTTCACATGAAGAATCAACAACCCACAATTTAGAACATAATTGCAGAAGAGGGTGATAATAAGTATTACTGAATATGACATACATGGCTTGAAGGGGGATAACAGTCCTCTGCAATTTCTGAACTGCCATAAATTGTATGTGTTCTAGTAGTAAAAGCTGTATGATTTGTGAGCTGAAGGATACCAATTTCTCACTTACCTGTTACTGTGTGGTTCCTTCTTTTTCCAGGTTCTTAATAAAACATAGAGACACACAGGCTGTTATTTCATGACTGTCTTTGTATTATTCCCTTTAGATGTCGTACAGTGTCTCTGGAAACAGGCATGCAAAACACTCAATTATGTTCAACGATAGTACAGCTCTCCTTCAGTCCTGAACAACTTGAATTGATGTTTACATTCCCACTCATCTACAGCATTTTCCAACTGTTGTTTGCACTAATATTTTTAGCAGGTAAAGTATAGATATTTTCTATTATTATTATTGTCACCTGTCTCATTTTTAATGGATACAGAGAAAACAAGAATAGACAGCTGAGAGAGGAAAATAATGAAATGGTAAACAATAAACTTTATAATGACCCAAATGGCTACTGAACATCACCACTGTGCTGAGCCATGTACTGGAAAACGTAAGGATCAGTTTAAGATCTGGAAAACCCCTTGTTTTTCAGCACAAGGGAGGGATCTCCATTACCTACAACCAGAATAAGAACACCTTGAGCACAGGATTGTTTTTACCATTTGATGAAGAAGGGCAAATGTGTCTTCCATTAGAACCCTCTACCATTCCAGTGTGCCTGGGCTTACAGCTGCACACCAGGACCATCTCCAAATGCATGCACAAACTCACCCTTCTATCAGGGGTTAAGAGCATAGGCATTAGCTTCACAGCTAATAGGAGGAAAAAAAATCTTCCATTAGAAGTAAAGGCCCCTTTTTTCTCCCACATGCACTTCATATGTGTTGCACTGCTACAGCCTATTGAGGGCCAGGACTTTGCTCCTGTTGCTCCCACCTAAAACCAGCTGTGAATATTTAGCTTCCACTCTCAAACCAGCTGTCTTACCAGGCATCAAGAGCACTGCCCCAGGGACACAACCTGAGAGGTATACCCCCAGCTAGTGCCTCTGTAGCTGGCAATGGCATGAGGACAAACTTCTTTGCCCCACTTTGTCTCAGCTTCTGCCAAACAGGATTCATGTAAAAGTAAGAATCAGTCCCACAGACCCAGCCAATTGCCCAAAGGCTTCCCAAGAGAGACAGACAGTACTTTAAAAGTTATTACATGCAGTAGGAACAGAAAGCAGTCAAGCATCAAAAGCGTAGTTTAAAACATTTTCCTTGTTATTTCCTAAGCATACTTTTTTAGTGATGACTGCTCTTGACATACAATAATTAAATCTGTCTTTAAAGAAACTCTATCTTGAAGCGTTTGAAAATTTTAGCAATATAAGGTGGGAAAATTTTGTATGTCTACATGCTACTAGAGTATTTTTCAGGTCATTGTTATACCCTTATTTAATATTAAATATATACCAATTCCCAGGCTACCGTGTTTACAGAAGATACCATGTCAAACCAAACACAGATGTTGAGAAAACAGAAGAAAAAGATGATTCAAAATCAATTTCATCACATGCTAAAGCAAATGGAGGTTTCGTATCAGATGAAACAAAATAGGCAATCATCTCTCTGTTCCCATCAACTGAAAAGATATAAGATACATGGTTTACTTAAACTTCTTTTCAAATGCTGTTGCTTTAGGGAAATATTTAGCAAAAGAAGGAGTTCTATTGATATTGTACAGTGAGACTTTAAAATGATTAACTTATGAAAGATTTCTGCTTTGATTTTGAACATGGTTTCTGCCACAATTGTACAATCTATTTTGGAAGCTAATTTCCTAAAATATTTAATGTTTTATTATGGTTTATGTAAAGAAAGGCAGAATAAAGGTGGTCTATTGCTAAAAAAAAAAAAAAAAAAAAAAGCCTTACTACTCTCAGCCCCTCTACCAAACAAAGAGAAATCTTGCAAAAGTGTCTGAGCAGCAACAGGAGTTGATGTGGGAGATTCGATGAGGCTATTGGAATTTCACTGAACATGAATCAACCATGAAATTGAAACAAGCCAGTAATGAAATAAAGTTTCATTTAGGTCAGTCTGGGCACACTAAAGTCATTGCACTGTACTAATTGCTTGAAGTGTTAATTTATTCTAATGCTATAAGTTTAACAACGCAAGGTACCTTACAACTCCATTTTTCTTGCATGAATTAATATAAAGCAACAGCTTTGCATCTTCAGTCTGAGTCTATTAGGTATTGGAAACATGAACAGAGAGACAAAGCTTAGGGCACAAGCCTAGAGCAGTTTCAGTGACAGCTGTGTATAAAGGCTGAGTTTGGGGAAATTTAAGAAATGAACAGCTTCTGCACAGAAAGAGAGGCATTTGAAAGTGGAATAAAATTGTCCCTGATTCATCCAGGAGTACATTCACCACTGTAGAGACAAGATAACAGTGCTTGCAGACAGTCATATTTCTGTGATTTTATGAACTCAGTAAGTTTGAGGTTACCATGTGTCCATGACATTAAGACACTGATGTAGTTAATGACTGTATTATTTTAATTATATAAAACACAGACAGAAATAATTGGATGGAAATATACATTATTTGTCTCTGAAAACTCAAGAGCATGTATGGAAAACTGTCCTAAGTGTGTGGAGAAAGTTAGCATAACTTTAAGAAAACTAGCACAGTAAATTTTTTCAGCTGTAATTTTTTGTGGATACATTCAGTAACATTAGTCCTGTAGCTCTTATGCAAAGAAAACATCCAGAGAACTTCAGATGAAATAAGTGAGAATTTGGCTGACCAAAAACTTCAAGAGTGAGCCAACTATCAACACATGGAAACTATACAACTCTTTGTCATATTCAAGTGGACCTTCTGAGGTGTTGTGAGTTAAAGTGGCAAGTTTTCTACAAACACAACTGAAATTGTGGAATTTAAGTTCCAGACGTGTAGCTTTCCACTGCTGCAGAAATGTGCCCAATATTAAACAAAGGATAAATTATTTTTATATACCATATGTGGTGGAAAGGGCCTTGAAATATTCCTGAGTTCTGAGAGGCTTGAAGCTGCTTTGCATTCAGGGGGAGTTCAGAATGGTCATACCTCCAAGGAGGAGTTCAACACCTAGCGGGAGCTAGCACATAACTAGGTATGTTATGTTTCAGAGAATAAAGAATAAACAGAAAGGTGGAGTGAAGTCTACTATGGAGACTTTATGGAATTATAAATGTGAAACACCATGTTCACTGAGGAAAGGATAAGCTGCTATTTGTGACATCTGTAGTAAAAAGGCTAATGTCATTGTCCTGCTTCCACCTAAAAATGAGCAGCAGAGGTTATTTAGAATAGTGTCTGTTTGCATCAAGCTGCTCTTCTTTCCCTGTGCTAAACCCCAATATTTTAAGCGGATTTTGAAATTGTATTGAAGAATACTAGTTTGTCTTGCTTATACTATGTATGTGTATGTATTTAAAACAACTGTATAAACACTGAACTGAATAAAGTCAGAAACTATTTATAATTTTGCCCACTGGAGTAATTTGTGGTGGAAAGAATTGAGACTGAATCCTAACAGGCAGACAAAGTTTATGCCTTTGAGATGTAACAAAAATACGTAAGATTATGTGTAAAATGAGTATGTTTAGTAATGATGAAGATTAAATGAATGTGTGACATCTGATGCCATATTTGATACATATTTTTTAATGTATATGTGCAATTAGGGCCCCAAATGAAGTCTGGAGGTTGCAGTTTTTGCAGCTATTACAATTAAACCTATCTATGGTTGGATGTCCCAAGCTTTATATGAAGCAAAGCCAGCTCAAAGATTTTGACCAACATACGACTGTAGAGCACACCAAACTTTTGTTTCAAAACCCCGTAACTTGCAAATGTTGCCAGAGCTGGGGTTACATTGACATGACAGCTGCTAAATATCCAGCTGCAGGAGTCTGGGCAGTGTCAATGTTCATCACGGATGCAGCTGGGCTGGGCTATCTCACAAGCGCTTTGGGGGGAGCTGTGTCCTCTCCCCGGAGGTCTCCAGAAAGATGTTATGTGCCTTTGGCTGTTAGCCATACAAATGCTGAGGTGTGAACTTATCAGTTGAAGGAGGCTAGTGACCTCCAGCCTCACAGTTACGGCTTTCTTGGTAACATTAAAACAAAAAAAAAAAACAGCTTTCAGGGATCAGCTGGCTTAATCCACTCGTCATCTTTTCTCACGTCCTCCATTCCCTTTCAATGAAATGCAGTATCTTCTCACAGGTAATTAGTGATAGGACTAGAGGGAATGGCCTCACATTGCACCCAGGGAGGTTTAGGTTGGAAGTTAGGAGACATTTCTTCTCAGAAAGAGCAGTCAGGCACTGGGACAGGTTGCCCAGGGAAGTGGTGGAGTCACCGTCCCTGGGAGTGTTCAAGGAAAGATTGGACCTGGCACTTAGGGACATGGTTTAGTGGGTGATATTGGTGGTAGGGGGATGGTTGGAACAGATCATATTGGAGGGCCTTTCCAACTTTAATGATCCTGTGATTCTATGATTTAGGTAACACTGCTTCTTGAGCAGTCTTCTATCTGTTTAAATAGACTGTGGATGGGACATTGCAGGATGTGCAGTTTAGAAGCACAAAGCAATGACATACAGGCTAACAGATACTTGATCCAATTAACATTTGCAAGTACTGGTAATTGTGTATTTACTAGTTCAGGCTAAAAAGTTACATTCATGCTTTGACAGGATCTAGGTTAATACAATGAGTCTACTTTTAGGTAGTCATTCATGTCTTAATTCTGCTGCAGTTCTGTATCTCAAGCCAGTATGGGCAAAATGAACTGAAGTATATGTGAGGATAGGCATACCCTAAAAGTCAAAACAACAGCTGAATGAATTGTTTGTCTCATCCCAAGATCTGTGGTATAAGGGCTGCAATGATGCAACAATCACACTTGCCTAACCAAACTCTGCATCCATAAGTCTGGGAATATCCTCTAGTCAGTGAAGACAAGGAAGCACCACCACAGTTAATCATGCCCTCTGTCCCACACAGAGGGTGGGTTGTTATAGGATTGGTTGTCCACTGAAACTGTCTGTCTCTATCAAGTTGATTTAGATGGGCTGACTTACACCAAATGTGTCATTTTTGACTACCAGATTTTGAAAAGAAAAAAAAAAAAAAAAGTGACTGAAATTAAATATATCTTTTCATCATTTTGTTTTTCTTCATAAATTCTCTGAGCTTCCAGTATGTTTTCTTTAACCAGGAAGAGAGGTCTTTATAAATGAATAAATAAATAAATAAACTAGACACAAAAATATCTTTATTCTGATTTTAATATCCTGTGAACATGCAACTAATTTTTCAGCTGACCAAAAGACAGGTAGAAGAACTAGCTCTGTCACATAGTGTGCTGCATTAGTCAGAAGAGAGTGCAATTTAAATAGGATTAAGAAGTAAATTGATTTGCAATTTATGTTAAATGAGTTTGTTACTTCAGACTAATCAGGTTAAAATGTTCAAGGAACACTATTATAAACTTTGCTAATTGGTATTATTTTTGACAGCCTCAGAAAGAACAAGTTAACTTATTTTTTTGTGGTACAATCAATTAACTTTTTGCACACTTGATGCAGACATAAAACAAAAATCAGTGTTCCCTGTCTCTGAAAGCACAGACCTTCACTAGTCAGTATTTGACAGGAATGCCCCTGCTCTCTCCAGATTACCCATATCACTTGCTTACATCCAGAATTACAACTAGAGCAAAAGTACCAAAACCAAACTGCAGCTAAGCAAGTCTGACTAGATTTTCCAATGAAGGACTGATGAGCAGTACAAGCAAAACTGCCTGTTTGCTAAGAAATATCTATTCTTTTCCAGAAGCACCAATATCTGAGTTAAGCTGAACGCTAAATTAACTCAAAATATCAAATGAAAAACTGTTAATTGTCACAACATTTGCCAACCTTCAAACTGAAATGGTAGATGATGCATAATGAAAAGCCCTGAAGGAGTTTGTATATGTTTTCATGAATAGCTATGTGTTGTGGAACGATATTGCTAGCTCAGTTTAGTTTCCATTAAATTTAACCATCTACAAGTAATTTTCCATTGTCAACCTTCATCCTTCCCTGAAAACATGAGTCAGTACTGTCAGTAGGAAAAGACAGGTGTCTGTGGAGAGCAAGCCATGAAACCCCTCAGGCACCTAGTTTAAGACAGTAGGATTCTGGAAGCAGACAAAGACATTATATAGAGTTGGCTGTGAAATTCAGTTGCCTGAACAAAGGCATCCAGTGTTATGTGAATTGCCCTGGATTGTGCTGCCTGAATTTCAGCTGTCAGTTCAGAAACTCACAGGTCTTCTGTAGGTCCTGCGTCCTGCCAGCACCTATCATGTCCCAACAGAACTTAAAGCGGCACCAGACACCTGATAAGGCACCTGAATCCTCCTTGTGACTTCTGTGAAAGCCAAAGTTATTTGAAGAGTTTCCCCTGACCTATACGAATCTCTCCGCAGTCCAAAGAGGGTCAGTACTTCACATGAGATAATTGCAAGCTCATAAGAAGGCCCTTGCTGTCCCATGAGGCACCTCTCACAAGGCACAGAAGTTCATTTAATTGGTAGGTCGAATATTTCAGAAATCAGAGAAACAAACAAACAAATAAAAACAATGACAAGAAAACACACACACAAAACTGTTACTTTGAGTTGCCTCTTGGAACTGACCAAAGGCATGTCTCCTTAGTAAATTTCTCCCAGCCCTGCATCTTTGGACACACTTGCACAGGACTTTGAAAGGTGTTATGAATAAAATTCAGTGAGGACACTTGAAACTATGTCTATGTAAGCAAAGAATATATAAAAATGTATTAGTAATATCTCTACTTGCTCATAAAAGACTTAATCTAAAATGAATCAATACAAAACTTTATTACCAGTGATACTCAGAAGATCATAAATCCACCTCCTCACTCAAATAATTGGATTGATATAAGAACAGGTAACTTCAAAAATAATAAGTTCAAAGTAAGTTAAAAATAATAAGTTAAAATTAAGATCTTCATCTTTTGGATGTCAATTATATGGGGATTTAGCTATGTGGACTAGACTTTTGTCTCTCTTTATTGACATCAAGACTCAGATGAGAGATCTATTGCAATCACAGGAAACACCTTAAAACTCTAAAGAGAGGGAAAAGAAATCTCAGCACTGAAGAAAACTCTTATTGACCACAACAGAGAGTTGGTCAATTGCTTTAAGTGTTGTATCTATCCCCCAGTTACTGTATATCTTCGATATTTTTGTGGAAAGGAACAATTTCTGTTCTAGGCAATCAGAACCTAGTTGCTTTTCCTTAGAGCACACACGACTAGTGCACACTTTCTTATTCACTGCAATTGTTCCTGACCATGAGAAATATTTACAATCGCATACTTAGTGTTTCCATCTTACACAAATTTAACTCGCCTCATATTTTACAGTGGTAATTTAATTGCTTCAGATTTACTGATTAGATATGCTGATCAGATATCATTAAGGTAATCTGATGCATTCTTTTAAATATGACTGCAGACCTTCTGTCTCCTTCTTCTACAATGAGTTTATGTATTACTCATTTGGGGGATTTCATCACAGTTTTTAAAAGCCACTTTCCCCCATCTGAATTCCAAATAGATGTAAGGAGGTCATATTCAGATGGTAAGGCCCTGTTTAAATAATTTGATGGTACAATTAATTTCCCACAAGTGGAATTAACTACAGGGGATTAATGAAAATGTCAGGGTTACAGGTTGTGCTGGTGATGTGTTTCTAATGTCAGTAGTAAATCTGCTTGCTGTAGGTAGAACACAAATTCTTTCCACATAGTCTCTTTCTGTAAAAACATACTCTGAACTCATAAAATAACCCACTGCTGATATGGAACAATTTTCCAAAAAAGTGCACTCACCAAGGAAACAGAGCAAAACACACAGTTTATGGAGGTGAAAGCATATTTCAGGTTTCAGAACATCCATTGACCAATTTAAAAATGGACAAAAATTCTTGCACAAAAAGGGGACTTACAAAATAGGTGAAGAAAAAATAATTAATGGACCATAAATTTATTGCTGGCAATTTAATATGATGCCTGAGGTACAAGTCTCAGCTTAGGAAGTCCTTAAATGAAAGTTTGCTGGAAGCTGTGGAGATATGTACCCATGTGTCTTACAACTTTCCTTCCAGCACCTGCTTCTGTCATCGCTAAGTTAACTGGAGCTCTGCAGTTCCTGTGTTTGTTTTGCAATCACTTCCAGTAAGCATTAAATCTAAGGATAAGTACAATGTGTTTACAGATATCTTGCCTACTGAAAGGGAAGAAAAAATCACTGAGTCTGGAAGTAACAGCTGAGTAGAGGTACAGAACAGCATCTAATGAAATGAATATTGTATTGGAGGAGTGACAGGAGAAAATTCAGAGAAAATTATTCATTGAAGACATATCTCCCTGTCCATAGAAGGACCGGTCATCACCTTGATGGTCTTCTTTCCATTCTGTACCACCTCACACATTACATTGTATATTTTCAGAATTTTTCCATAGAACCCATTTGTTAGACAAACTAAAACTACTCATGGTTAGAAAACATAAGACAACTGGACCATTTACAACACCAAAATCATTTATAGTATTTAAAGCATCACTGGAATATGGTCAGAATTACTATTAGAGCTCATTGACTCAGGGGTAGCAAAAACTCCCTGTGATCTCTGCAGACACCTATCCAGAAACACACTGCAGTTGCATGAGGTGGGTGGTGAGGAATCAGGTAAGCCTGGGTGAGGAAGCTGGGGTCAAGCAGTGGTGAGCAGAGAATACCATTTTAGACTACCATTTTACAAGTGGTGCTGTCCCTCTCACATACACAAAACTAAGTTCTCTTTCCCCACAGACGGATTGGTCATACATGTATTTCAGGCTGCCACGTGGAAACAGCCCCTGACACATGGTCCTCATCAGCCCTACCCCAACACCCCTTGAGAGTGCCTGGTCACAACAGCTGAAGCTGTGCCAGGAAGGGTGCAAGCAAGTAAACAGCACAGGCAGTCACGCAACAATCCTCAAGCCTGTGCCCTGACCTTGACTTATTTACTGGTATAGGTGTAACTGTATGTGCCCAAACCCATTTTTTCTTTAAACACTGAAAACCATCTAGCTTTAGAAGGACCACAGAATTCTAGGTACAGACCATGTGTTTTCTGATATTGTTTCTTTGTAGATCTCTGGCAGCTCTGACTCATGCTGTTAGTGATGAATTAAGCTTTAATGAAGTAAATACTTTAGTTCAAACAATTTGTACCTCTGTGGAACCCAGCCTCCATTTATATAAAACAGATCACATTCATCCCAGAATAATATTGTATCTTTGATGTAGTGTTTGTTTTTTAAACAATTTGATCTTGGTACCATTTGTACTGCTCTTCAAATGTTACATATTTTTATTGTTAAATAGGTTAATGGGTATGATAGAGAATGAAAATAATCCTTGGAATTAAGTTTTCAAAGGTGGATTTTTGCTTGCTACTATTTTATGAAGGCTAATTTTATTGCATAAATCATTTGGGCTTAACTGCAGGGGACTACAGGGCCAGGTTCAGAGGTGATGTGCTGCCTTTAAGCATGCTTTCAAAAATCTGTAACTCAAATGTATAAGGTGATATGGAGTCATGTCACTGCACTGTCTACATGATGAGAAAAGACATCTTGACAGAGAGGAAGAGGGTAAAGATTAATGTTGTGAGGCTATACAAATGAATAAATATATTTGCAAATGTGATTGTACTTAATGCAAAACTATTCAGGAAAGGTGCCTAAACTCCAGAAACACCCTCCTCTTTTATTGAATCATCCATGAGACGTTTTGAGAAATATGTGAATGCAGACACTGAAAGTGCCTCCTTTATAACAACATTCATGTTGGAAACAAGTTTACCTCAAAGTCCAGTCAGACCCTAGAAATAATGTGTTCTCACACCTGCTTCTCTTCAGGAGATCAATCAAATGGTCATTTTCTGAGCAAACCTAGTTGGGTCCTAGAGAAATGAGTGGATTCTGGGTTGATTTGTTTGTTTGTTTTAGTCTTAAATATACAGCTCTTGTTGATGATATATTCTCTATTCCCTTGCCCTCTCCCTTTCAATGTACATTAGCCAATTGACTATATTGACAACAAGCACCCAACACAGCTGCATCCTAGAGCAATGTATGTCAGCAACAGCCTGACACTTCTACCCCTTACATGCTCTATTTTGTCAGTGGAAGTTGCCTACCACACATTTAGCATATGCTGCTAAACAAAAAGGTGTCCAGCAAGCAAGACTGAGCATTGAGTTGCAATTCATCCATGCTGCTGTCTGCTTCTGTGATACCCCTCAGCCATGGCAGAGGTCAGTCCCCAGCAGCATGGGCATGAATCAGGCCCTGGTCTTCTTTAGCAGTACATATACAGCAGAGGAGTCTTCCTTCTGGCTGAATATCGTAAATTCTTCATCAGACCAAGATGTACATGAGCAGGTGCTTATCCAATCACCATAAGCATTTGCACTAGTTTCTGTGAAGGATAAACCCTGCATCCAGAAAGGCACAATTAAACACACCAACCCTTTGTCAGCATTTGGTACGTAACACCACATATTGTGCAACCTGTAACAACAGATGACAAGTCTAGATGTGGCCAAGGAAATGTAGGCTTCTCACAGGAGAGCTCCTCTGTCCTGCCACATGCAGATTGGCTAGATCACTGACAGAGAGCTCTCAGAAAAAAAAAAAAAAAAAAAAAAAAAAGTTTTATTTATTCCAGGAATACACATTAGTGTGTGAGAAGATACATGCACAGAGGACACTGTAAGGAAAGAGAAGAAATGAGACAGAAATAACAGAAGGGTGGATAAAAGCTGGGCAATTACTTTCACTATTGACTGGAGCAAGAACATGAACAGATGGAAACAGAAGTGGATATAACACAAATAAAAGCATAAATGTAATTGTAAAATGCCAAGAAAGGCTCTGAAATGACTGAGAAGGGGGATCAGATGTAGTAGGAATGGATTCTGGAGAAAAAGTGTTGTAATACCCTTTTTTATTGACATCAAGAACTGTAGAAGAAGGAATATTTTTTCAGTCTGCCTCTAAGTGACTTTTCTTTCTGAAAATGCACCCTTTAAAGTAGAGATCAAAACAGTTGACTAAGAGCTCCAAGATTTCCCATCAGAACTTGGAGCGTAATGTTCCTTCAGTCTTTAACTGCATACTGAAATCAAATAGGGTGTGCCATATGCTTTTACCAGTCCCATCTTTACAACTCCAAAGATAAAAATGGCTTTTCTTATCAGATTAATTTCAGGAGATAAGAAACAGCAGTTCAACTAAAAGATATGCACTTTGGATGAGCAAGTGAGCAATGAACAACTGCTAAACAGTAAAAAAAAAAAAAAAAAAAAAAAAAAAAAAAAAAAAGTTTTCTCTTTCATTCTGTACCCCATAAAATATGCAAAGATTTGTTTCATTTTATTCTTTTAAACAAACATTTCAATCATATTTGCTCTCTTATTTTAAACTGGCTGCAGTAGAAGCTCTATCTGCTCAAACTGGCATAATTGTGATAGGCTAATTTGAATCAGAAAAGGTGAGATATACATTAAACACTTGCATCTAGAGCACTGTTGTACTGTGTTACTGAATTTGTGCCACAGACTGAGCTTCCCACTTTTCTTGTCAAAAAGGATGAATAGTATTGTTCTCCACTGTCATTGTTTCATTAAGTAGTGTTGTAATGCAATTGCAGCAAATGTAATCAATATATTCTTAGAGCAAAGTTTAGAAAGCAAGCTAAGCAAATATAAAATATTTTAATAATGTCTTACTGTGTTCTCACTAAGTTGTAGCCTGCACAAATTGATTTTTTCATCCCTGACACTGATATTGAACCCACAGAAGTAGATCTTACTTTTGCATGGGGAAGGCTCTGCGTAGATGATGGTAGTGTGTGAATTCAGATTTTAGACTAATTTTAGATCTTAACACAGATAATTGATCATACTGAACATGGCCTCAATGACAGTGAGTACTCCATCACTTGAAGTGTTGTCATAAATGTTAAATTTCTTTTTAGAACAGGAATTTTTGGCTGCTGAAGTTGTGGAGTGAATGCCATATTCCATCCCATACTAGCAAATTAAATGATCTCAGTAGCCAAAAAAAAAAAAAAAAAAAAAAACCTAAACTGTGAACTTAAGCACAAAGGTCATGTCAGACCCTTTGTTTATTTTTCCAAGTGGTAAAATTTACCATCGTACTTGCTCTTCCTTCCTCCCTACTAGCCTAAATTATTTTATCCTGTCTTTATTTATCACTCTATGCCCTGAAGCTATGGTTCTGAAATCATGTGAAATATTTACAAAGAAATGTGAAAATATTGGCATTTAACCTGACATATGACAGGAGCAGGAGAGCTGAGCTCCAGAATTTCATTTTGCATAATCAGCCCCTAAGATCGCAGACTTTCACTGCACAGCAGCATATGCCAGCACAACATGTTGAAATAAAAAGAACAGAAGACCAGAAATATTAACTACTTACAAATGTGTGAAATAGTTATTTCTTCTTTGTGTATCTTGTTCTTCTAAACTGACATCAGAGACATGAGGGTGGAGCTTAAGACCAGAACTTAATTGGTTTAATTTTTAGCTCTGAACAACATAGCTACAGGGTACATTCATGGCTCATTGTCAGACTGTATGTTCTTCTATTAAAAGATCTTTATTTACCTGCCTCAATAAACACTCCAACACAGAGACCAAGGGGAAACAAGTATTCAGAGTGTTACTAGCCTCCTGGATATGCCCTTGGCCTTGTCCTCTTGGTTGTTTTGGACAAAAACGCCCTTGAGTCCAGCCTTTGCAGATACCACAAGAAGTCACTCCACTTGGCCTCACAGCCAGCAGGCCACCCACCCTGTACAACAGAGAGTCCTGATGGGTGGCCACGTCCCTGGCACCAAGAAATGTCCTCCTCTCCTTATGGGAGATACCTTCAGACACCACTTTCTTGGACTCTAGAAACACAGCAAGGGGGCATTTTTCAGACCCTTGCACTCAGCACTTCACAGCTCATGCTGCTAATATTTCTTCTCTCTGAAATGCAGGTGGCAGGCCATATCTGTCTACTTAAACACTTCTATTTCACACCTGAAGACCAGATTTCCAGCTTATATGCAATTCATGTGCAAGGAAGCCCCCTAACAATGTTGCCCCAGGGGATCTGTCCCCTCCTGCCCCTCCGTGAGTCCACAGTAGCTGAGGCTTCTCCTACTCAGCTAACACAAGGGAGATGCCCTCCTTGAAGGGTTGAAAGCCTGGATTTGCATCCCCAGTATCAAAACTACATGTGTGATAAAGTCAGGTTGTGTTTGGGTAAAGGATTCTTCCCCTGCTCTCCCTCATTTGCTCTACATCATCCTAGTGTGCAACCATCTAGTCTTCTCATTGTTCTCCTCTCACTTCTCAGAGAGCTGTTAAAGCCACCTTCACATGCCACAACACTTCAAAGCAGAAAGACATGTTCGATATTAAAGACTGAACTCATTCTTGGACAACCTTGAAAAGAAAGAGAACATTTGTAGAAACTTTACTGAATTTTTCCCAAACATTGTGTTTACTGTATTTCCTCCCCTCCTTCAGTCCTTATTTTATGTAGCATTTCCACTACTGCAAATGTTCTTTTATTCCCTCCCACAATAACACCTGTTTCACACAGTCCTGTGTTTTGGCTGTCAGTCTCTTATATCAGAAAAGCAGTCTAGAGTCACACTTCTCAGAGCTGTGGCTTCTGTAAATGCTTCTAATTAAAGGCATCTCCAGCCTATATTTTTATATGTATTTTCACAATAATAATAATAATAAAAGCCTAATTATAATGCAGATAGTTGTACTAAACTGAAGAGGAGAGTTTCAGATGCTACTTTTTTGAAGACTGATTTGTGCATAATGATTCCCTAAAAACTTGCTTGTTTATTTGGATTAAGAGGGGAACACATAAAAAGGACTCTGTGAAAGAAAAAGATGTTGTTGACTAAAGGTATTGTGATATAACTACAACTCAGAAAATAAATAGAATGCAGAATCAGTTAGTTTCAAGTAATATATATCTGTTAGTACTTTTCAATCTTCTAAATTTTATCTGCGGTTACATTTTTAATTTTATTGATATGTTCCAATACTCTGACACATGCAAAAAAAAAATCTTCATTATTACACCTGTGAAAGAGGTACAGTCTGATTACTTAGACTGAGTTTTACCTTTCTTAACTTTAATGGTCTATAGTTGATCTACTTTCCTTAGACTCTTTCCATAAACATTTGAAATCAAGAAATAACAGCTTTAAAAACATAGCTTATCTGGTCTGCTATAAGCACCTCTAAGCTGAAAATAATGGGATCCTTATCTCTCCCCGCTAACCACAGAAGGGAGTCTACACTATCTGGGTCAGATGTAGCAGTTCACACGGTAGACATCTTTATTTTATCAGTTATCAGGTTTTCAGATTCTACTTTGATCAAGAAGTGCAATATTTTCTATGCCTTCTTGGCAATGCATCTTCAAGCAAAGTTGTAGAGATTGTAGAGATTGTTGTGGAGATAACTATTGTAGAGAATATTTCTTCTGAAATATTTTTTCATTTATAATATCTGAAACAATATTGTAAAACAGTAGCTCCTTAGTTCATGGTGGTATTGACCACAATTACCTCTTTGTTACTTCATGTTCACATGTTCAGGGCTAAAGGTTTGGAGACAGAAATATTGTTTCTTTCCCATCCCCAGGTAAGATTGAAAGGAGCATCTGGACTTTTTGTGTCAACCTGCAGCCCTGTTCTGGGGACATCTGCTAAGTACCTCTGGAAGTGTTATTAACTGAATTTCTTCTATTACACGGACTTACAGCACTTGTATTATTATAATCTCTTTTGCTCACTCCCTGTAATGTATTGTATGTCTAATAAAGCATGGTGGGTTTATATTCTGTAAGAGGTTCACAAAGCACCTATTTTAGAATGCAAAACAGGTGTTAATCAGAAGATAGTCACTTCCAGGCCTATACTCTTATAACTTGTCAGCCAACAAAAACATTATTTGTCTTCAGGGAAGAAAACATAAGAGGATAAGAGGAGATAGAGGTGAATTAGTACAAGAGTATTTTTAAGTGTTTATATATATATATATATATATATATATTTATAATGTTTTGAACTATAAGTCATTATAAACATTTTAGAAAAAAAGGGAATTAAATTTTACCACAAATTCTACCTAGCATGTTTAAGAAGCAGAGATAACCTTCAAAGCTTTAGGCCCATGGGAAGTTGCACAAGTCATGTACAAGGTCTAAAGTAATACAACAGGCTTGGAAAATGCAGAAATATGAAGGGACACTTCCACGTATTCTAAGTCACATCTCCTTGCTGGCTGATCTTATTGCACTTTCTTTTCCCAGCCATCCATGTGGAAATTGTGCTACTGTACGAATCAGCACAATACAAACACATACATGCATCCTGTGTGCTGAGCTTGTTACACAGCCACTATCACCAAGAAGATGGGTGACATACTCATTCCCTTCTCCTCACACCAACAAATCCTTCTTTACCCTCTTGTGCTCTCAAGTCTGTATTTGCCTTCTCTTCTTTCCCCCTGCAGCTACATCCTCACTTCGCTTGAATGGAGTCTCTTGCAGACGTTTTATTGCATAAACTAGAATTTCATGCTAGATCAGTAGATGGCACAAGACCATGTATGTGATGACATAAGCACCTCAGGGAAGTCATTTTGTGTTCTTTCTATCTAATCTGTCTATGCCTTTATACTGCTGTCATTAGTATGAGTTCTGAGCATTTAATTATCATAGGTAATAATCTACAAAGATTGCAACACAAAATTTCTATCTAATCCCATTGTCATTGATTCTGAATTTGCTGACTCAAATGATAGCAGTCTATCTGGGAGTGTCTTTAAATACACATGATCTGAGATCTGAAGAAGTGCAGTTTACCATGTCCTGTACAGTAACAGCATTTTGATGTTAAGACGAATTCCTTTCTTTTCTAAATTCTTCTTTCTTCACTGTGGTAGCAACCATTGGCAATTTAACATGGGATACCCTTATTCTAATTTAGTATCATTCAGGCATGGATTTACCAGAAGAAGCAGGGCCTGAACCTCTTCAATGCCTTAACAGTACCACATGTATGCCCTGGCATATGACATCAGAAGTCTTCAGTAGCACACTGGCTGTCTGCTCCACTTCCCCTTATAATTGTATCCAACTCAGATCCTCTCTGAAAGCAGGGGAAAGCTTCTTCTTTTAGTGCAGAGTACAAACCCTGCAAAAGAGCACAGGGGGTCAATCTTCAGGCTTTGAGGGAAGCTCCTTGTAGGGTGGCACTGCGAGTAGGCAAAAATAGAGAGCTAGCACTTTACACTCACACTCTGAGTTAAGGCAAAAAGAATGTGAACAGGTCTATTTCAATCCAATTATATTTTATGTTCACAGACCTATCCTTTAGAGATTTTGTTTTTGTCTTTTATACTAATTGGCCAAAATAACATAAATCAGATCTGATCAAAAACATTCAGTGTGCACTAAATGAGGGAAAGTTGAGAGGGGAAGGTCAATCATTTAAAGGTGTGATATGGCTAGTGTGAGCCAAGTTGCTAAAGGGTTAGTTCTTTAAAGGGCCAAGTTAAATAAGATACAACTGGTGCTAAGTTAGCTTCCAAGAGCTCCCAAGTGCAGGCTTATGAATGCCTGGAGGGACAGGTTCACTTCAATTGTGCCATATTTAACTTGGCAATTTAAAAAGCAAAACTCCTTTTTAACTTGGCTCTTGATATATATATTGCACCTTTATATGGCTTAACATCTTTACTAAAGAGGTTTTTTTCTTCATATTAATTAGGTATTGCCATATGTGTGTACATACTATTCGGATATGTAGACACAGACACACTTAAAATGGATGTGTATGTTAGATGTCACTGAAAATTTGCATGGGCTAGGTAAAATTCAACTTCTTCAGACATGTAACTTATGCTCAGATTTTTAGTAGTGAAGTAATTAGTTTTCTTAAAGAAAGATACGCGTGTCCCAGATATTCCGGGGAGAGAAATGTGCAATGAAGCCTTCTAGAAAGAGATCCCGTACAGTTAGTGGAAAAAAATAATAAATAAATAAATCACTATCATGATTTTGATTTGTGACTTCTGTTATCTGGTAATTCTTTTGAGTTTTGTCCACTTAAGTATCAAATGAATCAGCAAATAACAAGACTAAAGGTTTCCAGTGATACTCCATTTCCTGATATCTCCCTTACAGGTAGATGGGAGTGTGCTAAGGTTTAGATAAGGTCACATTTGGGAGCTAAAATGGTCATTATACAACAGTTCCCCATCATTGGAACAACAAAAACAAACAACAAAAAAATGGTTAAGGGATAAAAAAGGTAATGGGACTAAATCCTTCTTCGTAAATCCATCTCTAGCATTGGCATAACTGAGAATAGAAGCTATCTTTTTCTTAGCTTATTTCTTAATTTTTGCTGTGATTTACAATGAACCTCCTCTACTATTTGCTATTTTGGTAACCCAGGTGTTCTTCTCTAGGGTAGTAATAAGAAAATAATTGAACTTCAGTTGATGTATACAGAGATTTTCAAGGATGCCAGTCTCAAATTTTAAACTGTGCATCCTTAATCATAAGAGCTGAAATTAAAGCACTTCAACCATCTGATTTCAAAAGAAGCACTCTTCTCTCCTAACAGCCATCCTTTTCAGATAATACAAAGAAAAATAAATAAATAATTTTGTTATAGTTGTTGTTCTGCATTGATCTAAATGAAGGAGATACAGGAAAATGGAAATGGATGAAAGGGCTGAAAAGATGTGTGCTTTCTGGGAGAAAAACAAAGGGGTTTACCCAACCCAACTGGGGTTTGGGTAACCCCAGTCTTGAAAATGTTCATTACCAAGATGGTCTGTTCCTTTATTATATATCAGATTAGAAACCTAAATTTCACTTCCTTACCTTCTCCTAACAAAAATCTTTGTAATTAGAAGTTAGATAATGGATTGATGACTCTATTGCAGGCCTCTCTTGCTGTAAGAGGAACTACTTTCAAATGAGCTGCCTCACTACTTGCTTACCTTTTAATCAGTTTTATTTAACCATTACATTCTTCAAAGTAAGTTATGAAAGCATCATCTCAAAATGATGTTTTTTTTTTTCCCCACTATACAGCATCAACAGCATATTTTAGGGCTAGGGCAGCATTCTTCTACCTGCTTGAAAAATACCTCGTATTTGGGCAATACCACAACCTACAAATAATAGACTGGGCATCGTACATGTATGCTTCCAGTCCAGCTGGAGACATCACAAGAAAATAAGCAAGTAAATCTAGTAAGACAAAGTGCAGGATTTCATTACCTTTCATCATGTTTTATCTTGGTGCCCATATCATTGCCTATAATCCTTACTATCAGTACAATGCTCAATTACAGGAAGCTTGAGATATTAATTATTTGTTTAGGTGGGCAAGTAAGGGCATCATAGCTCTCAATCTAATGCACAACTCTTCAAATAGAAATGTACATTTCAAAGAAGATCATATGTTGTAATTACAAGTCACTTCTATACTAATTCTGTTTCTGACTTTGGATACTGGATCTTACAATTTAGGATATGTTAGGACACTACTTGAGTCAGGGTAGAGAGACAGTAGCATAGATTTCTTTGTAAATCATTGGAAAAATCTTTCTCTATTGTATTAACCTGAAATGGAAGAAATTCTACTATGCACTTTGCATTTTTTGAAATCCCACTCTGTAGAAAAAAACAAACTTAATTGATGAAAATAATTAGGTATAGTAAGCATTATTTGTATTGTTCAAGATCTCTTAATCAACGAACTACATTCATTAAGAAGCTCCAAACAAAGTTAGTAAACCACATCTTGGAGCATGGGTAGAAAGTACAAAAATGGCAAAGCCGAAAAGCAGAAAAACCTGTGGGGTTTCTTAGGCTCATGAGTCCAATATTGATTGTTTCAAATTATCTAAATATTTGTATTCAGACTAAATTATATTTTAATATGATTTATAAAAATAGATAAACAAGAACTTTAGGATGCTCCTCGGATCTATTGTGTAACGGAGATGAAATAGAGATGGCTCTTCCTTTTTGGTACTCACTTTTCAAGAATGGTCAGCCAGGAAATATAGATGTATAACTGGCCTTAGGCAAAATATTTTCCATAATAACAATTAATCATTTTTTTTCTTATAGTGATTGCACTATAGTACTACGTACTGGGTCTGGCTGGAATGTTAACTTTCCCGGCAGCAGTCCATACAAGTGCTGTACTCTGCACTTGTAGCTGGAACAGCAGTGTTATCACACCAGTGTTGTGTCTACTGCTGAGCAGCAGTGGCACAGCATCGGGCCTCTCTCTAACCCTCCTAGGGGGTGGGCAAAAAGTGAGAAAAGAAACATTACCAGGGCAGCTGACCTAAACCAACCAAAGGGATATTCCATACCATGTGATGTCACACTCAACAATAAAAGGTGGAAACAGGAAGAAGAGGGGAGGGGTGGGCTCTCGTTGTGAAAACGTCGGTCCTCCTCTTGAACACCGGCTACGTGCGTTGAGGCCCTGTTTCAAGGATGTGGTCAATCATCGCTCATTTGTAGGAAGTAGAGAGTAATTTCTTTCCTCTGCACTTCCACATAGTCTTCATTTATTTTATTTGTTTGTTTTCCTCCCTTCTTTTTATTTTCCCTTTCCCCCTCCCTTTTTCCCTTTCCCCTTTGTATTTCCCTTTAGTTAAATTGTTTAGTTAATAGTAATCTTTATTTAATTATTATTATTATTTCCCTTTAATTAAATTATCCTTATCTCAACCCGTGAGTTGTTCTTTGCTTTACTTCTCCCCCTCCTCATCTAAAAAGAGGGGGAGTGAGAGAGCGGTTGTGGGGTTTAGCTGCCCAGCACGGTAAAACCACCACAGACTACCACAACCTAAGGAACTATTCAGAACTGGTGTCTCATAGCATCCCTAGATATCTCCAAGGTGTGAAAGACGTCAAAGCAGAGAAGAGTTCCCTTGCATAAGTCAAATTCAAATATTGAAGATACTTCTTATCAAGAGTCATGAAGCATGTAGAGAACCCTCTGTTGTCAATATTTTGGAAGAGGCATTGAAAAGCAAACATTTTTTCATTTAACTGTGAATGAAATTTTCATGCAACCATACTATATGCCCAAAGCAACTGAAAACCAGGCCCAATGTCCTTGGTCATTTGAATTCTATTATTCCTGCAATAGGCTCAGACTTAAAAGAGAACGGGTATGTGGAACAAAGTGCACAAGAGCTACAGCTTTGTTTCAGCAAGTTAGGTGTGGGCTCTCTCGTTAATCCCTAGATCCCTGCCATCCGGCATTTGTGGGAAACATGCAGCTTGGAGCACTGCCATAGTCCTGCAGTGACAGTGAGAGACTGCTGATGCCAGGCCACGAAGGAGTGTTAGAAATAACACCTGCTCTCCTTCAAATGGAGATAACTTGGTGAGAAAACTGTGACAGCCACTACTGATATGGGACATAGCTCTGACGGATAAGAGCATTCAGAGGGCTGCTGTTCTAGCAGCCCTGAGAACACTTGATAACTTCCATCGCACCGTATGGCAGGAGATCAAAGGCAAAGATCTTTTGGAAATCCCTCTCTGTCAACAATGCACTTGGATGGTTTCAGCTTTCTGTGAAGAAATTAAAAATAAAGCAGAATCTAAATTATCTGTTCCCACTGCTTTCAAGGTCTTCATGGGAGATTCCCACAGATCCTGAATAAATGTTTGCTATATACCATTCTGCCTTCCTGACAGAAAGACACAGTCAGCACTGGTGTGTTTCATGTTACTGTAAAAATTCTTTCTTTAAAAGTATCTTAAAATAGAATGTTCACAAAATTGAATTAAAAAAAAAAAAAAAAAAAAGCAGATCTTAAGGTGAACTAATTACACAATCAAATATACCTAAACATATAGGTAAATATATGCCTTATATATACCTAAACATAAGGCCTTATACAGCTTCCAGATGGAAAGCAGCCACTGCTTTCATGAAGCTTTGCAGCCTTCATTCACTCTATTTTCAGTCATGCAGGACCAAGTCAGCATATCATAAATAGCTATATATTTTAGTACAGCTACTTTTCCTAAAGTGTTGCACAGAAAGTAAACTTTGCTTTCCATGTGTCTTCAAGGTATGCAGGAGATAAGGCAGTACTTTTATGGAACATTGTTTCAGTTTCTGAAATAACTAATATTTTGCAAAGATTCTTACTCGAGTAATATTATATAAGTAATAGCTTATAGTACTTTTTGAATTTCCTAAGTAATTACAGGCAATGTCTTAAAGCAAACTTAGAATATACTTTTAATATTAGTGATACAAATTTTCCTTTTTCTTTTTCCACCTTGTAGGGAATGAACATCTAATCTGATAACCTCTAAGGTTAAGGACATCAGAAAGCATGTTAAACATTAAGCAGCTGATGGCATTTGAAAACCATCATCACTAGTAAGAACTGTAAAAGGATTTCATAAAACTACATTTAAAAGGGAAATAAAGCTTGAGCCAGGTGAAAAATGGAAGGATCCTGACATTGTTGAAAATAAAAGCAAAGTCTGATAACATAAGAAAAATGTATTTAACATTAAGAAACTACATTTGCACACTGGTTTCAAACCTGGTCATTCACTGTCATGGAGTTAGTTATTTTCAGTGGAGTTATTTTCGCCTGTAAATTTGTGTGTGCTTATGAAACATATATATTCCATTTGATGCTATGATATCACAACCTTAATGGGCTGAAACACAGATACTTGCATTATTTCAGACACATTGAACTGTTGAATCATATAAAGATGATAATGTTGATAACCCCACAGAGCCCATCGGATACCCAAGGTATCTCTCAAGCAGTTAAAAATGCCAGAAGGGTTGGGTCAGCCTTGAGGCATAGGAACATGAGTCATTGTGCACCACACAACATGGAAACTCACATCACTTCTACAAGGCTGATGCAGATGTATCTACAGAAACTGCAAAACACAATGCTGGATGTCAATATAACTCTATAAATATAATGTTTGGAATTTATTACCCAATAAACTCTGAACAAAAGGTTAATACTTGAAGGACAACTTTGTAGAAAGAATACTTGCATCTGATACAGAAGTTAAAACTTTTATTTACAGGAGTTTAGTCTTGTTGACATTACATGATTATATGAAGTAATGAATGTTACAGCACAGCTTGTAACATAAAAATAATTACCTTTATAAAATACTGCCATGTCTGACACAAACTCCCACTACCTGTTTTGTTTTGTTGCAGTTAGTTCATTGTACTGATGGCCATTACTCCCAGTTTATGTCTTTTATGTTAAAGCTAGGAATTAAGACAGGAAGGCTGCAGAGATACAGCTGTGATAATTGCTTGCTATCTAAAGAACTCTCTCTACTGAGAGAATCCCAGGCATCCTCAGATGGGATTCACAATATCCTATAGCAAATCAGCTGCATAGTAATGTTTTGTATTGGTGTTTCTCCTCAGTGCATTTAAATCTATAAGGACTAAACAACTTGCTATACATCAAGGTAGCGCATGCAACACAAGAGATTCAGTATCTGGATATTATGTAGAAAATCTAGATAAAACATTCAGAAAAAGAAAAAAAAAAGAAGAAGAAAGAAAGGAAGGAAAGGGGAGGGAAGAAGGGAGGGAGGGAGAGAGGAAAAGGAGAGAGGGAGGGAAAGAGAGGAAGAAAGGAAGGGAGGGGGAGAACAGTCTCTCAGCAACAGCAGCAAAATGAACATTGTGGAGATTGTGATCCCAATCATTGTTCAGTGGGGCAGAGATCTCAGCGACAGATGAGAAGGAAATGCCTGAGGTCCTCATACCCTTTTTCACCTGTTTTCACTTATAAGCTTGTCCTCATGACTCACAGTTTCTCAAGCCTCCTAATGGAGTCTGTGGTAGTGAAAAAGAAAAGAGTCAGGAAGCATTTATACCACTTGGACATACACAAGTCAGTAGGAGCAGATGGGATGCACCCAACAGACAGCTCTCTAATGCTTTCAAGGGGGCTGTGGCAATCAAGCCATCCAGTTCCCAATGGGTGCAAAAAGGCACATGCTTTTATTCAAGAAGAGCAAGAAAGTTTAGTCCAGTCAGCCTCACCTTAGCCCCTGCAAAGTTGATGGACCAATTCCTCTCAGAAGCCATAGGCCAATCATGTGAAGGATAAGGTGACTGCAAAGAGCCAATACGGATTTACTAAGGGCAAATTATGCCTGATCACCTTGCTTGTTTCCTGTGATGAGTGACTGAGGCTATGGATAAGGGTGGCAGGGGATGCTGCATATCTTGACTTTAGCAAGGCCTTTGGCACAGGCTTCATAGTGGTAATACAGTCTAATTGTTAAGATATGTTAACAATCAAATTGTTAAGATATAAACAGGGTAAGTGAATGATAAAGCGGGTGGGAAATTGGCTGTAATGCAGGACTCAGAGAGTTTTGATCAATCATGCAAAGTCCAGCTGGCAGCCAGTTAAAAGTGGCATCCACTTGGGACAAAATCTGTTTAATGCCTTCAAAAATCTGTTTAAAACCAGGACGGCAGCATACTCTGCAAGGTTGTGTGAGGAATGTTTTAACAATTCGTGTCCATAAAGAACAATTCTGTTTGAATCCTGTCTGCCTCTGGGCCCTGCACTGGCAATTTAATTCTTGAACCACAGATGCAGTGTGTCCCAGTCTCCCCCTCATTCTAGTCAATTTATCACTTCTTAAATTTATGAACCTGTTTGCTTTTGTTATTCCGGACTTCTATTTCTAACACTGCTATAGATGTGTCTGTGAATGGCTGGGGAAGAATGTTTTAATTACTCGTGTGTCTGGGAGTTTCAGAACAACTGATAACAACTAGTGACTGTTATGGGATACTATGTGGATCTTTGGTATCTGGTTAGGGGGGGGCCAAGAGATAAAGAGGAAGGAGAAAGAAGCTGAAGGGCGGCTGGGAGACAAGACTTGAAGAAGATGTTCCGTAAACTTGGTATGGTGCCCAGTAAGTACAAAGGTGGAGAGGAAGACTACGAGCCTTCAGCATGAAAGACCCCTAGAGACCCCCAGAAGAGACCCCAGAGGAGACTGCGCATGCTCCAGTAGGAGGGACTGCACCCCGGAAGCTAATTTTAATAATCTATTTTTTTTAGAAGTAGTAATGAATATGTATTAGTCTAGGAGCATAAAAATCAGCTGCTTGATGTAACTGGTGTGTGCGTCCTGGTGGAGCGGAGACTCCCGGTGCACCCAGCGCTGTTTGCTTACCTCTATTCCTTTATATTCTTTCAATAAATCCTATTTTTTTATTTAATCCTAATTTGAATCCTGAGCCATTTATAACAGTTGCACAACACCAAATTGGGAAGAGCAGTTAATACGTTGCTGTTCAGAAGGACCTGAACAAGGTGGAGAAATAGACTGACAGAAACCTTATTTAGTTCAGTAAAAGCAGATGCAAAGTTTTGAATCTCAAATGGGATAACTCCATATAACACAGGCAAAGGGACAACCATTTAGGAAGCAGTCCTCTGAAATGCTTTTGCGGAAATCTTGTTCTCCTGCTGACAGTTGAGGGCTTTTGGCACATAACATAATGGAACTCTTTCCCTGAGCCTCAATTCTCTTCCGTTAACTTTCAGGAAAAAGTTCACAGTTAGGACATGTCACAGTCTGGAAGCCTTTGGGTTACTCAGGACTCTGTGCTTCTATTGTGACACCTGGGTGAGATTCAGGAAATTTCACTGTCCATCTTACATATTGCCTTTGAGATGTTTTTCAGTAGGCTGCCTTCTGCTGCAGTACTGGTGTGAAATTTCCAATGGAAGGGATTGCCCCACTTGTGATTATCTGAGTGACTGAAGGTCTTATGCAAATAGGTATATTTGAAATACATATGTATTGCACAGCTTTGATTTATCCCCTGCAATGAGGCTGACCAACAGAAACCGTGCAAGAGACAGCTGAAATTGCTGTCAGGGAGGGGAAGCCGTAACAAAAGACATTGCCATAGTGTCATCATATTATTTTGTGTTAACACATTATTTTATTTTACATTAATATTTTTTTGGATGCAGTTCACTACAAATTCTTATTGTTATAAAATTTGTGTATGTGTGCAATGGGATTAAGATATCCAAATCTGAGCCCCAAAATCCCCTAAATTTTTATATGTTTGGTACTGTATTGAATAGATCAGATGTGAAAACTTTATCAGCTAGCACCTAGCCTGTCCTGTATTTCTCATGGTGACATGCAGTCAGGCTTTGCTCTGCCTGTGAGTTCTGTGAGTCATTATTATTTCTTCAGTCTCCTTGAATTTCCAGTCTCTAAAACAGACTTATATTGATTTTTGAGGTATTTTATACCTAGTTAACTCAATAGCACAGCAAGTGTCAGGACTCTGTGTGGAACTCCCCATGGATGCTGGCTGTCTCGTACAGATACAGGGGATTTTGTCTCATCATTCCTCTCCTGACAGAAACACTGGTCTTGTTCTCCTTTGTGCTCAGTGAGATCTCAAGTTCATGTATAACTCTTTTCAATTGATACTGCTGCAACATTATTAGTGCAAAGCCTATGGAATGGGAGGCTGAGGGCTTACATGACTCCCAAACGACTGTTTAAGTGTGGAGCTAGAGACATGTTAAGGAACACGTTCCAAGAAATGGGACCTCTGTTAGGTTCAAAACAGTCATCCAAAGCTGAGGCTGCTTAAATAACAAGACATTTTTTTGCATTATGTACATCTGATTCAACTTTTTTCTTTATTTAAAGAGACACAAGGTGTATATTATAATCTATACAATATATGGAAAAATAATATAAGTTATAGTAGATCAATGTCCAAGGACCTCTCAGCAGAAATACCAAGGGCTCTGAGCTTTTTCAAAATCACCTGCAACTGACTGCATACAAGACAAACATCTTTTGTTCTTAATCTCCCAAAAAAGTATTTGTTAGATAGAAAAAAGGACACGTTTTCATCTCAACTGCATCCTTACAACATCACTGTACTTAATAAGCTTGCACTTATGCAATTAACAGAAGAACTTGGTCCATTGCCTTCTGCCAATTTTAATGACGATCCTTGACCTGTAACAATCCTAATAAAACTATCACACAAATTATGTAAAGATATTCCCGAGAACAAAACAGTAAAACATTGTTAGACATACTTTATTGTATGTTATAAAATGAGTGAGAAAGAATTTACTAAACTACTGCAGCTCATCATAATCTTATCTGCTTAGAGAGACAGCTGGCAATGCTTTCCCTTACCAACAGCATTGAAAAGTAGCAAGGAGTACAAAGATAAATTCTTCCTCGGATGCTTTGCTTTATAACTCTATATTAACCTCAAAATTTTGAAACCTGGATATCTGAAGTCAAGGATCCACATCAATATGTAAACACCTTTGAAAAAGCAACCTGTTTTTCAATTGATGTTAAACACCCATTGGTTTCTCTGAGCAAAATGTAGGCACTTACCACTGATTTTGTTGCAAGGTGCTTGTGTTAAACATATCTGAAAATCAGACCACCTATAATTAAGTATATAAACTGTTGGTTTAAGATAACATGTCATTTACAGGAAATAATTCACAGGTTCATAGTATTATTTCCATCACATTGTTAAAAGTCTGTAGAGCGTGGATGGTGATGTTAGAAGCCTCCCACTGTTAAGGACATCCTCCTAATTTTTTCCTCACAATTTGTCCTATAACTATTTCACAAGGCTGACCCTTTTTGTTTGGTTGGTTGGTTGGTTTTGTTTTGTTTTTCCCATGGACCTAATTCCAAGATACCTCTTATATGGAAGTTATCATCATTTTGCTATGATACCTGTTGTGTTTGGGGATTTATTTACATTTTTTAATGGAAATTAAATAAATCAACACCTGAGACAGAGATGTAAAAATGAACATGGCAATTCAAAAATAAATAAATAAGTATATTATATCCTGGTAAAGAACTCCAAAAGTTTTGTGTTCAGCAAAATTTTTCTGCTCCCATTGTTTTTTATTAATTTTTTCGTCACTTATTACCACTGAAAAACGGCTTTCATACATGTCCCCCTCTACCAAATTCCTCCTGACTACATTTCCCACACAAAGCTGTGCTAGTGCTTTCTGGATCTTGTGTTCACAGTAACCAGGAGGACAGCTTGTTACCTTTATCAAAAGCATTCTTATTGAACTCAAGAAAAAAAATAAAAAATAGACAATGTAATTCCTGGTCAAGCTCAGCTCTTTCCAATTCTTTTTGCAATGGTGTCCCTTCACATAGCTAAAACATAAAATGCTCAGATATAGGGAAATACTTTCTCTTAGGAAGTGCCAGCATATTCATTTTCAGAGCTCACATTTTCTCTTCCTCTAAAAGATGCCTGGGCAGCATTCTTGTCAAAGCATTTTCTTGTTCTGGTTTTCTGATCCACTTTTTTTTTTTTTTTTTTTTTTTGCAACTTCTACAGGGCTAATTGTCTCTGTCTCGGAAAGCTTTCAAGGTGTCAGTTCTGAAGTTTTTATCTTTCTGCCCATAAGCCTTAGAACTTGTGATCCTAATAAATCATCCTGAAATGTGCTACAGTACTCTCACAATGTTATATATAGTTTTTTTGAAACTTCCAGGACAATCTTTAAGACAAGTGCATTGTACTGAATTTTTTAATAACCAGTTTGACTTTTTACACTATACCCTTGAAATAATGAGCCTAAATGATATTTTTAAATATTCTCCTGAATGAGTTACTGACCTATTACAAATACACCAGGGACTTCCTATGAAGCACAGTGCAATGTAGAGTCAGCAAACATACATTCTTCAATGCACTGGAAAACATCTATTTCTGTACGATGCTGCAGATAAACCTTCTTTAATTCAGGAAGATCTGCAACAGTCCGGAACCAAAAACAAACAGAATTCTCAAAGCATGTCATTCTCCATTTTATTTACTGTTATTTTATTTTTTAAAATACTTAGCAGTTGTAGCTTGTATATTTACAGCAAGAGTGAAATATTTTTGCCTTTTTCTTTAGGTGAAAATAGGAGGTATGCTTTGAGTTTCTGACCACTCTTAACACTTTCCACAGAATCCCCCGCTATTTCTACCTTTGTGGTCCAAAAAAAGTTGTTAAGCTTGGAAATATTTGAGACTTTTCTGATGCTCATTCATTTAGAATAACTCTCCTAAGCTTTTACACAATGAGATCATTTTTCATTTCCAGCTAAAGACATTCAAAATCATTCCCAGGAATTAATATTAAATGTATCTTACTTTCTTCAAATCCCTTTTTCATATCTCTTGAATTTTACTATTAACAGTTATTTTTAAAATATTGGGTCCACTGCAAGAAAACTCATACATATATTTCTAATTTAATGAAGTAGAATTTTTTGAAGTCTACAAGTCTTGGAGACAGTATTCAGCAGTTTGCACAATAAGAATTGTGAGGGCTTATGCTCTTTTTATTCTCTAGATCTTCTTCACTTCTCTTGTCACCTATTAATTGTTTAAAAGCTAACCCATGATGAAAACTACAAAAGTGAAAACAAGAACCAAAACAGTTCCTTAAAATTATTCAAATCTAATTGCACTGTTCTTCTGTTGCTAAAAATATTTACCATTCAACTCCTGACACTAAGTGGCACACAGTGATGAAAATCACTAGTAACTTTTAAAAATATGCTGATTGCATAAATAAATAGATATTTCCATACATAATGCAAGATGGATGTTCAAACAGCAACAATCAGAAACAGTAATTTATTTGGGTAACAGATCCGAAATTTCTGGCTGTAAGTCTAAAAAATTAAAAAAAATAATAATAATAATAATAATTAATTAATTAAGAAATTAAGCCAGGGAGAGGAAGGAGAAATAACATAGGGAGAAGAAAAACAAAACAAAACAAAAAACAAAAAACAAAACAAAACAAAAAAACACTCAACCAGTGAAACCTTTTATCTGAAAGAAAGACCATAATTACCTTCCTGCAAGGACAGGGACAAGGTTGTGCAGAGCATGTGCTGAGGCTGATGCGTCTGTGCCTCCCGGAGACTCTGTGGCCTCTTGGATCACATTTGGAGGTGTCAAATCCCACCAGCCCTTTGTGTGGGACCTCTGCACTACAGCATTACCCGGCAATGTGGGACAGGACAGGAGAGGCCTAGGGGAACTTGGCATAAGGAGCTAGCTCCAGCATTAGATGGTGATGGGCATGGGACATATACACTATTCTGCAGCTTGCTGTCACAAATGGACACATCAGACATTTTTGAAAGAATCTTTAAGTTGCACGTAGCACTCTTTAGGGTTCTTAACTGTGGGGAAAGCCGAACATCATTTTTTCATGGAACACTGATTAGACTGCATGCAAGCTGGTTTGGAAAGAAGTAAATGCATCAGTCAACACAGATTCCCACTGTGCCAAAAGGACAAAAGTTCATATCTATGAATTAGCACAATCTTAGCCTACTAAGATCCAGTATTGTAGTTCATTTCGATTCCTGGTCTTGCATAATCTTTCCATCTTTCCATTATCTCTAGATAACACAAGAGTGTTCTGGCACTCATGCCTTGAAATTTGCTTACGTCATATCTGGTGTGATCAAAAGATGTTTGCATATGACTCAGTGCAACACACTGGCTTTCCCATAAAACATCTTCCTCCGTGCTCTTTGCGAAAAATGAATGCACAGGTCCTCCTTAAATAAGAAAGCGACCTACAGGACTTTAAATAGTTAATTCTAGTATGTAAAAAGAGGTTATAGTAGTATATAGGTGTTAACTTTATAATACTTTTGTGAAAGTACATTCAATTTCAAATAAAGTACACAAAGGCTGAAAACTAACATTTAATGTACTATTAGTACATCCAAACCTGGTTTTCCTAAACTCACAACATGCATAATGGAGAGATAAAGGTATTGCCACATTGAAGCTCTCCCAGTTTCATTTCAGAGCCCAAATCTACAGGAGTAATACCATGTGACAGTTGTATTCCTGTATAGAACCTCAAAACACTGAAAAAAAAAATGCTTTATATCACCCTCTACAGTAGCCTGTCTGTGTCTAAAGTGAGTCCATAGGACTGATAGGACACTCTGCCTCCTCGCTTAGGCTGAGTACCTCAAGTTATAGTATCCTAAATTAGAAAGTGTAAACCTATCCTTGAGTTTCAAGAGGGAAGGGTTACACAGTGCCCACTCAGAAATTACACAGAGAAAGTACAGCATAAATTTGGAACTTCATCTCACAGAATTATCCAATACTTCCTCTTATTACTTGTTCCTCTCATGGATGCATGCAAAAATAAATAAATTTTGGAGCAAGTTTCTGCTGTTCACTTTAAGGGTATGTTGTCAAGCTAATCATTACACAAGTTCCAGCAATACTGCCTACACTGTACAATTCTAATTCCGTCAACTGTTAACTCCATAAAATCTAAAAGGGATAAAGTTCAAGATAATCATTGATAAATGAGTACTACATCGTGAAATAAAAGAGTGCAGTAGCTACTGTACATTGGAATCTAGAGAATTTAGGGGTCAGAACTACCTAAAGTTTACATTCTCAGATACATTATAGGTATTGCCTTTGAGCCAAATAAAACTCTTAAGGACTGCATTAGTTTGTATCACTCACAGCTGTGAGTAGTTAAAGAGCATACAAAAATCTTAATTGAACCTCCCTGCACTTCAGGTAGTTACGAGCACCACACCCCAGTGTCCTCCTCAGGAAGTGCTTTAAATGAGCTACATAAAATGAAGAGTGCATCCTTACTTATTGTCACTGCGTGCCTTTCATTCCCATGAGATCTGAAGCTCAATGTATCTGCCACAGGGATAGGAACTAATATTTTGTTACATGAATTTGCTTTGACCCCTCTGATACCTGGGTCAGAGTGAGAAAGGAGGAGACAGACAGTGGATTCCAGGATAATTGTGGTGCAGGGTGCTCATCTGGTTGCAGGCACATTTGTACACTTCAAGAGGAACTAATGAGCAGGCTGCAATGTTACAGTATTGCCAAATGAGTAAAGAGGGAAGAAGGTCAATGTTGTATAAGGCTTACACGGGATGATCTGGAGCCTCTAGGGAAATAGTCCTCCTACCTATTGACCACAGTCTTTAACTGAGAAGTTGCTGTGTCTAGAAGTAAGCTTCAAAGCATCTTCAAAATGAGAACTCAGATTTCGGATTAGATTTGGGATTTTACAGAGCGCTATACACTACAAAGCATCTGATTTGTTCTGATTTGCTGATGAGTCAGGACTCCAGGTTTTTATTAAGACAGGGGTGAGCAACAGCCCCAGTATATTTCAGAAACATCTTTACAGGGCCTTAACACGTCAGAGGCCTTCCTTCGTTTTTCTTGACTTTTACCCTGAACCCAGCTGCTCAGACAGTAGTTTTAAGCAATAAGACAGATATCTGTCTGTACTTCATCTATGATTCTCCTTTAATCCCTGTAGTTTTTTTATCAGCATAATAAGGACCCCTGACTGTAACTGATACCTATCAAACACTCCTTGGTAGCAAGTATAGCGGTCTGTTGACCCTACAAATTACAAATGTATTCATCTGGGTATAGTGAATATTAACTTGTCTTGAATATGAATGTAAGCACTGAAATAGCATAACTGGCAACAGTACATAAGTGTTTTCTAACATGGTGATGGCATAGCCAGGCATAAGGTGAAATGATTTTACCTTAAACATACAAGCAATGAAATCAACACAGGGACAATGAAAGATGGGTGTTGTTGCATGTAAGATGAATGTGAGTGACAAAAAGATGCTAGACAAAAAGCAAGAAACACCCAAGGGGCTGCAGCTGGCAGGTCATCTTCCCAAACACACAAGATGGATGACTGGCAAAATCCAAGCAACTAAGTGCTAAGCTACCATCCATCATATCTGAGAAGTTGTGGCAGTCCAGTGCAGTTCTCATTGACTGGAAGAGGGGAAACATAACCCCCATTTTTAAAAAGGGAAAGAAGAAAGACCCAGGGAACTACAGGCCAGTCACTCTCACCTCTGTGCCCAACAAGGTCATGGAGCAAATCCTCCTGAAAACTATGCTAAGGCACATGGAAAATAAGGATGTGATTGGTGGCAGCCAGTATGTCTTCATTAAGGGCAAATCATGCCTGACAAATGTGGTGGCCTTCTACAGTGGGGATACAGCACTGATGGACAGGGGAAGACAAACTGATGTCAGGGAGTATAGTGATAGGACAAGGATTAATGGTTTTAAACCTAAAAAGGGTAGATTTAGATTAAATATAAGGAAGAAATTCGTTAATCAAAGAGTGGTGAGGCACTGGAACGGGTTGCCCGGAGACGCTGTGGATGCCCAATCCCTGGAAGTGTTCAAGGCCAGGCTGGACGGGGCTCTGGGCAACCAGGTCTGGTGGGAGGTGTCCCTGCCCATGGTGTGTGGGAGGGGTGGAACTACATGGTTTTTAAGGCCCCTTCCAACCTAAACCATTCTATGATACTATGACTCTATGATTCTATGAAAGTCAAAACTGTGATAAACAGCATCAGTAGCAGAAAATACCACTTTCTGGAGTGAAGGATGGGGACAATAGCAAAAAAGGAAAATAAATAAATAAATAAATAAATAAGGGGAAAAAAAAGAAAGGAAAAAAAATAAGAAGAATAAAGGAGAGAAAGGAGATAAAGGAGGAAAGGAGGAAAGGAAGAAGGAAAGAAGGAAAGAAGGAAAAGGAAAGAAGGAAAGAAGGAAGGAAAGAAAGAAGGAAAGAAGGAAAGAAGGAAAGAAGGAAAGAAAGAAGGAAAGAAGGAAAGAAAGAAGGAAAGAAGGAAGGAAGGAAGGAAGGAAGGAAGGAAGGAAGGAAGGAAGGAAGGAAGGAAGGAAGGAAGGAAGGAAGGAAGGAAGGAAGGAAGGAAGGAAGGAAGGAAGGAATGTAGTGGGTTTACGTGGCAAGGTTTTGGTAGCAGGGGGCTATAGGGGTGGTTTCTGTGAGAAAGATCTAGAAGCTGCCCCATGTTTGGGAAGGGCCCCATTGTTTTCCAGATCCGAGGCAATAAGCGATGTTGTTTGCGCCTCCGTGAGAGCATATTTAAGACAGGGAAAAAACACTGCGCCACACAGCAGCCGGGAGAGTCAAAGGAGTGAGAGAACAGCTTTGCACCAAGGTCAGTGTAGAAGAAGGGGGAGAGGTGCTCCAGGCGCCGGAGCAGAAGTCCCCTGCGGCCTGTGGTGAGGACCATGGTGAAGCAGGATGTCCCCCTGCAGCCCATGGAGTACCACGGTGGAGCAGGGTTCCACGCTGCAGCCCGTGGAAGAGACCACGGTGGAGCAGGTGGCCCTGCACCGACGGAGGCTGCCGCCTGTGGAAGACCCCTGCCGGAGCAGATTCCGGGCCGGACCTGTAGCCCGTGGAGAGGAGCCCACGCAGGAGCAGGTGATCTGGCAGGAGCTGCTGCCCGTAGGGGAGCCAGGTTGGAGCAGTTTTCTCCTGAGGGATGGACCCCGTGGTACGGACCCATATCTGGAGCAGTTCTGGAAGAGCTGCTGCCTGTGGGAAGCCCACGCCGGATCAGTTCATCAAGGACTGCATCCCGTGGGTGGGACCCCACAGCACAGGGGACAAGAGTGACCGAGAAGGAGCGGCAGAGAAGAAGTGCTGTAGACTGACCATAACCCCCATTCCCTGTTCCCCTGCGCCGCTCGGGGGGAGGAGGTGGAAAAGGGGTGGATGGGGGGGAAGGTGCTTTTGTTTTTTTTTTCCTTTGTTTTCTCACTTCTCTCGCTTGTTAGTTGTAGGCAATAAATCTTACTATCTCCTTATGCCGAGTCTGTTTTGCCCGTTACAATAATTATTGCGTGATTTTCTCGTCCTTATCTCAATCCTTGAGCCCTTTTCACATATTTTCTCCCCATTCCTCTTTGAGGAGGGGGAGTGAGAGAGCGGCTGTGGTGGAGCTCGGCTGCCCACTCGAGCGGAACCACGACAAGGAAGGAAGGAAGGAAGGAAGGAAGGAAGGAAGGAAGGAAGGAAGGAAGGAAGGAAGGAAGGAAGGAATGAATGAATGAAAGAAAGAAAGAAAGAAAGAAAGAAAGAAAGAAAGAAAGAAAGAAAGAAAGAAAGAAAGAAAGAAAGAAAGAAAGAAAGAAAGAAAGAAAGAAAGGAAGGAAGAAAGAAAGAAAGAAAGAAAGAAAGGAAGAAAGAAAGAAAGAAAGAAAGAAAGAAGGAAGGAAGGAAAGAAGGAAAGAAAGAGAAGAAAAGGTACAAGATAAATCGTAGAAAGCAAGCTCATTTCAGTCTTGACCTTTCTCATGGACAAGCTTTCAAGCTTGATCACTTCAGCCTTGGTGACAAAGAAACATCAGCAACCATAGGTACCTATGCTGACTATTCAGCATCAGCTCCAAGGTTCTGCATACTCACAGCAGATTCAGGATAGGTGTTAAAGAATAACAGGCTGGTATATGCAATGTAGGTGATTAATATTGTGTAAGATATAGCCATTATCAAGAAGTGTGCTGTTAATGAATGAATTTAGTAAAGATAAATTTTAAGGTTTAAAGCTTCCCTGATGTTTCTAAACACTCCTAATAAAATCACCTTTAATTCTCTATGGATATATGTTCATTTACAATGTTATCTTTGCCTTTGGCTTTGTTCTATTCCATGAAGTAGGCAGGAGTGTTACCATTAAATTAAAAGGAAGCAGATCCAGAGATTGCTCTCTTGGATATTAAGCAATATCCACTTGATATCCACTTTTTCTTCACTTTAGCCATCTTTTTCCTCTCTCTCTTTCTCTTATATATGAAAGATTTCTCATGCCTTTTTCTTCTCATTTTTAAAATGGATGTGCTTTTTCCCCTACTCAAACAAAAGGAATCTCAGTTTGTGTCTTTTTTGGGGGGAGTCTTTTTTTTTGGGGGGGGGGAGGGTAGGCATTTATTCTGCATGAAGGTCTGCAGAGGAGCCACCCTATATACATGGAGTGTGTGTTTTCTTTAGCCACAGATCCCATAAGGAACAGGTAAGTGGAGCACAAGCCCCAGTCAAGGTGTTTAAAACAGCTGAGATAATCACACTGTGAAGGTGGCTATTTCTCTTCATTAACTGGAAAAGTAATCCAGTCATTTAACTTTGAGGTGATTCAAGTTAGAGGAGGTGATTCAAGTTAGTGAAACAAGCACTGCTGAGAGAAAAGGACTGATGAACACTGTGTCATAATGCTGCCAGGAGTTCAAAGTTCTTGCTTAAGTGCAGAATAATGCAGGGACTGGACCGAGTTGCGTAGGCTCATGATAGATCTCTTCATTTCCTCCCCAAGCTTCTTGCCAAGAAATGCTGGAGACTTGAGCTTTGAAGTCCTGACTTAATTGGTGTTGGAAAATATGAGACACAGAGATTATAGATTGCATGGCACTGAAAATGATAGATAACAGGAATGAAATTTATTTCTTGCAGGGTGAAAATACATTGACATCTTTCTTTTTTATTATTTTTATTTTATGTGACAAAAACTGACTGGGCCATACAATCTTTCTTTCACTGCTACAGAAATTTACATGAATTGCTTTGAGATTCCTCTGCTTTTATTACAAAGAGATTTGTCTACTGTAACAGAAAGGTGTTTCTTTGTAGCAGAAGTATACAAACTTCCCAGTAGGGTTGGCTATTACTTCTTCTAATTTTATTTGTGTAGCTTTCTGCAAGACCACATTTCACCTGACCTGAGAAACTAGGATTTTCGATAAGATTCAGCCCTTCATTTCTTCTAAAGATGTAGAAACATATACCTAGCTCAGAAAAGCAGTGAACAGTACAACATTTGTGTACCTGATAAACAATAAGTAGGTGAACTAATCTTTCTTGTTCTCCTTCAGCAGCATAATGACATAGCAATCTTGGTATATGTTTTCCACTGAAATGCTAAACCATCTCATATTTCATGATCCACAGTTCTGCATGAATTATGCTCTATAAAGCAAGCTTTTGCTGATATACATATCTGGAAATGCAACGAAATGAAATTCTACCCTTTATGTTCAGTTCTCTCCTCAGGAAAATGACAAATGTTAGTCACTTCTTTTAATGCATTAAGGAACAACACTGGAATGGTACAACATTTATTTAGTTAAAGCAGACTGAGATAGAACAGAAAAGCTACATGGCGTACTTTCCTCAGCCAAAAAGAAGACAGAAGCAAATAGCTCTGGGGACTGATCAAAAGTGCCTAGAGCAATAAGAGTTGTTGCAATGTACATATTCTACAAAATGAGAAATTAGCTACAGAGAGATTCATCCTCACCTGATTTTCCAACAACTATAATTTACACCTGAGCTGATCATGCCAAGTATCTAATTAGTGGATGTATTTTCAGAAATATTTTTTCTGACCTATATTTGACATCTCAGTGAGGATGAGGTGAATTGCAGCCTGGACATGCTTGTACTTCTCTGTAGGATAGATAAGGAATTAGACTCAAAGAACCCAGAGGTAGATGTCTTCAGGATACACAGATACCCTAAGGATACCTGATCCCCTTATGATGGTGAGTTTAAAATAATCTGCACATTCTAATTTGTCATTCTTTCCTTCTCACACAAAGTATTCTTGAAACAATTCATAACACAGAGAGAGTGGCAATTTGGGAAGACATCGTGTCTTGGATCATAGGTGATAATTTGCCAGTGATATAGTCGATCAGTGCAGAGTGTTTGTAGGGTCACAGATCTAATCTTTATATATATAGCTCTCCAAGGACAGTGGAGGACCTGGAGCTCAATCTCTCTTGCCATATGTTCATTTACTGTAAAGTTCAGAATAACCATAAAACTATCCATCCCTCTTAGGTATTACCACAGTGCTGAAATTAGTGCCGAGATTTGTCTTCTTAACAAACATGTAAATATTTATACACACTTCATCAGCATTTTTATCACAGTGAAATTTTCTCTAAATGGCTTTTAGGTGACTTATAAATAAGATGTTGCATTTCAAGAGCTGTCTCATATTAGAAACACATTAGCAAGCAATCTTAATGCTGTCTCTGTTTCACTGGTACTAGCTGAGATTTGATTTATTAAAACACAATCCATGAAGCCCAATTTGACTTTTAATTTGCCTTGTTCTTTAACAGGTAGGAGAGGAGCACTCTGGAAGTGCCCATTAATTGAAGTATTTTTTGCTCACTGACAAAAACAAGAGTGCATATTAACGAGAGATTTTTCAGTCTCTAGAATCATTGCCAATACTTCAGAGTTTCTGAGATCTGACTGAAAGTAACCACTCTCATTTTACAGACCTGAAACTTGTGATTTACTTCCATCCTCAGAGCCAAGAACCACATGAAACCAGCAGAGACAACTGCACTACATTGGATCATCAAGCTGCAAGTTTAGTGGTATTTTGCAAGGGCAGGCTTCAACAGGACTCTAGGAAGGGTCTGAAGATCATATGGTGTTGCTAAATCTGAAGAAAGGCAGTGGAGGAGATAGCGAAGAGGTGTTTGTGTGTACCTGTCTGGTATTTTGTCTGAGAAAATGTCTTCTTTTTTCTCAAGGTGCTGTCCATATAGCTTGTCTATAGGAGGGGTTCAATACTAGGGGATCTGCCAACCGAGCTGGACCTGCCCAATCAAACCTGTTACGTACTGTAGATGGGGATAAAGTTCCTGTAGTGCATGTAAAAAATATGCTGGGTAAAACAGTCTGGGCTACTCCTGCCTCAGGAAAAGGCAAACCCATTCGTGGAATTGTTTTCGCTCAAGGACCTGGATACACTTGGTGGGTGATGCAAAAGAACGGAGAGGTCCGGTGTGTACCTCAAGGAGATTTAATACTGGGTGAGAATAGCCCATGAACTGAATTGTACCATGTTAATTGCTATATAATACTGTATGTTACCACTATCATGACTACTATAGATGACTAATTAGAATGTATGGAAAAGAGTGTAACCTGAGCATGACATAAATGGTATGGAATAAGGGGTGGATAGATGTCCTGGTTTCAGTTAGAACAGAATTAATTTTCTTCCTAGTAGCTGGTGGAATGCTGTGTTTTGGCTTAGGATGAGAAGAGTGCTGATAACACCCCGATGTTTTAATTGTTGCAGAGCAGTGCTTATACCAAGCCAAGGACACCTCAGACTTTTGCTCTGTCCTGCCAACAGGCAGGCTGGAGGGGACAGACCCAGGACAGGTGACCCGAACTAGCCAAAGGGGTATTCCATACCATCTGACGTCATGCTAAACAATATATAGGGGTGGCTAGCCGGGGGGAGGGGGCCGGACTGCTCGGGGTTAAGCTGGGCATCGGTCAGCGGGTGGTGAGCAATTGCATTGTGCATCACTTGTTTGTACATATTATTAGTAGTAGTACTATTATCATCATTGTATTATTATTATTATTATTATTATTATTATTATTATTATTATTATTATTATTATTATTATTTTCCTGTCTTATTAAACTGTCTTTATCTCAACTCACGGGCTTCACTTTCCATTTCTCTCCCCCGTCCCAGAGAGGGAGGGGGGAGGGTGAGCGAACGGCTGCGTGGTGTTTAGCTGCCAGCCGGGTTAAACCACGACAGCATCAAACTAAAGCCCATGACAAGAAAGTGTGGCTTGCTGGGATGAAATTGGAGACTTCAGGCATGAACAGAGGCAGAAGGAAGAATTCCTCAGCAGTCACTACCTCTTCCCCTTTTTTTAACAAGGAGACTATGAACCAAATCTTCTCTCTGTATTTTGCATAAGTTACTGTGTCTAAAGTCCTAGGAGAGAACAGAGTGCCAAAAGTTAATTTATGTGAGTTCATTGGCCCAAGGTTTCTTCCCCTCTTTTATGGACTGGACTGACCTTTCCCTGAGCTGGCTTGATGCCTGCCTGGCCTGCTGTCACTACCTTCTTGATTTTCTAGTTTTTCGTGTTGCAGCTGTATTTTTTGTTATCTTTCTGGTTCCAACAGCAAGCTCACCCCATGCATTAAATTCACAAGCAGTATCTTAGCAATCAGAAGGATAAACCATGAACATCAGGTTGTCAAGTCAAGTCAATAAATGCTTGCAGTTCAGCAGCAAAGGTCGGCTATGTAGACAGCCTGTAAGGTCTCCCTAACTTCCTTCATTCTGGAGTCACAGCAGGTGAAGGCAAAGCTCTGCCCCCAGAACACTGCAGTCATGAAGAGGCTTGGCATGGTCTTTTCTTTCTCAGGAGGCAGTGGTAAAGGAACATTAGTTTGTGTGTGCCTCTTAACCACTGTGCAGTCAGAATATAACCACAATGCACATTCAAACTAGCCAGTGACACCAGTTAATTTTAAAAGACTTTGAGTTAAGCACAGCAATGTGATCAAAGTGCTTAAATAACTGAAGGGAGGGTGCAAACATGACAGAGCCAGGCTCTTTCCAGTGGTGCCAAGTGCCAGGACAAGAGGCAATGGGCACAAACCAGAACAACAGAAGTTCCTTCTGGACATCAGGCAGCAGTTCCTGCTGTGTGTGTGACAGAGCACTGGCAGAGTGCCTAGAGAGGCTGTAGGGTCTCTTTCTTGGAGATCTTTGATGGCCACATGAACATGGTCCTGGGCAGCAATGGGATTTTCAAAGAATCCATATAGTTTCCACAGTTGAATAGAAAGGAAAAAAAAAAAAAAAAAAACACCAAACATGCAAAACAAGTTCCTTTGGTAAAAATAAACTGTTTAAAAAAATGAGGACACTGTGTGATAAGAATGTTTTTCTCTTCACACTCCATTCTCTCATTCACACCAACTTCTTACACATGCTTATCAATTTATGTCTAAAATTATATAGCAAATACTGTATATCATGAATTCCCTTGCTGTTAACTACCTGTCACTTTTCTAGGTGTTGAATACAAGTGTCAGTAGTTAGAAATAATTTTGTGTAACTGATAATAAGTAGGTGAACAAATATCTTTTATTCTCTTTTTATTGAAATACATGTGTTTAAATATTTGACTGTTCTTTAATTATAGCAATCAGCAAAAAGCTATTTCAGTTTTCTACCAAACTGAGGTTTAGCATCCATAATTTTGAGTAGAAATGTCTGCACATCTATTTTATATTTCAGGTTATTTATATGCATTAATAATAAAACCTTTATAAAATAATTCAAAACACTGAGCAATTTCACAAGTAATGGTAAGGTGTTTCCTAGTGATAATATATAAACTGCATCAAAATTAATAAGGAAATTATTAATATATAGTTGTAAACAGATGTATACATCAAAGTTAACAGCTGATAGACTAGAAATTATTGAATATCTAAAATTAAAATGCCAAAGCTGGATCAGCTAAATAATGAGAAACTGATTGCCTCAATTACCTCAGAGGAAATGAGTTCAGCAGTATAGAAATAAGCAACTGGGTCGATGGGTATCAAATAGAATATTTTATAGATTTTTTTTTTTGAGAGAGAGCAGTCTTTCAGATGAGGAGTATATTGCAGAGCACTGCATGGCCAATGAGATGAACACCTACAGCTCTGTTTCCTGAGATGAGTAAGCTAGAACTTCATTCAGAGTGATGTTTGTCCCATTTCATTAATTAATTGTACTTCAAAATCTTATCAGGTAGCTTAAAACAGGTCACAGATAAACTAATTCACAGAGATCAGGTTGATTTCCTCCATGGCCAATTTATGGCTGATAATTTGAGTGAATTATCTAATTTAATACGGCAAGTAAATAAATTAAACATCTCCTCTACAGCAATCCCTGTTGATACACAGAAAGTCTTTAAAAGGCAATTTACTCACATTTCCCAATGAATTGATTTCCCAAGATCTCTTACTAATACTTTACTACAGTATTTTAATGTCACTGCATCTCCTTTTTCTAGCATTTGCCTTTGCATATGGAATAGGTGGGGGAAGGGTATTTGACTCTTCATTCTTAGACATTCATCTTGCATATAGATGGAATCAGCACTGACAGAAGCAGTCCTTCTCCCCTAGAGCAACTGTTTATTCCCTGTGTAGTTAATGGAGATCATTAGATGCTTCTTAAAGCCTCACCAATGCTGGCTGCTTAGCCTGAGATACCTCAGGTTACCCTGCCTTTTGTGAGTGGAGTTTGAAAGCTCTGCAATGACTGCTGCTCATTATTTCACACACAGCAACGTTGCTGGGGATGGAGCCTTCCAATGTGCCAATTCTTGTCAAAACAAGCCAGCAAAACAATAGCCCTGAAAAATGTGCTGTCATCCTGACATTTGCTCTCTGGAGGAAAAAAAGGGAAAGGAAATGAAAACAAACGGCTGGGCTCACAGCCTGTTGAAGGAGAGGGCATGCTTTCTGCCCAGCAGCTCAGCAACTACAAGACCCACGCACAGACTGTGTGGGTCCCACGTGAGGGACTGGCAGGAGAGCTTCCTAACAAGCAAGCCTCTGACTGTTCTTGATAGGGTCATAATCCCTCCTGTTGGGGCCTCATTGCTTTTTGTAATATTCTGATATTCAAAGCAGATCAAGAACGACTGTATTACAGGATACTCAATAAGAGGGAAACTCAAACCCCAATCCCCTCTCTAAACCAGGTCTTTCTTGGCTTACATGTACAAAGGTACCAGCATCAGCAGAATAGGCTGAGGCAACACTTTTAGATGGTCTTTGTGTTTATCCCACATTCCTGGGAAGGAATAAAAGCGACAATTTTTAGGTACTGGAAGAAGATGAACATTAGTCTGCAGCAACCTGAGTGAGGCAGAGATGCAGAGAGGCCAGCCCTGCCTCTAGTGAGCTAATGTCTGCTCTGAGGCAGCAGGTGAATAAAAACAAAACAGTGACAGAGAGAAACAGAGCTAAATGGCAAAATAAAATACTTTCAGTACTTAATGGGGCTTTAAAAAAAAAAAAAAAAAAAATGGAGAGCAACTTTTTACTTGTGCAGATAATGATAGGACAAGGGAGAATGGTTTAAACTAAAAGAGGGGAGATTTAGATTAGATGTTAGGAGGAAATTCTTTACTCAGAGGTTGGTGAGTCACTGGCACAAGTTGCCCAGAGAAGCCGTGGATGCTCCATCCCTGGAAGTGCTCAAAACCAGGCTGGATGGGGCTTTGGGCAACCTGGTCTGTTGGGTGGTTGATCTTCAATCAGCTGATCTCCTCATCTAGTGGCAGGTGTCCCTGACCATGACAGGGGGGTTTGGACTGGATGATCTTTAAGGTGCCTCCCAACTCAAAACCATTGTATGATTCTATGATCCTATGTACCACAGCCTTTGTGTACCAGCCAACTCAAAGACCGGGACACATCTAATCAGGATCTGAAGGAGGATAAAGAGCATAAGGCTGAATGACTACAAAAAGGCAAGCTGCAGATGTATGAGAAGAGGCAACACATTTCTTCTTCTCTGGAAGTGGTGACTGTCAATATGGGAACCCCACACAGTCAACAAGTGTGAGGAACAACCATTTTGAAAATGTCTGACTAAACTCCTTTGCCTTTTATAAACTCCTTTATAGCTTGCTGTCACTTTTACATAACCCAGTCTTTTGGCAAAATTGAGACAAATATCATGAATTATTTTCAGCCGCCTTGAAACTGTAGGGCTTTTTGTAAATACGTTATTCAGAGAAAAACACTTTGCCTGAGTCTAATCAGAAACTAATTAGAATCAGCATATGCTTTTCTGCACAGTTACTGTGTCATCTGCAGCAGCTAGATATGCAAACCCCAATCTAATCAAACTGAGATGCTTTGCATTAGGAGCATTATCAGCTGAAGAGTCTTCTACAGTTGACAGAAGAAGAAATAGCAGCATGATTCAACTCACCTAGTATCTGAACCACCCTCTAAAATTGATTATTGCTCCCCCTTGATTATAGAGGGGGATCTGAGGGTGTGATTTAGCTGCCAGAGCACTGGTAGCCAGTGCTATTTTAGGTGCCCCAGAGTACCCACCTGGCCTCCACCTGCCTGTTTGGAAGAGCACAGATCTCTCTTAAGTCCTGTGGTATACCTGCCAGGACTATGCAGGTGTCTCGGGTGCCTTAGTGAGTCCCAAATGGCACCAGACACTTATGAGCTACACCTAACAACTTCTGCGTGATTCAGGTAGGGCCTGAAGTCATTAAAGGTGAGTCTGGGCCCCTGAGGCACTGCTGTAGCCATGAGTGAAGGGTAGCAGGAGTGACAAAAGCTAAGGCCATGACAAGGCTGAAATAGAGCTAAACAGTGAGGGAGCTATCACAGAGTGAGCTGTGAGAGTGGCATTTTTGATCCTGAATGAGGCACTGTATTATTAGGAGGTAATTACTCAGATATTGTAGTTATGTGTCAAATTATTTGCCTGAAATTACTCCCAACATATATAAAGACATAATGATATCACACATATGTGCACAAAAACAATTCTCTGCAGCTTCTTTTTTTTTCAGATTTATTCATATTGATACAGTTATACAAATTACACTTAACGGGAGGCATGCAACCAAAGCACAAGTCAGCATCTGCAAAACTGTAGTTTTTAGTCACCATAAAATTATTTTCTCAAATTTTCCTGCCTATCTGATGAACTTCCTACTTGCAATTTTGGTGTTTTCTTGTGGATAGAGCTAAATGTTTTCCTGTAACATAAAAAATTCTTTGGTTTTATCATTCTTCATAGAACTAAGACATTCATATGAAACAATTCATTTTATGGCAACACACAAGGCTTTTAAAAAGAGGTGCGAGAGGTTTTTCATCTTATGAGGATCAATGTCATTGTACAAGCAAGAGCAATTTTAGTCCATTTTTCAAACTATCTGAAGCCCCATGTATTGAAGAAAAATCATTCAGCAAATATAATTTTGACTCAAGTGGTAATTTATGATTCTATCTGACTGCAATGACATTTGTAACAGTGGCCACCAAAGTTTATCACCAAGACTTTGCCAAGAAAAATGCAACAATTTGCCATTCTAATTGCAGACTTTCATTTAAACAAATGTGCAAGATTAGACAGATTATTTTCATGATTGAAAACTGTTACACTTTTAGAGTAGAAAATAACGTATCATTAAATATGTTTTACAACTGAATAACTTCAAATCATACAGTGAACTGTCCTGTTCTGCGATAACAAAATCCAGCTTAAGGAACACAAGGCAGGTTCCTGAGCTGGAAACCAAGGCTGCCTGCACAGAGAAGCAGCCTCTTAAGTCTTTCTGGGCTGCCTATGCTGATTCCTAACTTAGGCACTTACATTAAATATCTAGTTAGATCGTGGTGTAACCTCTACCATCTGTAATTCTGAGGCTGAGAGAGAGGTGGATGGAGGTGTTAATATTGAAAGAGATGTAGGAAATGCCTGGAGGGCTACAAATAAGTAAGGATAACAATACAACTGAAGGATAAGGATACAATATTGAAGGTGAGGATACAATAACAATTGAAATGATATACTATGTCACTTAAGGATGCCAAATTACAAAACCCCAAGATGCAGAGAGATGTGCTGATAACATTCAAACCTTTTTTCAAGACAAACCACAACTGACTGGGAATTAAGCAGACAGGCAAAGACTTTCATTCATTTACCTCATGCAAATATACTACCATTTCTCTCTTCCGTGTTTGGCAATACCAAAACAGCACTCAGGTATTACATGTAAATCAGCTCAATTAATCAGCAAGTGCTCCAGCATGTTCTACTTGCTATGGCCAGTATACATCTGATGAAAGTGAGTGTGTATTGTTTGCAAGGTGCATAGAAGATCATTTGTGCATGGTATCAAGCAAGTGGAAGAAATATTGTTTGTGTGCAGGTGGTGTTTTCACCCAGCTGGACAGCTGAGCTCCACCACAACCATTCTCTCACTTCCCCTGGCACATCTCTGGCCAGCAGCAGGTCCCTTTTGGAGTCAACTGGAGCTGGCTCTGATCTGACATGGGGCAGCTGCTGGGCTCTGCTCACAGAGGCCACCTCTGAAGCCCTCTCCCTCCCCCCCAAAAAAAAACCTTGCTGTGTAACCCAATACAGCCTCAGCCTGCTATTGAACAGGCACAATATGAGGAATCAGCCAAAGAACAATGGGTCTGTAGAGATCTGGTCACACCCTTCAGCATGTGATAAGAGAAACTGCAGTGCATGACTGGTCTTAAACAACAGAGACACTACTGATAGGGCTAATAAAGAGTGTCACCCTTGATAAGGCTGAGGGAGAGACTCTGCTGAGAAGTTTCAGAAAAAGCAGCACTGTTGGAGGCCAAAAAGGAAGGGTTTTTGATGATGCACATGTTGCTGGATGTGCATCAACAGATCATCCAAGCATGTTGGACAGAAGCCCAGTTCCACAACCAAGGGCCTTGGCTGTCCACCAAGCAGCACTGTGGGCAACCAGGTCAGGTTAACTGCTGAGACTAAGAGAAAGTACAACTGAATGCATAATTATCTGCTCACAAAGAAATTTCAGCTAATGAGAACACTGATGCTCTTCCCCTTGTAACAGACACACCTAAAAAAGACAAACTAAATTCTAATAACTAACATGTTGATATATACATATATATAACTGTATAACATACCTTAATTCTCCTGAAGTGGATTATTTGTGCACAATGAATGAGATAGTCTGAGTAGATTTAGTTTTGCCTTTATAAATGTTTATAAACTTATTCTAAAACTTGCCCCTTAAACAAACAGAAACTTAATGGGAAGAATGCAAGGTCAATCCAAAGCTAACAAGAGCAGGAAAAAAATTCCTTTGACTAGACCTTGAAGTTGAATGATATGTTAGAGCTACTTACCAGTGAGATATGCCGTGCCTGCACTTGATGGCAATAATAATGCTGCTATCAACGTGGAAATGCTGGATTTAAACTTAATCTTTTCCCTGATAAACTCTCCAGCCCGAGGATTTATAGCCTAGACATCTAAAAGCATTTCAGACTCAAACTCTGGGCTAAATTGTGCATCTGTTTGTCCCAATTTCTGTAGGGACTGGAAAACAAAACATTTTAAATGTAAATACTTAAATTCCAGAAGCTAGGAGCAGAGCCAAAAGAGCTGAGAAGGCCTCCTGGGAGCCGCACTGTCTGTGTGAACCAAGCACAGCGTCTTGGCTGAGATCTGGCCCAGGGCTGAGCAGGAAGCTTGGGCTAATGGAGCAGTAGGTGAAGCAGCAAAGGTAGGAGTAACAGCATCCACCTGGCTGCAGGAAAATAAGGGAAATAAAAGTAATGGACAGATACTTGGTGCTCTCACAATATCTATAAAATTGTAAGAAAAATTAAAGCCCTGGGGTAACAATTCCAAAAATAGACTTTTTTTTTTTTAGAAATATGAGAAGGTTAACTTCTTCCTAATCCCCTCAGATTCACATTAATTTTGAAAATAATGGATAACAAATATATTTATGTTTTAAATGTTTACAGTGTTGGGGACAATTCGCTTAAAGAATCAATAATTACTGTAAACAGTTATAGAAAGTACATTTTATTTTTGGTGGTACAAGATGCATTCGAAACAGCTGAAATCAAAAGTGTGATTTTTGTACACATCATTTTCAGGGGCTTTTCCATTATTTCAGGGTATTTTCCTGTGCTTACCAAAGTGATAGACTTCTGTGACCAAGAACAGTGATTGATACGGCGTGACAAAAGCCTCAGAGGTTAGCCAGAGCTATGGCAGGAGACACGGGGACAGAGAAAATTCTGCTTTCTTCAGATGGAGAGTCAACGATAAAAGGATCAGCTAACCTCATGCAATGGCCATTGAGGCCTCAGTATATGCTTTGCACATGAGGATAGAGCAAAATTCATATTTGGATGGTAAGAGCCAAAAGTAAAAATGGTCACTTGGGTTTTGTTGTTGATTTGGCAGTAGTAACATCTGGATTGCAACATGGAGCTTTATGATACAATAAACTTTATTCCATATAATATCTTTTATTAAAAACTGCCTTCCAAGTTGCTTTACTAAGTAATGGACTAGTCTCAGTTAAACAATAAATACAGTAGCAGGAGTGGAGAGCAGTTCAGAGCTTTAGGCAAAGAAAACAGTATTTCAATGCAGTTTGAGCACAAGGGAGGGTTTTTACCCTTTATATATTATAAGTGAGGTCTCCTTTCAGTGCGTTTGTGCCCATTGGCAAGCAATTAGAATGCGTTCATTGGAATAAAAAGAGTTTTCCAAGGAGAATTTTGCTCTCTGTGACATGTAATTTGCTTTGCCTCAAAACAGCAGATGTCAGGTGTCACTTTCCACATAACTCAGTGCAGAAGAGTACAAGGGAACTGAAGAGGAATTTACCTCCCCCCTCCCCCCCATGCTGAGGACAACAAACCCTAGCTTCCAACACCTGCTCAGAGCCCACAAGCAACAGGGCAAAGGGGAAGGATCGGTGCCCTCATTTCATAGTGCTGTTTAGTGCTCTCATCGTGTGCCCAAGATCTGGGATATTTGGCCTTCATGCCAAAGTGTTCAGATTTATATCTTCCCTGTTCTTCTAGCCAGAAGTGGAAAAGCTGATCATTATCCCACATTCATTCTTATGGAGAGAGCACTTTGTAGGAAGAGAGCATAAGTAATGCCATGTCTCTTTAAAAAAGTACCCTGAAGCACACAGTATAAATCTATACAAGTAAAAAATATTAAAAAGACTCATGGAGCTTTTATGGGCAAGTCAACAGATGTATCCAGTCCCATATAAACCAAAGAAACTTTCACTGCTACTCTCAAATTTGTCAGTATACAATGCCTCCAGATATACACATAAAATGTTCCCTATGCATTTTCATATACATGTAAAATATTCACTGCGCATTTTCAATTTCAGGCAGAATCCCTGCTGCATCCAGTGCCAGCCATCTCAGTACTAATTGCTGTTACGCTGAGGCAGAAAACATCACATCCCCTTCTGCTTATGTGCGTAAGAAACATACACAAGAAGAGAATCATTGCTACTAGCAGCTCTCCATCAAGGCAGTGAAAGAAAAATGAAGGCAGCAAATAGCTGGGACCAAGAAACCCACACAAAGAAAGAGGCCCTCTTTTAATGAGTGCAATGCTCTGCACCTAGAGTCTTAGAATAACAATTTTTGCTCCAAAAACCCCAACCGTCCAGGCACTCTTCCTCTCCACATCCTCCCCCATTGGTAAAGGAGACTTTTCCCACCTGCCTGTGTCTTATTCTGAAGGCTCTCAGACATGCACGTGCTTGTAGTGTGTTCTCCAAAGAGATTTGGCATCAAGGGTATTTTAAAAGGTAACCTTCACAAGCAAAAAGAGGCAGCATGGGAGAATAAGAAGTTTCTTGATGTCATTTTTGTCACAAAATGATACATTTTTAATAAGATTAGAAAAATATGGACAAAGTCACCATTCAAATTGATTTTTTTAAGAGTTTGTAACATGTTTTTTGTTGTTGTTGTTGTTGGTTGGTTGGTTGGTTTTCTCCCTGGGGACAGAGCCAAGACAAAATTTAATAGAGCATAGTTTAATTTTATTTGCAGTGTGTAGTCTTAACAGGAGCTGATAACAAACATTTCTTGTTCCAGTTCCTCTTATGGGAATACCTTTAACACACCCCATAGCAGCATGTTAAAAACAAACTAGGTAATCCATATATATGTCATCGACAGAACACTGTTTCTACTTTATAAAACATCAAGGAATTCTTTATGACAAGACTCAATATTTGAAACTGTTTAAAAGTGTTCCTCACTTTTCCCTTTATATTAAAAAATAATATATTTTAATGCATACATTGGGACTGCTAAAGTGAATAAAATTAAGCATTTGCACAAACAGTCAAAGAAAGCAAGAACTCAGACTGTGAAGTCCTTGGATACATGCTGAGCTCTGGAAAGTCCAAAATTAGTGACTATCAGGCAGCTCATGGTGCCCTGGCTAAAGCTAGCCTGCGTTTTCTGATGCCAACTACAGAAAAAATGAGAACTTACAAATGGTTAACTCTAGGGGACAGATTAATAGCTCTGTGGCACTTTGAAGTCTAGATCCAGGAGTGAAAATAAAGTGCAGTTAAACTCTGAGTATCATGGAAGTCACCAAACATAATTCTTTCCCAGTTCTCTTCAAAAGCGAGTTTAAAAGTTGAAATGGGGAATTAGCTTCAGACTGGAGGTCTGTATTTAGACCTAGCAAGAAATCACTGAAAAGAAAGAATGGCAACCCTGAGACACAAATGAAATGAACTGCCAAGCAGATTTTTCACAGTCATGATAATTATTTTTGAAATCTCACAGCTTGCTTTTCTCCGAGCATAAAGCAATTCTCTTCACCATTCTCTTTCATGACAACTTGGGCATCAGCTCTCTCAAAACTGATTTTCACTTGCAGTGGTATTGTTAATTATTATAATGAGGTATGTAAGAATCTAAGGCTTTAAGAAAAAAAAAAAAAAAAAAAAGATACGGTGCCTTATTATCTATTTAATTAGAACACAATAAAGTGTAGAATTTATTCTTTTAAATGTTTTGCAGGCAATTTTCACACATGTAGTAAGTCTGTTCAAATTTTCATGCATAGTTAGCTTTAAAGCTTCCCTGATGTTTGTCAGATACAACTGAAGCAGTGATTTTGTGTTGTAGATATAATTAGGTGGCATATTGCCATGAGCTTCTTTTTTCACTCTTGTTTTCACAACTCAGACGTCAAAGCAAATTATTGATCAACTGTGAGATGCAAGGGGGCCCAACAGTAGGAAAGAAAATTAAGGTTACATTTTCATCTGTTTTGCATTGAAAGTTGAAGGTTTCTAAATTATATTCTTATCTAGATGGACTGTGTCCCCTACTCTGCCCTTGCTGCTCTCTATTTCTAAGGCAGCCTGTCATTGAAACGTCCTTACCTGTGAAATACTACTTGTTTCCATCAAGTTCTCAGTGACCGTCTGTTCTCCTTACAAGAACTACCACCCTGGTTGGGCTTTTTGGATTCTCTCAACAACAGAAAAGCCAGGAATTAAAAGAACAAGAAATATGCCTGTACCATTTTTGTGAGCTGGCCCACAGCCACACTTAACCAAGAGCCAAAGTCCTTGTAGGCAGAAGCTGAAGGACACCCCGGTGAGGAGGGCAGACCCACCTGGGGATAGCTCAGCACCACATCTCTGCCACGCAGAGGAGCTGCGTGCCACCTGTGGGCCAGAAAGCCAAGTGGACCAAGATTTTGGGCATGCCAAGGAGTACTTCATGCTAGCAAATGCTCTCACAGCCACTCATCAGAGATTGTGTGGACCTAACTGGAGAAATTATCACAGCATCACAGGATGGCTGAGGCTGGAAGGCATCTCCAGAGGCCATCTGGTCAAACCCCTGCTCAAGCAGAGCCACCCAGAGCAGGCTGCCCAGGGCCATCTCCAGGTGGCTTTTGAAGATCTCCAAGACCCCACAGCCTCTCTGGGAAACCTGTGCCAGTGCTCCAACACCCACACAGCACAGAAGTGCTGCCTGAAAAATTAAATTGCCCCTTCTTCCCTTCTACATAGCTTTTAAAATCCAAAGGCAAGAGAAAGTGGTAGGGTACTGGGAGAAATGTTGCACTGTCCATTCCAACTGTGCCCGCTGTGTGGGGACTCAGAAACCCGAAAGAGTGGGTTCACTTGAGCTTGCTGCATCAGTTCCTTTTGCAGTCAAGCAAAAGAAACAGACACCTCTAGAACATGGTTCCCCTTGTCAATAGGAGGACATTTATCACAGGACGGGTGAAACACATTTCCAAGCACCTATTTTAAGGAGCTCAGGAAGTCTGCTAGATAGCAGACAATGTAGAAAATGATAAGATAAGTTTTAAACCTAGCAAGATAAATCCCAGTCCAGGTTCCACAGATAGTGACCTAACCCTTTCCTGCACACACCATGCAAGTGTTTTGGGAAAAATACGTTCATCAGAGCACTCCATAGTGGCAGACATAAAATGTAAGGGAAAGATAATCTACCCTTGCTCTTGTTTTAAAATTTTAATGGTTTTAAACCCCTTTCTTGTGAGGTTTAAAGCTTTGTTTTTTTCATGAAGAAGATGAATTCCTCAATCATAAAACCAGTGTTATTCTTTAACTGTAATTAACATGGGAATTTTGTATGTCTTTTAATACCTAAACCTGAGCATCTAAATGCTTCTTAATATCTAAATGATATTGCATACTATAAAAAATATATGTTGCTATATTAAGATAATTAAGGTAAAGTTTAATTAAGATAATGTCAAATAATAACAATTCACTTAGTAATACGTACATTTATGATTCCATGGTCAGAGAACAAATCCTTAAACTTAAATTTAAAAGTTGCACCTCAGTTGCTTGAACAGTTCCAGCATGCATAATTTGAAGATTTCAGCAGGGCTAAATCAAGCCCTCAGAACCTTGAGACTTGTCTAAAAAGTAAAAGAGTGGCTCTTCTCGTTTCCTTCATTTGAGCATATTGACTTGAACTTGTGCTGTTTCAAGGTGCACTGCACAAGACTAATCCTAATGTCCTTGCAGTAACCTATCTCCTGGTGTAACAACATCATCCAAATGTTATGCCCATTTCTGCAAGGTGAAGAGCAGTGCTGAATAAATCCTACAGGAAAATCTAATCACTAACTTGTGTGATGTTTAAGCAGTTGCAGTGTGACAACAATACCTCCCCAAGCCACAGCTATTATTCCCTGCTCTGAACATGAACCGGGTAATGATTTTTCTCTTTACCTATTTCTTCATACATCTGCGGCTTGCCAGTGAATGCCATAACGTTTCTAATATTACAACCTTCTTGCTCTCAGTCTCCTGCCGAACAACATGTCAGTAGGTGGCAGGCCATGGCTCATTAAGGCACTTCTGTGGTGCTAAATTCATAGCAGAGTCTGGATTTACAGCTTTTTCTGTGGACAATTCATTATTTTAATGCCTTTTTCCTCTGTCTGTTATACTGGGAATGATGGAGACTAGCAGCAATGTGTCTAAATCCAAATTTTACTGCAAATTGCCCAACTTTGTTCTCTAAACTGTGGCCGACAGTCAGACAGTGTTATTTACTGTGTACAATGTGCAGTAAAAGATAGGCTGTAGCATCTGCCATGGAGAAGTGAGAGCAGCAGTCCAGAATATAGCCCTCAGCAATTTTTTAACAAAACAAGCTGGAATATTTCTTCCGTTTGTGTGTTTCTGAGAAAATAAAGCAAAAGATGAAATTCCCTTGTGACCTTTTAATTCCACAAGAGGAGCTTTTGGAAGCACGTCCAAAATTGTGTGTATTGCAACCAAATTTCCAACAGCTAGAAGCAAGCCCTGATAATTGCCCACCCCCTGTGACTTAAACAGACACAACACCATAAGCAACCAGAGAAAATGTCTCCATTGCCCACACAAGATGTGTAAACCCAGGAAGAGAGCTTATACCAGAGCAATGAGCTAAACACAACATAAGGGCATGAATGATTGCAAGTTATGTGTCTGTCTGCACCCTCTTTCTGGGTCTTTGTACACTCACTGCCACATGGCTGAACCTTGTCAAGCTGACGGGGTGGGAATGAAGTGTCCTAAGTGGTGGTTAGCTCAGGTGTAACAGCTGTTCATTTGGGGGGTGGTTTTGTTTTGATTTAAAAGCAAATAAAAATGGTACTGTTAAAGGTAAGAATGGGCAAATTGCAGCAGAGTATTGCCACATTTCTGACCTCATGGCAGAAGCAAGTTCCAGCAGAGCAAGATCCAAATGCAAAAGAACATTTGGCAGCTGAGAAAAGACCCAGAGCCTCAGACAGCCCCAGAAGGAAGGGGAAAAGGGGAGAAAATGGAGTCTGCCCATGTGTCCTGGCATGTCTGTCCTGCAGAAAGGGAGCCAGCCTTGGAGGGCAGAAGCACTTTTCCTTCTCTGGGCTTGTACAGAGCTGCTCTGACAGAAAGTTAGACAGTCTTTCCACCTCTGCACAAAGCACAGGAACAAGGCCACTGTTACCACAGAAGCACCCTGGCAAAGACCATTGCACTGCTCCTGCATTTTCTGGCAGTCTGGCTTCAAGCATCTGCAGCAGCCATTGGATCAGGATCAGCTGTTCTGATAAGAAGAGGACTTCACACAGCCTTGTATCACTGACATGCCTGTCACCTGGAGCTGAGCTGAGCTCTGACCACAACCTCTCCTAGAGAACAGTGAGACTCCCCACAACCTGCCTGTGTTTCAAGGTCATGCTGGTGGAAACAATGTACTCCCAGAAAGTTAGAAAGGAATAAAAAGATACAACGAATCTAGTTCCACAGGACTGATCCTACTAAAGGGGAAGAGAAAGCCAGAGACTGAATTGTTCCTTTGGAAGGAATCTGACGTGAAGGAGCTAAGAAAGGACTTAGTGACACTGTAGGCATGGATTGAAACATCCAGTTTGCACTCTTTTATGTCTTATGACCCATAATAGCTCAAGCTTTTTGCTGAACTGGACTCATGGGAGTGTGCAAAGATGACTTACTCTAATCTACTTGTCCTTATCAGCTAAAGATTGGGTAGAAGTTGCAGCTACCATGTCATTAAGAGCTGTACTGACAGAAAATGCAGGGAGAACATGAGCAGATTGAAGCTACATATGAACAGGTCTTGGTTATTGCTTTCAGATGTGTTACCATGGTGTACATGGGTCCATGTGAAACCGTGTGAAACTCACGGTTGCAGAGAGTGAGACATATTATAAGCTCCTCAGGACGATCTATGAGGGAAGGAAGTTTATGCCACAGCTGTGTCAGATAACCCACTCAAACATATGGCAACAGGTAAAGACGTGGTTCTGCAAAAACAGAGGGAGGGTGTACATCATAGAGCTCAACAGGAAAACAACATTTGACTTATTGGAAAACAGAGACAGGAGTGCAGATGCTTGTTCAAAATCACTGTCAGTTACAAATAATTAGCAAAGCTGAGCTCCAGGTATGTTGGTCTGCATTCAGTCCTGCTTCTCTTAGAGAAGATGATGTAGTGTTAAATGCAGACTGATCGATAATGTCTTTAAGGTGCCAGGTGTCCTGTCTGAAGCATGGCTGCTTTTTATAAAGTTGTCAGCCACATTTTATAATCAGCAGCTAGAGAGGTGATTTTCCAAATTATGCTGGAGGTCAGAATGAAATGCTAACTGTTCTAAAAAATTTCCCTTTAAGAAGTTTTTCTACAGTGATTTCCTTGCAGTTAATCCCCTGGAAACTACATTCTCTTCCTCCAAAATCCTGTTCTTTTTCTGATATTCAAATTGATTGGTAGAAAAAGGATGCAAAACACTCTGAAAAAAAAAACAAGTTGCCTGATGAGTTATTAAGTGCATTACATTTGTGTTCTCTCTGGAGAGGAGCAAAGGAGGCTCCTAAATACTGAGCAGGGGCACCAGCACCCACCTCTTCTCAGGACTCTCTCAAGTGCATGGTTCTGCCTTTCTTCTGGACTGGGTGGCTTTTTTGTCCCTTTTTCTCCAGGTCTGTCCTGGAAACCCAAGTACAGCATGCAGGCTTAGCCCTCCAACCTCATCCAGCCCAGCCTCTTTTTCCTGATAGCTCTCCAAGCAAACCTGATGTCACTGCCCTCTGCTTGTCTCCAATGGGCCTCAAACATAGGTTTGCACAGTGGAAGGAAAATTGCAACCACCAAATAGGTTCTCACACTTGACTTTCAAAGGAACACACTCAGAAGACTAGTAAATCAGATCAAACTTCAAAGTCAGCATTTAAACCTCTCCAGTTCCTGCCAGCTGGAAGCAGCAGAGCACATACCTTGACCCTCACGTAGTGTCCTTTGTACCGGCCTCTCCCTTCTGTCTATAATCCTGTCGGGACAAGCATTGTGGAAGACAGGAATTTAGTAACTCCTTTGTGCCAAAGGATCTCTATGGGTTATGTTGCCATTGCCCAGCAATGACACCAACCAGGAGCTCATTCTCCTATTTTCCCATTTTGCCCTGATGTCCCTAAAATGTGCCCTCCTAAGGCATTTTTATCTTTTGTATGTGATGGAACACATGCAATGAACTGTCCTGGAATAAGATATCTCTATCCTCCTTCAAACTCTAGCTCAGTATTCAATTCTAAAGATGTATTGATCTCATTTACATGCATAGGAAAATGAAATGTGTCAATATACATGTACTAACAGCTCCTTAGTTGAGGAAGGCATATTGTGGGAGTCCATGAAGACACCAAACAACCCTAGCAGATAACTTCAGCCTTAAAAATATGTGGCCTACATGGCATTACTCCTAAGGGAGTGGTCAACAGGACACTCATGAAACCTCCATTCACAATCAATCTGAGCATATCTAACTGGAAACAAAAAGGCTTAGCCACCTTTTGGACATTCTCTCAACAGGCAATGCACCACCTGAAATGGAAATATTGAAATCATAAACTCTTTCCAAATTCATGGCTTCTTTATGGAGATATGCTCTGATGCAGACATAAAACCAGCAGCTGCAGAACAGTCACAGGCAGATCAGCTGCCTACCCCAGATACCTCATAGGGCTGTTCACTGCGTGATTCACACTGGCTGTATGCAAGCTAAGTATCTGTGCAGGCAGATGAGTCAACAGGTTTCCACTGTAGGATTTAGTTGTCTTCTACCTTAACCCACAATATGCTCATCTTCCAAGCATATTTGCCACACTTGTATTATTGTTATTTCTCTTTATTAAGCTGGATTGCTATGATCTCCCTCAGGAAAAGATGAGGGACTGTGGCTTCTCTCTGAAATGCACCATTTTATGACCTTTCCTTCCATTGGTTTGCCCACACACCTAATTTACAAGCCAGTTCCCAGTGGATGAGGCAGATTGCTGCAAGCCACCTCCCTCATACTGCTGATTGCACAGCTCATGGTGCTCATCACTGGGGACAACTGTCTCCTAAAGGTGAGTACTTCTGTACCAGCAAGGTGTCAGCCATCACTCACTCCTGCCTTCTTATGCACAGTTCAAAGGAGACAGAAGAAGAGAATCCCCTTGGAGCTAAACTACAAAAGGATGCTGAGGCGACCAGGCTTGTAGCTTAGGTAGGCAGATGTTTTAGCAAATGTAGATCAGTAGATGTACATGTAGGCAGGTCCCTCTACATTTTCCTCACTTGTACTCTTCATATGCTATAAGTCTTTAGTTGAAGGCTTTTTTTGAGGCAAATCTGTGCCTTCCTGTGAAAGAGCTCCAAGGAACATCTATTAGAGTACAAGAAACAGGATGTTTCATAAGCACTCTGGTACAAGAACTTAACAGATTCTGCGTCTTATAAAAAGTTTTTACATTCTCCACTTCTTATGCACCATTTGAAGTCAGGGACACAGCTATGCCTGAGCACGAGCATATGCTAAAGTGCTTTGCTGCAGGAAAGCGCTTTGTGTATCACCGCCAAAATTTCAGCATTCCTGAGCTGGCTCTAAGCTGGCTGGCTCAACTGCTGATGGCAGGACTGCTGCTGCAGCAGGGTGCTCAGGGCAGGATGAAGGCCAGAAAGTCTAACCACCTTTTCAGATAGGTTTTGCAGCCTTCCCAGGTGCCCCTGTTATACTTGCAGCAGGTAATAAGGTTAAGTTAAGGCAGCTCAGTGACAGCATAGCTATAGCCAGTTACTGTGTTCCTTATGCATCGGTGATCAAGAGTAACAAAAGCTGCTATTGTGTCTTGCCCCAGGAGCCTGGGTGCAGCAGGGCTTGTTGTGAGCTGAGCATGTCAGATGCCTGCTGAAGGGTACATACTGCACTTTACTGTCTGCAGAGGACAGAGAAGGACAAATGTGAAATTTCAGGGAATTCCCTCCAAAAAACTGTAATCTACATTTCCTACATCTTAAAACATAGGTCTTCCAAAGAGAAAGGTGGCCAGCTAATAGAAGTAGAGGCTTCAGACAGCAGTTGCAATGAGGTGGAAATATTTATTAATATGAAATTTCCTTCTCTATGCAAAGGAGCGGGAATAGACACTAGCACAGACCCTCCTCTTGCACACTGAGCACTTGAAATCGCTACAGCACAAAGGGAAGTGGACTCCTACACTGTTTGCTCAAAATAAACTCTAAAATATGCACAGTATATTTTTAAGTGCCAAAATGTGTCACGTTTTGCAGTAGGATTTTATTGTTTTTATCCCACTGATTTCACACCGTAAACATACAAAATCCCAGAACACTCGATCTCCAAACCCTTTCGTTGTCGGTCGGTAATAGCTCTCTCCTTTTTGTAGAGCTACAGTGACCTCCTGTGGCCACTGTGAGCTTTTCACGTTTCTAAACTGGGAAAGGGAAAAACTGCCCCGTATTATTATCTACGTGTGACAGATGGGTCTGGAAATGAAGACAGAAATTGAATCCATCTACTCTTGGGTCAAAGCTGAAGACTGAATATGTTGTCCCGAATTAAGTAGCAAGAAATAAGTAAAAAGAAAAAATATCTAGCCATTTCTTTAGCAGGTATGCCTTTAATTAAACAAGGTATATTTATCTATCCATAAATTCTTCCAGCAGCATATCTTCCCTTAGAGTTTAGTGACAGATTTCATGTCCCTTATCAAAGACGAAAAGCATCAAAAATTGTCAAAAATCATTAAACTGTAAAATAGTGAAAAGCAAAATTCAAGTTGAAGAATGTGCAGCTAATACATGGCAGAAGAATAAAGCAGAAATGTCTACACTAAGCATCTTCAGATGCTTTATGATACTACAATTTAAAAATTGTTTTGTGTTTCAGATTCTGATGAGTGCAACAGCTTTGCTCAGGTGGTGAATCTTTTCCATGATGTATTGAAGAGTTTTTTGTGGGAGAAGGAATATAACTGTGTAGTCCGTTATATAGACTGCTGTATGAAAAACCCTATTCTGTTAACAGCCCCTGCCATTTAGAGTCACATAGGTGCACACACACCACAAAGCCTGTAGGTTCAACTACGCACACACCTGAGACATGAGGGAGTTCCTGGCTGAATTAAGCACTGAAGGACAAATGTAACAGAGGCAGCATCAAACTGGGAAGTTTCAGCAATATCACAAAGTTCCAGGTAGCAGCCTGCAAATTCCCAAAAGGCAGGTACTAAAGTTGCCCAAACCCTGACAGAGCCCACTACGTGCATTGGTTCCCTGCATGGCCAGAGAAGCCTGCCTTCTGAGAGGGAAGGACTACACACACCGCGGTGTTGCTGTGGATCTCTGTTGACACAAGGTGGCCCTGAACGTGCAAAAGATGGCCCGATTCCCATTTCTTACTTCCCCACGCTTCAGCACATTCACATGAGGATTGTATTTCACAGGAGAGCAGAGGCCATTAGTGGGTTGGAAGTAAATTTCTGGCTGAAGAGAGAGGCACCTGCCACTGTCAACCTGGATGGCAAGGAGCAGCAGAAGAGAGAGACATGAAGTCCAAACAGACAAGATCAAGTGAGACTTCTTGCACACCAAGGCAGGCATTGCCCTCCTGTTGTATAGAGTTCTCAGAAGAATCCCTAGGGTAAAATGAGAGTGTGGAATAGAGTTTTGGATTCAGCAGAGACACAAATGGCACTGTGTAACCCTGAGATACTACACCAAGTGTAGCTTTTGTCTGTGATAATTCGTTCTTAGGCATTGCACTCTGAAAAGTGTATCACATAGGATTCTGTTGTCAGAAAGAAAAGACAGTGTTAACAGCTCTTGATATGCTAAAGTGCTTACTTGGATTGAGATTACTTGTTGCTCAGGCAACACACCAGTTTGAGTGCCTGTGGGAACTTCATCATTTCAGGAAGACAAAGATAAGGAAACCTGAAAACAATAAAAACTGGGAAAAAAAAATAATTAAAAAAAAAAAAGATGGTCAAAGGATCAGGACGTCTGAAGTGAAATAAGGATGTCTGGAGATATAAACAGTGAAAGTTTTCTGGGTAGTACACACCTCTGTCATGTGAAAATTAAATGCGTCACTTGAAAAAAAAGAAGTGGTTAGCTTCACACTTCCCTTTGAAGATCTGAAGTATCCAGATAACAAAATTTCTTAGGAATCACAGTAGGAGAAAATATGCAGACTGAAGTTACTGTCTGCATCTAATGGAGCTTGCACCCCTGCATGTGATACTAAGTTAATCAGCAATTGCCATATAACCAAAGCCTATATGTTGTGCAGTGAAAGTCTCACAAACATTGCTTAGTAGTCAAAACACTTGTCTGTATGCTAGGAAAAAAAACAGAGCTGTGTTGATATCAGGAGCATCAGCTGCCAAATGTACGTCAGGTTTCAAGGATGCTTTAACAACAGAGTTGTTGGTATTTGCATCTTTCTAGAACAGCCACAGCTTCAAGGGATGATCCTCATAAGCATAAGGAATTTGCACCTCCCGTGGTGATCTGGTACTTGGCCAGCCGACCCCAGCAGACTGAACTCTCTCTGATACCAGAGGCTTGTCTGAGAAGTGCTACACTGCCTGGAGATAAATCCTCTGGAAATAAATGCTAATTATCAAAATTGACCTATGCAGTAAATTCTTCTAAGGACTAAGAGAGATCTAACAGAAACACTTAGGTATATAAGAAGTTCAGTTCTCCTATTTTAAATGCTTGACTTAAACATTACCTCCCTGAAATATTAGGTGCTTGCCTGAAGGAGCAAGCATAAATCCAGCCCCTTCAGTATTATTACTGAGACACCCCAGAAAATTAACAGAAAGGCAATGCCTCCAGCGATCTGCTGAATCTTCAGAAGCACTTAACATCTATGCCTCCATCTCTTCATTTATATTACACAAAACTTCCACACCTCAGCAATGATCTAGTCTGCTTAAATTAGGTATTTCCTTCTCCCACTGAAAGTAACGGAAAATGTCTCTTGATTCAGACTGGAAGTGGTGGTGCACAATTTTAAGTGCCTAGCAGCCGCAGCACTTATTTGAGAAGATGGAGACTCAAGTTCAAGTTCTCTTCTCAACCTGGAGCTAGGAGGGAATGATTTCCATTTTGTTTTTGAGGCTGAACTTCTCCATATCCAGAAACAAAAGAGTCATAGGGCAGACCCCAAAGACCCAGGAGTCCCCAACCACTACAGCCTGTGAGGAAAAACATGTATATATTAAAAAATAAAAAAAAAATAATAAAAATTAAAAAAAAAATGAGGACCAAGTTCATTTGAGGGGAAAGGGTAGAAACAGAATTTCTGTGTTTGGTGTTGATGTGAGACCAACAATTACAGATGTACCAGATTGTTGTTCTTCCTGACAAAATTGCAGATAATTCAAAGATAACCTATACCTTTTCCGTATAGGTAGTGTTGAGATTAAAAATGGGGATCCTTAAAAGGATCATTAAAACTCATTAAAAGGCAGATTTCTCTTCACAGATTGTGTCAGACACTTTTTCTTATATGATTTTTTTCCTACTTGTATTATTCAACTGCTATGGCTACTAAAAGGACTACCTATTAAGAGTTCACTGAAAAATGGACACTAGGCTGAAAACAAGTAGTGAATACTGCTGAGCTATTTTACATCATTCGGCCATAATTTCTATATAATTACTTATTTCTGCATCCTTTTGAACAGCTTGTCCAACACATTTCTTCACACTGCATTTTCCTAATTAGAATTAGCTGGGAATCTTCTGACAAAGCTGGCTTGCCATAAAGAACACCACTTTTGCAGAATGTCTCAGTTTCAGTGAATGCACTTTGAATTAAACTACTCATTTACCTATTGCGCTGCTAGGAGAAAAATATTTCAAAAGTTAAAGAGTACACCATGTCCAAAGTTTTTCAGCCACCTGTGCTACAGTACTGGGTACCAGCCATCATGGAAGACAGGATAGGGCTCCTCAGACATTCACTGTTGTCACACAAATCCCAAATGACTAAGTGAACCTGTGAGGCTTTTCATCTTAATTCAGACTAAAACACTTCCCAGAAGCTTACTTCCTTTGATGAAGGACCCCAGTCTGGAAGGGAGCAGGCTGTCCTTGTGGCATGTACTTTAGAATATTTTAAAGGCATCTATATCAGGCAGAAATGGACAAGAAATTGTTCCTTAAGATTACAGTCACTGTGGTCCTCTAAATCAGATTTGCCATCTACCTCCTTCTGTGTCCTCAAGTTGTAAATCAAAGCAGCACTGTCCAAGATTCAATAAACTGGCATGGAACCATGCAATTTTCTCACTTTTTACAGCAGCAGGATTTCACTCTCAGGGCATCAGGAGCATTTTCTGTGATTGCTCACTATTGTTCCCCACTTGGGGAACATTGCTAATATTTTTCTTTTGAGAGATCAGTAAAAGAAATCATGAGAAATCATGTGTTCCTAATAAAGATGGTCTAATCCAGTGTCCAGAAATCCATTCAGTAACCCAGATGTTGTCCATATACTTCTTCCAATTAATACAAGAGTGCTAACGCTACTATAAGCTGATGGGCTGCTGGCAGGAAAACAGCCAATATCTAAAGATCATTTTATTCCACTGCAAAGGCTGAACGTATCAGGAAGAAACAGTCACTGCTGCACACATGGGTGTAATAATCACAGGCATAAAGAGAGCAACAGCCTTGTATGTTTTCATGAACTGTCTTCCAAACTGAAAGAAATGTGAGCAGAGTCAGTTGCACAAAGGACAGATGACCAATAGCTGAATAATAATAATAATAATAATAATAATAATAATAATAATAATAATAATAATAATAATAATAATAATAATAATAATAATAATAAATTGATATATATAATTTGGGTAATCCAATAATGCAATAATCTAACACTAGAGATTAATCACCTTTAACAATCAGAGAGTAATGATCTGTAGAAGAGCCCTGTAGTTACGGACCTCTCAGACCATGAGAGCACAGAATTTCAGTGTGCTCAGACCTTATGTCTGGGTAGCTCCAAACAGTATGCAGGATCCCTTGTCTTGATTCACTTGTCTCTTAATTTCCAATTACTATTCTTCCCCAGAGACAGTAATTGAGTCATGCTGGCATATTTTAGAGCCTTTTCTCCCAGATAAACAGCACAAATGTAGTGTGGTGGTCAAATGGTGAGGAAGGGCATGAAGAGAGGACAAGGGGATAGTCTCAGTGTACGCAAGGAAGAGACACAACACCCTGCTAGGCTGAGAGACCTGGGTTTGTTCAGCCTGAAGGGAAAATTAGGGGTGGGTCTAATGGCTATCCTGTACTACCTAAAAAGAATGTTATAGAGAAGAAGCCAGAGGTACACTGCAAAATGATCGGAGACAACTACCAGCTTCAGTAGGAGTAATTCCAGTTACATATATGAAAAAAAAAAAAAAAAAAAAAAAAAAAAAAAAAAAAGAGGTAAGGAGGAAAGTATGGAAGGAAGGAAGGAAGGAAGGAAGGAAGGAAGGAAGGAAGGAAGGAAGGAAGGAAGGAAGGAAGGAAGGAAGGAAGGAAGGAAGGAAGGAAGGAAGGAAGGAAGGAAGGAAGGAAGGAAGGAAGGAAGGAAGGAAGGAAGGAATAATCCAACCCAAATAATTCTGGAATTCCACTGTAACCACTGCAGTCTGTGTTTGGTATTGTTGGGTGGCATAAGTACATGAAAGGGGAATCTGAAATTTTATATTAGCCTTTTGCTGAGTGTTTATACTCACAGGGTTTTTTATTATTTATTTACAGAGTGGCATGGATATAATTTGTTAAGAAATAATAAAATGAATTTAAATTCACTTTCATGTGAGTAAATTCTAACAAGAAAAAAAGCAAAAGAAATATTTTCACTGTGAAAAAAAAAAAAAAAACTTTTGTACTCTGCTCTTCACTGTGACAGTGGTTAAATCACTTGACATTTAGCTCACTCCTCTCTTTGCTCTACACCTGTGTAGCAGTATTTCCCTTACGTCACAGAGCTATTATAAGAATGAACGTATCAGTTTCTGAAGTACATCTATGGAGCAATGACATCTTGACAGCCTCTATCTTTCTTTCTCACTGAACTTATTTCAGATCACCTAATAGTTACCAGGGTAATATCAGTGGCTATGAGTGGAAAAAAATCCCATGACTTTCAAGCCTCCAAAGTTTGAAGGGTGTCAGCTGAATCTGGGTCTTCTAAACCCATCCAGTTTTCAGGATCCTGCATTGTTTGGTTACCCAATGCAGTATTTCAGATGATTATGTCACATCTGCTGACATACCCGATTGATCTTTAATGCTGACCACCATTAAGGAGGACACCCATGGAAGCCACAGGCTTCTCTGCTCACCTAACACTGACCAGTGATTGTACAACAGTTATTGTACAACTGTACAACTGATGAACTGCAAACAGTTCATCAGTCAATTGCCAGTTAACCCATGGGTAATTGTTTGAATATTACTTGGTAGTTGTATTTCTTAGGCTGGGCCTCTCACTGCTTCAAAATGAAAAGGGTTTGCCCTGCCTATCTACACTGTCACTGGAGTGCTTTTTCTAATGTTTTTTGTTGTTGTGTTGTTGTTGTGTTTTTTTCAGTGTCTATAGCTTTTTCTTACAGCTATCATAAAAGGCGGAAGCCCAGATTAGTGGGTTTAATAATAAAAATGCAACTCAGAGTCGAAACATCACAATTCAACAAGACAGACAGAAAAACTCATGGGAAAAAAAAAAAAAAAAGTATGGAAAAAATACAATGTTGAAGATGTTTGCTACTTTAATGTTGAGAAGCAAAAGGCAGTAATCTGTAAAAGACCTTGATGGAGTTGTTATATAACAAGAGCAGAAAAATAAATCCCTTTAATGTCTGTTTGTCAGTGTGTAAATAAAAACACCGGTATGTGAAATTTGTAGAGTTAGCATATAACTTATGGAAAACTTAACAAATGCTATCAAGTGGATGAAAAGTAGTTTAAATGCATTATTGGTATTGTTGCTCCATAAGATACTGCTAGGTTGGAGTATGGAAAATCTGAGGAATTGATTGAACCCATCCAGTGAATCCCAATTTATATCTTCAATTTACATAATTAAAACAACATTCTGTAATATACTGCAAAAGTGTAAGTTTATGCAGCCTCTCTAGCATTCCTCATAGGTGGAGCTTTGACTCACAAATTTAAACGACTTGTTTTTTCATCAGTCTTTCAGAAATTACGGATGCAAATACCATGTGCATTAGCAACATAATGAACTGAATAACAACTTGATTCATTTGAAATATTAGAACAAAGAGAAAATGATTATTAAAATTGTGACTGACTTTAGGAATCTGTAATACTTGACATTCAACTGAGAGCCCTGTTCTCAAAAAGCAGAAAATATCTCCCCAGGCAAATGCCACGTATAACCTCTACCACCCATTGGTCATGGCTAATAACCTGCCCATCATAACGGAGGACAAAAGGCTTCCACACAATAGAGCAGCCAGGCTCTAAAGCTTTCCCAGGAAGCCTCATGCAGCGTTGCTAGACAGACTTGTGAGAAAGAGAAGTAGCGTTAGGTTACACTAAATATCACCACGCTGTTGGGCCTAAAGAGCCCAGTTCTGAATCTGCTTTTCAAACACAGCTCCTGTTGGCTTCAGCAGGAGCTCAGCAGGGAACAACCTGCAGACCAAAGAGAAGGGCTCATTGGCAGAACAGCTCTTTAAAAAGTGATCTCTTTACTACTTTGCTGGAATCTCTCTTTTCCTCTTGGTCTGCATTGCTTTGTAGTTCACAAGCTATTTTCACTGGTGGATTTTGGTGCATGCAGAGCCTTCTTACTCTATCCATTCAATCCTAGTGCCAAACCATTTATCTATGAAATATTTGTAAACAGAGATGCCTTTTGGGATGCAAGGATTATAGTTTCAATTGCAGTGGATTTGATGGTTGCAAATGAATTGGGAGGGAAGGGGGTGGAGAAGAAATCATGAAAAGGCAGATCCATGTTTGCTCACTATTCATGTAAACTCTGAACTATTGGTGTTAACCAAAGTATGAAAAATATTATTTATCTACTGTAATTGTGTTTTTCTACAGCTGAAATGTACTAAGGACATAAGCAGAATAACATTTGTAAGTAGAGGCAATACCTTATACCAGCATATGTCATCTAATTTTCTAGCTATACTGGTTAATCTAACAAAAATTCTGCATCTACCTACAAACCTTGTCATATGAAATTAACAGAAAGGGACTGCAAAATTTCCATTAACAATTTCCAAGCCAAATTCTCAAACATGGTCTCCAAGAAGAAGAGCCAGAAAGTCAATGTTCTCTGCTTCCTTTCTTCTCGGTCTGCTGTCCTGTGCTCAGACACACTGATTGCTCCAGCACTATCACAGAGTCATCCTCTGCTGGCTCACAGAGGATGCCCCCTTAGAGTCAGTGGGCCCAAACTTTTTGAAGTCAGTCTCACTGTTGCAACCTCTTCTCTTTCTCTTTGTGCATCTCACCTTCTTCCTACAGCTACCTTTTCTTTTCAGTCCTCCACCTCCAGATCCCTCCCACCACTTTCTCTTCACCTCCTTTCAGATATAGGATCCTCAGCTCCCACTGGACCTATCTTGGAAGCTCAGAGTCTCCTTTTTGTGCCACCTTATGTTCAACAGTGGGAACCTTTGTCCCCGAAATCCAAATATTAGGCTGGGAGTAAGAGCACATTCCAGTTGTCACTCATCTATCACAGTTCTGCTCAGTACTTTTCTCCAGGCTTCAAAGTAAATAAATGACAAGTATCAGTCATGGGAAGAGTTACAAACACTAGTATGTTCTGGAAGCCACCATTAAAAAATGCTCACATTTAATATCAAAACACCTCAGGAGGAAGTACAAGGGGAGTTAAAAAAGTAGGCTGACTGCACACAGAGCCCTCATACTGCTGAAAGAATTGCTTGTTGCAGCAGAGGTGGTAAAGCTCTGCATGGACATTACCACACAAGCTGGGCTTGCCTCTCTAGACAACAGGGGACTTGAAGTTTTTTCACAGACAATTACAAACTGAATCTGAAATTTTATGATGTCCAAAGAATCATTTTATTAATCTTCCCAAAAGAAAACTATCTGACTGCCTTCAAGTATGTTAATCTGACCTCTAAAATCAGGAACACACTGTACTGAGTGGTGAGGAGAAAATATTTTGTTTGACCTGACAGAAACCCTGAGTCTGCCTATGTCTCAGCCACACCATGTCAGGCTGGTTTGGTTTTCTACCTCTACTCACCACCAGCCGGCACTGCAAAACACTTCTCTTGATGGCCACTGTCGTTTTTCCATTGTTCCCTGAGCTCCAGATAATGGTCTATTTTCGGAGGGGCAGACCTCCAAGAATTTCAGGTGTTTGCAAAGGGGAGCTGTGGATACGACATACTATTCTTATTCGATACCTTTTTGCAAGCAACAAAACATTTAACTCCCTATTGCCTCATGTGTGCAGCTGTCTGTTGAATAATCCCTGAATCTAAATATAAAGTGGAAGGGGAGGAAAGCATAATCATTAAATCAGAGTAACCAATATATTCTCTCATTTTATTATGACAGTATTTCTCCCATTTTTCCTTTCAGTTAACTTAATCTCCTGTAAAGGCTCTTTAAAGGAAGGATTTACACACTGTAGTGGGCATGAGGAAAGATGAGATTTAACACCACAACTTTTAAATACAAAACTTGAGACTGTGGTAAATCTTCAAATGATTGGTTGATCTTGTAAGACACCGTTCAAAGCTGCAATTGAAAGACATTGGAAATATTCATTACACGTCCCACAGATATAATACTGAGACTTGTGGCAGTTATTACTGCTGACAATTTAGCACATAAAAGTCAAGAAAGCATCAGAAATACATTTCTTCTGTGTATAAAACTAACAACAAGATGAATTTAGCAATTCTTTAGGGATGAAATCTGATATTTTAACTTTCTCTAAAAATATAATTCATGCAGGTACTGGCAGCTGCTAACATGGAAATTATTGAAAAGAGAACAAGCTACAGAAGAGCTGATACTGTTGCCCCCATGCAACTCTTTTTCAGACAGACAGTTTGGAAGGTCTGACTTTCATCCTGCCTTTCCTCATTGCCTTATACAACGTGATGTTCAAACTAGGGAAATTAGAAAGCACCTCTAAGTCAAATAGTGTCTGAAATCTGCCCACAAATTGGTTCTCCTTGTCCAACCTAAATTTCATAGCCCACAGAATAACAGTGTCATTCTTGCACAAGTGATCAAAAGTTAGCAGGAGCTCATCCAGGAAGGGATGATGGTAAACTACATCAGCAGCCATAATGTAGTCAAAGTGACACGAAGCTCTGGGAAAGTTCTTTTCCAGATCAATGCCCCAAGACAACTCCTTCACACAAGGCCGGTGCTTGCTTTTCAGTTTTGTATTTTGGAGAACGTTGTGCTGAAGGTTTCCCAGCAGTTCTGGCAAATCAGTGGCAGTCACAAGTGCACCTGTGAAACGGAGAAAACAAATGTAATCTTTGAATATACTCCAATATTGAGTAAAAGCCCATTCTCAAAACACACAGCACGAGGAACTGATTTTAGTTGGTAGCTCTCACTGGGGGAAACAGAACACTGTAACAGCTCCCAGTAGCTCTTAGACATCATGCTTAAAATAAATATTTGGTTTACAGTAGTTATACTCTACAGTTTGCCATCTAAATGCAGCTGGGCATGGTTGTGGAGAAATCAAATACTATCTGTGTCTTGATATCATTTTGGTTAGAAGTACGGTGAGAGATTAGGGATTGAAGATTGCCAGTTACTAACTCCAGAATGAACATGAGATCTAGGTATTGCCTCAGGTTCTTTCCCTTCAACAAAAAAAGAAGCTTTCTCAGACTATTGAAAGCTAAAATTCAGTTAAAATGCAGGACTTGCTGATTTGGATTACTCTACACAAAGATCAGGCTGCTATGAGAGAAAATGCAACAGTGTCTGTAGCAGAAAACTCAAGGATCAGTTGCTCAAAGGCAATGCTGAACACAAATGCAAAGGAAGTGAGCTGGCATCAAAGAGATGTTCGATCAATGGAAGGTGATGCATTGGTCATGCCTGCATCTGGCTTCATCCTGTTGCTTCTGACATCTTGTCAGGTCACTAATTTCTTATTTTGGTCCCCTGCTTGACATTGCTAATGGCAACATCATCTACAGGGACCTGCCTTTACTGCACCCATGAATTTACAGTTTTACAGCCGAAAATAACAGAACAGGTTTCCAAGCAACCCTGCTGGAATTCACTTTTTCTTTCTCTTAGATTTCAAGCAGTTGTGTTTTAGAGGAACTGAGCCCTCCAGTATTCATATTAGAGGTGTTTCCAAGAGCACAGGAGCAATGGTATATACTCACCCAATAAACTGGCTACTATGGAGACCAACCCAGTTCCAGCTCCAATTTCAATCACATTTTTGTCAACCAAATTGTATTGTTTAGAATTGGTTTCCAAAAAATAACACAGAACAAGAGCCTGCAGGGGAGGGAATCCATGAATATACTGAACAAATAAATGAAATAAAAACCTTCACTAAATATGCACAGTAATTTATAAGCATGCAAAAAATGTTTTGTAATTTCATGCCTTCTCAAATGAGCAATATTCATTCAAACCTTGTCCTGAAAGGATCACGACTCACTATGATCTTTGAGCTCTATAGGCTGACAAAATAAATGCTGCTACATGCTTCAATATAGGCTTGCAAAGCATTACAGCCAGAAGGAATGACTGCAATTATCTAATCTGTCACGCTGCATAACATGAGCTGTAAAATTCCAGTCAGCAATTCCTGCTTATAACTGCACTTACTTCTGGTTGAGTTAAAACGTGTCCTTCACAAAGACTTCTTGATATAAGTACTGCTTGTGAGAGAAAATCCACAAGTCTTGATAGACTTTTCCAATAGGTAATTATTACTAACAATAATTAATTACCATAATGATTCAAAAGGGGCCAATAGATTTACCCCTATGCTTTCAGTTCAGTTTTAATGTGTGCTTTGTTAAGCATAACAAATCTTTCTAGCAAACAAAACCACTTAGCACTCTACAACTGATTCCTTACATATGCATTCATAAACTGTGATTAAGAATCTTCTCCAGCTTTTCTGTCCTGTCTCACACTGACCAGTGTAGAAATACCAATCACTACTTTCATTCCTCTCACAAAGATAGTTTCCAGCTTCTCCCACTTATTGTTTCCCACACTTGGAAAATTTCATAGTCTCCATTGACAAATATGTGTTTTGGTTGCCACATCATCTGGCAGTACAGATGACCACTTGGGAAGACAACTATAAGTGGTTCAGTTTGGCACTCCAAAATTAAGCTCTTAAACAGAATATTTCTTATTCTTTAACAGAATAAGAAATAGAAGGAAAGCAGCAGAAGGAATATTGATTCAGTAAGTGTTAGAAATTCAAACTTTTTGCTTTCCGCCTCAACTCAGACCAAAAATCAATGTCTTTTATATGAACTTGCAGATATCTCGTAATCAGCAAAGCTGTGAAATAGAAATAAGCTTGTGAGCACAAGGTTCCTACAAATTGTATCTGACGATTGCCTGACTTTCTAAAACACATCCTATTAAGATTTCTTGTTAGTTCCATATATTAGGAATACCATTTTTTCTCTCAGTGTCTTGCCATATTCTGCTGTTACAGAACCTATGTAACCCAACTTCCTTTCCATGAATCATGCAGAAGCTTTATTTTCTTTAAAGTTTCTGCCTTCTTGACACATCTGGTTGACATTTTTCAGATTTCAAATAGTTCAGGGTGGAAGAGGAAGGGAGAATTTGAAGAGACAGAGAGGAATTGCCTTCCTTCCACAGCAAAACTAACTAAACTTTCACAGAAAAAAAAAATAAAATAAAATAAAAATAAACATAAAACATGCTTTTCATGCTTTTCAGTACAGCCCTTGAGATGCTGTACTGAATGAGAATGTTTGACAGTCAGCCAACCTTGCCTTGAAGACATGCACTGAGGCTGCTAAGAGATACTGTGTAAATGACTTGTCCAGTTCTGCTAAGAGAAGGAAAAGTGTTTGGAATTCAAAGCAGCAGGTTATGCTAACTCTTTGGCTGAATTATGGCCATACTTCTCAAAAATAGTACAGTGTCACAGGCTGATACTGTAGGGACAACAATGAAGCCTCTTGGGTTTTAGTCCCCTCCATCTTACAGGAGCTCCCAGAGATCCTTCCCATTTCAGAGTTCTCTGACTACTACAAGTGTCAATAGTGTATCATGGCACCTCCCTGGCTGCAGCAGTTTTTTTTCACTCTTAATTCTTTTAAATTAGCTATTCAAAGACTATTAGCTGTATTGCACCTGTTCAAAACCTTAGAGAATGTTCTTTCTGTGGTAGATATGTTGATAGTTCTTATATCTTTAAGGTCCCCTCCAAACTAAATCATTCTACGATTCTATGATATCAAGAGCCATGAGTGATATTTCCTGAAGACAAGGGTTCACTCCCACACAGATGTCTTGCTGTTTATGAAAATGGAAGCTCTGAGTGAATCTCTTCCCATGGCCGCCTATTCACAGGGTAAATTTGTTTTTCATGTGAGTAGGTCGAATAGCTTGTGTGAGTGTTAATACCTTGTGAGCTCACATCACAACTGTTTCTGCAACCTAGATCTGCTTGCTATATAGCCAAATATTTAAGAAATGTTCAGAAATGTAATTATCTCAGGACCACCATATTTCCTTCAAAGTTTGCTTCTAATTGGCCAGAGGGATCAAAAGTTTTTGGCAGAAGAGGGAAGGGACATCAGAGCACACATCTAATGTGACAGGGGCACAACCAAGAAATAATCATTTAAGCTTTGAGAATCAAGAATACACAGAAAACCAAGAATACATGGGAAACAAGGCTAAATTCGGGTTTGGGGGCTGCAGAATGGAGACAGAGAAAGCCTAGAAACTTTTCCTTGGTTTCACGACATGCAACAAAACATTTATCATGAAAAATAAATAAATAAATAAATAAAAAGTACTAGAATACTCCAAAACTGAAAAATAACAATACAATGTAAATTTTGTACCGATGGCCAGACAACTGCCCCGTAACAGTCAGTGGCTTCTGTAATCCTTATCTCATGGCCAGCAAAGTGAAAGCCTTCCCAGGCCTTATGAGTTATAACAGTAGGAAAAAAACGTCTTCTCATGATTTCTGCAACTATCTGTTCATCTTCTTTTTCCCCTGAAAGCACAAATACAAAAGGTCAAATGGACTGAGAGGGCTGATAATGAAACTACCAATTTATATTTAAAAGCTGATCTGGAAGCAGGAATTTGAATTATGTTCGTGAATAAAAATGCATTGTACCATTAATGTTTAACATGATACATGGGAAGTCTCCTGAATTCCAATTGAAGTTTACAGTTTATGACTACATAAAGCAATCTTTTCCTGTTTTGCTGAAGAAGCCAAGTTCAGAAAAAGTGAAGAAAAGAAGTGGAATGTTACCATATATTGCTTTCCAATTCAGCAATCCAACAGAAATTCTTTTAACTTTTTTCCATTTTAAGAACAGCCAGCCACCTGAATATTTATTCTCATGGTCTCATGCGCCTGCACTTTATTATTATTATTATTATTATTATTATTATTATTATTATTATTATTATTATTATTATTATTATTATTATTATTATTATTATTATTATTATTATTATCCATATCCATTTATTGTTCATTTTCCCCACATTATGGTTCTTTTTAACAGTAAACAAAAGGAACCACAATATCATTTAAAAGTCTGTCACAAGATCCTAGCAACACAAATTATGACAGACAGGAGAAAAAGCACTACTGTTGTCAGGAAAGCTTATCCACCCACCCAAAACGGAGCCTTGTAAAAGGGATTCTTTCCAGTTGGCTTGATATCCTGAATGCCATCCTTGTTGCTATGTGAAGGATATTTATGATAGCTAACATAATCCAGGACAAATCTTTTACAGGAGAGGATTCATTCGTTTTTAGCTAAATACCAAGCCAGCTTCAGTTTTGCCATCATCCCACAAAGCCACACCACCACAATGTTGTAAATAACATGTAAATGAAGCTCTCCAAAGCATTTTCTTAACAAACTATAGAATCATTCCAAGTTTTCATAGTAAATTTGCTTTCACAGCCAAATACGATCTCTTGGCAAATTAGCTAAAGCAAAACATGTTTACAAGCTGCACCTCCTAGAAAGCATGCTAGAGATTTGACAACTGGGTTACCATCTTTTCCAAACCAGAGTTCCTTTATCAAGCCCCCAGTTACCATTCAAATCACAGATATCAACATCTGGATAACGTAGCACAGAAACAGCAGACCCACTGGCTATTAAAATTAAAACATCTGATTTATCATCAGCATAAAAAACCTTGGTCTACCATCCATCAGTAAATTTATAGAAACCACTCAGTATGGCATGGATGGCAGCTGTTGGCACTACAGATGATTCCACTCATTTTCTTCCCCCTCAAATCACTGTAGTCATGAGACATAATCCAGTGCTGTCATTTGCTCTGCCATATGTTTTGGTATTTTTATTGCCATAACCATTGAAGAGAGACAACTCTCTCTCTCACCCTCTTTCCTGGAAGTTTTGGGTTTTCTTGTGTGTCTTTGTTTGTTTGTTTTTGTTTTTTAATAAATAAATAAAGCAATGGTATTCCGATAAATGACTGGGAAAAAATACTAGTCATGGGATACAGCAAAATTAAAAATAAGATTATATATATACTACTAGAAAGAATGTTATACAATATAATTTTATAAAGGTAACATAAATAGCCTTAACATTGAAACTATGATATTTTAAGATGTCAGGAACTAAGTAGTATGTGGCCAGCACATTACATCTTCTGCAAGCCTTTAATGTTGAGAGAAAGTGCATATGTCATTGTGCCTGCCAGCAGGAAACTATACAAACATGAGTGAAGTGCCAGAGAAATGCTGCTCTGGGGCCAAATTCATCTTTTCTTATGAAAAAATAATATGAGGTTTTCTTATTACAAATATCATAAGTGTATTTAATTTACCATCCTGTGTCCAGGCATACTAGATCTAGACTGCTTTTAATCTTCTCTGACTGCTTAGAGCAGTCTGATCTTGTTCTGTGATCAGCACTAGCTATGAAAGTAAAAAGCTATTTCTTCTCTTACCTCTCAATTTTTTATTTATTTATTTTTTTTATTCTTCTTCCATTTACATCTGTTTTGGATTCAGTTTTATTGAGAAACCCTAACTTATTAAGCCTCAACTTACAAAGCTCCTGCCAAAAGATCTATAAAACTTTAGAATTATTACAGCTACCCCTCCAGTGTTCAATAAATATTTCCCGTTTATTTTTTTTTTATACTGTCAGTAATCTTTCTACTTAAGGTTTCCACAGCACTTACACTATTAAGAGTTTGTAAGCCACTGCTCCCTACCCAGGATAAGCTGTCCACACTCCCAAAAGAAGACTCCCAAATCCACAAATTAATAGCATCACTTAAATCTTTGGTCATCTTATTCCTTTGGTATTTCCACAGGTGAGATATCTGGAGAAGTTTATGTAACAGTTACAATTCCTCCTCCTGTATTCCCCCTCCCTTTTTTTTTTTTTCCTTCCCTTCAGGAAGATATTACAAGAAGGGCTGGAAAATGAGGACCCAGGAAACTACAGGCCTTGTTTGTCTGACCTCAGTGTCAGGGAAGCTCATGGAGCAGATGATCCTGAGTGCCATTACACAGCACTTCCAGGGCAAGCAGGCGATCAGGCTCAGTCAGCATGGGTTTATCAAAAGCAGGTCCTGCTTGTTGAACCTAATCTCCTTCTGTGACAAGATGACATCTCAGTGGATGAGGGAAAGGCTGTGGATGTGGTCTACCTAGACTTCAATATGGCTTTTGACACCGTTTCACACAGCATTCTCCTTGAGAAACTGGCTGCTCATGGCTTGGACTGGTGTATGCTTCATTGGGTTAAAAACTGGCTGGATAGCCAGGCCCAAGGAGTCGTGGTGAATGGAGTTAAATGCAGTTGGAAGCCGGTCACCAGTGGTGTCCCCCGGGCTCATATTTGAACCAGTTCTCTGCAGTATCTTTATCAATGATCTGGACAAGGGGATTGAGTGCACCCTCAGTAAGCTTGCACACGACACCAAGTTAGGCACAAGGGTTGATATGCTTGAGGGTAAGAAGGCTCTGAAGAGGAATGTGGATGGGCTGGACTGATTGGCTGAGGTCAACTTCATGAGGTTCAACAAGGCCTAGTACAAGGTCCTGCACTTGGGGCACAACAACCCCAGGCAATGATGCAGGCTGTAAAGCTGCCCAGCAGAAAGGAACCTGGGTATATTGGTCAATAGTCAGATGAGTATGAGCCAGCAGTGTGCTCAGGTAGCCAAGAAGGCCAACAGCATCCTGGCTTGTATCAGAAATAACATGGCCAGTAGGACTATCGACCAACCGATGTCATCTACCCGGATTTCTCTAAGGCCTTTGACATGGTTTCACATGACATCCTGGTCTCCAGATTGGAGAGATATGGATTTCATGGGTGGACCATTCAGTGGGTAAGGAATTGGCTTGAAAATCACACACAGAGAGTGGTGATCAATGACTCTATGTCCAAGTGGAGGCTGGTGATGAGCGGTGTCCCTCAGGTGTCTGTCCTGGGACCAGTACTGTTTAATATTTTTATCAATGATGTAGACAGTGGCATTGAGTGCACCCTCAGCAAGTTCGCAGATGAAACCAAGCTGAGTGGTGTGGTTGATGAAGAAGGAAGGGACGCCATCCAAAGGGACCTGGGCAAGCTTGAGAATTGGGCCCACGTGAACCTAATGAGGCTCAACAAGTCTAAATGCAGGGTGCTGCACCTGGGCAAGGGCAATCCCAGACACGAGCACAGACTGGAGAAGAACTCATTGAGAGCAGCCCTGCAGAGAAGGACTTGGGGGTTCTGGTGGATGAAAAGCTCGACTTGAGTTGAAGTGCATGCTTGCAGCCTGGAAGGCCAACTGTATTCTGGGCTGCAGCAACAGAGGAGTGGTCAGCAGGGTGAGGGAAGTGATTGTTCTCCTCTACTCTGCCCTTGTGAGGCCTCATTTGGGAATAATGTGTCCAGGTCTGGAGGCCCCAGCACAAGAAGGATGTGGAGCTGTTAGAATGGGCCCAGAGGAGGGCCACAAAGATGATCAAGAGCCTGGAGCACCTCTCCTATGAAGAAAGGCTGAGAGAGCTAGTGACATGCAACCTACAGAAGAAAAGGCTCCGGGGTGACCTCTTTGCAGCTTTTCAGTACTTAAAGGGGACTTAAAATAAAAAAAAATGGAGAGCAACTCTTTGCTCAATCATATAGTGACAGGAAAAAGGGGAACGTTTTTAAACTAAAAGTAGGGAGATTTAGATTAAAGGTTAGGAGGAAATTCTTCACTGTGAGAGTGGTGAGGCGCTGGAACAGGTTCCCCAGAGAAGTTGTGGATGCCACACCCCTAGAGATGTTCAAAGCCAGGTTAAAAGAGGCTCTGAGCAACCCGATCTAGTGGATGGCATCCCTGCTTATGGCAGGGGGTATGGAACTAGATGATCTTTAACGTCCCTTCCAACCTGAGCCATTCTATGATTCGATGACAAGGGAAATGTTTGTCCCCTTGTAGTCAGCTCTGGTAGGGCCTTACCTCAAATACTGTGCTTAGTTTTGGGCCCCTCACTATGAGAAGCACATCGAGGTGCTGGAGTGTGTCTAAAGAAGGGCAATGAAGCTGGTGAAGTGCCTACAGAACAAGTCTTATGAGGAGTGGCTGGGAGCTGGGGTTGTATAGCTTGGAAAAGAGAAGTCTCAGGGGAAACATTATTGTACTCTACAGCTACCTTAAATGAAGTTGTAGAGAGGTGGGAACTGGGATCTTCTCTCAAGCACCATGTGATAAAATGAGAGGCAATGTTTTCAAGTGGCACCAGGGGAGGTTAGGGTTGGATATTAGGAGAAATTTCTCCACGGAAAGGGCTGTTAGGCATTGGAATAGGCTGCCCGGGGAAGTGGTTGAGTCACCACCGCTGGAGGTTTTCAAGAAACTTAGATTTAGAAACTTAGATTTAGAACTTAGTGGCATCGTTTAATGGTAGACTTTAGTACTACGTTAAAGGTTGGACTAGATGATCTTAGAGGCCTTTTCCAACCTGAATAATTCCACAATACTATTCTGGAAAATCAAAAAGAGTATTTGTTTCATCAGAGACATACGGAAGACAGGCCCTCATGAGAAATTTAATCAGGACCAGGAGACTAATTACAAAATCTTTAGTTGGATTTGGTTACTTTCACATAAGTCTCCCTTCACACTCCAAAAAGCATTCTTCTATTTTCTGCATTTTTTGTATAACTGCTTGCAGAGCAGTCATAACAGAAAAATAACAAACTAGCAGAACATGTTTTGTGAAAGAAGAAAATTGTTATCAGTGTAGGCAGAATCCAAGTACAATGAAGTCTTTTAATACCTGTAAACATTGAGAACGTTCTGCTGGTTCTACTTTGACCAAACTTGGTACTAGTTGTAAATAGCAGATAGGAAGTTACTCTCCTGGAATTGTTCATCTGTGTTAGTCCTTATTCACTTGTTCAGGAAGGTAACTGGAGTAATGACTCAATGATTTTAATGATATTTAAAGATTGCAAGAGCTGAGTCATCAGTGGAAAAGGTCAGATGAGAAAAGGAGCCTTTTCTGACCCAGCTCCCAATTTCCAGCAATATTACTCGAGCACCCATAACAAAATATTGGAATATAAAAGTCAGCTAGGACTGGTTCCTTCCTTCTTCATTTACCTGGATTTGAGTGGGTTGCCCTCACTCTTCCATTGTGATTTGGAGAGGCACGGTGTTTATAGAGGCACTGTATAAACATAGAATGATTTTCTTCAGTCTATTCATCTCTTTGCTTATGAATATAAGCACAGAAACCACTGGAATTCCACCTATTTACATTTAGAAGAGACAGTTTGACCCTATTCATTTAACACAGGGAGACTCAGATAATTTTTGTTAATGAAACAGATAGCACACCTCTGGCCTTGAATTGTTCAATTGTTCTTGTTCACAAAGAAATTCCTGTCTATAGATGCCCCAAATCCTTCTTGAAACAGGATCTGAACTTCATAGTTTCATAAGACTTTCTGCCTAATAGGTTAATGACTTAGAGAGTCCTTGAAAATATTTCAGGTATGTTTATCATAGAAGTCTAATGTCTTTGGAGCATGTTCTTTGAACACCCTTGATTTTCAGTTGATATGAGGGCAGAAGGAGAATCTCACACTGTTGACATACAATCTTGCGCTACATCAAAGACACCATTAAGAAAACAGTGTAAACATCATTCTCAAAGGCAAAGCAATCATCATTATTATAACCGAAATGCGAACACAGTTTTCCAAAGAGACATAATAAATCATGTGGAAGACGGGAGTTCTGAAGTTAGTGGCAGGTTGGTTACAGAAATGCGTGACAAGCCTCAGAATCTCATGCAGGGAACCAGAGAATTTTGCTGACACATTCAAATGTCAGACAAAATGTTTCATACTTGCAGAAAAACTAAAGAAAGAAAAGGACATGATTTTTGCTGAAACTGAGATGGAGAAGCGGGGAAGGGAATGCAGAGAGAGACAACAAAAATGTAGTCTAGGTCAGAATGAAACAAGCTGCAAATTACAGTATCTTTTTCTTTATCAATGAAGGAAATTACAAGAATGGGCCTTAGGCTAACTTTATCTGAACACTGTTTACTTGGAATGAGTAGAAATAGTACTTGTTTAGAAATATGGTACGTAATCATCTATTCTGTTTACACCACTTTTACATAAAAATTGTACTTGGGTAGTACACGGCTCCATTAGGAAACAGTAATCTTAAAATTCAGTTTACAAATGGTACCCTCCATCAATTATTAGCATACGTTAAATCTCCGCATAAAGAATGATACTTAATTTAATGCATTCTGCACTGAATAAAAAGGAAGCAAAGGCAACACCATTAAATGGTACTTAAAATGCAGGAAAAGCAGCAAAGACAAAGGGGCCGAATTAGAATTAAATATATATTGATACCATTTGTCTAGATATCTGAATTACAATGTGGCTTTAAAACAAATGGAAGTAAAATGACATTTCCATATGGAAGCTGTGAAGACTATACTAGCAGTCAATATCTCAATTCTCCAACTCACTCACAAATAGCGCACAGAGCATCAAAACATCCTCTGAGTACTTTGTTAATGGATTAGGACAGCATTAATCTGTAAACGAATAGTTTCTTCCAGTGAGTTACCAAAAACAATTTACAGAGGGGAAAAATCATAGATTAGTTTATTTTAAGTGCTGGCCTGACCCTATATACTTTCTTAAGGTTAAATGGTGTCACAGCCCAAGGTGGTAAGTGTGTATGCAAAGGAAATAAGACCCAACCATCTTCTGCTTCTCTCCTGCTTTGATGGATCCTCTCCAACTGGCAAAAGGGATGAAATCCAAGCCTTCAGCATGAACTTGACCTGACAAAGTTCAGCCCTACAGCAACACATTCTCCCCCTCTTCAGAAGCAATATGCTCTCACCTGTAGAGATCAGATTTAAGATTTAGCATTTTGAACTGTATTTAACAAGTATCTTGACAACCTTGTATCAACAGCTGTGATTAACCACATACATGGTTACTCTAAGACTTCTCAGCAATTGTCTCTGAGTTTGATGAACACAGGAGGATACCTGCACTGACATACCTGGTACAAAGTACCAGGAATTCATGGTAGCCAGGCTTCCTCAGAACTCTCCAGCATGGACACACACAGCTGGAGACATCCAAAGTAAAAATTCCAGATGTATTTCATATATATAGCATATACATTACATGTGTGTGTGCACATATATGTTACATGAATATATAAAAATATAAAATAGCTATCTATATATCCCAGTGCCAAGAAGACACCCACAGAAAGATCAGTAAGAGCAGAACTGCAACTAGTTCCACAACTGTAAGAGATGACTGGAGAAGAGTAACCTCATTATAATGATGGGAAACCTCAAAATGTAGCCCTGTGAATTCATCTTGGTATTTCCAATGGCTCAGAAGAACTTTACCCCAAATGTACACTAGCTCCCACATCTAAGGGGCTCTGAAGCCTCCTATTTTTTACTGAGCTACTGATATCTCAGGATCAAAGCCCTGGTCTCATAAACATTACAGATAGCTCCATGGAAACATACACAGTCCTGAATCACAGAACAGTCCCCAAATTCCAGGTGACAGCACTTAAGTATCTTCATTTCCTTCCATCTATTTCACTCCATTCCATTTAAGCCTAAGGACCCTTAAAGGAAAGAGACAGGAGGGAAATTTAACCATGCCCTTCTTAAGTCAGATGTAACCTTGACCTTTCTAAGAACATAAAGCAAAGTACTGTTCCAGAAGATTCACTTATCTAAACTACATTATTATTTTTTTCCTGTTTTCATCCCTACTTACAAAGACAGCAATGATCGGGTAACTGAGTATAGGTATTCCAGTACGTTCATTCCATGCTCAACCTGCTGAAGTGATGGCAATGACAAGGTATATTATATCGATTAATCTGAGGTATTACGTCAGTGTAATATAATGCTTGAAACTTCATACTTTGAAATGCAGAAATACAAAACTGCCACCCACGGGCAGCCTCATCTCAGCCAAGAGAGAAAACGCACTTTGTACATGGAGACAAGAACAGGAGAGGGGTATACTCTCTAGGAGCTAGTCTATGTATTTATCCAGGTTTGAGAGGTGCCTTTTCAACATGAAATTTACACCACTGATATCCCAGCCTCATGTAAGTCACAGGACATCTAAAGCCATTAGAAGGCTGCAAATAGAAGTACTGTAGGCAGACTCATGAACACATAATGAATTCAAATGTGCTGAGTACTTCCCTTATTACTTAACCGTGTTCGTCCATCATCAAAAACATCTTCAGGTCTATGGTCAGCAGCTATTTACTTGATAAAGATAAGTAAATGATTTCCCTTTGACTACAGAAGCAGGCTGTTTTCTTAAGTTGCATGGTTTAACATATATTATAAAAGGCTGACAATTTCCTAATAGGTAGGAAGGATCTGGATGAGTAATTTAGATACCATAAACTGTTGTCTAACCTAACCTTCCACATCTCTTACCTTGCCTTTTCAAAATGGCTTTGTGCAGTTGGAGTTCCTATTTTCTTCCAAAAACATGCCAGAAGACTCCATATACCATGGACAGTGGAAGAGAAAGGACTCCAGCAAAATACCTGCCAATTTTCCCCAGCAATAACTCTGGGTTTCTAAAAAATTTCTTTGAAGAAAGAGCTGAAAGTAACCTAAAAATATCAATGCATGAAAACATATGACATTTTTGTGAGGTAGTTGAGAAATATTTTATTTATTGTTGAAACACAACTACTATTAAGGGGAAAGATGTGAAAACCAAAGATGGGCATATGGCTGAGAGGGAAGAATATATTACAGATTTTTCTAAACAGTTGATTCATGCTTTGATTACTTGAGCGTTGCCACCAACTTCTGTTCTACCCACAGACATGAAAGTTTCTGTTAAAGTTTACTAATGCCTTCATTATAAGCGGGTTTACTTGCTGGGGGAAAAGAAAAGGAACAGAGAAGTTTTAAATCGAATTACTATAGCTTGTGTTTACTGTACTATGTGAATGCTGTTACTTTCAGACAAAAGAGCTTATAGACAAGTTTCTGGAAGACAGCAAAAGTGTGAATTCATTGAAAAGGTATTTTTAACATCATAGAATCATTGAATATCCCAAGTTGGAAGGGACCCACAAGAATCATTGAGTCCAACTCATGAGTCCCCAAAGGGCCACCCAAAAAAATCAGACCATGTGTCTGAAAGCATTGTCCAAACTGAACTCCACCAGGCTTGGTGCTGTGACCACTGTCCTGGGAAGCCTGTTTCAGTGCCCAACCACCCTCTTGGTGAAGAACCTTTTCTGATATACATCCCGACCCTCCCCTGCCCCAGCTCCATGCCGTTCCCTCGGGTCCTGTCGCTGTCCCCAGAGAGCAGAGCTCAGCGCCTGTCCCTCTGCTCCCCTCGTGAGGGAGCTGCAGGCCGCCATGAGGCCTCCCCTCAGCCTGCTCTGCTCTGGGCTGAACAAACCAAGGGATTTCAGCTGCTCTTCATATACCTTGCCCTCTAGACCCTTCACCATCTTTGTAGACCTCCTTTGGACACTCTCTAACAATTTTATGTCTTTCTTATACTGGAGCACACAAAACTGCACACTGAACTTGAGGTGAGACCACACCAGCACAGAGCAGAGAGGGACAATCCCTTCCCTTGACAGGCTAGCAATGCCGTGTTTGATGCACCCCAGGATGTGGCTGGCCCTCATGGCTGCCAGGGCACTCTGCTGGCTCATAAAAAAAAAGTTAACTAATGGTGTTACTTCCAAACATACTACACATATATATATACATATATATATACACACATACACACACGTGTGTGTATATATATAAATGTTTTTTGATATTAGAATTAGAGATTTTGTTTGTTTGTTCAATACAGATATATAGTTTAAAGCTAAAAAAGAGGGGGATGAAAGAAGGGAAGGTAGGTAGTAGTAAGAAAGTCCTTAAACATAATGTAAATAGGCTGACTTTTTAACCAGCACTGTTAATTGCAAAGTCCTCTATATAAAGAATGGTTTAGCATTTGAAGCACTCAAAAAAAAAAAAAAAAAAAAAAAGAGAGAAATTGAGTTTTGGGCCTTCTTCAGAAGGATTCAAATTCACACCTGGCTACCCTGCAGAATCAGATGGATCCCCTTCCTTCCACCACCATTAAAGGTGGGCCATAATGAAAAGAAGACTGCAAGATTCATGGACAGAAGGACCACAAACAAGAAAAAGCCCAGCTACAAACTGGACACTCAGCTGTGAAAAAGCAGGCTTGGGCTCTATGCTCTGCTCTCAGGATGTTTTTCCTATTTCATAGCAAAGTCTTTGAAGTCAGTGGAAAATGGTCAGCAAAAGTGGAAGAGAAAGTGTCCTTAGAAGTAACCCAGGAAGTGGGAACAAGACACTAAGTCACTCCCTCTTCCCAGCTGAATATCTTAACTTCTAAGTTACAGGGTTAAGCTGCTTCTCACTTGCCTCAATTCCAACCATGTCCCATTTAAGGCATCTTTCTGGACTTTACCCAGAGACTTGAACTGATGGCAGGAATTGCCATCAATGAGGACATCTGTCAAGCAGGGGGAGGAGACGGAGCATGTCTTTTATAAAACGCTGGAAGATATGTGAAGGTTACCAGGTCAGCATTTTCTCAGATATTTATGGATTAAAAACTGGGCCCCAGCCAAGTGAAGTGAGACGAAGTATCAAGGACAAGTACGCCTTGCAAACTCTCTCTCCTCCTTTTGTCTCAGATATAAAATTATTCTGGGGTGAATGCGAATAATACAACTGTTGCAAAGTAATTCAGGTTCCCAAGAAATGAAGGAGGCAATGGTAGAATCTGATCTCAGAAAAGTTTAGCCAAGGAGAGTAAAAGCTAGTGATCTCAAGAGAAATTGTGAGAGGAATGAAGAGAAAAGAGGCATCTAATGATGTAGGTGTGATGGAGAACAGACTGGATAAAGGCACCAGGAAAGATCAGACTGGGTGAGGACCTATCTGTAAATTGGGAACTGGTAGTAATAGGAACCATGTGCAGGAATAAGGAATTGTAACCTAAAGAACTTGTGACAAGCCAATTGAGATAACAGAAGATGGCTGGGAAGGGCAGTGAATAAAAAGGGGGTAGGGATATAGCAAATACAAAGAGCTCAGACTCTGAACATGCAGAGAAAGTGAACAAGAATCACAAAAAAAAAAAAAAAAAAAAAAAAAAAAAAACAGATTAAGACTGGATAGGTTAAGTTAATAAAATGGAAATGGAGAATGTGGAAGAAGAAAAGAAGGAAAACAAGGAAGGCACAGGCTGAATGACTGAACAGGTAAGTGTCCATGCAGCAGGTTCAACACATTTCCCTCCAACACCTGGAATGGAATATGCCAAAGCCTGGTGTCAGATTAAACTGTGAAACTGAAAAAATGTCCCATTTTCCACTGATGTCTCCTCATTTTCTTCAACTTTTGAACTTTTGTTAAACAAAGAAGAGAACAACCCGCTATTGCTATCAACACTGATAGCAATACTGATGTTACTGATGGCTGAACAGAATACATTTCTGCGTTTGATCTAAAGATTCTGCACTACCAACTGATTTTGCATTCATTGATCTGATATCCCCTAAGTCAAGTTATTTTAATAGTTCAACAGCTTAAGAAATGACATGCAGACTCACTTCTCACTGTCCTAAATCCTGCATGAAGGAAGTATCAATACTACAATTCTGAAAGCCAAGCATGCAGAAGCATAGCAATACCTGTGCAACTTTAACTCGGCCTCTTGTGTACTATAGAATACGTAATGGCAGTCATCAATATTTCAGTCTTTAATAGTTTGGCCTTAAATATTTATACCTTTAGATATTTATTCCCCCAGCAATCATGCATCATTGCATAGAATCAGCTTGAGCATTTCGTTCAAGTCAGGATAACATAATAGCAAGGGGAATTGCATTAAAAAATTATCCAGAGTAAGGCACTTGAACAAGGCTTTGTGTAACTGCAATCCATACCAAACCCTATCAGCCACCTTCTTGTGTGATGTCAGCTTTCCAGAGAATGTCACAATCAGGGGGACTTATTTTTCTTAGCACTTCAGTCATAAGATGTGTAAAGACTCAGGAAAAAGTAAACAGAAAGCCCTGCAGACAACAATAGAAACTTTCTGGAAGAAAGGACTTCCCTTGCCAGTGTACGTGAAAGAGTTGTTCTGGAAAAAGTAACATTTTTAGAGCATTTTTTTTTTTAATTGCAAATCAATTCAATCAACTCTCTTCTACTATTTTTTTAAATCATTTCAAGACTTACAGCACATGACAGTTACACTTTCTAAATACAGTGGGCTTATTCAGAGTATACGTATTAAATTCAAATTTGCCTCTTAACATTATAAGAATTTCAAATTAGGATGATGTTCCTTCCCTACATTTTTTCTTTAGAAGCATGAGTTTCACCTTTATTTGCATTATCTTCTCAGGTCTCCAATGACATACTGCTCTGATAAAAAATTGATTTAATTTTGTTTACAAGTCAACAGGATCAATGTTTTCATTTTTCAAAGCTTAGTTTTCCCTATTTTACAGGCACATTAACCATTATGAAATACAGAAATATCTTAACATGTATTTTTGTGTTTAATTCTATTCAATTCAGAATATATTCATTTTTTAGTACTTTTATTATTCAAAAGTAAATACGTCTAGGTAAACTAGAATTCATGTGTTGCTCTTCAAAAAACAAACCAACTTTAATTTCAGTAAGCAAATAACTAGTTCTAAGCATCGCAGTTATGCCCAAAATTTTTTTCTCTGCCTGAAGGAAATTAAATATATACTAATAGAAGTCCTCTTTCAAGGAATCAACGCTTTTCAAAAAATTTACTACTCGTTCTTAATATTTGAAGACCAAAGAGCAAAAGCCAGATCACTCGGATTTAAAAAGAACAACTTTTTTGTTGGCAGGGGAGATGAGGGGGGTCACAGATGAAATAGTGAGAGTCATCACTACAGCACTGTCTCTTAAGGCCCCCAGGACCACCTTGCTTCGCTGAATAGCTGAGCCCCAAAAGCTTAGCTCTACTTGACCAGGAAACAGCTGAGATCTTAATAATAATTACAAAAAAAAAAAAAAAAAAAAAGAACAAATAAACCCTTCTTTGGCATTCAGCTGTAGCATAACTAGATCCCATCCCAAAACAATACACTCTTGTCCTAAATGTTTTCTAATCCTGGTCACCCCTAAGGATGCGATTACTCGTGGTGCTTCAGCATCTTCAAAATATGCAGCCATGAACTCACTTCAGAAAAAAGCTGCTAACTGTCCCTGAAGTTATTTGAAGATTAGCCTTGGGGCTGTCAAGATGGAAACTGAACATGTAATAACTGATTCCACCTAACTGCCACTCCACAAACAAACCTCTTCTGAATAGCCTGATCATAGCCACAGCTTCATTCCCTGGAACTTGTCATGGGCAAATAGCTGGGGCAAGTTGCCAGTCACTGATAGAAACTGCCAGGACCAAAGTATGCTGGCACAGCAGATATTTACTACATAGCTAGAATACTACAACAGCGCTATCTATTGCATTTTCTGTACAAGTGCCATAAACACAATTCTTCAGGAAAAATGAATGAGAAGATAGCTTGTCAGCAAGATGCCTTGTTCCTTCTACTTAGCTAAGTATACCAAGAAAATATAGTGAAGTAATAATGACTTTACCTGCTTGTCCTTCTGTTTTTCTTATTAGTTCATTATGTAGATTATGTTGTGATGATGTCAAATCCATAATATGCCACAAGACATGGGACAGAAAAACAGAAGCCTGCGTACCTGGTAAAAATGAATTAAAATATTTTAATTTTTTTTCCCACATACCACTTCACACACACAGTTTATATTTGTTATGCTATAATTTGCTTATATTAACATATAGAAACATAAATATCTGTATTCAAAGCATAAAAGAGCCAGAAGTTACAAACAAGTTTAACTGCTCTCCCCTTAGAGACGGGGAAAAAGTGAGTAAATTCAGAGGGGGATTGCATGCTTTGATAAAACTGTTTTTATGAGATTTTAACATTAGAACTAAATTAAGTCAAGTTAGTAAGCTTATAATTGTTTGAATGGGAAGGTAGCAACAAATACCTGAAGAAGAAAAATTACACTGATCTTGAATTAACTAGCCTGGAAGGGAAGGAAACAACCAGTTAATAAAAGTGGCACATGAAAATAAGTAGGAAGCAGGAGCTGTTAGCAACATGCAAAACAGAATGCATATGTGCCTGTGTATAAATAGACACAAGACTTACATACTCAGTAGAAAAAAAAATAATAGGGAAAGAATGTAACAAGGCAAAACTTAAGAAGTTGTAATACATTATGATAGCAAAAAAGAACAACATAATTTTCAGCATCTGCAGAACAGCAAAAAAAAAAAAAAAGCCTCAAATTCTTGACATTTTACTACCACAAAAACACAGTTTACAGAAAAAAAAAAAAAAAAAAAAAAAAACAAGATCAAAAAAAAGGTGCTCTGAAAAATTTTAAGTCCTACACTGTAATATGGAAATTTGACTGATTTTTGCAGGACTGATTACAGGGAGAATACAGTTAATAGTGCAAAGATACAAGTAAATAAGGCAAACGGTCAATGATTATATACAGAATAAATAAAAAATAAATAAAAATTTATATATATATATATATATATATATATAAAATAAAATAGTAAAAACATAGGCTGAATATAAAAACATAGGCTGAATATCAAGGACACTTCCTCACAGTGCAAAGCCTTAGATAGACCTACCTCTCAAATCACGGGATGAAAGTGAACAGTAGAGAACAACCCTGTCTTGTTAGGGAGGACACACGATACTCTGTTGACTTTACCCTACAAAAGGCATCCAGGTTTCACCTTATCACTGTAGTGCCAACAGCCATTAACCTATCTGAAGGTGAAAAAATAACTTATCTGGTTTCTACACGTTACTATGGCATGTAAATACAATAGAGTATGCTTGTTTTAAGTCCATCTATGAACTTAACAATAGCAACAATATCATGTGGGAAAAAGACAAATTCGGTAGAATTCAAAATCCTTGTATCCATATTACGAATAGCAAATAGCATTAGAAACCAGTGGGACATAAAGCAGTAAATGTTACAGACATTCATCAGCTTGTCATCTACCTTGGAACTATATAAAATCAAATTTTCTTCCCATTATAAGATAAAAATAATGGGTTAATAATCAGTCCCTTTGTATTCTGAAGTACAAGCAATGTAACAGTATAAAATCACCTTTAAAGGAACACCTTTGTTTTTGATGGGTTCTATAGGAGGTTTTTTTTTTTCCTTTCTAAAATTACCCTTTAAGGTACACTCAAGTACACAACCTGTCTGCCTTAGCATATTAATTCAGGAGTACTGCCAGCAACTAAAAGCCCACAGGTACAGAAGAGCTCAGTTACTGACTTATACAAAGGTAAAATGTTACAAAGTAATTTAGAGCCAAAAGAACAAGGCAAGTCACATCTACTGTATTTCAGTCAACATTACCTGAATCTCTCCCACTAGCTTTCCAATGATGGCACTCAAAACAAACCAAAAACCAAAAATCCTTACTTGCCAGGTAGTTTCCTTCCCAGTTAGCTGCCAGGCAGTCCCTGATAGAAAAGCTCTAAAGCGTGTGGTACATATTGCCAACATCCCCACACCAGTAGCAGTAATAAATCCTGACAGCTGCAGCAGGAACACAAAGTGGGCACAGGGCACCATGGCTCTCTGACGTAAGGGGACAGAAGATTTCATAACAGCAACAGGTATCTAGTCAAGGGAGCTCCAACCAATAAAGTAGCCAACTTCCACTTGATTTTTTTTTTTTTTTTTGGTGAAAACAAGACAGTTGCACAGTGTTGGTAACCTCTCATTGCCACTATAAAGTAACTGAAGAGCAAAAAGTAATTCTTCAGAGACAAAGGCTTCTTCAAAGCACAAAAGGGCAACTTACCAACCAGCCGGGTGGGAATCTGTGGATACATAACCAAGCACTCTCAAAAGAATCTGAAACTGCAACAAGGTACAAAACCTGAAAAGTTGTAGTCCACTTTAAAGCCAAATATTTGATGTATAGACAGCTGTAAATGTACATAAATACACATGCATCACTCCTCTCTTGTATATACAAGATGTAGATTTGCTCAACAGATTGCAGCCAGTTACTGCCACTAGAACAGAGGTGTCCTTAAGACCTCTCTTATTTTAGATTGTCATATCAATACAGGACAGGAGCTCTCTTACTTTACCCATTTTTTTTTAGTAAAATTGGACTCCAACTGGGTTTTCTAGGTGCCATTGAAAAATAATTATTGTATAAGAATACTGAACAAGACTTAGAGAACTGAAGGTCTCTGTATTTTATCACACTCACCAAAAGAAAATAATGGGAGCTCTTCCACATTTAGAAGCTATCAAACAAACCACCAAGGCCTGCTCTACCTTTTAAAGTAACATTCAGCAATGCCTGAGTGATCTGTGAAACAATGCTGTAAATCAGTTGTCCAGACAAAGAAATCACTTCAAATGTGATCTTTTTTTTACAAAAGTGCTATCAAAAGGGATATTTTGGATAAAAGAGATATTCTGAGCCTAACAAATTGTTTCTCTCACAAATGAATCCAACGTGAGTGCTGCAGCCAGTGGATCTGTATGCCGGATTCTTGAAGAACAAGCAAGATGAATGTTTCCCAGGAAGCAGCCCCCGCACTGTTATTACAAACCTCCTCACTGATGAAACTGAAGTGAGGGTGGGAAGGGAAGGAAAGTTGGCAGTGTTGGGGCAGACTGGCAGAATCCAGCTGCATGGAGACGCAAAGTGAACAAAGAAAAAAATCTGGCTTTCATTCAGACAGTGACACAGCAGACCAACAGAAAGAGCAACTGATAAGACAAAGGGGTTAAGCAGGAAAGCAAAATGAAAGAGAGATCATTTCACAGATTATGCCCAGTGATGAATGCTCTAAGGTGAAATCTAAAGGACTTAAAAACCTCCATGCTACCTCTGAGCATCACTTTTGGAAACAAATTCTGTCTTTGGACATCCCCATGTAACTCCAAGTTTCAAAGCATGTCATTTACATTCAGAATATAAGCAATTATTGTTATAATTATGGATCATAAGAATTTACTGTACTATTTTCCATGACATATTATGAGGGCTTAGATATAGGAATAGATATTATTTTTTAGCTTAATTTTATAACCTCAGAACAGAAAAAACGTATCAGGTCCAGCTTGAGTGATTGTGCTGAAAGAATTCTTTTTCCCATTGTTTAAAATCCCTCCTATTTGAATTCCAGACACAAAACAATGCATGACAATTGCAGATGAATAATTTATTTTTTTACATACAAATTCATTAGAATACTTACAGAGTTTAAGTCATAAAAAACACATACACAGTCTATCTTTAAGACTTTTTTTCTTTAAGGCTTTTTCTTTGTTTTTCCTCTCTTATTCCGTGGTTTCTGTTTTCTGCCCTCAAACACAGATTTGGCAGTCACCATGATCGGGTTTCCCAGTTCTTCATCCTCACCACTTGAGCTACTGTACCCCTTTTTCTCTTTATGGTCTGTTGTCTCTACTTCAGAGGTAATTTTCCTCCTTTTGCTCTCATCTAAATCTCTGCTTTCCAATTCCTCTGCTGAGGAGTCACTAGAAGTTTCTGAGAGATGCAAATTCCCAACAAAACCGCCTCCATATAAAGGTTCCTTTCTAAAGTCTGAACGCTTCCTTCTCTTTCCACTTTGGATTTCTGTTGCCATGGCTTGATGATTTGAGCAGCCTGAAGTACTTCCCCCTTTCCTTTTCTCATGCTGTTTAAGTTCTTTCTCCATAACAGCAGTAGCTTCCCGAATTTCATCAGCTTCTTCTTCTTTTTCCTTTCTCTTCAGACAAGTCACAGCTCTGCGTAGTCTCTGACTTTTAATAGCTTGTTTTTCACGCTGTGCTTGTCTGAAGAACGAATCAATCCGAAGCTGAGTCTAACAAAAATAAAGCAGTGAAGTAGCTTTGGATGTTTTGTGACAGGAATTCAGTTGTTATCTAAGATATACTATAAAGCATCATAAATTAAAGCAGGACAAATGACTAATGAAATCAGTAATGCATGTGGGTAAGATGTATTATTATAGTAATACTTGTACTTTTATAATAAATTATGCAATAAGAACCTTCATAGGAACTATGGGCAAACTCCAGTGAAATTTTTATTAACATTGTGTATGTGATTATGGTTAGATACACATTGCTATTTTCAACCCTAATGCAGAGAATCTTTGCAGTGTTAAGTACATCCTTGCAAACACATCCTTAAATGCAAGCTGTTAAAACAACACAACATTTACTAACAAATACTGCTAACACTTCACATCTGCATATGTCAGTACAACAAAATGCTGCCATTGGACTTGAACTCATTCTGACACATGCTGCTACAGTAGAGAGATTGAGAGTAGAACTAGAAGCAGTTGCACACAATGGATCTGGTTTCTCAGCTACAGCCAGGCTTGCTGTATAGACTATACCAGTCCTCTACCAGTCCCTAAAGTCAGCTAAGGAGACAGACACTTCCAAAGGTTGTTCCAGTCAACCTAAAAGTGTATGGATCTAATGACAGTGTTGTGGTACCTTTCAAGCCTCTGACTAGAGACAGCCTAGGGGACTTGTGTAGGCTACATCTTGTTGGTAGCAAAAGGAGGAAAGAATCCTAGCTTAGTTCATCGGTTCTGCAAATAACTTTTAGAGTTGCACAGTACGCATCACTTTTAAGTTGTATGAAAACTGACAGTACATTTATTTGTAAAGTTGAGTAATATTATAACTGGGCTCTTGGTCAATGGTTTAGTCTGTATTTCTCCTTAAAGGATTGGTATGGTACCCAATGGTCCATTTCACTTTACCAAAGTCTTAGGGGCATTTTTATAAATCATTTTAAGAGACAACACACAGTCTTTTAAAAGCACAAAAGGTACTTGAGGTACTTGTAGTTCCAGCTATATCTGGAGCAAACAGCAAACAGCAACTTGGACTTGAAGAAGCTGCTTGATAGATTACCGATTTGTAAACCAACTACTACAATTACAACCTCTGAAATTACATAGAGTGCCTCACAGTACACCCAAATCATAAAGAAACAAAGTCTAGAGACCTGTTTACTGGTTTATATATATATAATCTATATTTATATATATTAAAAATATGGTCAAATTCCAGCTTCCAAGAAATGTATTTTATAGATTAAAGCCTCGCTGTTCATTTTAAAATGCATCTCTTACAATTTTCCAACTAGGCTTAAGCTATACAGAGTTCTATACTTTACCTGCTGCAAGTTCAGCTGTTTCATCACAGGCAAAAGGACTTCATCTATCTTTGTCCTAGTCCAGCCAAAGTGATCTTTGCAGAATGTGCAGAAAGTTAAGAAACATTAAAAATGGTTATTGCTGCTATTTTGTAAACACAAAATAAAAATTCCTCGATTAACCCATGTCTGGAGGAAGGCTACTCTATGTCAACATTTTTACTACTACAAAAGCAAAGAAAATGCGTCAAGTTATTAAGCCCAACTTATGTGGATGATTCTAATATTATGCAATGTGTGTTCATCATGCCATTACATCTCTGTTTGTTACAGTGTTTATTAGCACTACCAAAAGTGTGCCTCCAGGAAGAAAAAGCTCATTTTGACTATGCAGTACTGCCATAAAATACAATACCTGTAAATAAACTACTTGTACATTTGCACACCCTGAAATTTTCATTTACTGTTTAAAACATTATTAGTTCTGCACGCACTGCCATCTACTTTTCAACAATTCACTGCAGCTCAAGCCGCGACCAGTGCAAGAAATAGACATTACTGCAAGGAATGCAATAAATAACTAGGTTTTGAAACTCACGTGTGAAAGACGGAACAGTTACAGAAGTGTAATGTCACAACAAGCTGCTCAGCCCAGCTATGAGACCGGATTCAAAGTGAAGCAGGAGGGCAGTGAAGCCTCAAATGCCATACATGAATAGCTACATTCTTTTCAATTCCAAAGCTGGTATCAGTGTAGGAGAGCACACTCAGCTGGGGCAAGGAGGCCCATCACACCAATGAGATGTTAAGAATTTGGCACACTGCTAACGAGTCACTACCTATCCCTATGAACTTTAATCTGGATACTTTTAGCTAACAATTCTTGTCTTATAGTAAAAGGATATTCTCTGATCTGCTCTACATCAGGCTTCCCCCAGGTGAATGAACCCCTTCTTTCATCCACCACAGGCTTCAGGTATGCTTCTGCCACTGCTGGATTCGGGAAACCTGAAGAAAGCTGCAGATCCCGCAACTTCTTCTTGACTTTGGTATCATGTGGATTAGATCTCATTTTTTTATTTTTCTGAGCCTCCTGCCACCATTCACTGAAAAACAGAGGAAAACATTCATTTGTCCCCATAAAATGTAACTTGGAATGTCAAGAGCATCCACGCTAACTTAAATGGCTTTAACCAGACTCCCTACTTCAGTTACTACGTGACATGAGGTAGGTAATTTTCAAATAAAAACGGCCAAAGGGATATATATCTGAAAGCAGAAAGGACAAAACATATACAGCCAATAGAGCCGCTGCCAGCCAACGTAGCAAACATCACCTGGATTCCCCCTAAGCAGCTAAACAGAAGGGCTTAAATTCAGCCTTATTTGGGAAGGACATACCACATGTTACAATCATTTTTGGATTTTTTTGGAAAAAATAAAAATAAAAAGGACTTCTAATCATCTTCATGATTGCCAATACAGTTGGCTTGTCAGTCTTCAAACCTTGTTCTTCCCCACAGCCTACCTGTCTGTCTCTTTCCAGGTCATCCATTCCTCACTCATCAAGTCTCTTTTCTCTATGAGCAAGCTACAGCACCTTCTCACATACTCAGGGAGAAACAACCTCCACTCCACTAGGGATCCAGCTCTGCAATGAACTCAGAGGCAGTTGCGCAGTACTAAAGCTGTTCTATTATCTTCATTAGTCTCGTGGTAACTGCTGTATCAATATATTTTATTTACCTGCCATTTCAAATACCGATACAAGGAGTCACATATTTTATAGTTAACTTAGCATCCTTAATGATGCTGAATGCTTAATGCTTAAATTTAAATTTGCTGAATGCTTAAGCAGCAGAAAAGTGTATTTACTAACATTAATTTTCTAGAAAGACATGAAAAAAATAAAACAAAGCATACGCGAATTTTAGGAGAGGTTCCAATCCACGCCCAGGAAATTCATTTAAGATCTCCATCGCTGTTACAAAGCCAACATTTGGGATGCCCTCAGTGTAGTCACTTCCAAGCAAGTACGCCAAATTAATTAACTTGTTTCGATCCAACCCTGTGAAAGACAGTAAACCAAATATAATTAGTGCATGCTGCATCCATTCTCTTCCAGATTTTTTTTTTTTAATTTGTAAGACGAACAACAAAAGAAATACAGATGCATTAACATCAGGATTTGCTAAATTATATTCTGGAGCAGTGTCAATATGCTACTGCGAGCTCAGGCACCATAGTTGTATTTGCATAGTTTAGCACATCTTGCCAAAATCAATGCATTACAGTGCAGAAATCCAGATTTCCCCTATGGTATTCAAGAGCTAAGGGGTAATATTTTACATATATTTCTCCAGTTACTGTCCTGTTCTCATCTAGTGCTGACCTGAATTTAGCAACTCCTGAATCAGCAATAAAAACATTTAAATCCTCAGTTTTGAATTCTAGTCTACAATATTAACACCTCTGCTTCTTGAAAGTGCTCCCAAACTGGAAGTCATTTGCTCTGTGCTACTGCAGTTACTCCAATAGACCAAAAGAGCCTCAGAAACACCTAGAAAGAAGGAAGAACTCAGTTGACCTCTTCTTCTTGGTACATTATAAGATCTGAGGCAACCAGACTGATTCTCAGTGACTAGCTTCAGGAGTTTACATCAAAAATAAATATTGCTGTGGAGAAAAGAAGGAACGTGTGTCTAAGCCCCCATCAGAATGCCAGTCAGGATACTCACTAAGTGTCAGGCAAGAACTCTTTAATGCATAGAAAAGGAATAATAGCAAAAGACTGCAGAGGAATGTGACATGAAGACAGATGATGACTATTTTTCAATAAATAACATCTCTGGTTTATTACATTAGTAGCAGCTAAATATCATGTGTGCTTCTGCAGAACTTCTTTCCAAGTAAACTACAGTGCCATTCCTAAAATAAGTAGGGAAAGTTTCATTCAGTTTGCTGGGAAAATAAATCAAAAACATTTTTCACCACATAAAAAATGAGGAATTTTACATGCTGAAGGCATTAAAATATTATTTCAAAGACCATATCCCAAAAATGTCAAAGCTGAATTTAACTGAGTTCTGCTTAAACAAGACATAAAAAAAAATGCAAAAGTTGGCTCATATTTTCCTCAATATACTTTGTGCAACACCGAAGCTTAACAGTTCAATATAATTAGCAGCAATTTGATCAGATAGGTACAAGTACAATCAGAAGAAAAAACTGTCGATACTAACTAAAAAAAAAAAAAAAAAAACTTTTTACAGAGCATATAATTACACTGGAGCCTTTTTTAATCGTTACATGTCAGTATACCCAAAATAAACTTCCCTTTGCAGAATATTACAAATCCAATGACATCAGAATACAATTTTCCCACATGAGAAAAGTCATACTGACATTTACTCAGAACCTGGCACTGTAGTTCACGCCTCCAGCCTTGACTGATCATCACACTAACTCACTGTATTGAATGCAGGTGTACCAGGCAGCTGCAAATTCAGAGGGGTCAACTGAATTTGCATCATGAATTAAAAACAGCAACCCAATTGAATTTCTTTAGAGCCTTTCCAAAGAACAGGCATTTTATACATCTGTTATGTAGGAATTTCAACATTGGGAATTCAACTTCAAAAAGATACGTGGCAAAGCTGTCCTATCAAAGACTGTATCTAACAGATGAATTGCTGAGCCTTACCTAGCTGGTTCTGAAAATCAATGTACTGATAATATTCCACATATTTGTTTTGACTGAAGAAATTTTTATAAACATGCCGTGCACCAAATAACCAAACATCACTATCATCAGTGATTGTCCCAGAGGTCTGGTCAGTGAGGTCCAGTATTGCACACTGTGCCTCCGCTTCCATTGGAGCTTCAATGTATGGAATGCCAAACAGACGGAGGAGCTCCTGTAAGGAGGCAAAGCAGTTAATATTTCATCTGAAAAATGAAATTTTAATGTTTTTCTACATGACTCAAAACTGCTAGATTCACACTTGGGAGGTATTTAGTATTTCGCAGCAAATCTTAATTTCAACAAAAGAGCACTATGTACGGCTAAGTCGAAGCAGAAATCCCACTTACTCATCTGAGGAAGATAGTGCACCACTTGATCACACTATTGCTGAAGAGTTTGAGAATCTCCTGTATTAATTACACAAACAAGCTCAAGTGTTGTACTTTCCACAGCCCCTACTTTGCCATGGAGAAAAGTCCACACATTAGCAGTTACGTGGACTCCAAGAAGAAAGATGGAGGTAAAAATAAAATAAAATAAAATTAGTCATCACCTTAGCTCAGAAAATAGCTGGAAGGCCTATGAGAAATATGTCCATCTGCTAACTAACAGCAGGCAGACTAGTCATCCTCTGGAGGGTGGTTTGATACACATGTATTTTGATACATTTTACACAATCTGCTTTTACGGAATACATTGTTTAACCTCAGTTAAATATCTCATACAAAGGATGTAGTAGACCAGTAGACTAATACTAGTCAACTGAATTGCAGCTGCATTAACTTACACTGTATTTCAAGTAGTTCTTCCAGTAGACTGGATTGTCTTTTCTATGTTAATATTCTAACAGAGGTTACAAGTTTACACAGGTATTACTGGTGAGATTCCTTAAAAAGATCAATCTGGCACAACCTTAAAAAGCTGATATTTAAAAATATATTGATTTACTCATAACTTTAATATTATTTTATGGTGTTATAGTATTTATTTAAAATTGTTGGAATTGAAGTTTAATCTCCGCATTTTCAATATTTAAAATCAAGCAGACAGAAGAAAACAAGCTTCTAAGAGGAAGAAAAGGTGACCCATAACTAAAGAAACAACACACAGCTTTTAAGAAAATAATCAACTGGGAATCTTTTTGATGCATCATATCAAAATGATTCAACAAATACTACCTGGCTTTCCAAGAACATCTGTCCTGTTACAGAAGAAGCAACACGCTCCTGCTGCTGTTTTTGAGCCTGAAGCACATCCTGCTCAACAGAAAGGTCATCTTCTAATTCTTCTAGTTCTTCCTGAAAAACAAAACAAGATTTTGGTCATTTCAACAATTTAGTACTTTACTACGTACTTTGCCTAAGGACACCTAAGCCCACAGTTATCATTATTTTAATAACATATGCTCCATTAATTCACACTAGGAAGTTGTCAGTTTCTCTAATGCAGTAAGTTACAAGACCATAGATAAGGCTTCTTATCAGAGTGCCTGAAACCTTAGAGTTTCCCTCCGATTTCAGAGAGATTATGGTTAACTGTAATCTTTAAGGAAAAATCAGCCCCCATAAAATTAAAATGAATATATGAAAGCAATGAAACAGCGAAGAGTTGCCCAATGGTTTTCCTTAAAAAGTATTTGGGTACAGAGCAATTCATTGCCAGCTCGAAACAAATAACAAGGAGTTACCAAACTGATGTCTTGCCACTCATCTGCTGCATCTTTACCATCATTTTCTTGTTCAGCATTCTGACTGTTTGTCAGCTGCACTCCATCAGACTCCTTCTGCAAGTCCTGTGTGACAACATCTTGTCTGTCCTCCATTTCTGAAAGTGCTGGTTTTTCACCCAGTCTCTCATCATATTTAGTAGGTGAATCACCCTCATTACTGATTTCAGCATCCACTTCAATAAAGCTTCCTATAAAAGGAAAAACTCCTTGGTTTTGTTTTGCTAAATGCAATAAACAGAAATAAGGATTGCAAAACTATGGAAACCAAATAGTTGACCATTCCGTATACCAGTTCATTACGTTCAAGGTACAGAACAGCATGCTGTCCTCCTTCTCCATATTATATACCCACGTTTCAACAAAACAGCATAAGACCAAGGGAAAAATATAGCTCAGATTTTTTTTCTCCAATCCATATGTATGCAGGAATGGATGTGTTTTAAACCATTTGTTAAAAGAGAAGGTTAAATTGACTTCAAATAAAACAAGGTCATATTTTCTTATCTTTGTATATGATTAAAAAACACATACCATCAGAATCGCTGTCTTCAGACTGTGATATCCCTTCTCTTTCCTCCTTAGGACCTTCTGCTGCTGGAAAAAAATGAATTTCCTTTTGTACCTCAGAAACATTCTCTCCAGTTTGTAAAAATACTTCCTCTATATTTTTAGAAGTTTTCAAGTTTTCCTCAGTTTCAGAAAGGTCTGCTGTTTCATTGTGAATCAAAGACCCTATACTATTTTCTGCAGGGGAATAGCTTGGCTTCTGAATGCACAAGTTTGTATCCATGTTTTCCAAAGAATTTAAGTCCATTTTTGAATCATTTTCTTCTTTGTCTTCTTTTTCTTTTCTAGCATCATCAACACAAGAATAATTTTCAGCTGTGGATATACTGGTGCCCTTGTGTGTAATTTGATTTTTTTCCAACTCCTGACTCTTTTGTCCAAATTCAGCATCTTGCATAATCACTTGGGTTGATGAATGAATTGCAGACGTAGATGTTTCTTTATCCTCCCGTACTTCAGGGACCTGATCTTCCTCATCGGAGCTACTAAGCAGAAAATCCTTCACTTCTGACCTTTCTGTCAGCGCTCTATCAGTTCTAACAGTAACAACTTCCTCCTCTTCATCATCATCATCATTCAAAGCTCGCTGAATTGCCCGTAATGTTCTTGGAGACACACTGCCTTCCTCTGTTATAGACGGGACAACATTCAAGCGTCCTTCATCTTTGTACCCCAGTTCTTCTTCTGAGCTGCTTTCTGCCATAGCTGCCTGGATAGCAAGCAAAGTCCGGGGAGAGGGTGGTGCTGTTACTACATTTTTATCTTTCTCTGTCTGCAACTTGTCAGATGCAACTACTTCTGCATTTGCAGGAGATTCATTAATTTTATTCAACTTTGTAAATTCAGGCTTTTTTGATGAGGGTCCTGCAGTAGTTTCCAAGTCTCTACTAGTAGCTTCTTTTGCTTGTATACCTGAAAAGAAACATTTTCATAAAAGACTGCATTCCATCTTACATAAGGAAAAAGTTCATTTGAAAGTTAATAAACCATAAGGAAAAAGTTAATTTGAAAGTTAATAAACTAATTTTCTACATTTGCTGATCACAATTATCACAATTCAAATCACAGTTATAGCTAACAGTACTGCAAGTTTCATACATACACATGTAAACAATATTCAGCGTTTTTCTTAAAATTAACGGCTGCAGACTGCACACAGGAAATAAGAGATTTTATAAAATGAAGACCTGACATACCTTTTATTAAGATATAGTGAGAAGTGTCTTCAGAAATTACCCTTCTAGATTCCACTTCTTTCACAAAACCACCTTCATTTTCATACTGTTCTTGGATTTGACCAGAGTGCTGTTGATTCAATTCTTTTTCTACAATTTCTATGCACCGATTGAGGTTGCTTTTCTTAAGCAAACCCCTAAGCTGGTACTGGGAAAAGTCACTGGACTCCTTAAAAATAATAATAATAATCCAAGTAAATTTAAATATAATGCCACCAGCTGTATCTTTATGCAAGCGCACTTACCATGCTCAGGAGAGTCTTTTAATAGAAATATTTTCCTATTTGCTTTATGCAGATAACATTTGTCTTTTGTCGACTGCTGCACTCTCAAGCAACAGTGCTATTAGCATCATAACACACATTAGAAGTCTAAAAGGTAAATAGTTTTGAATACTGGCTAAACAAAATAAGACCTAAGTGGTGTGACCAACAAATGTTAGCTGGCTAATGGGCCTGGTCCCCATCTTAAAAGCAACACAATTTTCACAGAATCCATACGTGGTTGGTTTTAAGATGTTGCCCACCACTAGATGCTCCTTAGCGTACACTTAGGCACAAGCTATCATTTCATCTGACAGATACTGGACTTTAAAAACATTTAACTGTGCTCTGAATAGCTGATCTAGAAGTAAGCACTGTAGGGTTCTCTGTTTCTGAACGGCTTTAGTATCACATCTGTCTGAGTTACAGCTATGAAGGTCTTTTCCCAGCTGCCAGCTTCCCTAACAACCTGAGGGTTTGGAATTCAAACTGTGTTCATTCTGCTTGATTTATCCACATTAGTAATTTGTTCTTGCACTTGGAACGTTGGGAGTAATGCTGCTGAGGCATGAGGCACAGCATGATTTATTCATTCTTGCCAAACTGAATTAGCTCTGCCAATTTTAGTAGAAATCAAGAGATAGGACACTGAATGCACACATGGGAAGGATATGTTAGGAGTTATTACCTCGTTGTTTTTCTTTCCCCCTCAACATAACATCTCTCATTAAATAGGCTTGGGAATAAAGCTCTGCAGTTGTGATACCCTTATGCAGTCTTCATCTGCATTAATGGCAATAGCTCCATTCTAATGACTTAAAACTATTCTAAAAATACTCTAAAAAGTATTACCTCCGGCATTGCTTCAAACAATGTTCTTTTACGTTTTGTAAATTCTTTCATATCAGTCAAGATCTCATGTTTTATTTCTGGAGGCAGCTTGTTAAAATCTTCTGATTCAATATCTACAGAATGAGGGTTTTCAAATAATTCTTCCTATAAAAATGGAAAAAGAAACACATTTATTTTGAATTAACACCCATAAATAACAATGAAATATTTCCATTATTATTTCAAAATGAAAAAAAAAAAAACACTATAAGACCTTTGCTGCTATTTCCTATACCGTGGGGAAAAAAAAAAAAAAAGTAAAGAAAAAACTAGAACACCAAATACTTACCTAATTATTGACATACACTCCATAGGTTACAACTTAAAAGCTTGGCTTTGTTCTTTTTATAAGAAGATATTTAGTATGAATCACATAAACAAGTATTACAGCCTCAGCAAGTCTGATTTTATCATTCCAAAGAGGTTTTCTTTTTTGCAAACTACTTCAAACATTAAGCGTGTTCACAAAAGAATTTTTTATTTTTGTTTTCTATTTGGATGAAAGAAAAAATAATGTCACTGATGATTATGCATTCTGCTTAAATGATATATTTCTTTTCACCTCTTCCCCTGAGATCAATGCATCAGAAATGAATACAGAATTTATCTGTGAAAACTCAAAGACCAGTGTTTCAACATCAATTCATACCAGGAGAAGTATGCAAATTCTGCTAAGTATTCCGTCTTATTTCATTTGCACACATTTCATGAAATGTACACATTCCATTTTTGTCATTACAAAAAAAAATTCTTCTTCACATACCCAGAAAACACATTAAAAATCCTATTCTGCTGTATTCTAGAGAAGCAAATTTCATTTGCATTTTCTGATTAGCAGGAAAACAAGGCATCCTTAGAATTAACTCGTGTGCTTTATCAGTAATGCTTTAATAAGGCCTCCAAACCCAAACACTTTTTTTTTTTTTTTTTTTTTTTTTTTAAACAGAGCATGTAAATACAGGATAGCTGTCAATAACAAAGGAATTAGAATGCATTTACCTGCAATATCTTTTTTTGGCTCATTCTCACTTCCCATTCTTTTTCGTCTTCCTCCTCTGAGCTAAAAATCACAAAAGAAATGTAGATATTTCCCTAGGTAAATGAAATACCTATAAGAGGCCATTAGTCTTCCCTTCACTGATACATAGAAAAATTCACACACAACAGCAAACTATACACATGCAAACAAATATAAATATAAATAAAATGCAAAAAGATACAAACAGAAGGCAAGAAGGCAGACTTCTCTCAGTTAAAAAGCAAAAATTATGTTAGTCTGGATTTAAATAATTAACTGATTCTTATTTGGTCAGCATTTAAATTATATGAAAGTATATAAGGAATACACAAACTGTGCAAAGAGTAATCTAATGGATAAGTTTCCACTTAGACTTATTTAAGATGTCACAAATTTGACAAGTACATACAAAGTCTAATTTTGCTCAACACATCTACACTACTAAATGAGGGGACACAGACCAGAACCCGGCTGCCACACACGAGCTACCCCAACTTGAACAGTTGGGTTCATTTAGTCACATAGAAGTAGTCACTGAAAGTGAGATAGCACTTTCAGCCCTAAACATGAATTCCGAGAAGAAAACTAATCTGCGGGCTGAAAGCTTGTTCTGTTAGTTATTTTCTAATAAATAATTAGAAGGCTTCTGAATCCAGAGTTAAAATCCTATTTGTCCAAAAAGAAACTGAAATAAAACATAAATATTCTTTATATATTATGGAATCACATGGGTCAAAGGTCTTTCAGCAACACTTCTATACTCTTATCTCAGTTTCTTTTAACCGTTTTATCTATTTTTCTTAATTCTACCTACCTGTTCTTCTCTTCATTCTCTAAAGAAGGCAATACATATATATCATCAATTTCTTCTCTCCGAACTTGTGTTATACTGGGCAAAACTTCACTGCTTAGAGGAAAAAAAAAACAAAAAAAAAACAAGCAATTAATAGATACATAAAATTTACCAGCCACTTCTAAACAAGAGGAAAAAACGACTGGCAGAGGGAAACATAACCCCATTTTTAAAAGGAAAAAAAGGAATACCCATGGAACTACAGGCCAGCTGGTCTCTCCTTTGTGCCCAGCAAGATCATGGAGCAGATTCTCCCGCAAACTAAGCTAAGGCACATGGAAAGGTATAGAAATATACCTTGGAACTTTGTACCTTGGAAATACCTTTCTATACCTTGGAAAGGTATAGAAAGGGGGCTATAAGAAAGCTGGGGAGGGACTCTTTGTCAGGGAGTGTAGTGAAGGGACAAGGGGGAATGGCTTTAAACTAAAAGAGGGTAGATTTAGATTACATAGATGGAAGAAATTCCTTACTATGAAGGTGGCAAGGCACTGGCACAGGCTGCCCAGAGAAGCTGTGGATGCTCCATCCCTGGAGGTCAAGGCCAGGCTGGATGGGGCTTTGGGCAACCTGGTCTGGTGGGAAGTGTCCCTGCCCATGGCAAGAGGGTTGGAATTAGATGATCTTTAAGGCCCCTTCCAGCCCAAACCATTCTGGGAATTTTTATTCCTACCTTTTGCCTGTAAGAGCAGTTTTGATAGCTTGTCTCTTCAAAAACGTTTTCAAGAGTTTCTCTGTAGTTGTCCTGGAATCACGCACAGCCACATCCTTCCTGTATCTTCGCTTAGCCTGTGAACATGAAATTAACAGAATTTTGCTCAATGCCACAGACACACATCAAGCAAATTACTCTACAAATTTTGCACGCTAAGCCTAAGAGCAACTCCTAACTCACTCTACACCAGTGGAGACACAGCCTTCAGATCCTATAAATCCTTCTGGGTTGGTGTCCTCTGTGGGACTCAGGAGTCGTTTTCAGCTTCTGGGTGTAAATGCTTTTAAGGTCAGGTCCATTCTGAAGCAAGACGCAGGCTTTATGCCATGATCTACTTCTCTGCAATCTGGTTTCTACGCAAATCAAACCTGAATAAGTATCTATCAAAAGGGAACGAGCGGCAAGCTCCAAGAGATGACCAAAACTGGGACTGCAAAGAACATCTGCACAGCAGTGTAATTCAAGCCTTTCCATCCTCATGGCTCAGAAGCATAAGCAGAACTCAAGGGATTTGAACATTCTACTCATTAGCAACAGACACACATCCTACTTTGCATTGCAATGACCCAGCACAGGTACATACCAAGGTCTGTCTCTTCAGAAGCGGTGCCTCTCCATCAAAAACAAAGACAGGCCGAATTCGGAAAAACAGTAACTTGCAGAGCCGATTAAACAGAGTGAGTAGGTGAGCATTTTGTATGGAATTACCATGACGATCTCTGGCTCCCTTTATTGCTTGGTTTAACCAAATACTAATATCTTAAAAAATGGTTAAGAAGAAATAATGTGCAATCCTACACATATATCAGATTAACAGTTTCTGTAAAGCCCACATATTGACTGAGTGGCTTTTGCTTGCTGTTCCAGGCTTGGCCTATTGAAGCCGTGGTTATCCAAATATTTGTGAACTTTGGAAAAAAATAAATTCTTGCCTCTGCCACCTGGACAAAGAGCAAAGTTGAAACTCCTCCACAGCAAGTAGTATCTCCTCAGTTATGTTTACAAATAAATGAAAGGTTACTTCATCTGCATGTTTCTAACATTTTTTCAGCATTTAATCAAGGGAAGCTTACACAAAAGGATTTTAATTTTGTTCATCTTCTAGTCCTAACTAGTGGCACATTTATTTATTAAAAAACATCCTGCATTTGCGTAAAAGACTTGTTGAAAAGTCTTACTTTTAAAAAAAATATAAACAAGCATAAAGGTCTTAGTATCCACATATTATAAAACATAAAAACTACTCATCAAAATATTGTCACAATTTAATATGAAAATTTTAAAAAGCTAAACACAATAGACCACGTAGAAGTAAGTGCCATAGTGCTCACAAATTTGGCTCCTTAGCCTTACTTTCAAAGGATACCAACAGCAAGAATTTTTCCTTCTAGTGTTTCTGGGTTTATAGGTCTTCCAGTGCATTCAAGCAGTTTCCAAAGTCCTTGAACTCCCATTGTTCTTTCTTAGCTACTTTAAGAGAGAAGAATCTATGAGGAATAAATAAAAGTATAATCGAAAGGTTGTCTGAACCATTTACGCTTTATTAATGAAAACCCAGACCACTAATGTTGTAAATAGAAATAATAAAGAAATAAAAACAAAAATCCCACATCAAGAGCATCACGACTAAAGTGGGGCTTTATTAAAAATCATCTACTGAAGCAACCTGCCAGTCACATAATTGCAAGCTAAGGTCTCTGCTGAAATTATCTCACATTCAAATGTGAGATTTAAAATAACAGAAGTCTGATTTGTTGTGCTACAAAGTGAGAAACATGGTAAAATGTATTCCCTTCGTAACAGGTCAAATTTTGGTCACAGAATCACAGAATCATTAAGGCTGGAAAAGCCCTCCAAGATCATTTGGTTCAGCCACCCCCCTACCACCAACGTCACCCACCAAACCATGTCCCCAGGCACCACGTCCAACCCCTCCCCTTGCACACCCCCAGGGACGGTGACTCCACCACCTCCCTGGGCAACCCGTCCAGGTGCCTGACTGCTCTTTCTAAGGAGAAATGCCTCAGAGTTCACGGTTGTAGAAAACCACCCGCATCTCAAAAACTGCTGAAGGCAGATGATCTTTCATATTCCTTTCAAGAGGTGTATCAGGGTTATAAAGAGAAGAAATAAATAAAGAAATAAAAATAAAACAAAGAGAAAGAAAACAAAACAACTAAGAAATGATGAGTATAAACTGAGTTATGTAAAACACCGCCCTTGCTGAACTAGGTTACGAAATCTGTTGGGCAAGGGGGGGGGTTCTTTCCTGCCTTTGCCTGCCAAATACTGGCGAATAAGCAGCATTTAATCGCTGTGGTCGAGGAGAAGCGCTACCAGCTGATGCCCCCTGTACCACGGTCTGCTACGGGGGGTACGCCGCCCCCAGCCGGCGACCCTTCCCCCGAAACCGCCCCGCCGAAGCCCGTCAGGGTCCCGAGGACCCCTCTGGGGTACTGGCGAACGCCGCCACCCCCTCAGCCGGCCGCTCCCCGGCCCCTCAGCGCCCCCTGCGAGGCGATGACCGTTGGGGCGGGGACGACCGTTAGGGGCGCGCGCAAGGCTCACCTGAGGGGGGAGGTGGCCTCGTTATGCCGAGAACCCTCCTCGCGGCGCGAGTTGCGCATGCGCGCCCACCGCGCTGCCCGGCGGGAAGTGTGGTTCGCGGGGCGGGGCCTGGCGCCATGATGGGAGGGGCGGCGCGGGGCGGAGCACAAAATGGCGGAGGCGGCGGGGGCCCCCTGGTGGGCAAGGGGCGGGCGACAGGAGGGGGTGCTGGGCCTCCACGTTTAAAAGCAAGAGATGCAAGTCCTCAGCTTGCAGAAATAAATATTTAAAATAGCTCGTCTGAAAAGTACCATGTTCAAAACCCGCGGGTTTGCTAAGCAGGGATTGCGAATACCCCTTTTTCCCATTTTCCTGAAGAAATCTTCTAGTGACTATAGGGCCACCACTCCAGAAAGAACCAAAAGACAAAGTAGAAAACAAATTTTATTGAATGAGCAAAAGTCTGAAAGTACCCCGTTTTTGGTTTAACAAAAGCAGCGACCTACAAAAACCCTGCGTTCCATGAGAAATCAGTTTGAGTTAAAGAAACAAATCCTTGTGCAGGTACAGACAGCCACCCGCACAGAGGTACACGGGCTGAGATGGGTCTGGGCAAACACCTGAAGAAACTCCAAATCGGGGAGGGAAAAAAACAAAGGGACTGCACATGGACACCTGGAAAAACTTGAATCGTTTGCTGGCCCTCTAGAGGTATTGCAGAACATTAGGGATCGGAAGGGACCTTGAAAGATCATCCAGTCCAATCCCCCTCCTGGAGCAGGACCACCGAGATCAGGTCACACAGGAACGCGTCCAGGCAGGTTTTGAGAGTCTCCAGAGAAGGAGACCCCACAACCCCCTGGGCAACCTGTTCCAGTGCTCTGCCACCCTCACTGTGAAGTTTTGTCTCATATTTAAGCAGAATCTCCCATGTTCCAATTTGCACCCATTGCCCCTTGTGCTATCATTGGGTATCACTGAGAAGAGGCTGGCTCCATCCTCCTGACACTCGCTCTTTACATATTTATAAACATAAATAAGGTCACCCCTCAGTCTCCTCCAAGCTCCCGGCTCCCTCAGCCTTTCCTCGTAAGGGCGATGCTCCACTCCCTCAATCACCCTCTTGGCTCTGCACTGGACTCTCTCAAGCAGTTCCCTGTCCTTCCTGAACTGAGGGTCCCAGAACTGGACGCAATATTCCAGATGTGGTCTCACCAGGGCAGAGTAAAGAGGGAGGAGAACCTCCCGACCTACTAACCACACCCCTTCTGATACACCCCATGGTGCCACTGGCCTTCTTGGCCACAAGGGCACAGTGCTGGCTCATTATCACCCTGCTGTCCACCAGGACCCCCAGTATATCATAAGGGCTGCCAGCAGTTTTCGGCACTTGCATTACCATCATACGAAATTAAAAGAGCAGCACAAAAACAACAGTTTTAAGATTGAACAAGGAAAAGAACTGCCAAGAGAATGCTGTGTTCAGCCAGCTCGTTGGGCTAATGGGTAAGGCAGCTTTATAAAACCGAATTTCCCAAGCTTGTGTTAAGCAAGTCAGTGCTCTCGAGCTCCCAGGATAAGAAATCAGCTACTGTACCCACAGAGCAAAAGCAGCAAAGAATGTCCCATCCCTGCCACCAGTGATTCCCCTCAGTCTAAAACAGGCATCCAGATAAGGGAAAAGGAACTGGGACCTACTTGACAGAATATGATTATCTGACAGAACTCTACTGGGAACTAGACTGAGAACATACATTCACTTTGTAAATCTGACAAGTTTTTTTTTCCAACCTGTGTGATTTTTCTTTGCACTGGATATCAGCAGCCTTAATAAAATGGACTGTTGAAAAGAAAGGCAACTATTTACTTTTATCCTTACACCATATGCAGAATAACCCTTTTTTATGAAGTCATATTACATTTTCATGCTTTTGAGTATTAAGTATTTTCAATTAAGTCTGATTATTACATTGACTAATTTCAATCTGCTCTTTTGTTTTCACAGCTCAGGATATAGTACAATTATTTCAAAAGAAGTGATTGTTTTTTCTGTCATATTTGCTTTTGATTACAAAAGTACAACAATCTGTGCTTATGTGTCAGTTTATGTATCAGATCTCATCCATTGCAACCATATAACCAGATTTATTCAATAATTATGAAGGTGTATTTTAAACAATAATTTTTATTCGTACATAACCTAGGACTAATAAATCCCTACCATGTCTTGATTAAAACTAACTTTGATATATCAACTCTACTATCTGAAGTTAATTTTAATCATTTCCATCATAATCATTATAGCTCTGATACCCACTGTTCCTTCTCTCATGAAGATTAGATTTTTTCCACGTAGATTCTTGATGGAAACCAGCACTGAAAGACCGACCCAGTCGTCCGTGCTGCTTTTTAGAGATATTGTCTTCACTCTCAGATTTGGCAATACCTTGTCCTTGTGTTTGGGATTGTTTATCCTGTCTGACATTTCCAAATGGAAAATTCCAAGGACCAAATCTTTGCCAGTTAAGTCTCTGAAAGGCAATGATGCAATGAAGATTTCCTCCAACCTAATCGAAGTAAAAAGGTTATTCATTAAATGCAGATAGACACTTCTGTAACATAAGCAGATATTTGAAATAAAGTTCCTTCAGGGTAACAGAATTCTTAAAACAGGAAAAAAAAAAAAAAAAAAAAAAAAACACTACAACCACAACACCACCGTACCCACAAACAAACAAGAAACTTCTATTCAATCAATTTTGATCAATTTCTAGATTCCACTACTGTCTTTCTCATCTTTTTAAGTTATTTATTTTATCTTTCATGGGCTAGTATAACCTATCTTCTGCTAGTCTTTCATTCTCCAGCTATCATGCAAATTATTTGCTCCGGTCCCTTCTCGTGTTACTGACACGATCTTCCATAGTGTCTCCACATTTGAAATCATCTCTTCAGCCTCATAGACTGAAGATCTGGATTTCTCATAGACTTTTAATCTGGAAGTTAAATGCAACCCTTACCCACAAGATATGGCCCCAGCTATTGGAAAGACAGCTGTATGTATTACCAGTAAATAAAAAGAACAGATGCACATGCATTCTTCTAGATTTGATCCTACCCTACCGTATTTTCTTTCCAGATTACACACAGCTGGAAAGTCGTGCATCAAGAAGATGAGTCCATAATTTGTCTGTAGAATATTTCTATACTTGCTGAAGCTGTATTTTAAGCCAACAAGGTTAAATACTGTGACCAAATATATGGTATTTAAAGACATCCTGGTTTACCCTAGCATATGCCATGCTACTGCTATATCCTATCTTGTCCTGCAAGTAAATATAAATGACTGGTATTTGAGTATCCACATTTGACTTGCTTTCTGCAATAGTTAACACTTTTTTTTTTTTTTTTTTTTCTGTAAAGTTATCTTACACTGCTTAAGTATGAATAGGTTTCCCAAACTCTACCACAAATTTTCTTCCCACCTTGGTTAACTTTACCTTACCTTCTTTGTTTTTCGATGCTGCAATCCTCTCTCTAGGTGTCGAATATCTAGATATTCTGGATTTTGGGTATTTAGGTCAGTGACAATATCTGTCCACCTGCAGAATAAGATTATTACTACTTGGCTAACAATATGAAGCCTCACCACCACTAAGACTGCTGTACACGCATGTAAACAGAGATCTGAGTCTTTAACAGTGATTTAAAGATAAACAACTGTATAAAGATTTAAAAAATGTCTCAGTATTGGATATCAAGCTAGATATAAAAGCGCCACTTTTAATCAAAGCTTTCAGGTGATTATTGCTGCTCTTGGCAAACAGCTTCCAAAATGAGTAAGAATATCGTGAGTCATTAGTTGCATTGCTTAGCAAATCACCAGTTTGTTAAAGGGAGAAACAAAGCATTTTAGGCAAGGAGAAACGTTCCTTTTACTGTATTTAATCCTCTTGCTGTTTTGTAGTATTTCATTTGAACCCATGTTTTGCTCATCCACTGTGTTCACCACACAGCTCTCACCGTAACTCAGGTTCCATTCTATTCAAGTCTCATTTGTAATAAACTACCCCATTTACTCAGATCTTCAAGCTTTCATAGCTCCTTCTAGTCTAACTGAAACAAATATCCCCACATTCTACACATCTGTAAGCCTTCACATCGCCTTTCCAGTTCTTTCAATGTCTAAATACTTGTTTAACATAACCTTCCAAGTTCAGAAAATAGATTTTCACCCCAACCTTTTTCCCCTCCTACCTGAAACACAGAACTTTTTGCGAGCTCCTGGTGGGACTAAAGCAGGAAGACAAATGTCTCCATGATCAAAAATAATATTACAGACTTTGTATTATGTATTCAAAAAGCTTTTGCTGTGCCATCTGTAGCTCATACACCACAGGACAAATATCTGTCAGCAGGATGCATAGTATTTTGTTTTTCAACACAGCAACCAGTGCATAATATGTTTTGTTGCACTCAATCTCAGGAGTCCAAAATATGCAGGTATTTACAGCTGTGAATATAGTCACATCACCAAAGAAAATTAAGTTTTAGGTACTGGAATCGATCTGACTGACTATGAAACCAGATCAGATAAGCACTTTCAAAAATTTTTTGCAACACAACTGGGAAAATAAAGAGGAAACGAAGCAAGTTTTGTGTGCTTCTTCTTTCTCCAAACAGCTCTTTTCCCAATGGAGCAAAAACTACAAAAAATCACTCCAGCATTAACTTCTGTGCATAGCGAAGAATTTATTTGGTAAAACTGGAACTGGTTTCCTGAGCAACAGAATTCTTTTGTACTGGTCCCTCCTTCCAGGAATTAGTATTAAGCATTATGAACCAGCATGTCAAGTAAAGCTGAGAAAACTGTTCAATTAATTTATCATGACAAATATAATCAATGAGAATTTTATCTAGAACCCTCTAGCTATGCGTTTGTGTCTAATTTAGTCATCAACTTCTTAGGAAACAGACTTCATCATGAATATAAGGGAACAATGCAGCAGATTACAGGTTGTACCAACACCTACGCTAGGAGATGTTGAGATATCCAGTGCACCCCCAACATGTAGCCAAGTACTTCATCAGTTGCAGCATAAACTCATCCAAGGTTCACATGGCCTATAAATCACAATTGGCATGATTGCAGGCACCCTGCGTGTCTTTTCTGCCTGACTAATACAAGCTCTGTCACACTCAAGAGAAACAGGCTTTGGCTTTCAGCAACCAACACGTGTCCTGCCACATGATCTAAAACTGCCAAGCTAGCCTTGAGGTCAAAAAGAAGTTTCTTATTAAAGCACCTGTTTCTCTTAAAACTACAGTATATTTGTTCTTTTGAACAAATAAGTCAGTCAGTAGCTCTGAACAGATACATACAAATTGTTCTTAAAGAAAGAACATTTAGAATTCCTACCAAGTAACATACCTTTTACAGTGTATCGTTGGATGTTTTCTGCTTGGCTCTCCAATTAAGATCCAATATTCTACTTCTTGCTGCAAGACACGACCTCTGTTCAATAGAGGATACAATCCCAGTAAGATTTATTGTGCATACTAAAGAAAAAAGAGATTAACATTCTATACATACATGTACTCTTTTTTTTTTCTTTTTTTTTTTTTTTAAGGATTATCTGTGTTTTTTTTTTCTCACCCAAACTAAAAACAGCTCCTCTAGCATTTTCAATTGCCTACAGGGAAGCTTTCTGTTTCACAAAGCTTGAAAGCAAGACAGAAGAGCTATTGCTTATTATTTGGGAGAAAGACAAATCTTCTTCAAAAACAGTGTTACTCAGTTAGCCGGTCTAATGTAATATAAAACATATGCAAAAAAAATGCAAATAAGAGTTGTGGAAAGCCACATGAGGGAGAACAAACTTCTTCTTCCCGAGTTCTGACTTCTACCAGAGCTACGGAAGAGCTCCTTCCACTCTTTGCAAACTACACCCCGCTTAATAGTTATTACTAAAAGCCACAGGGTAACCTGGATGAAAATAACTGGTAACTTCAACCGCTTCCTCCTAAGCATCCAACACAGTAAAAAACAAAACCCTCAACTGATACTGATTCAAGTTAGTTAATTTCAAGATACTTAAAGCCTGTAGTAGCTGGTTCAGGAAAAATTCGTGACAGACCTAAGGGCAGACTGATGAGATACGGAGGCTTGTTCTGTGACTTCCCGTGTGTAATTATCCTGTGAAAAACTAATTTATTTTCAACCATGACAAAACCTAAGAATTTTCTGCAGTAGTCATTAGGCAGCATACATATGGCCTTACCGCTTGCAACAATTCGTTTACTTGCTCTTAAAATTCCCTGTAAAATATCAATGTATGCCATCATTCTACAGGCAGGAAACCAAGACACAGGATAGATTAATTGACTTACCTAAAGTCACACTGGAAGTCTGTGGTTGAACTGGGAACTGAACCCAGGTCTCCCGAGTCCAAATCCAGCAACCTAAGATCATACAGGAAGTCTGTGGGTGACCTAAGAACTGTCTACTAAGCTCAGCCTAGCAGCCTATCTACCCATTTCTTTTTAACCTTAAATGTTCTTAGTTTTATTTTCAAATAAAAACTTCTTACAACTAGAATGCAAAAACAGGTAAGCAAGAACTGCTACAGAATCTATTGACTGTGCTTCTGGAGTCTAAACATAATTATTCCCAGTAAGATATCAGAAGATACAAAGAGAACAGGATGCTTCACTAGTTTGAACTCAAGCCTAAAAGAATATATAAGCTCCTTGAACTCATTATTTCATGTTACGTTTTTAGGAGATAAAACCTTTTTTTAGGGGGGAAAAAAAAAATCCAATACTGACTTAAAAATAACATCACAGTACATCTCCAAATCATTTCTCTTGTTCATTTCTAACCAATATAAATTCAAACTAGATATATAAGGCATCGTAAGCTCCTACACATTGAACCACACTTCTTCTCTAACTGCACTTTCAATCTAGTACACTTGTTTGTTTTTTTTTTAAACTCCTTTTCTCTCCCAGTGAACATTCTTAGTAAGTGATGGAGTAAGCAAGTCATAAACCTTTTGGTAAACTTAAGCAGATTGATGTGTTGGACTTCTATTTGGGACACGTTTTCTTAACTCTTGTCACTCAAATGGCATGCCAATGTCAATGAATGGAATCATAATTAAAAAACCCACACCTTCTGTATTCTTTTGTTCATATACTAAAAGTTTTCATTAACCCCTTGGTCACAGCCTCATGCTGGGAACAAATGAGATTCATATGATTATGCTTTATTGCCTCCACACAAATACCACTGTGAACTTTAGAAGCCAAGCTAGCATTCTTCATTCCTTGACGTGATACTACAGCTTTCAACACAGCAAAACACAGGCTGCTTGGTAAGCAAAATGCAAGAATGAGGCTCGTCTTGCATCAGCAACTATTCTCTTCATTGCTTAGTACTCCATGCTATCAGTATCTGCTAATTTTGTCAGAGATTTTCTTATGCTTATTGATACTACTACTAAATATTGACCAACAGGTGAACCTTGAGACTGCAACACAAACCTGCAGCACATACTGTGCTTGCAAGCACTTTGAGACAGGAAAAACAATTTAATTGTATATGATTCTGTGAACGATGCAAAACTTAGTAGTAGTAGTACTATTATCATCATTGTTGTTGTTGTTATTATTATTGTTATTATTATTTTCCTGTCTTAATAAACTGTCTTTATCTCAGCTCACGGGTTTTACTTTCCCGTTTCTCTCCCCCATCCCAGAGAGGGAGGGGGGGGAGGGTGAGTGAACGGCTATGTGGTGTTTAGCTGCCAGCTGGGTTAAACCACTATAAAACTACACTCAGCGTATCATACAGCAGCAAGTAAAACGCCTTACAAAATCTCAGATAAAATTTGCTAAGGCTGAAAACGTTCAAAATCTTGAGACAATCTGTGCTTGTTTTTGTTTTTTAAATCAAGGATATCCCCTAAACTCAGTATGAATACCAACGATATTACCCTTGTTTTAAACCTGTATCAACTATCCCATTATTTTATCCTGCGTAACCCTGTCACCCTGACAAATCTGAAATTATTCAAGTTGTCATATTTTCATTCTAAAACAATTGGCAAATCAAGTTTCTCCTGGTCTTTCAAAACTACTTCCTCATTGGAAGAGTTGTTTAAAAGAGCCAAACATCCTATGACAGTCCAGAGATCCCTTCAAGCTTCTCCCTCTCCCTCTTTTCAAGATTCTTGGTAACAAATTGTTCAGTTAGCTTTATTTTCCTAAACCTTAAATTCCCGTTTTATCATCATCATCTTTCTTAGTCAACACTGAAAAAAAAAAAAAAAAAAGTACATGATCACCATACTGCTGGCTGTACTACAAGATCCTGTTTTCCCCATCCACAAACATTTGTTTCTGCAGTTACAGATTTCGTATTTACTTCACAATGGATTAATATCACTGCTAGGCTTTTTGCTTCTCATTTATAGAGCAAGTCACACACAAACTCAACTGCAGTCACCTTACTTTTTTCAGTATACAAGGTTGTATTTTTCAGGCTAGCTTTCTTTATTTGCCCTTCAGGCAGATAACTACCTTACCTACACATCTTTTAGCATCTTCTTAGTACCAGTATGGTTTTCTGTTTAAATTCTCTCAATCTAGCTTGTTCAGTTGTGTTTAGTTTTGTTAAGTCAATCCTTTCAAACTACAGCAGTGTTTTGCTATTTCAAACATAAATGCTTTTACAACATACAATGAAATGTTATTTTAGGGAAAAAAAATGCTATCAACTTCACAGGAAATTCTTTTTTGTACATTTCTCCCCTAAGATAAGCATAAGCATATCATCTTACCTATACGCTTTACTAGCTTTTACTGGGGTTGCTTCAAATCCAATTGGACAAAAATAATGGTTCTGGCAATGGTAGATGTAGGCCATTGATTCCTCTTTCAGTCCACGTGTTAGCTTTGCAAGGGCTCCCAAGGCTACAAAAGAAAGTTAATGTTACAGTCCACAGTGCTTTGGATCCTCCATATCATATTTAGAAAAAGAGACTTATTTCCTAATATAAAATAGTTACATCTGCTTTTTGTTGTTATTTTTTTTTTTTGTTCGCTTGTTTTCCAATTAGAGGATGTGATCTAACAGCGCACACAAAATACAGTGCTCATTTAAAACTTGTAACCTAGTTTGTGTCCTGCCTAGTAGAAAAAAAAAGTTCAGATCTGTCCCACAGTCTTTTCTAGAGAAATGGAATATACAGTATGCATTATATTTAGACCAAAAACATATTAAAAATTACTTTTTTCTCAAAAAAAAAAAAAAAAAAAAAGCAAAAGTATCTCAACTTAGGAAATACACATTAAAACTTAAGGCAATCCCACTGCTCTAGTCAGACGAAGTCAGATAGCAATGACACTACTGAAACACCTGAAAGCTTTCAAACACTTAGGTGTCATGAGCTTCTTAAGAGTCTCGGAATCACCTCCCATACTGAGGATACCATATTCTGTAACATAACTACAAGGCTCAGTTTCAAGGAATGTGAGAAAAAATGCTGAAACATGGTATTCCATTTAAGAATTTCAAAAAATAGCTGAACACACAACAACTGATAAGTGAAGAACAGTTTGCTGGGATTCTCATTTTAATAATCTGCCCCATAACTTTTTTCATCGTGGTTTTATCCTTTTAAACTACCCTTCCAGTTAGAAGACAAACAGCCAAACTGAGCCAAAGGCTAATAAATTGTATATAAAACCCTAACTTCTCTTTAGATAGCACACTTAAAAGCACGCATAAAAATGCAGCTTGAGCAGCAACTTAGAAGTAATTACCTAACATTTAGAGTCAAATGTTAGCTAATGGCAGGTATAACAAATGAGTGCACTAACTTAAATATGTATTTTTAGAAGTACAAAACATTTAATAAAGGTATTACAATAATACTTTGGTGCTGTATATTCTAAATTTTTATACAGAGATTTCCAAAACGTTGAAATAAAAACGTGTTGCTCCCCTGGCATTACAGCAAATACCTCTTCTAGGAAAACTGGATACCTTAAAATTCCATCTTTGTGATTGAAACCACACAGAATCAGAGAATGCATCTTATTTTTTAAAGATTACAGATGAAAGTATTAGCAAAATAAGGGAAAAAGTAAAATTAGAAAAAATCAGGCAATTTGGAGTTATTTGATACCTTATCTGAAACTGGAAACAATACTAACAATTTGTCCTGTCAAATGCTGCACATTGTGGGACTTTTCACTTTATATACTGTAAGATGAATGTTTTAAGATTAGCTGCTTACCAGTTTCTCCAGCTGTCTTGTTCTTCCCATGAGGTTTATACAGAACATATGAGCATCCCTTGATATGGAAGTGATCATTTATTTGCCTAAACCATCTGAAACAATAAGCTTAAAGATTGTAGTAACTCAGTAGTTATTAAATGCAATTTTCTTTTCTCACACTTCTCTCTGCTGGGCAGTTTAGAAAACAAGCCTCAGTGTATTACTAAGCACCTGCCACACTAGTATACAAACTGCAGATGACCAGGGTACATAATACAAACGGATCATTCTATGAACGTAAATAAATATTCGTAACCTTTCCTTTCACTTTGCTTTTCCAGACCTGATACAGAACCATAATAAACAAAGGGCTAGATTTAGAAATGTTGGTCCTATTCTGTAGAATTCAGTCACATCTAACTTTCAATTACTCAGCCTTTAGAAAGGCTCTCAAATTATTAAGTGCTAAGCTTTAGCCATGATTTGTAAGGTGTACAACAGGAATTTTCTAAGACATTAGAAGGCAGGAGACTTCATTGGGACATTCTGCATAGCATGTTGGGCTTCTGTCATACAAATTTTACATTCCCAAAGCATTACAGCAGTCTAGTACCAGAACTCCTCACAGCAGAAAGTGACAGTAGATCTGACAAGAGGATTTTGTCTCAGATATTTACTTCACAGCATTACAAGATTCAAATTCACCTCCCCAAAGATAGCACCTCAGTCATAAAACTATGTTATGATGGGTTTGTCTCTCAGTCCTCCTGTTTTCCAGTCTGCCAAATGCTTAAAATGATTTGACCAGCAAGAAAAACAAATAGATAAATGAGGGTAACTTTTCTGCAGCACATAGGGCACTCAGCATGGAACAGAAAGAAGGATGCCAGGTATTACTTTTTGCTATACAGACTGTTGGCATAAAGAGACAGAATATTCTGTCAACTTGTTCTATAACGGCTGACATACTCCTAGGAGGTGCAAAATCTGTATCTGAGTCTTCTAAGGCACAGAAGGAAGTTTTCATGACAGTCTTCAATGATCTAGACAGTATGCTACTATTTAAGAACAGACTGCTCCCACATTTTCAATCCAGTGCCCACATTCTGTGCCAAAACATATATGTTACATTCAAAAAATACTAACTAGATCACATGTGATTCACAAGGCTAGTACAAAACTGCAAGATTTTTGAATCTCATAAATGGGTAACACACCAAAGCCTTTTTAAGATGTTCAAACCTCGAGGCTCTGTTTAATTCTAAAAGTTCTCTGAGTTTAGTAAAACATGGAATGGACAAAGATTTTAGACCTCACTCCTCAAAATCAGGAAGCAGCAGAGCAGAAAGGAAATAATTTGAAAGTTCAAGCCTTCTGTAATTCCAGGATGAGATGTCTGGGTGAATATGGGTCTAAATAGCTCCTTTGCTCAATGAACTCATTATCTCATTTATATATATATATATATATATTTTTTTTTTTTTTTTTTTTTTTTTTTACACAAAACTACTGATGTATGAAGAGCCATTTCAGGCTATTTTAATGACAGTAACAGGCATTTAACAAAGACAAGAAAATGAGGGTAAAGAACAAAATGAAGGTAAAGAACAAATTTCCTAACCACAAGATGGATTCATTGGAGTATTATACAACCATTAATCAAATTGAAACAAAAAAATTAATACAATTTCATGTTCTCATGATCTAACAACACCTGCACCATACATAACAGCTAGTGTAAAAACCCTTTGAAAAGTTGCACTGGATACTGTCAGAGCACCCAGATACGCTCTGCTATTTTAAAACTTAAGATGACTATTTTTTTTTTTTTAAATAGATGAATTACTACCGCGTCTTTAGAGATTGTATGATCTAGTTTTTTATCATGACAGTTTTGCATATATTAACTATTTGGCTGCATCAAAAGAATCAACCATACCTCATTAAAGTTGTATTTCCAGTAAATGGACCAAACCTAATGTCTTCAAATGGGGGTTGAAAACCCAGTATGTGTAAAGCTTCTTCTTGAGTAATAGGTGGCAAACTGGAAATAAAGATGTATAATAAAGAAATTAACACCACATTTTAGACTATTTAGAGGAAAAAAGTAAGTGTGACTTACCTGCCAGCTCCCAGCGTACTATATAAGAAATTCCAGCAAGATACTAATGAAGAAATTCCACAAGAAGTTTTATACTGAGGTCGGCTAATACAATACCTAAAACACAAGAACAACAAACACATCAGTAAGAATTCTTTACTTGGTTACTTGAGCAACCTGAACTTCTTTTCTTTGTGTCATGCCCCTGAGGTGCCAAGCTCTACTACAAGGTTTCACTCTGATTGTATAAAAGAATGCATACTTAAAACAAACAGACAAAAAGGAGCAAACATACTAATATATTTCTTTATGCTTGTCAGATATTACTACTCACTATCATACAAACAGGTCAAATTTCTAACAGCACCATAGGAGTTCTGTACAAACGATCCTGTAGGAAAAACGGTTCTATACTAATACAACATAGTTTGATCCTGTCTCTTCTAACATATGATCTTCTAGTAAACTGAGTTTGTGACAATCTAACAAAGAATGCTGTCCGGGTTTCAGATTCTCTAGTCTAACTTCCTAACGTCATAGACATACAATAAGAACCAGAGGAGTTCATTAAACTAAGTGAACTATGTTCATATGATATACATTGAGAGAACTGACAGGTTCTGATCTAGTATTTCCAACTTAAAACAAAAATCAGGAGTAATATATGTATCAGCTCGACACTTAATTTTTGCATGACTGTGCTTGTGAGCTTGCAACTTTTCTAAACACTGAACCCTCACATAATTTTTTTCCATATTGAAAGAAGTTATTTAAAAACAAAAATGTGTTTAGAATTTCACAGGATGGGAGGGAAGCTCTTCTTCTTTCTTTACTTTAGAAAGTAAGAGATTTAGTGTGCGTATGTTTAGCAAGCCCATAGAGTAGATCTATTAAAAATGATTAAGATATAACTCGGGAGTCTTAAATAAAAGAACCAGCAATGGTGTCTACCTATAAATTTTACAGGGATAACCTTAAATGCATTTCGTAAATACTACCATCTCCGGAGGTCCAACACTTTCCTCTCCTTCACATCCTCAAGAGCAGAGCGCTGAGGACACTCCCTGTATTGTTTGCTTTTTTTTTCCACAGATTTTTTCTTTGTCGCTTGTTTCTTCATGTTGCCTGCAAAGCAGATTTCAGAAATAAATAAATGAGGAATCCTGTTTACCTTTTACATCTTTCTCCATACATATTTTTAGTAATAGCATGCACCTCAAATAACAGATGATGGCTGTGTTAGTACATGCAAACTGGGACTAAACATTAATTGATGGATAAAATAACCATTTTGGTTATTGGTTATTTGGTTATTAGGGATTTGTAAAATCCCAAAGCACCCGTTAGGTACATAAACAATGGCATGTTTCTCTGGGAAGAATTAATGATGATCTGCTCAACTGTTCAGAGAAAGCAGTCAATCTGAAAACTTCCTAATGAGTTTTATCAGCTGTCCCATAAACACATTCTGTGAAGATCCTAAAAGGCTGAAAATATGTTGCCAAACTAGAGAGATCAACATGAACCTCCCATCACAGAACACTAAATGCACAGAAAAATACAATTGAACATTTGCTTTTCAAAGCCAAGCTGTGTGACCAGCTACTTTCTGATTAAAACTTATACACCCATTCAGTAAGACTAATACACCCCTAAAGCCACTGAGGCAGTGAAAAAACAAAAAGAGTTCAGTCATGTGTTAGAGCAGAAATATTTGTTCAATTATGAAGTCTTCATATCCAAATAAAATATAATACATTTTAGAGAAACTGACCATCCTGGAAGATGTTATCATTGCTTCTTATATTTAAGGACACTACCTGTACACATGAAAAAACAATGGCAATTTTCCAAATTCCTATTTAAGTTTTGCTAAACTGGTCTCACAATAAGACATATAAAACTGCAATTTGACCAGCTAGCCAACACATTAAGGGAAAAAAAAAAAAAAAAAAAAAAAAAAAAAGAAGCTATAAGCAGATGTAGATAAGCAAAGAATTACAAAACGAAACCATGTGTGTATGTGAGCGTGATTCACAGCAGCAGTCTGAGAAAGCACATAGGAGGCAGCAAAGCCAACTATAACGAAATGGGCCCCCTAATAGCGTAAACATACAGCAAATGAAAATATACACAACTTCATTAGAGAAACCAACTGCTCTCCTAGATAATTAATAATTTCATTTACTTCTTGTAATGAATAAAGCATACCTTTATTTTCAAAACATATCTATGAAGCATCCTCAAACACTTCTGCAAGTGACAAAACTGTACTTAACAGGTAGAAGTAATCATTGCATAACGCACCGGGTTCTACTACAGAAGTTTTTAAAAGCCACCAAAACAAAACAAAACAAAAAAAACAAACAAAAAAAAAAAAACAAAAAAAAAAAAAAAAAAAAACAAAAAAAAAAACAACCTACACAGTAAAGTACAAGCAAGCCTTGTTTTAGAGCCACTTATCCAGGCAGCTACATTTGGCTTTCGTTCCTCCTACCTCACTCTCTCCTTTGCTGATGAGCAAGTTGTTTGAAATGATGTGCAGGCTCTCCTACAGCACTCAAGTAATGTGAGTTGCTGACCTTCCCTCTCCAAAACCAAGCTCTGAAATGAATCCTTTCTCTAACACAACAATCCAACGTCTACCACCTCACCTGCTTTGTTCTTATGGTTTGTGGTCACGCTGTTGAATTCTGACTTGTCTATTTCCCATGCCAGTGGCAGCTTTCCAAGACTGCCAGACAAGTCTTCCAAGTTAGAATCTTCACCGTAGATTATGTCTGAAGCACCAGTTTGAACACCCAGCAAGCTAGGTGTGTTATTTCCAACGTTTAAGGCAGCACTGCTTGACAGGCAGGCACTAACTGAAGCACTTGGGCTTTTACAAATAGATGTTACTCTGTTTAAAAAAGCATAGTCTGAGCAAATGGTATAAAATTTCTCTCGTGTATGAGTCACAGGACATCCCCATGGGTAATGCCCATCTCCCCTAGACACCAGCGATGCAGTGGAGGTATCTGACATGCAGTATGGCTTTACGGGATCATGAAGAGAAGCTTCTGGGGATTCTTTTCCAGGTTTCTTTCCAGTGTTTCCATTGTTTCCAGAACCATTCTCCTTTTCCTCTTCCGAAATGTTAGGCATTGAATTGTATTGAAAGAGTATTGCACAGCTATGAATATTTTGGTTTATGTGGTGATTAGCACACAGTTTGCATCATTGCCTCCATTGCCACTGCAAGTTATTGATGAGGTACCTGAAAGGAAACGAGATGTTAGTACTGGTGCCTTAGTCAACCTAAAAATACACACGAAGAAATACACATTTCTGAGCCTGCATACTAATACATTGAAAGACCTTTCAAAATATATCAAAACACACATCTAAGCGTCTCTAGAATTCTATAAACAGCACTTTTTATCATTTCTGAAGTGCCAACCACCACAGCGATACTGCAATGGGAACATCATGAGTAAATACCCTCATAAACCTGCACAGGAGCTCAACACGGATTGTAACGGCTCCCTACACTTACATAATTGTGGTTGATTACTCCTGCCCCCTTAAGGTCACAATACCTTGCGCAGATAAAGCATAAAATAACTTATAGAAAATAACAGACCACTAAATCGCTTAATTTTGAAGCAACCTGCACACTTCTGCCGCAGGCAAAGTTCAAGCGGGCAGAAAATGGCAGTAACCCTTATCCCTGCTCACAGCAAATCGGCAAAGCCACCTTCAGTCCGCTCCACCGCCTTCCTTAAGAGGCGGTCAGGGGCTCCCTCATATCTTTGCGTGACTCTTATTCTACAAAACGGGTGGGGGGGGAAAAAAAAAAAAAAAAAAAAAAAAAAGAGAGAGAGAGCAACGCCCGGCAGCAGCCCCGGGGTCCGGCCACCATCCACCAAGGCCCCTCACAGGCCGGGGAGGGGGCTCCGGAGGTAACGGCCGCGGGGGGCTGTGGGGGGGGTGTTGAGGGCTCCGCTCCGCCGCCCCCGGCCCCTGCCCGTTACCTGCGCGCCTCCCCGCGGCGGCGGAGCGGGAACGAGCGCGCGCCGGAAACGGACGCGGCGCGCGATGGCGGGCGGAGGGAGGGGGGCGCCTGACGCGGTTGCTGCTCAGTGTCCCCCCCCCCGCTGCTCCCTCATGGTCTCGTCCGGCGGGCCGGGCTTTGCGGGGGGATGTGGGGGAGGCGGGCGGGAGAGGCAACGGGGAAAGAGCGCGGGGGGGGAGGGGGTTACCTGCGTGGTGGCTGCCGTGTGGAGGGGCGGGGCTGTGTGGGAGGGGAGCGCTCTCACAAGCGCTCACGGACCTGGCGCAGGGTGCCAGGGCTCTCTCGGTGTCCGTGGGGCCGCGGCACAAGCGCAGCGACGATGCTTCAGGAAAACTGCGTGAGGAGACAAAAGGTTATTTCAGAAAACAGCGTGTAGAGGTGCAGGAAATGTTTTCTTGCCTCATCCTTGCAGTGATGTTTTCAACGTCAGCAAGTATGGTGACTGAAGACATGAGTGGGGCGCTTTGGGCACAGCCACAATTAATTAAAATTTATTTATATTAAAATAATGCGATTTATAACATTAAATAATCATTTATATGGCTCACTGTGGTTATTCCAGAATTAAAAAAAAAAAAAAAAAAGTGAAAAACTTGAAGTGTGTTGCTGAGAAAAGATTCAGCACTAGTACAACGTAGTGCCCTCAAACCTGTGCCCTCAAACACATGCCCTAATCCGAGCAAGTTTCTGTGAACAGTGCTTCAAATAATGGCAATAAGAGTTTAAATCTCCTCAAAACTCCTCAGAAAATCTCCTCAAACACTGGAGTTGGTTGGTAGTTTTCAGTGATTGGGTTGAGCAAAGCGGCAAAAGCTCTGTAGGGCTCATTGGCAGGTCAAAGTTTGCCATCCCATGCCTATAAATACGACAAGCCCTATATCAAGTTCAGGATTTTGTGTGGCTTCATCCTAAAGCAACCTTCCTCTCGGATGGAGAACAGAACCCCTCCTGCCTTTGCCAGCTGGAAGCCTGTTGAGCCTTAGTCGGCCAACAGCCTTTGAAGTAATTAAACAATTCTGCCTCCAAAGCATTTTTCACTGAGCCAAATTACAAGCATTGGGATAGCAACAATGTTGGCTTTGCCAGCCAGAACTAAAATTAGGTTACATGATTTATTTTACAGCTTGTTTGGGTGCTGACAAATAGTGCCAAATCTGTACACAGACTCCCCAAGCTGTATTTATGTGGGGGAAGGAAAACTGGAGGAAAAAGACAGGACGGTTGAAATGTGTCACCTTTATTTCATTGCTGTTGCATTTTCCTTCATGTGTCAGTGCTCCCCTACTAGGAAGAGATAGTACACGCTTGGATTTCTACAGCTATGAAGTTTATTTTTAAGCAAAAATATCTTTAAAGTTCTATTAAAGGAGACTAGCTTGTTTCAAACAGCAAAGCATAAGCTGAGAAGGAGTGTGATTTCATCCTGTAAAATACATCCAGAAAGTAAAGATGGGGGAGAGAGAGGAGCTAAAGGATCACAGATATAAAATATGGCCTGCATAATTTTTTAGATTGGAAATTGGAAGTCTTCTATCTTCCATACTAGTGGAATGCAGTCCTGAAAAATCATGCCAATAAGAACAGCAGGAGACAAAAAATAAATTTTTAAAAGTTGGAACTTAACAATTTGTAAGGCATTTTGTGATGAGGTTGCTCCTTGGAAAAGACTAAATTTATGGGCCCATTTGGCCCTTGCTCAGCCTGTGATTTTCTCAAAGGAATTGATTTCTGTGTGCTTTTTATAAATACATTTGCAGTATTTCAAAATGCAAAATCTCTTCAAAATTCAAGATTCCTTGATGATGATACTCAATGTTTCTGTATTGTTTGCCTTAAAGAGAGAAAAACAATAAAGAGGAAAATTGGAAGTATCTCATGGAATTGAAGTTCTCGCAGAAAGAAGCTTTAATTTTGAGAAGGTTTCCATAGCTGTACAAGAAAGAGAAGCATTTGAGTATGTGTACATATGCATTTAAGAACAGTGCCAATGTCTGCATTTGCTCTTCTGTGCGATAGGAGTTGCACTGCTTTCAGTCTGGCAATAGCCATGATCAATTTCAAGAAACTGAGAGTTCATTTTAAACCTCTGTCCCTCAAGTCTTAAAAAAAAAATAAAAAATCTCTGATTGATAGGATAAATATTCTGGTATTTTCCACGTTGTCTTCCTAATTTGGAAATCCAGATCTTCCTCATTCAATGTTTCTTAAGAAATTTTCATAAGAAAACTACTGGTGCTATCATACGAGGGGAATATGAGAAGTCCTCTCCATTTAGCTCTTAGCAAACCTGTGGGTCCACCTCCTAGGAGGATGTAATTAGCAGTACACACTACACCCACAATGCTGATGAAACCCAAGTGGTCATGCAGGAGCCACCAGGATCTCATTTGTTCCAGACGCACCTGCTGCACTGCCTGTGCCTCATTACTGCGTTATGAAGCACAGGGCAGCTGCTGAGGACTTTCCCTAGCATGACTGTCCTTATCCACACTGGATGTACACAGGTCCCATGCCTGGACATTTGGTGCCTCACCAGCACTCGCGGCTCTGCAGTGCCATCCCACCAACGCACACCTTGTGTAGTGTGCCAGCTCATCAAGCCAGAGCATTTCCTATTTCTTCTCTGCAGTTCAGGGTCTTTGGTGGGTCTTTGAACTTCCTTGAAGACAATCCTGTAGGTTTCTGATGCAAGAGAGGCTCCAGGATTTGCTCAGAGCTGCAAAAACAACTTGTTAATCTGGACTTTTTTCCACCTCTGCTGTGCATTATATCCCCATTCAGAAAAGGTGATTCACTCTAGTTTCCACAATTTCACCCCACTTTTAAAAAACAAACAACAAAACAGATTTATATACATACATATATAATCATTCATAAAAGCAGAACTTTATAGCCAAATTCAAACCTTGTAGAGAAAAAAAAAAATGTAGAAACACATAGATGCATAATTGCCATTTGTCCACCTTAAATTGCCTTGTCTTGCTAGCTTCTTGATAACCTAGAAATTCCAGAGTTTTCTGGAGCGACTGCTGAAATAGGAAATGCTGGATAGTTAGTAGAAGCAAAATCAGCATATTTATGTGTGAACTGCTTCAGTAAACCTTGTGTCTTTTTACCCTTTTTATCTGTTCACTAGGTCTGGGGGTTTGGACTATTTTATGGATGAAGACCTGAATGTATAAAAGGTCTGGTTAACTGGTTATCGCAGTGGGCATGGAGCCTCCCTCAGGATTGCGGTGATGAAGGTGGCATCCCAAATGGTGATGCTTCTGGAGAGATTCAGGACCATGACCTCAGTCACAGGACTCTGTGTGGGGAGGATTTTACACACATATTTTCTTGACCGTAAACTCATTTCCCACACCGCTGTTACATGGGCGGTGCCAAGCACTGAGGGGACTTCGATTCGTGACATGGCTGCATGATAAAAAATAAAAAATAATAATAAAAAAAATACACGGACCAAGCCGGCTTTGCCGAGCTTCTTTCCACTGAGGTGGTCCCGGGGGCTGGGGGTCTTTGGGGCAACGGCCGCCAACGGCCAGCAACGGCCGCCAACGGCCAGCAACGGCCGCCAACGGCCAGCAACGGCCGCCAACGGCCAGCAACGGCCGCCAACGGCCAGCAACGGCCGCCAACGGCCAGCAACGGCCGCCAACGGCCAGCAACGGCCATTGCTGAGGGGACTACATCTCCCAGCAGCGCCGCGGCCGCGGGAAGTGCGGCACCACCCGCCCCTCGGGCAGCCGCCGGTGCTCGCTGCGCTCCGCTCGCCGCGGTCGCTGCGGGGATGGCGCCGTGAGGGGCCGAGGCAGGTCCCGGCGGCTTTGTCCCGGTCGCGGCTGAGCCGCCGCCGCCTTGCCGGGCGGTGTCCCCCCGCGGGGGGAGGCGCCGTCAATGCGTAGCCTGTGGCTGCTCGGCTTCGCGCTGGGGGTCGCCGCGGCGGGCGGCGCGGCGGGCGGCGGGGGCCGGGTGAGCGCGGAGCTCAGCGCCGTGTGGGGGCCCGGGCTGCGGGCGGCCGCCGTCCTGCCCGCCCGCTACTTCTTCGTGCTGGCTCTGGACGCGCAGGGCCGCAGGTAAGGACGGCGGCGGCCCCCTCCGGCACTTGGCAGGGCGAGGGGGACGGGGAAAGGGGGTGGTGGTGGTCTCCGTGCGTTAGTCTCTGAAGAGACTAACTTGCGAAGAAGCCAGTTAGTCTCCTTAGAGGTATCACATACTGTGCAGTGGGATGAGAGGAGAAAATAAAGAATCCGAAAACGACAAACAGTAAAGTGTCTAATTGGTCTAATCAACACTGTATGATTTTTTTTGGCTTTGTCAAGTACTCAACAGTAACTAATTTATGATATATCTGTTTGAGTGTCCCACTTGTTTCTGCTGTCAGGAATATCAGCATTTCAAGCAGGTAGGCACCAGATCAGTAGAGTCAATTAGTGTGTACTCTGTAGACTTTTAGGTAAACTTTGTAGGAATTAAATAGGTAAACTTAGTTTTTACAAGAAACTCATGGCTTTCGATTTCATCAGCTTGCCTTCTCATTTCTTCCCTAATCAGGTTTGCGTGGCTCTATTCAGGTATCCTTACAGGAATGGACTCCGTGTTATCCATTATTCATAGCCTGTGGTGATTTCTCCAGGGTTAGGGAGCATTTCCCACTTCCTAGGTCCAGGTAGATGCCTCAGCCACATCTCAACCCACTGTTAGGGTGCACCAGGGTTCTCCACACCTCTTCTGAAGTTTTCTCCAGGAAAGAAATTCTGACCTTACAACTAGTTAGGATGTGCTTGCAGTGCTCCAACCAGGTTGTCCAGATTAGATGCGCTGTGGCACATGCAAGTCTGGCAGGTGCCAGTTCAGCTTATCTTGGGCAGTAAATATTTCCTGTATTTTCTGACAGCTCTCCAGTATGTCTGGACAAGTATACATTGAATTACACAATCCTACTATAATATTTTTCCCTACCAAAACACAAGCATTTGTAATAACCCTTTTTTTTTTTTTTTTTTTTTTTTTTTCTCTGTATGAGATACCATAAAGATTAAGGACTGCAAACATTATTAGAAGTTTAACTTCATTCTTCACTGCCCTAAATAGTACCTGGGAAATAAAGTCAACTGGAAATATTTCGCTTCCGTATATGTAAAATAACATTATTATTAAGCTTGTCAGATGAAGCTTATTATGTTTTGTTGTTGTTGTTTTTTTAATATATATATCCACCACCATCCAGTTACTTGCATGCTTTCTACCTCCCCATCACTACACCTGGGAGCTCCAAGTGTAAATAACCAAGAGCCCCACTGGATTTTTGAATGTGCTCTGCTCCCAAATAGTCAAAACAAAGACTAAAACATTGTTCAACATATAGGACACCAAGTAATTTTCAAGGTGTGTTCATGAATATCTGAGTGGAAATGCCTTCATACTTAGTGGTTTTAAGAGCATGAGACATTTTAGGTAACCTGACAAATTTCTGTTTGGGAGCATCACGCCTGCCTTGTGAACATTAGGATGTGCTCATAAAGACCTAGCATGGCTTGGTGAAGTCACTGGAAATCTGTTCCATTTCAAATGAATGGATAAAACTAAGAAAACGTTTGTGTGTTTACTTTTTAAGTCAGCTCCCACTTATTCTCTGGGTAGGTTCACTTCATCACCGGGTGAAAATACATTCCAGGTGAAGATCACTGCTCCTGATGAACAGTTCACTCGGGTTGGTGTGCAAGTATTAGACAGGAAAGATGGTTCCTTCATTGTGAGATACAGGATGTATGCAAGCTACAAAAGCCTGAAGATAGAAATCAAAACCAGAGACAAACACGTCGCAAAGTCTCCGTATATTTTAAAAGGTAAGAAGCAGCACTATGCACAAAACTCATAGCTTTTTGTCAGAAAGCACATCCTACAGTATTTTCAGGGAGTAGCATAGGATCATAGTAGCAGGACCTCAGTACTTCTCTGGAAATGCTGAGGACCTCCAAATCCCATGGAATTACAGACTATTTGTAAGTGTCCTGCAGGTGCTATTCAATAGAGTAAAGAGGAGTGAAGTGCTATGAAGCTAATGCCAAGCAAGCAAAGGGCTTGCACAGAAGTTGATGTAGCTTGGCGTGATGCCACTGGACTCAAAAAACAAACAAAATACCACCAGGCCCTAGACAGTGAATGCTCAGTGCTTGACCTTCTTTTCTGATCTCAGTGGCTTAATAGTGTGGCTCATTAAAATAATGATTGCATTCCTAATAGGACCGGTTTACCATGAAAACTGTGACTGCCCTCAGGAGGAGAGCAGCGCGTGGCTGGAAGAGATGAACTGCCCTCAGGTCATTCCACAGATTCAGAGAGACCTAGCAAATTTTCCCATTGTTGATCCAGATAAGATTGCGAAAGAAATCCCACAGAGGTTTGGACAAAGGCAGAGTTTGTGTCATTACACCATCAAAGATAATGAGGTACAGTATGGGTTGATCTGAAGTCCTTATGGAGATTTGGTGACGAGCAATAGAATTTGGCCTCTTGGCTATTCCAGCTGAGAGGCTTCTTGTTGTCTGTTCTTTGAGAAACTTCTTTGTCTGGCTTCTGTCCTTGAAATTGAATACTTTGCAGTTTGTGTATGAGCTCAGTAATATCTGTCTTGCTTTGTAAACTGCTTTTTGTCCATGTTACAACCGAAGCAATTGCAGCACAGTGAAGGCACATTACTTTCCAAGCAATCAATATGAGTGTTGGGAACAGAATCCAGCCTCCAAAATGCTTGCTCAGTTTTCTGTTCTCTGAGCAGTATTGCTGTGAAGTGTCACGATCTTCTAATTGTGACATGCATCAGTGGAACTACATTGTGCCTAAGGCTGAGGTGAAGAAATACCACTTAGCTCCACTGAGGATCAGAACAATAATTCTCTGCAATAAAACTGTACAGACTTCAGTAGAGTCATATGGAAGTGGGAACAATGGAACACAATAGAGGCCAACCAATTTCTGTTTCCATGAGACAGATCTAAAATGTCTACAAACGCAAGTAAAGCTTGTCTCCTACCACCCCTTTCCTATCATGAACGAGAGATTTCTAAAGCTTCCCAACTGATTCATAAATCTATAGATAAAGCCATACAGTCTGACTAGTTACTGAGTTATTAAAAAACTCAAAATTGTGCCAGTCGTTCTTTGTTATGAAAACACCAGACCAGTAAACTATTTGGGTTATTTTCAGGTTTATATAAAGACGTATGGGGAACACGTTGGCTTCAGAATTTTCATGGACGCTATACTTCTTTCTTTGACAAGAAAAGTGAGTACATCTGTGTAGCCATTTATTCTGTGTGTCCTAACTTATAGAAGCCTGGGCTTAACAAATATGCCTCAGTGTATTTGTTGCTATTTCTGTTAAAAACCTTTTCTTGTTCTTTCATTCATAATGGAAAGATGAGGTGGATTGTTCTTGTTCGAAGCTGGGATGTTCTGGAATGCTATCTGATGCGTGTATGGAGTGTCATTGTTTACCAGGCCTTTGTAGGAGAGCTTGATAGAGTTGGACAGAGTGTAGTTTTGTTTTTGTTTTTCCTGAAGGCTAAATAAATCATCCTATAGCACCTAATAGGCAATTCTGTCTCTGCTGAAAGAAAATGGGGAATTTGTATCTTTCTTCATTAAATTCCAAATGTTGAAAACAAGATGCAAAGGGTTGAGAAAGTGCCAAAAGCCCAACAGGTGGCTTTTGAGGGAACTGTCTGGATGTACAAGCAAAAAGCACTGCACAGACTTCTAGGGAACCTCTGGAAAAAAGAAGACGTTATGCACATAGTGACAGAATATAGCAGAGCTGAAGTTTCAGCACATAGAAGTGTGATTGTTATGTAAAGAGAGTAGCAGCAGAAATATTAAGATATCCAAGTTAGGCAATATCTATTTTTTACTGTAAAAAGACAAAGCACTTATCTTTGAAAGAAAGAAGAGAGAGGAGCTACTAAAGTAGGGAGTTAATCACTTAAAAAGAATCATTGCAAATCTGTTCGAAAATAATAAACACATTTTTGTATGCATCTGAAAGATAAGTCAATTGGTATGAAATACCATGGGTTTATCATCCAAAAATCAAGTTATATAGCAAGGTTCCTTCTATAACAAGATAATAGGCTTCAGGAATCAGGCTTTTGAGGGTAGGACTCATAAGTTTCTCACAACCAAAATAAGAGCACTTTGTCTAGAATAAAATTTCTAGTCTAGTTTTAGTGAAGAAGGAACTGCTGTAAACTGCTTGGCAAACCTTGCTAAAAGAGTAGTTGCCAATATTTCTGGAGAGGTGAAAGGCATAACAAATGTATTCTTTGTCTTGGGCTCAGGTTACCATTTGGTAACCTAGTTATGTTAAGCTCTAGGTTACCATTTGGTAACCTAGTTATGTTTTTAACTCAGTGATGGACTACAGAATATGCCTACTGAACTTTCAGACAACAAAAATGAAAGAACCCAAAAGCCTCTCGCAGAACAGTATCAGGATTATAATTACCAAGTAATTATTGTATGGAAAGAAAAGGATAACGTGACAAAGGATACTACACAAAATGAATCATATAGTTACAGTACTTATCTAAAATAGGGAGTGGGTGGCTATTTCTGCAGAAAGTGTGAAGGTTATAGCATCACAAATTTAAAAGGAGTCAATGGTGGCATGCTGTTGGAAAAAAGAAACAAACAAAAAAAAAACATTAACAGAATAAACACATGAAAGAAATGTAAAGTTACTTTTCCACTATACCCAGGATTAGTAATGTCTCAGTTATGCTATTGTGTCTAGCTTTGGGCATCATGCTTCAAAAAGGATTGTTCAATTATTGACATTACATGGGAAAATGTTAGGAGAGGCCAGGCATACAGTCAAGTGGGGGTTATGTCAAGTAATGAAGTCTAAGGGAAGACATAAATGTAGCTTCAATTATATTAAAGGTTGCTCTATGGAAGTTGGAAGTAAGCCTTTCAGCAGAATTGGACAAGAAAGAACAGAAAAACATCTATCAGAGGGATTTAGATTAAGCTACAAAGGCAGAATCTGTTTGCAGTTTTAGAAAACACAATTAGCCTCATCCCCATTAAGAATCCTCACAGGAATTTCTGTTAGTGTTATTGAGAGACAATAGATCTGTTGGGTTGGCTGTCACTTCAGATGTAGATAAAATACAATGTATAGCTTTCCTATGTCCATTATAACCATTAGATGGCACTCTACTAATAAAGTTAAGCGCTGAAGATCAGAAGGTGTAGCCAAACCCCCTCTGAGAGGAAGGGACGCAGTGAAACCTTTTCTGTCTGCGTGCATACTGAAGACCAAAAGTACTGCTCTGGGTCTCTGTCTTTAGAATTTCTGGGTGTCTCTGCCAAAGGTTTTCCTAAATCATCAGGTTAGAGAAAAATATCTTCAAGCATTTAGGAAAGCGTTTGGTAGTCAGCAAATGATTAATTTCTTTGTCCATAAATTAAATTAGAAACTTAATGAAAACCTGTTTGGGCCACAGAAGAATCCTGGAGAATGTTAGACTGCCCAGCCATTCATACTTGAAGAGTAAGGGGGTTTGAGAGAAGTGCTTAAATATGGTGGGGAGTCAGAATAGGCTTTACATATTTTTACATGTATATGCATATTTTAATTTGGGAATTATTACTATATTCAGAAGTGTTCTTTCTTCAGAGAAGGTAATTTTAATACAGTCAACAAGGTGGTCCAATTTACCTTGGAGTTATACGGTTGCTTACTTAGGTCCCAGTGCTAGCCTGGAACAAGGACTGCATGGCCAATCATCTAAAGCATAACAAGCAACTGTTTTCTAAACTGGGAGGGAGACCTCCTAGGTGATTTTGTGACATTCTTATAAATAAATAATCTTACAGACCACAGTCTCTGTGGTCTGAGTATTTTTAATGTTTCTAACTTTACGTATTACAGGTACATCGACTATTACTACAGAATAGGCTTTTTTTTTCGCTCTTGGTGATGTTCTCAAATTGCAAGTTTCCACCAAAAGAATGCTGCTTCATATTGAAAAGCGTTTGTGCCTCCTTTGCTTCTGTTTAGGTGAAAATGCCAGATGTAGAATTTTTTGTTAACTTGGGGGACTGGCCTCTGGAGAAAAAGAAACCTCCGCAGAACCTGCACCCTATCTTCTCATGGTGTGGGTCCAGTGAATCAAAAGACATCGTCATGCCAACATATGACTTAACAGACTCGGTTCTGGAGACTATGGGACGGTAAGAGATTTTTTATTTTTTTCACAAAGTTCATAGTAAGTGTTCTTCCAAAAAGGTACTTACGTTATCAGTACATTAACTTTTATTTATTCATTGAGACATTGATACAGTATAGATAGGCAATAATTATTTAATTGGCATCATAGCATGAACCAATTTGTACATTCTACAAGTTACATGTATGAAAACATACTCCACTATTCTATTTCAAAAATCAGAATTTATCTAAATGCAGTCAGGTCACTGAAAAAAGCACACGGAGTTAAACACTACAAGAGTAGGTGTTTTGTTTGTGTGCTCTGCTTCATCACAATGAACTTGCTGACAGCTGGCCAGGACTCTCTCTTCCCATGTTTCCTAGAACATTTAAAGGCCTTTGAAGCCAGAGTGCTCAGCTGAGGACCTACCATCTCTTGATTACTGGTACCTGGCTGCGGTAACAGCCCTGCTGCTGTCTTGGAACAATACAAATACAGCTTCTAAGATATCTTCATTATTCATTTTGAACCCATATATCATTTCACTGCATTACATTCACGTTTCTAGCTTTTATTATCAAGACTTTTCCTAAATTTGCTCTGCTTGCCCACAGCTTCTGTGCTTTAATTTAGCAGGTTTCTGTGGAAGTAAATTATGCTCTGTTAAGCCTTTTACATTCCAACCTTGCTTTGGACTATTTGTGGCTGCCTCATCACCATTTTCAATTATTCCTGTACCCTGCATCACCCATGGCAACCATACCCACTTTTAGCTGCTTTTTACACAACAACCGACAGATCCTCTTTCCACACACAGTTCTCTCTTGCCACAGGTCTGTGGATTTGACGTTCCCTATCTCTTTTTATCACTGTAAAAATACTGATAAAATACATATACAGGTATAATCATGACTCACCCTCATCTTTGGTATTTTCCTATTAGTACTATAAATTATTTCAAGTAATCACACTTAAATAAATCCAAATCACATGTAAAAAAAAATCCAGTGGACATCACAAATAAATCACTACTTTCTCCTGCAGGGTTAGTCTGGATATGATGTCAGTTCAAGCAAACACCGGCCCATCATGGGAAGACAAGAATACCACGGCATTCTGGAGAGGACGTGACAGCCGCAAAGAGAGGCTTGAACTTGTAAAGCTCAGTAGAAAATATCCGGAGATCATAGATGCTGCTTTCACAAACTTTTTTTTTTTAAACACGATGAAAGCCTCTATGGCCCCATTGTTAAGCACATTTCGTTTTTTGATTTTTTTAAGGTAAGCCACTAGTCATTTATATTTTGTAGAACTAGGTTCTCAGTGTTTTCCATTACCAAATAACTCTGTATATATTATTTATAATGAAGTGATTTTGGTTTTCCAGCACAGCAACGACAAGCATAAGTAGGCTTCTCTCCGCTGGGACTAACTGCTGTGTAGCTCTTAGATTGAGAATAAAGATGTCTGATTTACATCTAAAGGTTCCACAGAACCTGGTGTAATCTAATAACTCCAAGTTCCTTTTTATTTCTTTTTCCTGGTTCAGTGATCAGGACTACTAACATAACTAACATAGTGGGAAGTCAGTGGATGAAGTGGCACATCAACCCTCACATCCCAGGATGAGCGTCTAAGAATGTCCGGAGAGCTTAACTGATGAAGAGGGCACCTGTGTACCCCGCACTGCGATGAATTCCAAACTAAATAACAAAAGCTACTTAAAAATTGATGCTTGCCTAGCCAATCCGACATTTCTCAATACCAGCAAGTCAGTAATACCGGTGCCCTCAGAATAACACGAGCTAACCAGGCTACTTGGGTCTTGTTTGTTAATAACCTCTGGTCATTTTCTTCCCCAGTATAAATATCAAATTAACATTGATGGCACAGTGGCAGCATATAGATTACCTTATCTACTAGCAGGAAACAGCGTTGTGCTAAAGCAAGACTCCATCTACTATGAGCATTTTTATAATGAGCTGCAGCCATGGAAACACTATATTCCATTCAAAAGTGATCTGAGCGATCTCCTAGAAAAACTACAGTGGGCCAAAGAGCACGATGAAGAGGTAAATACGCGTTTAGAAGTACTTGGCAATGTTTCTTGACAAATAGCTTTGTCTTGAGCAAAAAATACATTTCTTTAAAACAAAATCTGTTATTTCCTTCTGAAAGGACTTCAGAATGAGCATCATCAAGTGCATAAATAGAAGCAGTTTTTAAGAATACATAATGCTGCCCTTTGCTTGAGAATTAATAGGAATTTTGGAGACTCTTTTGATAAGAATGCCTTACTTTTACAATTAATAATGCTTAAATTCCTAATCCCTTCCATGTATCAGTAAGAGATTTATGTTACTGTTTTATGGACAGTTCAGTGTGGGGACATGTAAACACTAGATAAAAATAAATGAACTATCTTAAACTATCAGCACCCTAGAATCAATAGTAGCATCCTGAAATAACTACCATTTTTAGAGAATTTAAAACAAACAAACAAACTCTTTCTTTTGCAGGCCAAAAATATTGCAAAATCTGGACAAGAATTTGCAAGAAACAATCTCATGGGAGATCACATTTTTTGTTACTACTTCAAACTTTTCCAGGTTAGTGTATTTTTAACTTCTACTCCCACAAAAATAGAAATCCCATAGAGAGAATTCAGGACAACACAGCTGCTGGAAATTGGCCAATCCGGCACTTGAAGCCACAAAGCAAGTGACAGCAATTAGGAAATTCAGTTGGTTTATAAACACCGCATGCTTTTGTTTCCTGTGAAACCGCGTAAGACTCTGAGGGCAGTTTGAGAGAAGCAATCAGATCCCATAGATCTTGACTTAATCTGCAAGAATACGTTGCTCACAATGATCAAAGAACTCCCCATCAGACACGCACCCTGTGAACCACAGCTGAAAATATCTCTGCATTAGCACCAGGATATTGAAACTCCAGTGAGGCACCCGAAGGGGCTCCTGTCAACAGTTGGGTATCTGTTTACCCTTTCTGTGGCACAGCGTGGACAGAGTAGAAAACTGTAGTCCTGGAGTTTTTACAATTATTCAGCTGAGTTGTTGCAGGATTTACAACATAAAGAGCTTATGAATTAACAACACCTTTCGTTTTTTAAAACTAGGAATATGCCAGTTTGCAAGTGAATGAGCCAAAAATCAGAGAAGGCATGGAGAAAGTCCAGCAGCCTGATGATGACCTCTTTCCATGTACTTGCCACAGAAAAAAGGTACAATATATATGGTGTTAAATGTAAAGTGCTCAGTGTCTGCAGTTTGTATTCAACCAAATTGGAACAACTGTTGCTCAATACCACATACTCTGTCACCAGACTATTAGTGGCTTAAAAACATTTATTGTTGTGTTTGCAGGACTAGACTATTGAAAATTGAGTTTCCAGTTAACTGAAAAATGTTTCTTCTTTCTCTATTACAGACCAAAGATGAACTTTGACAGAAAGAAATAAAATCATTTTTTTTGGATATTTACCTACATTCAGAATCACTTCTTCAGGACAGAAGGAAACCTTGAATTAAAAATTAAACGGTTATTTTGAAGTTTACTCTATCATGATCTACATACAGAAGACAACCAACTATTGCCTGTTTCCTTTTTATCATGGAGCAGTCACAGAGCCTTGTTCAACACACATTTTATAACTTTTTCTTTTTTTTTTTTTTAAATAAAAAACACGCTTCTATCAGTTACTTGGTACTGTCCTGAGATGCTTTTCAAATGCAGGTACTTTTTACTCAGACTAGGTGCCTGGGATACTGAGTCTAGCATGTTCAGCAAAAACAGCCAGATAAGAATCGTATACCTGCTCCCTGGCATGCCTGTCAAAAGCAATCATTCTCAGACCATAATTTTGTTCCTTCTGAGACAGTCAATATTCTCAAAGACAATGATGTGGGGTTTGTATTCTTTAACCTGAAGGAATTATACAACTCTATTGGACACTTATCTTAGATAAAAACTGATTTTTCACAGATGCTTTCTCTGTGAAACTCAGTCCTTTCAGAAATATAAAAAGAATTAAGTGGCACTGAGCAGTGACTATTGATAATAAACCAATCATTCTTCTACAATTTGATCTGCTCTTAAAATACCTATTTTCCACTGGTGTTAAGTAACTCAGCTGCTACTTTCTGAGCATATCATCATCATCATCACAAAATGCTACACTGGTAGATGTCAAGTCTAAATTCATCACATTCTAAAGTTTGAACACACCTCCCCAGTCAAAAGTGAGGATTTATTTTCTCTGTAAAACAGTGAACTTAAAGAAAATAGCCACACAGATTTTATGTGCCTTTTGAAATTGGCTGTGAGCATCTAGATACATCCCATGCTTATTAAACAATGCTACTGATGGGCAATCAGCATTCTTGAGGTGCCTTGTAAGAAATGACAGAATATTATATCTGATTTTTAATTTTCACCTGTCTATTGATTATTTTTTGCTATAGTAAAAGCAAGCTTAGAGTAGTTTGTTCAATCACTTGATAAGCTGTATAATTTAACTGCAATAAACTAGTCATGAATAATTGTTTTTTTACAGTAATCACCTGATCTTTTACAGTACAGCACCAAAACAAAGCTAGCAGATGCAGTCACCTGACCAAATCCTCAGAGAAATCCTCTGAGCTCACCACAGCTGACTCAGTGCATTTAAGCAGCTCTGTGTTGCCACATACAGCAGTCACTCCCCAGAACCACCTCCAGGCTAGAACGGGGAACTGATCACACTGCAGCAGTGAGCTGCAAGCTGTAATGATGCAGAACAACCAGAGGAGGCTGTAGGAAACTTGGCAGTGGAGATGAACCCAGTGTCTCAGAAGACAACATCAAGGTGTTTGTCTCAGGACCAACCGGCAGTTTCAACTCAGGTATTCACACAGCCAATACATGCTGATCATCGGCTGAAGGCAATTAGGCTGCTGCTACAACCTGGTTATACCCACAGGTCTCTCAGTCCATAATGGGGAAGACAACACCTGCAGGCACCTATTAAGTATTTTAGAATCTTAGAATTATTAAGGTTGCAGAAGGCCTTCAAGGTCATCTGGTCCAATCTTATCCAATCTACTCCCATCACAGTTCACGTAGCACAGCAGAATGCCCCAACAGGGCACCAAGACAGAACAGTAAAACCCTCGCTGTCCAGCCCTGGGAGATATGCTCACAGAGTTTTACAGATCAGTATGTTTTAAGTTCAAACAAGGATAGTATCAGTAATAGACTCAAAAATAAAAACACATCTGAAGATTTGGAGTCCAAATATTTGAATATACTGAAAAAAAAAGTCAAAAACCATTTACTTGGTAATGCAGAGCATTAAGTGTTGTGTATAAATTTTGCATGGAAATACTAAAAACAATGCTGCTCAGACACTGAATATTTGATGTTTCCCATTTTTCTTTTAAAATGTTTTTATTGTTTTGCATATTTTTTTCCTTTCATTAAAAAAAAAAAAAAGTTTTATTTACATTTACCCTTAGACTTATAAAATACTTGTTTTCAAAAATGTATGCCACAAACTGATTTGTTGCACTTAAGAAAAAGCTGATTGAAGATACTACTTAACCACTCACTGCAAGTCATTTGTGCTCCAGTTCAATATTCTCTCTAAGCCAAGAAAAAACTTGTGCGTTTATTTCTTCCATGACATCATCTTCTGCTCGTCCTTTAACTGCCATCCCATGGTTTGCTTTATCAATCCAATGGATTTTTTTAGGGGCTTTCATTTTGCTTGCCACACCTTCTAACAATTGCTACAGAGAAAATAAAAATGGGAAAGTTAGATAATTAGCTGCTACAAATTGTCTAACACACAGATGTCTCTCACTTTGCCTATGTAACACATAATAGGAAACGTTTCAAAACAAAAATGGATTGGCATTTACATTAAAGAGACAGTAACTGAAAAGCTGCAATAATACTGTATTCAGTAATATAATTTACTTAAACACTAGCCCTCAGTAACAGTCACTCACTCATACACCTAAAAGTAGAAATGTAGAACTTCATAACCTTGTGAAGGCGCCTTGCCCACACTCAGACAGAACGCGCTCCTACTGCAAGAGGGGGTACAGCACTGAAATGGCAGAACTATACTCAGATGTGTCTACAGTGCCAGAGTATCAGCACAACCCTCTGGAGACTAGTGCTCTGTTCAGCTGTCTCCAAAGTGGAACCAGCTCAGAAGGGCTTAAGGATCTTCCCCCTTTAGGAAGGCACTCCAGGTATTTGCCGGTTGCTAACCACACTAATTTCAGTGACAACTCCTTGTGAAAGTGTTCTGACTCCTTAGAAACTGTCCAAGCATGGAAAATGGTAACTGCATACATACCATCCCAAACTGAAGCCAAACAGTTCAAGAACAACAGATAACTGCTTTGCAAGAAAACAGTAGAAAAACATTGTATTCTGATCACTGCACACCTGTTCTTCATGTCAACAAAAATGCTGCTATCAAAAAAGCTTAACTTCTGGTAGAACTGCTTTGCTAGAAGAATGTTATGAAAATTTGACAAATGTGGACTAGTAGCATAGCAGTGCTTAGGTTTTCTAACTTGAGCTGGTGAAAACAGAAGACCAAATAACTTGCTCCTTCAACATGTCACTTAATTCATAAAATCTTTGCTATCAAAGGACCAAAAAAAAAATAAAATTAAAAGCTGGATTATTTATTTGCCAAAAGATAAGTTTCCCAGAGCAGTTGACCAAACAGTATCCAGGCATGTGAAAAAGCATAAGAAATCAACCCAGGATTCCCTAAATCTGATGAAATTTCCTACCCAAATCTTCCTTCAGAAGATTTATATTTGTATTTATATTTACATTCCTATTTAGAGAACGCTGTTAATCAAAGTCACTGCTGTGGATACCAGTACAAACACCACTCAGACTCATTCCTATTCCTCCATGCTGCCCTTTGACAGAAGGATTTACGAAGATACTCACTTTTTCACACATCTCATCTGCTGATCCTGAGACAAACAGCACCGGACACCTGATAAATAATAAATCTTCATCCCGGAGCTTGGACTGCAGTTTTGGTCGATGCAGCGGGTAAGATAAACACACTAGACCTTGAATGAAGTCATCATTGTCATCATCTTGGCTGAGCTGACGTATCACAGAGGCAGCAGCTCGTGAGCCCATGGAACGGCCTTTCTCCCATGTTAAAATAAAGGAAAAAAGTATATCCACAATCACCTCACCTGCATTCTTAGCGTGCTCAACTCCTAAATACATTCATATGGCTTGTTTTTAAGTGTATATGTAGTACAAAATGCTAGGTATACTTTTATTCATTTTTCTGCTAAGGTAATTGTATGGTTATAGTATGTTTCCACAAAGCCAGTTAAAAAAAAAGAAAAAGAAAAAAGAGAAACTGAAAAGGATCCTTTGCAATACTGGAAGGACCAAGAGCTCATCCTATTGAAGGGGTTGAGTGAGGGAGAGAGAGGACAGGTCCTGCACTACAGATCCCTGCAATTCCAAACAGATCCTTAAAGTCTGAAATAATGCAATTAACTTGTGTTTGTTCTTTCATGCAGCCTTAATCTGCTCATAGTAAAAACCAACATTTTAAGCTCCTTACTCCCCAAACAAATCCAGCAAGTGTTTATGTACACATAAATTTTCAGCTTAAAAATAGAAAGGGAAAAAAAATAGAGTGAACATGCAGCATGAGGTCGGTTAGTAACAGCAAGGGGATATCAAAACGCCTCCTCAAAGAAGCAGCATATGAGCTGACAATGCTCTGTAATTGAGTGTTAGAAGTAGTTGATTCCAGTGGGATTAACTTGCCTCAGGGCAGATCTGGTTTCGCTTAGTCGGACAACATTTTTAAGTTTCCAGTATCAAGTTGTTCCTAGTTACCCCCATGTATTTCCCTTCTCACAGAATGTAACTGATTTTCTATCTGCCACTAGGTTTATGTACCAAATCCTGCTTTGGCAAAATGGCTGTTTACCAGAAACCAGAATTCAAGACTTTTAGTTAAAAGGTACACAAGGACTATCAGAGAACTTGTGCCCTGTCACAAGCCAGGCAGGTTTTCTCCCCAAGTCAGAGCTAAATCATGGTCTGTTGCTCTTTCTTTCATCCTTCTAAAAGATCTACAGCACCAAGAGGACAACGAATAGATCCAGATGCTTCCAAAATAATTCTGTGAACACATCAGGCTAGATATTCTGACTTGAAATGCAAGAAGCAGAGCTGAGCTATACGCCTACCTGGCTCATCCCCTAGCTACACAGCTTGTTGGATTCAGCTCCAGGTTAAGACACACAAATGCAGATCTGCAAATGAGCTCAGCACCTATGTTCTCACTGCAATCCGTGGGCTTCTAGTCAATTTATAAAGATTAGAGAGCATTCAACACTCTGGAAAGAAGACCCTCCTAGCCTACAGCTGAATTGCTGTCATGAAGCAGTAATGACCAGTGGGATTTTTTCAGCTTGTTCCCACACAGGACAGCAAGCTTTTAGTGCATACCACCAACTGAAACCTGTCATCCACATCTAGTCTTTCACTTCTTACCAAAGCAGGACAGACTGTAAAAAACAGAGTAATTGGAGATTGCTAAAATTACAGCCAGAATGAGAGGGAAAACTATAAATAATAAAAACTGTACCTGCGAGGAAGACACCTGAAAGTTTATAATCATCAGAAAGCTTTAAGTATTCCTAAAGAAATAAGAGAAGAGAGAAACATTACAAGCCAGAATTGTGACAGCTGAGAGGCTTAGGATTTTTTTTCGGAGCTGCTAACCACAACATGGGAAGCTCTTTCATCACTGCAGATTAAACAAAGACCACATACATAAGAGTTGCTTTTTTTCCCCACACAAATCAGCTCATCTTATTTTGCAGCAAAAATGTAATAAAGAAACAATTTCACATTAGTTCTCATCACATCTAAAATTTCAGACACACCATCAATTTACTAAAATATTAACTAATTATGTGTATCAACTTAGTTACAGTAACAGACCATGCACACACTCAGCCTATCAAAATACTGAATAAATTAGTACAAATATCCTTCACTGAGATTTGAGGTCATGCATTCCAACAAAAAGAAAAACTTTAAGACACAGCCAGTTATGTCTGACAGAACAAATAAAATTCAGCAACAACTTTTTCAGTTCTTAGGAGGTAACTAATTAGATGCTATCTTAATAGCGGCCTTTAAATCACCTTTACACCACAGCACATTAATGTAAGCTCACTGACAACACTGCGTTTCTTCAAAAAAGATTGGAGAATAGACCCACATTAAAGCTACCAAAGACTGACTTAAAGGTAACATACATATAATAAAACCACAGTATCGTGCATATGAATTCTTTAAGACCTCAGCCTGATGCAAAGTGCTCATGCTACCTTTTCCATTTTGATTCCTTCCTGCACACTCCAGAACAAAAAGAGTCTAAGATGGCATTATTATAGCAAAACATTGTTCATTTTAACAAAATCTAGGTATAGAAGAACATTTTAAATACTGTATCAGCAGAAATAGATAAACACAAGCATATAACAAAGTGATTTTGAAATCAAAGCCTATTTATATTCTAGGGCTCTCCTATACTACACCCAATCTCTTTTGCCTTAGATCTTCCTGCATCCCAGTCTCCTGCACTCTACCTAAGGTCTTGTTCTCTTGGCCCCAAACCTTGATATTCAGCACAATTCCCACCTAAGCTTCCTTCCTCTGAAAACCCCTCCTGAAGCCACATCCCTTATTCCCCTTTTCCTCACCAAGCCTTCCCAGAACACCAACCTCTCATTTCCACCCCAACTGAATTCTTTGCATTTTCCCAGCTATAAATTTCCTGGCAGAACATCCATGCTCTCTTCAAATCCTTTTCTCAAGCTTTTCTTTCTCTCCCTGAATTCAAAGCGACCCATTTACAGCAACCGTTCTAGCTATTGCCTATAGAAGAATTGTTCGTGCTCTTTTTGCGTATGGACACCACTCCATTTAGCTACCCATCACTTCCAATTTTCTCATTGAAGCTTGACTAATCTCTGCTGGTAATATAAGAAATCCAGAAGCAGACAGAAGATAAATATATACGTCAAATCCTGCACATCCATGGATATAAGCTTTGGCAAAATCTGGTCACTTCTTACCACAACTGCTTTGTAAGCTTTAGTCCTATAAGCAATGTTAAGGCCTTTACAAGTAAACCGCAGGCACAGAATTCCATAGGATGCAAGATAGGTTGCCAAAGAAACTAAGTGAGGGAAATTCATATCTCCTCCGGCTCCATGGGTAAGAATCACTCCGTATCTTAACTTCTTCTTTGGAACAGAAAAGATGGCATCAAGGTATTTGTTCCCAAAAGGTATTTTCACTTGAACCTAGAAATGAAACAGAAAAAAAACAGTAAGAAGAAGATAAAATTTTCCAAGCTGCACATTATGATGAGGAAAAAAAATTACAAGTCCCATTCTATTCCCCTTGTTTAAGAGTACTAAGTGAGTAATTACCTCTGGCTCAAAGATCTTCCATGCGATAATGAGCAAGTTACCTTATCACTCCTTATTTTCTCCATTAGAAAATGAAGCATCCCTAGCTTCAAATGATGCTTCAAGGCACAAAGTGAGCTACTTCTTACATTCTCTATATGCCTATTTGAGAGCTAACTGCCGTAATTGATTTGAATATTAAGTCTTCCACAATAAGAAATGCAAACTTTTCTACAAGACCTAAAAATAAACGGGATTAACAGGATATATAGGGCTAAGAGAACTCCACCCAGGCAGCAACTGTTTCCTGTAGATGTAGCATCCATGTACAAACATGATTACACAGGGAAAAGACTGAAAGAGTATTATGAAAAATAGTTTTGAATACACTAGTTTTACATATTACAGGTAACTATAAGAAAATAACACAGGAGTGACTTTTTCATTAAGTATTCATAATAACTGGCGATGAATATCACAGTATTTAATATGTTTTTAGAATTGACATTCAAAGGTGAACCTAGGCACTTACACTACACTGACTAGCAGCCAAATCCACAGAAGTACAAAACCCAAAGACACATCTCAGCAAGTATTTCCAAATTACACGGCAGTAACCACTCACCAGAGTGGTGGCATTCCTATTGTCACAGGATGAATTTTCCCCAGAAAAAGATCAGACAGCACAGTTGCAAGACAAAATCAGCATAACATTGGCAGAAGACCCCCCAGTCATGACAGATACTTGGAAAAGCTGAAGGAGACACGAGGCCAGCTGATGTTGAGCTGAATAAAAGGGAACTGGAGTGCGTGTGTGCCACCATATATGCCAAAGCTCTTGAAAGCAAAGGAAAACAACCCAGTGCTGGGATGGAAGGTCTGTTCCGCATCACCACATCTCAAGGAACATGCCAAGTCAGGGAGAATTTGGCTGGTCACCACCCATACTTCAAATTTCACCTACAAAGGCAGAGGTAGCAGCACACATCTCAGAGCTTATGAGGCTCTTAAGGATGGAAATGTAGTTGCCATGGACTGCAAATTTCTAAGTGTAAAATAATATAAACTAAAATAGGTTGTTGCTATGCCTTCAGCTACAGCTGTTAAATCATATGGAGCACTCTGCAGCCTTCCTAATGAAATTACATTGCCTCCTTGAAGTATGGAGATGCCACCACCCCCATGGGGAACTCAAACATGTGCAGACGAGGTGACTTTTCCAACAATACACAGTAAGGCTGTGCCTAAGGAGCTGAGACCAGACCTTACAAGTGCTTTGCTGGCCTACTACAGAGGACAGCACCTCATTTTTTTGGTTTCAAAGTCAGCAACACTTAAAAATGAATAAATAAAATTTTGGACTTCAGTACAAGTGTAAAAGCATTTTCCAATGCCTGTATGAATGCAAAGATGCCGTGTAGCAAATGCAGTGTTGTCTTAAATACTTTCTCTCCTGCAAGCACCTGCTAAACTAAAAACCATGAACCACATCTTGCCAGGAATTGCTCAGAGTTTCTTCTCAAGCCAACACCGAGCAGTTAAGGGAAGGCAACTTGAAAAAAACGATGACAAATCCCCAAGCCGCCGCACGCCCTCACAGCTCTTGCACTACGGACAGCTCAACCGCTGCCAACGCCAACCCCAGCTTTCTCCCCTCCTTTCAAAGGGCCGCAAACCGGACCCACCGCCGCCGGAGCGGAGGAAGATGAGGAGGAAGGAGGCCGGCCATACCTCTGCGTGCCCGCTCATAGCCCCTGAGGGGCGGCGGCCCCGGGGTGCAGGCAGAGGCTCACTACACACGGAGAGGCGCCCGAGCCGGAGGAGGGGAGAGAAGGGGGAGCTCCGGCCCCTCAGCCGCCGGCCCCGGGCCGTTACCTCAGCCCAACGGCCGCACACCTCAGCCCAACGGTGTCAGGCGGCGGCTGCGCATGCGCACGCGAGGCTCTCCCCTGAGTGATCCCGCCCCCCACTCCCGGAATCTGGGTGAGTGACAGCCGCTCGGACCCATCGCCGGCCAGATGCGCGGCTCTGCGCTGCTCGATTGGCCCGCACCTGGGCAAGGCCCCGCCCTGCAGCTCTGGTACCGGCACGGAGCCTGCCCCAGGGCTGTGCTTTGTTCTGTGACTAAAACCAAACCAAACCAAAACAAACCAAACTAATCACGTACCATAAACACAGCTTTTGGGTAATGGGCGATAAGCATGGATATTCTAACATAATGTTGGCAGTATTTATATGTTGGATGTTTCGTAAGCCATAGAATCATTAAGGTTGGGAAAGCCCTCCAGGATCACCTGGTCCAACCACGCCCCTACCACCAGTGTCACCCACTAGACCATGTCCCCAAGCACCACGTCCAACCTTGCCTTGCACACCCCCAGGGACGGTGACTCCACCACCTCCCTGGGCAACCCGTCCCAGTGCCTGACTGCTCTTTCTGAGCAGAAATGTCTCCTCATTGCCAACCTGAACCTCCCCTGGCACAACTTGAGGCCGTTCCCTCTAGTCCTGTCACTAGTTACCTGTGAGAAGAGGCAGACCCCCAGCTCCCAGAAATGCTCCAAAATGTTTTCTCATATTTTCTGTCAAGTCAGAGACTATCGATCTGTTTTCTGCCATTATTGGTGTATAAAATGCAGGTAAGTTAGGACACCCAGCATATTGCTCACTGATTCAAGGTGCCATCCCAAACGGAACAGGGCTTTTTCCACATTCACGTTCTGGAAGACAAAATGTGCTCTGCCCGGCATGCTCATTGTGTCACTGTCACACTGCTGGCTGGATTTCACCCAACACCAATCGAAACCTTCAGGCCCTATGAGAGGTTCAGCTGTCATCAAGCTGGGAAAGGCAGGGAGCCTTCGTTGCCTAAACTTCTACTCGAGAAGTGCTTAAAATGCAAAGCAAGAGCAAGATGTGGAAGCATAAAACTGAAGGAACGCCTCTGGCACAGCCTGCAAGGGTCTTCTGCCACTGGGGACACTGGCAGAAGTGCCCAGCAAAGCACAGGCGGTGCTGAGGCAGCTGCTGCTTGGGCCACAGCTCGCATTGCAGTCAGGGCCTCCAGCAGACTAGGGGAAACACCATGCCTTCAAGTAGCACTGAAGTTACTCACCTTGGTTGGGGATCATGCTGTTCCCACTGACACTTAGCACCAGGGGAAAGTTCATAAATGAGATACTTAACAAAAAAAAAGGGTTTGGGAAGCTCTATTCTGAAGCAGTGATGGTTCAACTCTCAATCCACATCAAAGGAATGCAAGAAAAAGAGCTGAGGAAAGGTGCTTCCATTTTCTATTTTTTGTATGTTTGTTTGTTTGTTTGTTTTTCTTCTTCATTGCTTTCCTTGCTGCAGTTAGTGGGTGCTTGTGTTCTCTAGTATAGTTTATATTTTTTGGCATTTTGTTTTACTTTTTTCTTGATCTGATTTTTGCTTTTTTTTTTCTCTGCATAAACACAGAGGCAGGCTAGCTAGCAACCGGTAGAGTCTCAAGAAATCAAAATGAGCGTGTGAATGTACTGAGGAAGGAGAGATGCTGCTGTAGCCTCTGGTCCATGGAAATACAGTCAACCTAACTGGGTTTTGCCAGACTTTTCCTGGAATTGCTTTTCTTCTGGAAGATAAGGTTCCTTTACTGTGACACACATACTGCTAATATTTCGAAGGCTAGGAACTTTAATTAGAAGTATATATATTAGATTGAAATTCATGGATATATTTTCATGATGGATACACTCTGGTATTATGAACTTCTGGATATGTAATGAAATATGGTAATTAGAATTACATTCAAATATAAGGAATTTAAGATTTTATTTTTTTTTTTAGTTTTGTGACATAATGCAACTCCGTCATATCTAGCTACTAAAAATCAGGTTTCAGTGGTTTTAGGAGGCCATGTAAGTACACTGTGGTTAATTTTGAAGTGTGCTGAGAAGCCCCTCTGAGAACCAAAAGTATTCACTGCCACGGGTCTTTAAAATCAGACTATTTTTCTTTGCATGCTTAAATATGAATTAAGAGTCTAACTGTAAGCTCCCACATTTGAAAATGTTGATTATAAACATTTTCTGAGCATCTGAAATAAAGTTTTTAATTAAACATCTAAGAAAACCTGGTTTGCATCATTTCATAACTTTAACTTTACATCAGTCCTGGAAATAGAAGTTTATTCTCAAAATAATATATGATACATAATAATCTAAATTTATCACCAAATATGACAATTATGAAAGATATGTGATTTGACATGCTTCGCAGAGAACGTATGTTGTGTGTTATAAAAACCTGTACACTGCTGTAGGCACCTCTGACAGATTTGATATGCCAAAGCCATCTGAATTTCAAGTGGCTCTTTATCAAAGAATGACATTATCCACAGTCTAATTTTTGCTAGTGCATCAGTCCCTGCTCTTTTCCTTGGACTGTAAATACAGCTTTTCATGCCAGAGACTCAGATTTATATGCAATAGGAACAACAGAGATGATCTCCCACTTTTTCTGAATAGACTTGTCTAGAAAAAGTGTATAATTTTTGTTTGTTTGTTTGTATGTTTTCAGTACAAAATAACTAAAGCTTGGAGGGCATGGTGTGTGTGCATGCCCTCAGAAACAGACCATTTGTGTCTTTTCTCAAGCTCCTGTTTTTTATGGTTTGGTTTGGACCACCAAAATGATTTTATTGGCTTGGTTTGGTTTAGGCTGAAGCTATATGTATATTTTTTAAATCTTCTGTTCTCATTCTAAATTACTGGGTGTACAGTAAGAAGAACCATTATAATGTGAACCCAAAAAAAGATTTTAGAGTGGCCTGTGTGACCTCATTTCTTTGCAGAATCCAGAGAACTTGGCCTCTTGTACTGGGTGACTTTCCCTGGGAAGATGAAAGACCAAGACAGATGTTCAGATGCTGTAGACGCTGATGTCAGTCAGCAAGGTCAGCCAGCCGGCTTCATGGTTAGAGCTGCACTTGGGAGCTGACACTAATCAGAAGGTGAATTACTTCCAGCTGAACTCCAACCTTTTTCCACCACTGTAATTCCATCTCATAATCTGTTGTTTTTACTGGATGGCTTGTTCATTTGACAGTGATAACAATGTCACTGTTTTATTGTTCTAGTTTTTGCTGTGATCTCATTTTATGAAACCATGACATGCAAAGGGAACCAGTTTCTTTTGTAATGTTACTTTGGTCACAAACTCCAAGAGCACAGATAATGCCAGGTAACAAAAGTGCAATGCACAAAACCTTTCTCTCCCTTTCAAACTGCACAAGACTCTTTGGAAAGATTTTTGGCTTTGCAGTCGTGGTGCTTAATGGAAGTTCCATGCTTTAATTAAGGAAGGTGTCATCATAATGCGTGCCTCTGGATGGTGACTTTTGGATGCTATGCATTTCTCCCTGTCTTTGACAGGGATTTTGTATTCCCTCATTGTTTTTGATAAATGCAACCACTTCATTTCCAAGGAGCAGCTGCTACAATTCATTACTACGTTGTGCTGGGGGCTACTGGCAGGAGAGAGTTGTGGCTATTCTCTCCCCTTGGCTGTCAGTGAAGTGACCCGGCTGGGAGCCAGTGGAACAAAGCTTTCTGCTCCCATTGCTGCACCAGAAGAATTAATACTTTTGGCATGCTCGTATAATCTGTGAATGCTAAACTCAGTTCCATATATGCTTTCACTCTGAAGTTTCACTCCATTTCTATCTATTGCTTCTTCACCAGACATATGAGCATGTTTAGGGGTGGTAACCAGCACTACTGTCACTGCTAGGATTACCTTTATTCAAACTAAGAACATTGTGTTAAGATATGAGGCCCTTTAACATTTAATTCTCAGTCCAAAAAACTGATACCTTCTGCAGATACGTCATCGGTCACCCAAGTGCATTACTTATCTGGAGATTATTGCTATTTATAATTACAAACAACATGTAACAGCCCCTAAACATGAGAACTCAGTACATTTTGCTTCTCAATTGCCATTGTTCCTAGGCCATTTTCATTTCCATTATTAAATTGATCTGCATTAAATTTATCTGCATTTAGATAAATCTAAGATGCAGAAAATGACATTGCACCTCTCTACCTTTAACTCACACAAAATCCCACGGATGAGAAAATGAAGTCCATTTTTTTATTCATAAATTGTCAGAGCACAGGCAACTGCCCTGTAATCCTGAACACTCTACAAGTGTCTATCGTATCTTCCCTATCATTTCTCCAGGTAATTTATTTCATTTATGAAAAACTTTGCCTTCTAACCCTGATCTCTGAAGTACTCTAGCAGTCCCTCTCAGTATCTAAGTATCATGTCACCTGTGCTTTTAAGAACTATGTTATCTACTCCACAGTCCAGGATATTTCTAAATGTAGTGCATTCCAGATAAGAAACCACAAAACCCTGTTTGTTTTATTCCTCTGTTCTGTTAGAATATCACTCATATCACTGAAAAGTATTTTCTGGCTTCACATGCATGCTGCTGGGAGTTTATATTATGACTTTCTAGTCTGATAGAAAGAAAGAGCATCAAATTTTCCTAAAGTCAACATATGCTGCTTTTCACAAAATCTGCTACAGGGGTAGAAGGAAAAACAGTTTGGTTTAATACAACTTAGAAAATACCTTCTGGATATTAAGCACTTTTAAATAGATTTAAGAGTACTTGAGATTTAAGAGTGTATTTGCTTTAGTAGTATCTAGGGACTGAAGTTAAAGCAAAAGATCTAAATGTTAATATATCCTTATTTTTCTTGTTTAGCTTACACATTGTCATAAATTTACATATGGAACAGAATCTACTTTGCTACCAACTGCATACTTCTGAGTATAAGCATCCACATTCATACATACCCACATGTGCACTAAAAGCATTATCAAGCAAGGAAACATGCCTGTAAATATCTGAAAACTGATTGACAGATGAAGCTATGGATGGCCCCAGACATAATTTTTAAAAAATCTGGTACTTCTAAGGTCCTTCTGGCTTGCAGTATGCCCAAACGACAGTTCAGTCATGATCTAACTATATGTAACAAGTCTTAGGCTGCTAATTAAAGATAAATTCTTAGAGCCTGTAGTAGATTTCTTCTGTGTGGAGACAGCAACAAGGATAAAAGAGAGCTTGCTCCAGTGATAGACTTCACAGTGGTGAAAGACTGCAGGTAAAATAAGTCTGGGGTCTCATGATGCTGCACTTGAAATGCTTGCAAGCCTGTCCACCACATGTCTAGTGGCAAATGAAGTATGCAAAACACAGTGAACTGGTGAATTCCCTGCTGGGGGAATGCTTACATGACTAGCAAGAAGTTAGAAGAGGAGAGGGCAGGGCGCAGACGAGCACGTAGAGTATGATCGAAGTCTGCCTGCTTCAGCACTCTCTTAGAGCCATGAAACACAGCATCACTCGGGCTGGAAGTGACCCAGGAGGGCTCTACTCCAACCTCCTGCTCAGAGCAGGCCAGCTGTGAGACCAGGCCGGGTTGCTCAGGACTTTGTCTAGTCAGATCTCAAAAAAAACACAGGGATGGAGCCTGCTCAACCTCCCTGGCCAAACTGTCCCAATGCTTGGTTACTCTCACCATGAAATTTTCTCCCCTTACATCTGCAGCCATGTAACCCATCAATTACATTGTGGTTTCTTCTTGTATTGGGTCACAGGTTGTGTGTTAATCTACCAGCATAGGCTTCAAGACCTGCTAATCTCTTGTCGGTTCAGAGACACCATACATGTATACCTGTTTACAAAGTTCAAAATGGCACAAACTTCCTAGGAAACTGCCCACTGCCAGTTCCCATGTGATTGCTGGCATTAGAGAATTTCCAATATCCTTATGCCTGAGAGTATCCTTTTGGGATTAATTTTTCCTCATATTTGTTTTAGGCCATTTTACTATACTTTAGCATTTCCTATTAACCACTGACATAAACCACAGAGGTATTGTTGGCCGCATCTCCCAAGTTAGTGGAGATTTTAGATAAAGCTGAGCCTCAAAACAGTTTCCCTGATACACCACTGAATGTGCCCTGACCTATTTCTTTTCTGAGCTTATTGCTATGTGAGGTTAATCACGTCAGGTATTCTGACATCTACTTTAAGTTATGGGATGCCTGTCACAAAATCTGCCTTCCTTTTACAAGAACTCACTTAGTGCCAAGTGGAAAATCTTCCACGGGATGCTGTGGGGGCAACAAATTACTGGAGTCCATGTGACAGCGTTTAGCCCCAGACGTGTCTGGCACTTGTTTTACTCAGCACTTGTAAATCAATAGATTATATGACATGAATGTTTAGAAGGAAGATGAAACATGGGACTTCGTCCACAGTGAGCATGTCGAAGATCCTGTAGCATCACACGACTTTTATTTATGAGGGACCAGTCATCCCAGTTTTAACCTCTGAACTTTTGGATGTGCGGCCTTGCCTTGATCACCTGGTTACGTTAGTACGCAAAGCCCAGTCGTTTACTTTGGAGATTGTGTCCAAGATCACAGGTTCCTCACATGTCTGTTGTGCAATTAATCCCAATTAATTCCCCAAAAAAGTTCACTGCACTTTAGCCTTCTGGGAAAATGCTAAGGATAGTAACATTACCCTTAGAAGTTAAGAGAACACATTGCCATGGGGAATTTGTAAGTCTTGCCAATGGCAGCAAATCAGAGGATGTCTGAGCAGTGACATCAGGCACACTGTGCCTGGAGTCAAGAGGCAAGCCGTAGATAAAATCAGAAGGAGGCAGGCTTGGCAAACCGCATCATGCAAAAGCCAGCTTGGTCCAGTGCACGCAGCAAGGTTTTGGCCTTGTGCTTGATAGGATGATGGACAGGAGCAGAACTAATGAAAGGGTGCTGAAAAGGGGACCTGGGGAAAGACCATCTGCAGGTTGGAATTTATGGTGCTATTTGTTTTGTGGTTTAATTGCTGCTTTCAGTCATTCCAATTTTATACACTCCAAAGGGGGATTTTTTTCCCCCTCGCTTTCTGAAATAAATGACTGAAAGTTTTCTGGGCAGTGAGTTTACAATTTTGCTCCTGAAGAAATTAATCGCGTCCAGATTAAGGGAGATCTCTTAGTCCTCAGTTTGGATCAGGGTCAGAGTCAGTTCAGTTGTACCGTGGCAAAATCAGTTTTAGGATCCAGTCGTGGCAGACTGTGCTTGTAAACTTGTCATTCTCTTGAACGCTAGGTTTTCTTTGAGATCTTGGTCCCATCCAGATGCTGGGCTGAGATGACAGACCCCCACATAGTCTGTACCCTGTCTGAACCAGAAGATGAGTATGAATTTGTGTCAGCACAGAGGGAGGTCAGTCAATTGGTGAGATTGGTCAGTTGAGTTGTCAGAGAAGAGCTGAAAAAAACTAGTGCTTTTGCATCAATTTTGCATCAATGCACCAATCTATTAATTTTTTAATATTTTTCTTTCAGTCTGTTTTAGTGGAATCCAACAGAAGAAGATGCAGAAAAAATACATCTCAGAAAGTGCTTTGACATCACAGCAGTTAAGCATGTTGTAGGTGGTAGGGCATTTTCCTAGATCCACAGAGTCAGAAGCCAGGTAGGTCATGTAGTCCTATCCCTGCAAGTGCAGCATTGGCCCATTTCAGCTCTGAATATTTCAAAACCTACTATTTCCAGCACTAAGTTTGTAAATTTTAATTGTTAATATCACTTCTACAGCACATTACCAGATCTTGTTTGTGGTAATCAGGTTGACCTGCCTTGGCCATCCCTCTCCTTCGCTGCGGTGTGCTGCTGACATCTGTGTTTTTCAAAGACGACCAAAATTGCACTTTCCACAGTGCAAGAGCTCTTGTCAGAGAGCTGTGACGTTATTAGCTGTGAATATCCTGCAGACTACACATATAAATCCTAAATACAAATGCTTGTTTTCACCCAGTGCTAAACATAACAGCGTATCAGATGTGGCACATTCCATGACTGCTTCCTTTGTACCATTCACTCTTTCCCATAGTCAGACTGGGCTCAGCACTTCTCTCTGGAAAGTATTTGCATGCCCCTTATTGTGACTTTCCTGGGCAACAAAGGCCCATCAGGATTTGCTGCACAGATACGTGTGGCACTGGGGAGAGGTGAGTGCAGAGAATCACCTCGGTACAGTGCAAACAAGAATGCAGAGAGGACCCCAGGAGAAAAGCAGTGGGACTGTGGCCTTTTATATCAGAGAATAGTGTCATGCATCAACCCTGTGTGCATTCTAGTTGCATCCATTGTGAATTTCCTGTGTTATGAAGACTGACAGGAGCTGTCTCCTTCTTCCTTGGGCAGAAGATCACAAATGCTGATCAACTCCTTACCAGGACAGAGTATAATCCTCTCTACCAGTAGCAGGATCGTTTGGTGTCAAAGCACACATCTTAAACTGAAGGAAAATTTGAAGCTCCACACTGACTTCAAACCATGCTGTACTATGGCATGCTTGTTCACTCCTGCACTGATCAAATCCACTTGCTATTTTTGCAGTGGATAATGAGAACATGTGCTGTAAGTACATTTAGCTGTAGAGTCATAAACATACCATTTCCCAAATAAAGTCACCACAGAATTGCTTCTCCTTTTAAATGAAACAGATGAATAATTAAGTGTTTTGACTCTGACCATAGCACATGGTGTCAATATAGCACAGAGAATTTTAATCACAGGAATCCATGCAATAGCTCTGTTAAAATACCTCCCTATATCCTGGGCTGTATCTTTATCAGTGAATAAGACAGTACCAGGGCATACCCTTAGGCTGATGATCATCCATACCATTTAACTGTTGGTGTGATCCCTGTTTCAGTTTTAGCTGATGCCAACTAACCTTCTCCCAGCCATACCTTGGGATGTGGGATGAGGATGTAGTTACCTTGTTTTTTATAGAGAAAAAGGGATGAATGCCACGCTTGCTGTCCACACCATGACACTTGTCTTTTGAACCAAAGCACAAGTACAAACAAGCCTTTTGTTTACGAGAATGGACATAATTACTGATGAGATCATTTCTATTCTGTTCATGTATGGCATTCACACTAGTAGCTGTAGAGAACAAGACTACATGATGACAGCACTTATCGTGTTTGCAGAAGCACAGCCCCAGATAGGGGAAGGAAAAGGCTGTGCCAGTACAAACACACTAGGTAATCTGTTAAGTCCTTCCAGCCCTCTCCCACCAGTAAGCTTATACCTATATTAAAGAATATCATTAACATGATGTTTGTTCTCTCAGCCTGTGCCAAGAGGAAATGTGCAGCTTGCTATCTTCTTTGGAAACAGATTGCTCATTTTCTAGTTGCACACACAGTGCAAGTTAATACGTATTTATTTCCAGGTTTGTATGATAAAGTATTTGTATCCACCAAGTCCATTAACAGGGCTTGCCTGTGTAATACCAAATAATGTCTAATAATGTGCAATGCTGACCTGCGGTTACAGTTATGTACTGTGTTTATTCAGCTACTCCTAAGAACATTTTTACTTTCTTTTGGCAGGGCAGGCAAACTTTTTGCAGGCTGGTCCAGATGGTGGGCGCACCAAGTGGCTTGGGCTGAGCAGATTGTGCTGAGTGGGTACCAAGCAGGGTTCTCAGATAAACTGATCAAGAAGAAGTTGAAGGACGTCACATGCCATGTTGGGGCCTTCTCTTTCCAGGGCTGACCTCTCTCTGCCCCTCTGTCTGTCCTCTTTCTGATTTGTTTCACTGGAGGACTGTAGAGAATAATTTGTTTTCTGTGACTATACCATTCTTTGACTCTTGCAGACCCACCTCCGCGTCTTGGGGGGGCAGAGGAGGGCAGAAATGCTGCAACGTCATCCCTCAAAACTGTTTCAAGGAAACTGATGGCAGTTAAACAGTGAGCAACCAAGTCTCTCTTCTAACAGCCTGCTTTCCTGGATACACCAACAACTGTGTGGAATCTAGTGATGACTTGTAGATCTTGCTGAGGTCTCACCAGCCCGTTGGCCAAACAACCTAAGACTCTGGGGAACCTGAAGATGGAGATTTCACAGTTTTGTGAAGATTTGCTCCTTTAAGCTCATGCACTTATTATTATTTGTTATTATTAAAGGCAGCTGTTCTGGGTACCTTTTATAAGTTTTCTACATTATTGTTTGAGTCTGGTAATACTTCAAATATATCTTTATCTCAAATACTGCTTTTTCTCCTCTAGCAGCTACATCTCTTTCTCTACCTTTCCAAGGAAACTTCCCACATCTTCCCCTCTTTCTTTCTTCCTGTTCTTCTCGGGGAGCCATAAATCAGCCAATGCCAGTTAGGTTTTTGTTATCTTGAAGGAGGTTTACTCATGTATTAATTAGGTTAGCAGTCTCTTGTACAGAGTTTTCTCGTACAGAGACTGTCTCTCAAGGCAGAGAGTTTGGCAACTACTTGCACATATCACTGGGTAATGGTTTAGCAATAGGAACGCAGAAGCCACCAAAGTGGTAGCCATGCTTCTGTAACTAATAAATGTTACTATTTAGGTGTTCAACTGCTCATAAAAACAAAGGAAGAAAATCACAGAAATATTAATTTAAAAGGTCTTCTCTTTTCTGCTCATTTTTGCCAATTTAAAAGGAGCAGTAAAAATAAGACCACATCTTTGGAAGAAACATGTACATTTATTACACCTTTTATATGACAGTAGGTCTCTCAATAATCTGCAGAGAACTGCTGAAAGGATTTTCCAAGTAAAAGGAGTGGTTAGATCATCCCAAGCATCACAGGACTACAGAAATCATTGGTAATGTTTTCTACCCTGTGCAGTGTGGTACAGATGGAGACTTGCAATACATACCCATCAATGGGCACTATGTTTGCAGTCACAGAGCTTCCCATTCCTCGTTTAGAGTGCTAATGTCCTGCTTATTGAAGACAACAAAATCTAGCAGGAAACAAACAAACAAACAAAAACAAACAGCCCTTCTCATGCTTATATTTATACTATTTAAATTTTGGCCAAAAACTTCATGGGGTGAATTTTCATCACATGGGGATACACACAGATATATGCACATACAGTTATGCACATATAAAACACGTTTTTTTTCTCATACAACACTTGCTTTCAAGTTCATACATGTTAAGCCTGTGGGATGAGATTAACTTCCCTTTGGAAAGTCTAGCACAAACTCAGCCTATAAGCCTTGTTAAAGCCCTATTTTCAGAGCTTAAATAGTATTAAATGTTGCGGGAGCCTCATGCCACGTCTCTGCAAGGGGATCGGGCGAGTTTGTTCACTGTGAAGTAATGTTTGTGTTAATAGTTACAGGTGGGGTGACTGGGAATCCATGCCTGGAAAGCCTGTGATCTTGCTGATTTCGGTGCCCTCTCTGGAATGCTGTGAAAAATCTCACATGACGGCTTTGAGGGTTGCTGGATCTCTCACCGGTCAGCTGCCCATTTTAGAAAATTATTCTTTGGATATTCTCTGGATGGCAGAAAAACCCATCACAACAGCATTTAGAGGGGAAGAGCAGAGGAACTGCAAAAGCAGACAAAGGTATGTATATAGTGCCTCCATTTCAGATAAACCCATCAAAAAACACTTTTAGGCTAGTAGATAAAAACAGTAAAACACTGGGGCATGGAGCTCATCTTGAGCTGTTTCTTCATTTGTTTCTGGAATAGGTTTTGAAATCCAAATTGAACCCTTGCTGCAATGGGTAGTTAGCCAACAGTGCTTAGCATAATGAGCTTAAAGGTGTGTCTATAGGGCAGAAATACCTCTCTCTCTCACATCCCGGTCCTTTGGGATCAATCTGTCACCAGTATATACATGTATATATATAAATATATATATAAGTCTTTGTGCAAGAGACAAAACATTTACAAAAGGCATCTAAGTGTGAGGCTTAGGTAAAACGTGTGTAAACACAACCACGGAGCATCCTCTCATGCACTTCAAAGTTTGCAAGTAACCTCAGAAAATGCCTGCATCTTGGCAGGGCTGCATGTGTCCTAGCTTTCAGCATTCAGAAGATGCAATGTAATTCAGAAGATAAAGTAATGTCCCCAGGGAACATGTTTTTTTTTTAGAGGTACCCCTCAGACCATGCTGAATATACAGTGTCAGTAGGCAGTCATGCAACAGCTTGAGCTTGGAGGAGCCAGGGCTAGGCAGAGCAAGGAGCTTGCTGTCTTGATTTGAGACCATATCTGAGGCCGTATTTGAGGTAAGAGCAGTCTAGGTGTAGCACAAAGCTCTTCTGTGCCCTCAAGGCCCACTTCCCTAACCGCTTGCAATGTCGAACTGCAGAGGAGCCTCCCACACTATTGTCCCTATGTCCCAAACTGTAATTTGAGGGTGCCTGGCCCAGTATAATGGTTGACTTCAAAATAATGCCAGAATATGATCAAGAAATTGCAGGAAGGGGAAGAAAAACAGAGCTGGGTGTGGCCTTGAAGGAGTGAGGTGACCTCGCTCAGAGCTGTCCCCAGGCCTCAGAGAGGGATCCACAGAATCCCGCCTGGATCATGTCCCGTAGACACAGTTCCCTGGCTGCACTCTCCTTCCCTGGGCAATTGAGCACCCGCCGTCATGTCCACATCAGCCCCAAGTGCTGTTACTGGTAGGCGTGGAGCCTGGACAGGCCTTTGTCACTTGGCAGGTAATTTTAATGATCAGTCCGGCACCTGCCCTTTCTTTCTTTTTTCCTTTCTAATGTATCTGGAAAAAGTTCTTTGCTGTGTGCTGAGTCTGAATAGGGTCAGAGGGCTTCCAGATGGCCCCTGCAATCGAGCTGTTTCTTAATCACAGTAAGGCATGTATAAAACTTTTTGCTTCTGTAGAGATCTGACAGAGCAGGGCTGGACTCCCACTGATTAAACCATCCTTCAAAAGTTCATTTTCCTTCTATTTTCTTCTGACTTCCAGAAGCAGAAAGCATGTGTTTCAGCTGAGACGAGATGTCCATGTCACACTGGAAGGTGGAAATGTGAGGTGATAATCCTTCAGCTTGCCTGCCTGTCTAAATGTCTGCCGGGGTCTCCTCCCACTTTCTTATGTATTTCTTAAATCACAGAATCACAGAATCATCTAGGTTGGAAGAGACCTCCAAGATCACCTAGTCCAACCTCTGATCTAACACTATCAGTCCTCCACTAAACCATATCACTAAGCTATATCACTGTTTTGCTTTAAGACATTCCTGTACAAAGTCTTGCTGAATTCAGGGAACTGAATGGACAAAAAGCTAGAGAAAAGTGTATATATATTTTTGTCTCTGTAGGTCAAGTTTTATGCCCCCTTTGTTTTCTGCATCTGCTTGCTGTGGGGTCATGGGAGCAGTGGGAGCAGTCTGACCTCTCACATGACAATAAATTCTGGTGCCAAAACTTAGTGATTCACAAATGTTGAACAAGACAGTTTTAGCTTTCGATAGTGCTAGGCACTTTAATTTCCCCATTCTCATCCATTAGCAAAATCTTTCTGTGCATAATGCCCCTTGTACTTTGGAAGAATATCTGCACATTAAAAGAACACCTATTTTCCAGTTTAATGGAAACACATCTCACAGTAATTTCATTTATATCATAGTTGACAAAAAGAACCCCTCTCCCAGGAACAAAAGTCTGTCAGGATAACAGGAGGGTAGCATTTGCTTTTCCCTTGGTTGCAAAGCTCATTTTTTCCTGTAATTGGATGTTAGCACCTCTGACACTATGACAGATATCACAGACGATGTCCTGGCACCGTCCCAACTGATCCACAGTGCAGGCTACAGCAGTGCTGTAACTTGTGCTCCTAACTTCAGGTTTCAGTTTCCCAAGGAAGGACCATGCCAGAGTATTTCCTCTTTCCTCTGAGGTGTGGAGAGAAGAATTAGAGGAGTGTTGGCCTGATGGTCTCAGGCTGAATCAGATGGCCTTTTGCATATTTCCCGGTGCCGTGGGGATCCAGCTACAGACTTAGAGATCTACATCAGTTTGGGGCATCCTGAAGTGAGCTTGAATATTCACCTGCATTTGAAAATCACTGCATGTTTTGGATGTATGACAATTGCTTTTCAAAGTTTGTGTTTGTTGGTTTGTTTTAAAGAAATGTGTGTCTGCATGTACATATGTATGTAGAGTCCATGTACACACTTATGAGTATACATATTTCAACCTAAACTTAACTTCTCTTAGACATATGTATAGAGAGAAAGTTTGACTGGGATATTGGGGCTATTCCAGGAGGGTGATACACCTTAAGTGCATTAGCACAATGAAGATTAACTCCAGTGTTTCAGGATCCTTCTGTACAGTAAAGTCAAAAGATTTTACAAAAAGCTGCTCAGGAAGGCAGTAATAATGGTAGATGTAAGCTTGTAAAGTGTTTCAACCTCTGACAGAAATAAACATTCCCATGTTCTTTTAAAATTAGAAGTAATCATATATGTGGAGTGCCCCCTAACAACACCTGTCCCCTAACAACACCTGCAGCTAGTAAACAGCTGCTTTCCAGGTTATACTGACCTGAATAAAGTATTTCTTACAACTAGATCACATCCACATCAGATCTCAAGGAGTTTGCTTCTGGAGATCAAGGTCAAAAATAAGCTCTTAAGCACTTCCATCACTTCAGCATGCCATGTGTTATTTGATGCTTACAGCTACACATGCTCAAGTGATAAGCCACATCTATGACACCATGAACTTTACTAAATTAAAATTTGTGGTGCTGCACTAGTGAAATAAAACCATTGACTCAGTAGACCCAGTTTTTATAGTAACTTTTTTTTTTTTCTTTCTAGCAGGACTGTGTTTCCATTCTGACATGATTGGGTCCTATTACACTGGCCTGCTTTGAATCAGAAAGAGTATGCCGCCTGTACAGTAAATTCTGGCGTTCAATGGATTTATCACCTCTCTATTCTCCTTCCCTCTTTCTGAAGGGGGCGATGAAATCCCCATCCTGATGGGACATCTGCAACTGCATGGGACGAAAAGACACCCTGCCTGCCTTCCTGGCACAAAGAACCCTCTCATCACAGTGACACTTGTCCTAATGTTTTCTGGAGCAGGGGAAAAACACAGCAACAACTCAATGAATGTGCTCAGTACAGTTTCTATATGTTCATTTTTGGCTACCAGGTATCAGAAGTGAAACTGGAGCTTTTACCCTATCTAAGGGGGTGAGGTGGAGTACCTGATTTTTACCTAAACAGCTGCCCAGAACTGGGGGTAGGTAGATACCCTGTGCTGCACCACCACAAGCTCCTGTGCAGGTGGAGCCCAAGGGAGCCTGTAAAGCTTCCTTGAGGTAGCAGCTGCAGGTGTGAATTATTGTTGGGATTGCTATTATGGTATAATAGCATAATTGATATATATACATACATATATATATATATATATATATTTTTACTGTCCAGTGCCTAAGAACAATAGCATATTGGTCTGTTATCTGCTTTTTGTTCAAAGATGATGCACTGTGAGTAGTTTGATCAAGTTTTGTTGGAGTGGTTTCAGCACCTAATATGTTGGTGGTCTCCAGCCCTTGTTTCACATCCAGACTGCTGTACACAGTGCCTTCTGAAAGTACTTGTGGGGACAGAAATGGAAAAAAAATAAAACCAGAGCCAAGTGGAGGGTATTCAGAGTACCACTTGTTACTGATACTACAAACCATGGAAAGATCACTATACTAAGTGCTTTACAGGCAAATGGATATGACTGAGTCAACAGTATACTTAAGTCAATAAGAGAAAGTAACTGAGTAGAAAGATAAAAATAAATAAAGCAATTGCTTAGGTATCAATTCATCAGGCTTGGAAGGGCCAGTCTCTCATCTGCTAAGGCCATGCTGCATTGTACAAGCAGCAAGTAGTGCACTCGGGCATCTCTTACATGTTTAAGTTAAATTTTGGCTGATTTTTGGTTGTGACTTTCCATACCAACTTCCTGCTCAGTGTAGGGAACTGATCACGGTGGCTGCACTCTCAAACTGCCCGACATAGGTGCTTGGGTTAGGTGTTGTGACTGCATCTCTCCATGGGTTGTATGAGAAGCCTTGGTCCAGCAGTCTGGCAGGAAAGGCAACTTGAATTATTTACTGCCCTGTTGAACTAAAAATGCAGTAATAACCATAATAACTAACAAGGCACTTGGTCTGAGGTCTAAATTCAGGTCTTTAAAGCAGGGAGAGGACAAGATTAGAAAATCTATTTATTTGAATGAAGTATTTTCTGGAGCAGAAATACACCAGTGGACTTTTGTAGCCAACAAGTGAGGGGGGATATTCTGGAAATACAGCAGGCTAACGGGGAGGATGAGGAAAATGGGTGAAGGAGAACAAATCTCTATATCTCTATTGCTCCCTAATATGAATAACCTGGATCCAGGTACTCCTAAACCTGCTCGGAGAAGGGGTGCTTCAGCACTCCTGCAGAAGACAAATGAGGCCCTCAAAACCCAGGCTTCATTCCCAGTGCACGAATATCCCACTGATTTGATTTAAATGAGTCAGCTGCAGGACTCTTGGCAGGGCTGGAGCCTGCGTGCTGGCACAGGGCGGTAAATGGTTGTGGGAAATGGTAGGGGAGATGTGGTTGAAGCTGCACTGTTGGACATGGGAGGGTCTCAGGGTTCAGTTAGGACTAGGCCTGAGCTAATTAGGCCTTGAAAACTGCAGGCCAGAAAGATCTTGTCTGGCTTGGGTGATGGGCTCTGAGACCAGGGTCAGGAAAACTTGCTTATCCTGCTTCTGTGCTTTGGCAGCTGCTCAATGGCTGCTAAATTTGTGCTAGGCTACTCAAAACCCACCCAGGTATCTCCCTGTCCGACCCCAACTTGTCTGCGGAGGGATGTCAGAGAAAGGATTTTTGCTTTGCCGAAAGGCCTGGACTCCTGTCACTGTTTTTTCAGGGTAATAACCAGAGCAGGTTCTCCTGGCACATGCTGGGCACCCTTTGGTTTAACCCCATGTGATAAGCCAAGTTCAGCTCTGGAAGCAAGGCTGGGGCACGTGAGGGTCCTCATGTCATCCCTTCTGTCACTAGTGGGCACATAAACCTGGGCAGTTCCCGGCCCACTTCTGTGCTGCCTTTGATCAGTTCTGCTGAGCCCAAGTTGCAATGAAGTGACCTTTCTGGAGACAGGTGACACCAGACATTTAAATGCTTCCAATAAATTGGTAATAATTGGTACTCGTAATGAAAAAATTGAATACTGCATTGGTATTCAGAGACTGGAGAAATGGAACAAGCACAGAAACTTTCTTCTTAAATGGCCCATCGGCCAAATGTTATAATCAGCATTACAGATAGCATAAAATACCTCATAATATATATAACAATATATCATATAAATAAGTATTATATATCACTATTATGTTTTATGATAAAAATATTGTTATTTCCCTCTTACATTTATCAGGTAGTTTCTGATTTTTCCCCTTCTGGCTGAGGCAGACTGTTGCTCTCATGCTATCTTTACGATTTCTAACTTGGCTTCTGCAAATGAAATCAAAAACCAGTCCTCACTTCACAAACATGTGGTCATGCTTCTTAAATGAAACAGTGTGATGCTCAGAGTATTAAGGCTGTAATTCAAGTTGCTGATCACAAAGTGCCCAAGTCATTTTTCTTTCAGGATATTGCCTTGCACTGAACTTGAAGATTGACTTACAATTTGTTGGGCCATCCAGGATATCTGTTACTGTTAGGAAGAGTGATTAGGAAACACTGGCAAGGCATCCTCCTAAGTAATATGTCACTACTGGTAATTTTAAATAAAAAGATATTACAAGCTACCAACTTAGCTGTATGCATGTTTTTCCTCTGCTGTTTATTAACTATTGCTTCATAGCAAATGAGAATTTTAATGTTCTGTTAGCTGTAATTTAAGACCAACAAATCAAAGAACCTGGTTCAAGGAAGTTTCTGAGCATTGAAGCAAATTTTCTTTATTCAGAGCAGTACAGGCAGATGTTAAATTAGAAGTGCGGAAGTAAACCTTTAAAACTCTGTGACTTAAGAAGTATGTTTGCAGAAACTGACCCCTTCAACAGAGGGGTCAGTTTTATTTTTATTTTTATTTCATCAATCATTAAAGAAAAAATTGAAAGTGGTGTATTTCGAAAAGGGCTTTGTGCTGCTTTTGCTACTTCCAGTTGACTCTGGTAGCCTTACTGATTGCCATCCTGGTTGCAGGTAGCAGATGGCTGAAGAGAGCTGTGCTACAATGCTCAAAACAGTTGTGCCAGCATTGCTTTTCATTGCATTTTATCACCAAGAACTAAGGCAGTGACTATCTGGTTCCAAATTCTCCTGTCAGTAGAGCAGCAGGGAAACATTTTTCTGGGCAGATGACATAAACCAGAGATATGGAGAAGGGGTCTCAGTGGCCAGAGAATGCTCTTAGAGGAGCCATTTTTTTCTTTTACAAGTGTACTACAACAGATCCAACCTGTTACATGGTAGCCTTTAGAAAAGGGCACTTTGCAGTTTGGCGTTGAAGGGGAGGGCTTGAAATGATGGAATAACTTGAATGTGCCTAGGGGAATTGATGAGAGGGAGTAGAGGCAACCTAACCCTTATTAACTTCTATAACCTAACTAACTTCTTAAACCACGGAGAATGTCCTTTCTCATGTTCCCTGCACAGATGCTGGAGATAATTCTGAGTCTATAAAACTTTTCTGGATATAGTACTGTTTGCAGGGGCTCATTCCAAGTTGAGGAGTGAGCACATTCTTTTCCGGTCTTCAGAGTGCTGCAGTTTGGAAAAAAACACTACATGCCAAAGCAAAGTTTCCCTCCATGTTGTCCTTGGTCAGCATGAATGTCTGCAACAGTGGGTGACATAAACACTTCTTAGTTTAGAAATAGGTTACAGTTTTGAAACACAGAGGGAGATGAAACAAGAGTAGCATATCTGTTTACCAATATTATTTGTCCCATTTAAATGAACATTTTACATGTAATATTGCTAAGAAGCACAGTTTAGTGCAGAGGACACTCAACACTTACTGTCCACTGTGAAATTTGTTGGCTTATAAAGTGTTGGAATGACTTGCCCTGTAAGTTTGGGTCCGGCAAGGCACCCAGTGATGTGGTAAGGTGGTGAGTTATCCCAGCTCGTGATCAAACACATCTGCAGTTGCTGTCATTCAGCAGGGTGTTTGCATATATTTTCCAATTTAATCCTATTGCATTTAATGAGATTTGGAATACCCTTAATTATGGTGCTACACTTGAGTGATCTTCTGATGTAGAGCTTCATCCAGAGGGTGTATGACACCTTGCAAATCTGATCTGACCCTTGGACCCAGGTCCTACACCTGTAATCCACTTTTTATTGTGGACCCCAGTAAAATGAGGAATGAATCCCATTGGTGGTCCTGAAGGGCAGGTTAGACAAACCTCTGCCAGGAATGGTTTAGGTATGGTTGCTTCTGCCTTGGGCTGGAAGAGTGTCCTTCTACAGGCAGTTGCAGCCCAATTTTCTGTGGCTTCTAGGAAATTTTGCCATGTAATGGTTAGACTGTTACATGAATGATAAATACAGCTACTAGCTAGTAGTCATAATTAAAAACAATGACACTTATTATGCAGCTTTTTCTGTAGCTCTTCCAAAGTTTACCCAGGTATCTTCACAAAGAGAACACTGGAGGCAAGAGCATGCTTTCATGCTAGAAAGAAAATCCTTTTTAACTTAATGATTGAGAGAACATGCTTTCCACCCAATTTTACCTGTTATTTCCCCCAAGGGAGACAGAAGAAATGTCTAAATCACAAGTAGCCATTTAAGTCCCACTTGGGCAGCTAAATCCAAACCATACAACCTGTAAATTGTACTTCAAACCACCACTTGACTCCTGCAAAATCTACCCTGTAACTCACTTTCCATGTGTAAACATGTCTCTGTCTCATCAGTTGCTGCCCATAGTTACAATTAATCAAATACAAATGCTTCTGTCCAAAAACATGGCCCAGCGGTTTTCCTAAAAAAAATGCTTTATTTTTTTTTTCTTTTCTATTTCATGCTCGAAGACCTAAGTTTAAATCTAACCCTCTTCATGTCATTGCTGCTGCCGCCTGGTTGAAGGCAGCTCACAGGGGATGCTCAAGCCTCTTCATACCAAGGGGGTTCAGTTACTACAGGACAGAGTGTGAAAAGCTGACTTAAAAATAACCAACATGAAAAATAAAAATAATCAACATGAAAGCTGGACCACTCTTTTGGGAGATACGGAAAGATGGTACAGAGGCAGCTGCACCCATAAATCTTCTAGCTGTGGGTAAAAAGGAGTTTTCAGTGCCACAGCTCTCATGATCTTGTCTGTGACGTCTACTGCAGGTGGTTAGGCTACCTTCCCTAAAAATTACCTTAAATCTCTCTTAAATCATAGCTGTTTTTATGATTAGTGGACATTGGTTGACACAGTCAAGGGAGCCTGGAGGATGACTCAGATGCCCTACCAGCGCGGATGGTCGTCAGTTCTCCTAACATTGGCTCCTTGGTGCTATTTGATACTCCAGGGCTGATGAGACATCTGCACTGGGTGGCAGATATGATGCAAGGGCAAGGAAGCCCATGTTCTGTTTGGTGCAGCAACAGGATGCCAACCAGGGTAACTCCACGACACCTAAAAATAGCATCAGACATCTGCTTTTAGGCAACTGAATCATGGTTTTAGGAATGGTTCCTAGCTGAATTGGTTATGCAGAATGTATCTTCATGAGTCCATGAAGACTAGAGCGAAGCTAAACCCCTCCAGACTTAAGTGTTCTCAGCTGAAATTGAATCTTGTCCCTGGAAGAACTGAGTGGCCTAAATATGGTACCTGGTGTAAGGCTGCTGGGTGCCCCACCTGGGTGCCAGCCACTGCTGCAGGAGGCTGTGGGTCAGCATACTTTGTGTCAGGGCAGCCCAAATGTCTCTGGGATGGGAAGAGGGACTCTTGTCCTGTACTGAAGTACTGATTTTGTGCAGAAGTATTTTGTGACACCTGTCTCTCCACGATGATTTTGTGCTGTAAATACCACTTTCTGCCTTAAAAAGCATATTGATGCTGAAATTTCCATTTTCCATGGTACGGTTCCTTGTCCTAGTAATCCTGATAAGGTAGTGTTATCAACTGCAACAACAGGAACCCAGGATTTAACATTCATATTTAGCTGGAGAGAGATATCTCAGGTCTCCTTTTCAGTCAAACAGGTCAAACAGGAGAGATTTGTGTCTTTTACTTTGTGATATATTCAGTGTTTTGAGATTCTGTTTTGATACCAGCATAGACTTTACAGAGCAGCACCACATGCCCCGATAACTGAGTAACTCCAATACAATTTGTCATTCAAGAACTCGTCTCTTTCTGTTGGGCTTTTTGTGTGAGAGCAAACTTTGGCTCCTGTGCACAGCAGTAACAGGGCAGGGAGAGCAGGCAATGAGAAGGATCCTGCCCTGTACTGGGGTGATACTAACCAACATAATGAAGATCCCCCTAGGAGAGGGGGGAGAGCATGAATGTCTTGCCATAGGTAATTTCTCCTTATGGCATCTTAGCCAACTTAATGATGAGATTTACTTGGCAAATACACAGTTATCTTTGCATGCAAGTGCTCTCATATACTCTTGCTTGTGAGTTTGTCTTTCCATTGTGAGAGACTAACTCACATAGCTCTGATCTCTTATTTTGTCTCACCGAGCAGGTGTGAGGATGACAAACTCACTTCCAGCAACCCCTTAATGCCGCGCTGCCATTTCATGTCAGGCAAGGAGTAGAGGGGATAAAAGCTGATCTCAGTGCTGAGATGATGAAAACTTTCCGTTGTCAGTTCCAAGCACAACCATGTGAGCAATACAGGGTTGTAAAGACAACAACTAAAGTCAGACTGGTTTGGGCAAACCTGTTATTTGAGACCCCTGAGCCCCATCCCAGCTGTTTCAAAAATGGAAGCTTTCAATTAACAGTTCACACCGTGACAGGCAGCAGACACGACAAGTATTTTCCTGCTTGCAGATAAAAGTGAACCTAGCTTTTGTATCATGAAAAATAATAATTTAAGTTAAAGGAATAAATTCCACCACCTTTCAATCGCAACACACCATATTTAAGCAAGGGGCTCTGTGACATCAAAATTCAGAAGCATCATTAAAAAAAAAAAGAAAAAAAAAAAAAAAAAGCAGTTTTAGTGCAAACCAGGAGGCTACAACCACAAAACCACCCTGCACATATATATGGTTTCTGTTTACAGCAGGTTGTTTTTCCCTTGTACTTGGTTCAGTTAAACCAAACCACAAGTTATCACTGGCACAGGGAATGAACAAGTAGCAACTCCTTTAGACAAAAATTCCTTAATTGGGTGTCTCAGAAATTTTTTGCAGCTATAGTGGGATTTTTTTAAAGGATCCCTCCCCCTTCAAGTCATAGAAAGAAGACTGAAGGGTTTACACATGGCTCGCCTAGGGTGGGAGTGCTTCCCAAAGCTGGGCCATATTAATTACTGCTGTAAGCACTTCCTTTACTCAGAAAAAAAGCTGCTTATTCATTGTTGCTGCTCCTTTTTTTTCCATGTGGGCAACATCATGTTTTGGCCAGGCTTTGCTGAAGGTGGAGCTGCTGAAGGGCGACAACTGCCTGGAGTGGCTGAAATGTTCGATCCTGGGCGTGGGTTGAAGGAGACACATCATTATAGACAAGTCCAGCAACACAAAGCTCAGTTCATTTGTCTGCTTTTAAAGTCCTTGTAGTTGGCAATTGTTGCAGGGAAAAACTCAGCTGAGATGGTGCAACTGCTACTCAGTCTTCAGAAGAGATTAACTACAGAATAGGCGGCAATTAAAACCGACACAAAACTATCAGTCTTCCAATCAAACTTCATAACTTGTGTGTGGATTACTGCAGGGGAACTTTTTGGCTGTGCCAGGGCACAAAGGCAGGCAGCTCACATGCAGGGGCAAGCTCTGGGGCAGGGGCAGTGTGAGGATGGGACATAGGAGCACGTTGGTTTGCAGCACTGGGTGGCACCTCCTCTCATCGCTGTTGCTGTAGCCCTGGATAAGCCCATGCTCTATTCATAGAATCATTAAGGTTGGAAAAGACCTCCAAGACCATCTGGTCCAACCACCCCCCTACCACCAATGTCACCCACTAAACTATGTCCCTAAACACCACGTCCAACCTTTCCTTGAACACCCCCAGGGATGGTGACTCCACCACCTCCCTGGGCAACACGTTTCAATGCCTGACTGCTCTTTCTGAGAAGGAGTTTCTTCTAATTTCTAACCTAAACCTCCCCAGCACAACTTGAGGCCATTCCCTTGAGTCCTATTATCTGTGAGGAGAGGCCGGCCCCCAGCTCCCCACACCTTCCTTTCAGGTACCTACGGAGAGCAGTAAGGTCTCCCCTGAGCCTCCTCTTCTCTGGACCAAACACCCCCAGCTCCCTCAGCCGCTCCTCACAGGACTTGTGCTCCAGGCCCTTCGCCAGCTTTGTAGCTCTTCTCTGGACACCTCTTGATGTCCTTCTTGTAGTGAGAGGCCCTAAACTGAACACAGTACTTGAGGTGCGGTCTCACCAAAGCTGAGTACAGGGGGACGATCACCTCACTGGCCCTGCTGGCTATGCTATTCCTGATACAAGCCAGGATGCTGCTGGCCTCCTTGGCCACCTGGGCACACTGCCAGCTCATGTTCAGGCGAGCATCGACCAACACCCCTGGATCCTTTTCCTCTGCACAGATTTTGAGCAATGCTGTAGCCAGGTAACAGCTGCTAACAACGTGTGTGGCACCTGGCAGCTCCTTACACAACATGACCATCCCTCCTCAGGCCTCTGCACTGAAACACTGCCATCATGCTCCACAAACAGCTTTTAAAAATGTCTGTTTTCCCCCCAGGTAGGCTCAAATACTAAGAGATCCTGATCTATTTTGGTTTTAAGTGAAATAGAGTCATGGAGTGGTTTGGGCTAGAAGGCTCTTTTTGGCGCTGCTGGTGAGGAGCAGTTTTAGACTTGCAGCAATAGTCATCCCAAAATATCTTTTCTGAATAACCTTGCAGAAGCTGCCAGGCAAATATTTCATAGCTTTAAGTATTACTGGTACTTTCCAGATAACGTAATTTGGCTTTCTCCAGGCCATTCCTATCACGTTATGCACATGCAGCATTACTGCAGGAGCAGCAGACAACAAAAGGTTTGCCAAGCCCCAAAGCTGTGCTGCTGGGACGTCTCGCCTCGCACCTCCTCTGCACACACCAATGTGATGGGACAAGCTGAGGAAATGTGTCCAGATTCAAGGGTCCCTCTGATTAAAAAAAAAAAAAAATCAACACAAAAAACCATGCCCAAACTCTCCCTTCCCTTCAAACAGCCAGACTTTGCTTTATGTCCACAAAAGGCAACAAAGCCCACATTGTGCTCCTGTAGAATGACACCTATTTTCTGAAGACTGTTTTGGAAGTCCTGAAGAAATCACAAGAGCCCTGGTGCCAGGAGCTCCCCCTTTAGCGAGGTAGGAAGGGCTTAGCTTTGAATTCTGATTGTTTTAGGAAGAAAGCTGATGGCTAAATATCCACGTTTTCATCCTTTTAGACTTTTATAGTGCAAAGTCAACACCTTATTTCTCCTTAGGAGACAATCAGCATGGGTTTTCCCATGAAGCAGGTGCACGTAGTAGGCCAGCCAGCACTGAATGCAGAGCCCATTTACATCTATGGACAGTGATTACAAAGATGCAATGACAGACGTGGGAGCTTAATGGGTTTGAAAAAAATAAATATTAACAGTCACTCAGGATTACATCCTGCAGTTCTTGGACAAGGCTGCTGAGCTTTAAAACATATTGCATACTGCAGTGCACAGATGTCTATCAAGTCCAAGTGAAGCTGAAGGCTTCAAGCTACCTCTTTTTTTTTTTTTTTTTACCAAAATTCATTATATAAATGGAAAAAACAAACAAACAAACCACAAAACATCATACCAAATACACAAAAAACGTCTTACAGCTATGCCCAAGGAAATGAAGTCTTCTAATTTGTCATGTGTAGTGGGTTTACGTGGCAAGGTTTTGGTAGCAGGGAGCCATAGGGGTGGTTTCTGTGAGAAAGATCTAGAAGCTGCCCCATGTTTGGGAAGGGCCCCATTGTTTTCCAGATCCGAGCCAATAAGCGATGTTGTTTTGCGCCTCTGTGAGAGCATATTTAAGACAGGGAAAAAACGCTGCGCCACACAGCAGCCGGGAGAGTCAAGGGAGTGGGAGAACAGCCTTGCACCAAGGTCAGTGTAGAAGGAGGGGGAGAGGTGCTCCAGGCGCCGGAGCAGAAGTCCCCTGCGGCCTGTGGTGAGGACCATGGTGAAGCAGGATGTCCCCCTGCAGCCCATGGAGTACCACAGTGGAGCAGGGTTCCACGCTGCAGCCCGTGGAGGAGACCACGGTGGAGCAGGTGGCCCTGCACCGACGGAGGCTGCCGCCTGTGGAAGACCCCTGCCGGAGCAGATTCCGGGCCGGACCTGTAGCCCGTGGAGAGGAGACCACGCAGGAGCAGGTGATCTGGCAGGAGCTGCTGCCCGTAGGGGAGCCAGGTTGGAGCAGTTTTCTCCTGAGGGATGGACCCCGTGGTACGGACCCATATCTGGAGCAGTTCTGGAAGAGCTGCTGCCTGTGGGAAGCCCACGCTGGATCAGTTCATCAAGGACTGCATCCCGTGGGTGGGACCCCACAGCACAGGGGACGAGAGTGACCGAGAAGGAGCGGCAGAGAAGAAGTGCTGTAGACTGACCATAACCCCCATTCCCCGTTCCCCTGCGCCGCTCGGGGGGAGGAGGTGGAAAAGGGTGGATGGGGGGGGAAGGTGCTTTTGGTTTTTTTTTTTCCTTTGTTTTCTCACTTCTCTCGCTTGTTAGTTGTAGGCAATAAATCTTACTATCTCCTTATGCCGAGTCTGTTTTGCCCGTTACAATAATTATTGCGTGATTTTCTCGTCCTTATCTCAATCCTTGAGCCCTTTTCACATATTTTCTCCCCATTCCTCTTTGAGGAGGGGGAGTGAGAGAGCGGCTGTGGTGGAGCTCGGCTGCCCACTCGAGCGGAACCACGACATCATGGTTCAAGGCAAAAATCCCACTGACTTCAATGACAGAAATTTACCTTATGGTCACATTCTGACGTTTTCACTTCAGTTTCAGTATCATCACCAGGTTGGAGGACTAACTAGGGTATAGCCCTGCTTTGACTTGCATTTGATTTTTGATTTGCATGCACAATAGTTAGTGAATCAGACTTTCTATTGACCTTTAAATCTGTACAGTTGAGCTCATCGTAGCTAGGTTTATTAAAAAACATTGCATTCAGGTGGCTGCCAAGTCAACAGGGACTCTTCTGATTCTTTTTAATAAGGTCAAGTTACTCCCGCTAATGGTCTGCGGAAAGCGTAATTTCTAAGTACTTAACTCCTGCTGCAAAACTAATTGCTTAATCGCAATTTTGCTTGAGCTACTCATTAGTTGTTTTCCTGAAACTACTTTAAATCCATTTTTGTCTTTCTTCTAAGGAAGCACCACACTTTTCACAAGTGGAAGGGAAGCAAGGAGACTCTTCAGCTGGGTCCTGTTACTCAGCCGTTCAATCATCTTTTACCACAACTAAACTCTCCCTGACTTCAGCAGCTTTACATGAAGAACAAGGACTTGCCAAATTTAACCCCCAATTAATTTAATTTTAATGTTACAACATTAAGTCAGTTCCTCCTCTGCGTATATAGTAACCAGCCCCAAAAAGATCGCATAAAGGCAGCCCTGCTGTAAAACTTCCCATTCGGTAAATTAAGACCATCACAATCCTTGCTCTATAAAAAGCTCCATGGAATTAGTTCAGGATCTCTTTCCTTGCCATAGGGAAAAAAATAGCAGATGGTACCGAATCCTCTTCTGAGCAACCAGCTGAGAAATAGCAGAGGGGGCTGGGGAGGTAAGAGAAAACCCCACAGCAGTGCTAAGAGCTCCTTGGTGAAGGGTTAAAATTCTTCCCAAGCTTTGAGGGAGTTCAGACCTGAACTGACAGTTCAGCTTCAACAACTCCATCCCCAGGGAGTGGGGATCTTCAAACAGGTGGGGCCAACAAGCAACGAGGAAGAGAGGCACCATGGCAGACCTGTGCTGAGAGCAGAGCAGCCAGACACTGAGGGACTGAGATCAACAAGGAGAAGCAAATTGAAATGATCACCTGCAGGCAAACAGCTCTGGGTTTTGAAAAGCTGAAAAGTGACTCTGCTGAGAGGAGCAGAAACAAGTGGCTGATTTTACACCAAACCTCACTAACCAACCCCCGAGCGCAACTGCACTGTACCTGCATGACCTGTAGCAGCTCACTTAATGGGCCTATGCCACAACAGGAGAGACTTACAGAAGCTGGATGAAAACCTCCAGGATGAGGAAATTAGAGGAAAATCAAACTTTGGTACTTCTGGTACCACAGCACAATGATCCCCTGAGTGGGAGCGCAATTTTAAGTAATTGTCTGGCAAGGCTTGGCCTAGCTTGCTGCTTGAAGCCTCTCGTTATATTTTATGTGGAAATAAGATTAACCCTGATGAAATTAGTGTGCAGCATTAAATCAGATACAGAAGAAGAAAAGACAACAACTTCCTGTCCTGTTGTTTTGGACAGCATTCCATATTTTATATCCACACAGACAATAGGAGGGATTTTTAAAACTATAAATATGAGCAGGTATTTTCTCTGGATCATAGATCCATCAGCCTGTGTTTGGTCATCCTATGAAGCAAACAAACAAACCACAAATACACCTCATATACAAACATTTTTTCCCCCCCCCTGTGTATCCTGCTTTACATCTGCGACCAGTTCTGCCCTCCCAATAAAATCAGCACTTTTATTATGCAGTATGTAGACCGTATGATCATTTATGACCACTACCATGGGAAAAACTAGCCGAACCACAGAGGAGCAAGTTCCCAAAGCAGTTTATTCTTGAGTGCTTTATTTAGATATACAGCACATCATGTGAGGCAAAAGGTGGCAGGGTTTGTAACAGTTTATACCCAGGTGAAGCATTCAGGCAAACATCTGAGATCACACTCTTCAGACCTCTGCTGTGCTCAAGAATCAAAACATGGAGAGCCTCTGGAGACCCCACATCCACCTCTCTCCATGGAGGAAGCCATCCACCTCAGATAGGTGAGTAAAAGGCAGCCTGTGCCAAGCTTAGAAGATGTCTTTCCTTTAAAAATAAAGGAAAGGCTGCATTTGGTTTGAGGACCCCTTCCTGCACTGCTCTGCTCTGCTGGCTGCTGTGGGTCGGGAAGGCCACTGCTACCTCTGGGTGCTGGTGACTTCGGGCTGGGGCTTTGTCCCTCGGCTTCAGGAGTGGGAGCAGCAGCCCACCAGAGATGCTAACCTGGAACCAACACCACCTTCCAGACGGCTGCCCTTCAGCAAACAGCACCGGCCCTGTCAGCACCACGCCGCAGACAGTTAGCTAGCTGCTGACAGCAGCTAAGAAGCCCCTGCCATTTGGAGAATGCAAACATGCCATCCACATCCAGAAAAGCTCAGCAGATGCCTACAGCAACAAAGGTGAGGAGAATCTGCCCTAGAGCTGGGGGCCCTTTGTTCTTCAGTCATTCAGGTGGCCTCCAAGGCCCTCCAGCAAATCCTCAAAGTGAGGGAGACCCTGAATTCCTACAGGGGCATAAATATATATATATATATATATATATATATATATATATATATATATATATATATATATATATATATTTTTTTTTTTTTTCCATCCTTATAAAATTCCAGCAGTCCCTTTACCTTTTTGATTACTGATATACTTTGGAAGGGTATTTTTATATAGCAGTCTCCAGTGACACTAAGATCTCTTTTCTCAGTGACACCAAGTTTGAGCCTGTCCCTATGCATTATGTTGTACTTGTAGCACCACAGAAGGTGTATTGGTCACTCGGACAGCGATGTACCTGTGTTTTTCCTTCCAGTTCCTAGCTCAGGACTACTTGTTTCCACGGCTTGTCAAGTCAGGGGACTGCATGAGATGCTCGATGAACAGACACAGCAGTTAGATAGACTCAATACCTTACAGAGTTACAGTCTAATACAGTTAATGCTCAGTCTTAGGGATCAAAACAAAAATGTTTCAAATATTAGATTTCAGAGAAAAAGAACCAGAGAGCATTGGAGTGAGCATCGAAGTGTTTCACACACTTGGTGTGACTGCTGGAGACATCCAGTGGCTGAGGTGGGAAACGCACAGCCCCATGGAGGGAAAGGCTCATTCTGGGTCATTCCCGAGGAGAACTTTACCCAAATTTACCAGCTGTTCACACGAAGATGCAAATCCTTGCATACTGAGCTCAATTTGCTTTGCCACCCACCTCTCTTATTCCTGCTGCCCACCCTCAGTCGTTCATCCAGGGGCTGTCTTCCAGCCTTGCGAGTTCCACAGCTCCTCTCAAACTTTTTTACTCCAATTCCATTTCTTCCTAATAAATCTATTCCAAGAAGAGGGGAGGGCAGAAGTGCAGCGGAGTGGTAAATGCACATAACCCTCCCATTCTTGAAGCATATAAAGGAATACACATTTGGCTTACGCAGACCACACGGGAACACAGAGCCCTTGGCAGGAGCAGCCTTATGGCCCCGTGAACTTTTCTCCGCGCTTGGGCTACTGCCAAGCAGCCACTGCTACTGCTGCGCTACTTTGCCCACGTTCAGCAGCTCACTTGGGTCAGGACTGCAGATCGTAACACCAACAAGAGCAGCAGGCTGAGGTTTCGTTCCTGAGGCTGGAAAGCTTCAGAGAGCAAAGTCCGGGAGCATTCACATTTCATGCTGCAACTGGAAAAGAGTTTAGCGTGAGGCAGTAGGTGTCTGGTAATGTTGCTGTAAATAGCCCACCATCTCCCCCCGCCTGCACAGGGCAATCCCTTCCAGGTGCGTGCCCCTATAAAAACCTCTGGAGCGGGCATCCTCCCACAGGAAACTTCGTCGCTCTCCATCGTAGCAGGTAACCATGCCACTGGCCCACTAACCCTGTCTGCAGCATGTTTTTTTTTTTTTTTTTTTTTCTGCTGACTAACATGGGGAACAGGGCTCACCGTATTCCTCGACTGCAGAGAGCCGGGCCAGCCAACGCGCTTGGGCACACCCTGCTCCTGCAATTTCAGCAAGATGGATACTCAGTGCTGCTTTTCAGTATTTTGCATTTGCCTTGCGGGCTCACGTATGGTACAGGTTTATAGCGCTGATATTTATTTCCTAGCATTTATATATATATATATATACACACATACATAGCATTTTTATATATATATACAAACATATATATATACACACACTATATATGTTACATATACATGTATGTGTGTGAGACACCATATACATATGTTATATATATGTGTGTGACACTATATCTATATATGCTATATGTGTGTATATAGACATATATATTATTCAGTGCACGAGAATATGAGGATATTGCATGAAGGAAACCCAAAGAAACACTGATGTTTGTGCATGGCATGCTAAGCCCTAACTCACAGAGAACGCAGTGCAACTGCATTTCCCATTTGAGCAGATGGAAGTGGCTTTTGCCAAATAATTCAGATTAAAATGGACAACGCTGTATAACTTTGTGAAAGAAATAAATGTTTCAGCAAAGCGGTGTTCACAGCTGAAGTGACACAGTATTACTCAGTAACCTATCTTTTCTTCCCTTTTTTTCCTCCATGTAGTCAGATTTAAAACTCTTTCCAAGCAATGAAGGTTAAGAGGCAGAAAGTTTGTGCTTATAGAGGGTAAACTATAACTGTAAGGTTTATATTCATTGTTCAATTCACCCTTAATTATTTTATTACCTTGTTAATTTCATGTAACATTGATAAATAGACATAATTTTTTCAATTGTTCTCTTCCTCACGTTCTGAAGAAACCAAATGTGATTTTGTAAGCCATTTTGTTCATGACAAAGTCCATTAATGAAGTCAATACTAGTTTAAATACTTTGGAAACTACAAAGCTTAGATGATCTCCCTTCAGAATCACTTTACAAAGAAATTAGCTGTGAACAGAGAGCGCCAACAGTTTCTAAGGGAATAGATTTTGCTTGGCATATTATTATTATTTTTTTTTTGTAAGATGCATCATTTTCAATGAAATATGGATCAGAATAGTAAGAAATGTCAGTTCTAGTCACACAGCAGCAACTCGACCATCTTACGCAAAGGGCATGTAATAATGCAGACATCACCTACGTGCAATGAGCTTACTCAACACTGACTTTGTCTTCAGGTAGTTTGTCATTTAAAATAATAACACAAAGCTGTTCATCACTAAGCCCAAGACACTAATATACTTGAGTCCAGACTACACATAGTTTGTAACTAAAAAGAAAACAACAAATTTTTCCTTCAGTTCATGAAATGCATCACTAATAGTTATGTCAGCGAGCTGTATAATAGAATAACTTTCTATTTGCAAAAGCTACACCTATGAAAAGATGTAAATGCTGTAACATCTAGAAGTTCAGCCAAAAACCAAAGCCCATTGTGATAAGTGATATATAAATGCAGAGTGAATAATCCTTTTCCTCCAGAACTGTTCTCTAGGAACTCAGGCTCCTTATGGACTTAAGGACCATTCCAGGCTCACCACAGCATTAGCGTGAAATGTTCAGAAGACTGTCTTCAAGCTAGTTTTTCTCCCGGCCACGGCAGTCACCAGTTACTACAGATCCTTCTATTTTCATTTCATACTTTGCCAATTACATAAGCATTAATATATTTTCCCATAAATTTCCTACAACATTAATAACATGATCAGATTTTATTCTAGCTCCATATATATATATATGAAAAGGCATTACTGAGAACAGGCAGTATACTTTTGAAAAGTAAGGCTGCATAGAAACCACTGCTGTTTTCTAAGGAGACATGTTATCAAAAGTGAGAGGAAAAAAACCAAACACATTGATGCATGCACTCAAATGCCAGGGAATGCTGTAGCTGCAGCATTATCTTCAGTCTCCTATCTGCCTATCTCCAACACATCTTGAATTATATAAAAAAAGATGTGCAGCCAGAACTTGTTGCTAGCTAGATGGAAGCCCTCTGAGGGGAGAAAAAACAATAAACACACCAAAAAACATATCTGTAGAAGTCAAATTGCTTTAAAGCATTCTGTTTTTTAAACAGTACAGACTCACTGCCACGACTTTTGAGCAAATGCATTGCTACAGGACTCAGAACATAAATCCTGTCCTTGTGAATAAACAGAGTAGCAATAAGGAATATATCAGGTAACAGAAAAATTGCAATGGTGTCAGTAACATGTGTGCAAATAAAGCACCCACACAAGTCAGCAGTCACTCTGCCCCTTAAAAAACTACCTGCAGGCACTGCTGAGCCTCCGAGACCTTGCCAAACCTCTCCCCCTTCTGGACAAGATATCCAGAGAAGCTTCCTGCGATGTGATGCAACCCAAATTACACAACCCTGTCTGCAGGACATGTGGTGGAGAAATCATGCAAGCATGCCTTCTCGAGAATGGGCAGAGGCCAGTCATGGATAAGAACTGAGCACGCTCCAACCATCACAATACATGGGAAGGGTGAATTTGTACAACTTCTGGCCATAGGAAATCAAGATCCAGTTTCATTTATGTATGCGTGTGTATACCACTGATTAAAACTCACATTAAGCAAAAATTTTTTTGGCAGTTTCGTTTCTCCCCAGGCAGATTTAGATCCACCCCCATTCCCACTCTCTAGCTGGTATCAAGCAGCTCCTTAACGATGCTGGGTGCTGCCCACGTGCACTGGAGATGCAGAGCCACATGACACACGTGCTGTTCTCCAAAGCAGCTCACTCTTCCGATCTTCACACTGCAATTATTTCCTGACTGCAGTTCACTGCATCTCAATTAGCCGTTCACTGCAATTCAATTAGCTGTTCTGCAGGAGAAGGCAGAGGCGAAGGTAATGAGGAGGCAAAACCAAGAGCACTGGCTGCAGCAAATTAACCAGTTTTATCACAGGAATACCGAGTCCTGAGGCATAGGAAATGACACTGATAAAAAGTCGTAGACACTGAAAGGCAGTTCACCTTTTCCAGCTGTTGCTTCAGCCTGTCTGAACACCAAGGAGCTCAGTGTGCAAGGAGCTCACTATTCAGACTGATTAGCGGTATCAATTTAGCAATATTATGATAAATTGCTGTTGTTTGTATGATAAAATGAAAACTCTGACTTCGTTACCAGAAAGTGTGTACAGCATTCTCCTCCTGAACGGGGATGCTGCCTCTCATCATGGTTTCCTGCCCCCTCATCATGCCATAAAAACAAAACAGAACAACAAAAACAAAAAAACAAACAAAAAAACCCACAAACAAACAAAAAAAACCCACCACACCTAAACTTCTCACTTTCTTCTCCTTCATATATTATATGGAGTGCCCTCAAGCTTTTCCCTCCCCTCTCTATTTCAGCTCTTGTGCCATGATCTCTGCGCAGCAGCTACCGTTCCCAAACAAAATACAAAGAGTAATGGAGGAAGAAGCCTGTGAAGAGCAGTATGACTCTGAAAACTGCACTTGCAGCTCCACATGTGCATCATCAACAGAATCCAACTCAGGTTTAATCCACTTTAAATACTGCTACTGCATCTCACAGTTTCATTTTCCTTAGTCTTGAAATAGCAAATGTTACCGTCACTTTTCATTTTGAAGTCTATTTTTCCACTTCCCCCCATTATCACATTAAATCTAGAAAGAAGTACTCTTTCTCATAATTAAGAGAGAGATTTTAAAAGGTCTCTGGATTTTATTTAGGTATCTGAGGATTATTTCTCAATTAACATCAGAGAGATGATTATAACGTGCATTAATTGGGTTGGCACTATTGAAGCTGTGGTATTGCAAAATTTCAACACTGGCTAAATTGCTTGAACATCTACCATGGATACCAGGCTGCCATTAATTAAAATCCATGCAAACCAAACCAAACTTTTTCTCTGCAGCCGAAGTTATCATCTAAACACATCCTTGTATCATCTAAGCACATCCTGCTAATAGGCTTCCAACAGCAGCACAGTCATTGAGAATGGAGTGTCCTTGTTTTTGATGAGAGCAGGTGGAGTAGGTGGAGTAGTTAAGCTGAGCTCTCCTAAAAATCCATTTTAAAAGCCTCCATGCTCTGATGAGATACGCTAGCACAACTGCAGTAGTGACATTTACTGAACAGCATCATATATTTCAATACATACTTAAAAAGTGTATCTCACGAGCCTCCTTTTGTGGACATGTGATTAAAAAATGATACCACTAAAAAATGCTGCAATTTCTTCAATGTACAGTGTAAAATCGAACTTGGAGATGTTTTATTTGTAAAAAGAAGCTTAGCATCCCAGATCTCTTGGTCATCCTCTTCCTATAGCAGGCCTATCTAGTTAACTGAGTATATTAGTATAAAAAGATAGAAAGATGCAAAAATTTGGTGTTTTATTTGCTGCATATAAACACATGCATATAAAATACAAATTTCATCTCTCTCTCACAGATTCACCAGTAATTCTTAAAATACTGCAGAACTGGGTTCCTAGAGTTTCCCACTACTTTGACAAAGAGCACTATACTTATGTAGGCCACCAGATCGTCATCCAGGAATCCATAGAGCACTTTGGAGCAGTGGTGTGGCCCGGGGTAAGTATTTGACACAGCATCCAGAAGGTTGATATGACAGAAAAGTCAGTCATGACAACGGCATACAAATCTTAAGGAAGTTTCTTTAGATGACAGCAGAGGCTTCCTTGTGCAGAACCAAGCTGTGTCTTCAGCAGAAAGCTCTGCATTATGGCTAATTTAATACAGTTTGGACCAAAACAACTGTGGCACATAAATGAACAAAATGGTAAATTGTTTAAAATGTGCACCTTTAAGTGGAAAGGAGAGAAAAAAAAAAAAAAAAGAAAAACACCAACACACACACATCAATTTGTTAACTGGATGCAGATATTGAAAAAAAATATTTGGAAAGAGATGGATAGAAGCATTCAAGCTTCTTCCATGTTTCCAGTCACTGCTGGGATGTAAACAATCATCATTACTGGAAGGAAAATAAAGAAGAAAATTGTGAGAGATTAAATAAAGGAGTTTAATATGTTGCTTTTAAAGAACAGCCTGGAATAACTCCTTTGCAGTATAGAAAACCATACTTGCAAAGAGGTGTGCTCCGGTCTTTGCTCTCCCTGCTTGGAAAAAACAGAATTTTATGTAGACTCAGAAACGTGTCTTTAATTGGAACAGAGGGTCAACTGATGGAGACATGAAAATTAGGATTTCAGAATTTTCCAGATCAACATTTATTGAAAAAGCTCACAAAAAATGGTAGAGAATTTCAAAATAAAAAAGAAGCGTATGGTTAAGTGGAACAGTAGCTTATTTTGGTTATGTCAGAGCATCAATTCTCAAATTAATCAGGTGTCAGAATGCAGATGGTAAAACTTCCCAAGAAAACCAAGAGTGGCACAAAGTGGCCTGGTGATTCATTAGTTGTCAGCATTCCCAGAGCAGGTAGTCAGCGTTGTATTATGAAAAGCACAGTAGTTGAAACAGTAACATCACTCCAAAGAAGAGAAGCAAAAGGGCAAGTTAGTTTCTTTCGCATCTGTTTATATTATTTATGATTAGCAAATAAATTGGCAGTTTATTTTTTTTTGACACCTGTTCAGCAATACTTCTGTTCTCCTATGCAGCAGTAAATTGTCTTTGAAATTTACAGTATCATCAAGACAAGTGTTGAGTGGATAATTTTTTTAAAAAACAATTCCTTTGCAAAAAAAGTTCCAAAAATCTCTGGTGAAGCCCAAATCTATTTTATGATAATAAAGCATAAGAGTATTATAAACCATAACATGACTTTGTGCATATTGTTAAACTTCTTTTGCTGTTCTGTGTACAGTTCACACCTGAACTCTACTTATCTTGAGCTGTGAGAAGAATCACAAAGTGTATAGATGTGTGCAGCAAATCACAAAACCTGGAACTAAAAAGGAACTGTTCAATTAGATTGATATAAAAGAACAGGACACAATGCTTCTTTCCATATTATCTTTATGTTACAGCCTTCAGTGTTTTCCACTGTATAAAAAACAGCATAAAAAAATCAAAGTAAATGTTGTGCAGCTTAACTGATATGTGATACTGATATTTTAGGCACTGGCTTTATCTCAATATCTGGAATCAAATCAAGAACGATTCAACCTCAAAGACAAGCAAGTTCTGGAAATTGGCGCTGGAACAGGCTTAGTTTCCATTGTGGCCTGCATCTTAGGTTAGTAAGTTCCTATTTCCTTTGGATTTCTTATGAAATATAACCTAGATCTGCTCCTGTCAGTTTAAAGCAATGAAGCAACACTTGAAATTAGGCCTGTTTGACACTTTTTTTTTTTTTTTTTTTTTTTACAGATGAAAGTTATTGTCAAATACTGTTTTGTAAATAAAGTAACTACCCTAGTTAATGCTGAGAGAAGTAATACAGATAAAGTTATGTATCTGTATGTTCAACTATATACCTATGAATTAAAACAAATTAATATTTTCTTTAGGAGCTTATGTCACAGCAACTGATTTGCCTGAAGTTCTTGAAAATCTCTCATTTAATATTTCAAGTAATATACAAAATATGAATATCCACAAACCCGAAGTGCGAAAACTGGTATGGGGAGAAAGCCTCAGTGAAGACTTCCCTTCATCAACTTACCATTATGATTTCCTACTGGCAAGTGATGTTGTATACCACCATACAGCTCTGGATCCCCTGCTAGAAACAATGGTGTATTTTTGTCAGCCAGGGACAGTATTACTATGGGCAAATAAATTCAGATTCAGTACAGACTATGAATTTTTGGAAAAACTTAGCAGTATATTTGATACAACCATCCTAGCAGAATTTCCAGAGTCAAATGTCAAGCTGATCAAAGCCACGGTAAGAGAGAATTGAAGAAAAAACATTTACTGATTTTGATTTATTGTCAGCACCTTGCAGTTTGGAATGTGATACAGAATTATGGTGTACTCTGTGCATTTATGTCTGTAAAGCTCTAGTTGTATCTGAGTTTTGCATTATGAGTTACAAAAAAAACTTCCAAGAGAATGATACAGTGATTTGTTTCAGGTTCACACACAATTTTGTTCAAACAGACCAATTTCACTCCATTGAAAGAACAGCATTATTAGTAGTAAGTTAGTAGGAAGGCATTAGCAGAAAGCATTGATCTTCTCGGCTGCACTGAACTTCTGCAGTTTGTATGGTGAATTTCTATTTCAGCAAGTTTCATTTATCAGAGAAACCAATACAACGTTTAGCTTCATTATTTGTTTTTATTAATTATAAAATAATCTTTTAAAGTATCAGAGTGCACATGGTGTTTTTTGATCTTCAGTCTTGCACATTTATTCTGTTGTCTTACACTTTTAACATTATTAAACATATATGTATAGCTTTACAATACCTGATTAAGATTTAACTGTCTGGCACTTTTATACATGTATCAGCCTGTCCTGATACTCAGCTTCACGTGGATTTTTGAGTTTGCCTGAAATCACTCCAAAATGAAAATTTACAAGAGCACCTATGAATCAGCAATTCTTAGTTACATGTCGTAACAGTTTGAGAGGTTGAATTTTTCTTATAAAACAAACAAACAAAAAACCCACAAATGTAAACTCTTGCAAACAATACAGGTAATGATGTCCCATTACTTTAGTCTAATAAATAAGTTTTTAGCTACTCTTGAAGTAGCTTTAAGGCCTTCATACAATTGGAAATGAAATTAAGATCAAACGTTAAAATTCATTTTACTGTAAAAAATACAGAGCTTTTACAGGTTTGCAGTTAAAATTAACAGTTAAGAACCTAACGTGCATGCAGTAAGCTTTTTCAGCCTAATTCCAAATTCCAAATCCTTCGTGTTGGCAGTTCTGGCACATCCATTGCCAGCAATGGGATGCACAAAAAGGAAACTCCCTAATGACTGGAGTTAGGTTAACAGGTATTAAGCTGTACCCAGGTGCCTTTACTGATAAATACACACAATTTAATAATCAGCATTCAGCAATGAAAACATGCGTTCCAATAGAAAGTCAAACTTATCTTTTCATATCCTGCCCATATAGAATCGCTTTAGGTTTACATTTGTCACTTTTCTAGAATACACAATAATCAGGTGGATACATGACAGGAAGCCAGTTTTCAGTGAAAGTTGCACAATGAGTCCATCCAAGTAACTTCATTAGCTAAACAAAAACAAACATGAAGAAAAAGTGAGATGGATTTATTTAAACCCTTCCAACGAACACTCTCATTCACATCAACATCTTATTTATGTAGTCTACAATTAGAAAGGTAAGATTGGAGACCTGGATATCTTTGAATTACTTAATGCTGAAGGGGGAAAAGGAAAACCATTCCACATGATCTACAGTCTTCCAATTTAACGCACAAATATTTTGTAGGACAAAATTTTTAGGAGTTATTGTAATTCCTATTACTTCCTCACCTATAATCTACTAGCATTATTTGCAATTAATACTACTAACAATAGCAGTGGTTAAAACCAACATAATATGATTTAAATATACATACTTTTTTGCTGTTATCTCAACTTTTTTTTTTTATGTTCTACAGTAAGTTCCAGAAAGTAAGTCTGCTAAAAGTGATAATTACTCACAAATGAGATATTCTAGAAGGAAAAAAAAAAGGCCAAACCACAAAAACCTGAATGAAGCTGAAGTGTTAAAGTTTGGCGAGTTCTACAATTTAAAAGATAAAAGGGATTATACCTCTCTTATTAAGGGAGTATACCTCTCTTACTTTTAAACGTTTACTCATTATTAAGATGGCCCATTATTTTACTAGATAGACCTTACCTGAATGCAGTTTTTCAAGTTGTCTTTTGTTGGCTTTTCTTCTGCAAGTTTTGTTGCAAACTTGAGACCTCTGCCATACATTTTGTTTACCAATGCATGCTTATAGGCAAAAGTTAAGACCTACAATGTGAAAACAAACACAATTTAGATATTTCAATATTTGAATCCTACAAAGGCTTAGCAAAAAATAGATGATTTTGCTCAGGCAGCAGAAATGACTTAAAGTAAAACATATGCACAAAATAGTTTGCATTTTTCTTTGCAGGAAAACAGATTATTCACAGTAGTAGTTATAAACAAAAACTTCCTAGAGACTATTCTGACTTCCTGAACATGTCCAACTTTAGAATATCATATACAATACAGACTTCAAATTTTTTATTCACCACATTTCTAGCTTCTTTGGACTTTCATTTGCTAGAGGCAACTGTACAGTCTAAAATAATTGAAAAAAATATATTATCAAGAACCAGTCAGGTTTATCTTTGACCCACAGAAACAAAGACCCAATTGAGAGTTTTGATTCCTAGGAAATGAACTTACTTCAGAAACAAGTATGAACATATATACTGAATGATATATGTATGTATATATGTATGAGTATATATGTGCGTATATATATGTATACACACATATATACATACACACACACACACACAGAGGTATACACATAGTTATAAACAAGCAATGAAGACAGGTAAGCATGAAAACAAGCCTCAGATTTTGGCCAACTCCTCAACATTGATACTGTATTAAGAACAGATTATAAGAAAGCTTCCTCTTGATAGCGCAAACTCCAAAGAGAGAGTTTACAATACCTGTCAATGGTATAACCAGCACATACAAATGAATGTGTCTACTTCAAAGTTACGTAAAATCAGGTTCTGAACACTCAAACAGGGTGTTCAGGGTGATGCCAGACAGTTCATACTACTTCACCAGTTACAACACTAAGAATTAATGCCAAATTAAGCAGAGTTTCACGTATTTCCTTTGGAACACTCATAGTAAGTAGGTTTTATTATTATTTTTTTTTTCCCTCAAATAGTGACAGCACCGAAGTTGGAGAATATGGGATTGTTAGTGTTGTTAGCGAAGTTCTTATGAAATCTGGTATTAAAGTTTACTATTCATTTCCCCTCTCTTAGTATAATAGTTTTCCCTTTCCTCTCTGACTCTTCCAATAAAGTCGCATTTTTCCAACAATGTATACTTAAAACATAGAATTGAGAAGCTAATAGAAACACTCAAAGGATGTTAAAAAATAAGTATTTTGTATTACAATACAAAAATGTACATACTTTCCAGCAATAAGGACATCCCTACCCTGTAAGGACTGAAGACCCTTCCTAGTTTTAGCTACCAGAACACTTATACTGAATGTTAATTGCACACACAATCTTTGTGGAATCTACACTTAAAAGACTGAACTAGAAGAAATAACATGCTTAATTATCATGAAAGAAAAGGTGTGATTTTCAAGCTCTGAATTATATGCCAAGCACTTTTAACATAACACAAGTTGCTCGTTCTTCTATCTTCAAGTACTTATTTTGTTCTGTTAAAGTATTCACTTAAGCTGCAACAGCTTTTGAATACAATACTTACTAGTTAAAGCACAGACATATATGCAACAATGAGCTTACAGCACCATTCACATACAGATTTTCCAAATATCACTATTGGAAAAGTATTTTGCATGCTGGATTCTAAATCCAATTACTTTGAATATTTTCCTAAAGCAAAACACAAACGCTTCTGAGTAACTGCTCAGTGGGTCCATTAGCAGACTCAATTGGTCTAAACAACAAAAAAAACTCCCTTCTGGAAAGATGATAGAACCACAAAACAAAAACAGAAACAAATAAAGAAACCAAAATCAAGTGAAAGACGCATTGGAGCTCTCAGCAATTATAACATATTAGAGGCTAACCAAAAATAATGTCACTGCTCTATTAAGAAAGCTCTTACCTGACCCTGTAAGTTTTGAATGGCTACTGAACATCAGTGATAAAGGCAGGAGGAAAGCCACTTGACAGCATTTCTTTCGTAACAGGGCTTCCTAGAGTTTTTGTGGCAAGAAAACAAAGCATTTTACGAAACACCCTTGCTCTGGCCAAATAAAAGTTCGGGTATTTCTACATGAAAAACAAAAAAACTTCTGCTGGACCAAAAGTTTAAAACAATGCTCCAAGCCCTTTTGATAAAAGATGATAATTTCTGTCTTAGTGCTTGACAAAAAAAAAAAAAAAAAAAAAAAAGTCAGCTGTAAGCAAGTTAAGCAAAACTATTAAAAGTTTGTTAGCACTTCAGAAGTTAAGAATAACGTAATAAATGCTTTAAAATCAGTATAGATTTACAAGCAAAAAAATATAGGTAAGAAATAATACTTTATAACTTGTGCATATATTGGTTAATGTAAACCTTATAATTAAAATATCACAAGCTTTATAGTATCACAGTAATGGAGGTTATGATTCCTTGATATGTGTAAGCAAAATGTAAACTGGAGTGCTATTAAGATATAACATACAGCTGCTATCAGAACATGTAACATCAGCAAATAAATATATTATATACAAAAGCAGTTGCTATATGAACGAGTAGGAATGAACTCTCAGTATTTCATACTATTTCATAATTTCAATAAATATAAAGGCCAGCTTTCCTAGAACAAGTGACATGGACCAGAAATTGGCCAAGAACTATAGACAAAGGGTAATAAAAAAAAAAACAAAAAAACAAAACACTGTGCACTTCTAGAATAATGGGTTTGGGGAAATCACTGTTAAATACTACGTTAGCCCCAAGCTAATGGCCTGTAATAAGCATACTAAATGCCTGACCTGCAAAAGTAGTTGGATACAGAGCTCCTCATTAATTGCCTAAATTACTGATGGTTACATAGAGATAGATGTATATTTTAGATTATAAAGTTCTGAAATGATCTCAAGACATCTGAAAGGCTGAAGCATTTTAAAGCCTGAAAATGCTCTTTAGAAACCAGTATGTTTTAAATTCATCAATACTAAACTCCTTAATAAAACCATTTCCAATACATAGGAAAAGGAAAACAGACTTATATAATCAGTTACTTCATTATTTGAACTGTTCATTAAAACATACCTACACTTACAAATAATGACAATGCTAGGTTCCACAATATAACCTATAGATAATACACCCCAACCACTTGTAAGAATGCTGAAGTTGTCATGCTTATTACTAGCGATTGATTTTTTTCAGGTTCATACACATCTATGGCAATAAACTAAAGTTTCTTGGCTACCTTTGCTGACTCTCTGCTCTATCAAATGGCTCATTACAAATAAAAACAATATTCATACAAAAATCTACTCATTTTCTAGAGAGGGAAGGGAGTTCATGGAATTGACTATACAGCAACGAGCTTTTGACAGTGACTGAATATGATCAGTTGGAAGAGACAGCTGCACCTGAAAGTAATATGAAAAACACTCCAGGCTAAAGATGTTTAAAAGGCAGGATGGAAAGGTCTGGGTATTTTATTTGTTTACTTATTTTTAAACATGACTTTTTCCTTGTCCCCAAACAGCTAATTTAAAGGTTAACAGGCACTAAATTCTACAGATGAGTCAGTCCCAGTAACAAGCAGGCAAATCCTACTAGTCTTCTGTAACAGTTTTGTTTAAAACTGGGGATTTGGGCCAAAAATTTTTGAAATTATGTTCTGAGTAGAAGAAAAACTGCAGATTTTACATTCCAATGCTAAGCACACCTAAAGCACTATCACTAATGTGTTACCATAATCAAATACTGGCTGAATAGAACTGCTTCAAGTTGGGTGTGTTTGAAATGCTTTTGTGCACAGAATACTTAAGTATTTTCTTTCATGTGTCATTTAAAATTAAGCTTCAGAAACAAATCATCTAACTACAATAGCTGAAAGTGTGAACAATATACTTACTATCAAGAGAGCACCAACTTCCCTGCATACTTGCTATAATGATGACAAGCATGACACTTCAATGGAAAAGAGGAAATTAAAGTAACTTAAGAATGCTCTGTGGTAACACATGCTTCAACAGCAGAAAAGAGGTGAAACCAGTAATAGCACTTGATTTACTAGATGGTGAGCAGAAACACACATCTGTGTGTGATGATATTCTCAGCTCACCTTTAGAAACAACACAGAAAAGATTTTCTTTCAGTTTTCAGAAATTCACTTAGCTTTGCAATTATTTTCATCTGGATGAACTTTGACTTAAGTGAAGCTTTGAAGTAGAAGCACCATGTTTCTCTCAATGCAATATTTCTATCTAAAGCCATACAAACACCCAAATCATTGCTGCAGTAACTCTAGTGCTTCTTTTCCATTTGTTCGCACCCAGTTGTTCTGTCTTCTGAGCATCAATGACCCAAAGCCATGTTCATGTACAGTAAAGAGCTTCATGTTTTCAGTTCCAACCTCATACATTAGAATAACTTGGCTGCCTTTTGAGGACTCCTTCATTTGAAGGACATTTATACGAGGCCTATACCTGATCCTAACTCATTACTTCAAACTTTATCTGTCCTTCTTCCAAACTTCTGTTCCTCAAAAGGCAAGGCAGTCATCCAAGGCTAGGCAATACAGCCAAGCCAAAAACACTTCATTTTACCACTCCTGCCTAAGTCTGCCCAGAGTATCGTTACAGAAAAACTATTAGTCATTTTCTTGGTTACTATTAAGATGAATTTTGCCAAGCACGGGTCAGCTGGAGATCTTCATCAACAGAATGGATGCTTTTGCCCTTACTCGAGCAACAATACCTGGTTATGTATTCTAACAATCTTTGCATCTGTTTTGAGCCTTCAGTATTACTTTACAAAATTAAGTCCTCAACACTATTCTTAAACTCCCCTCCTCAAAGGATGCAAGCTACATGAACAGTAAGGTTCCTCTTGAATTTTCAAAACTTAAAATTTTCCTCTACCAGTCTTCAAAATAAACTTATGCACTAAGCAGCTTAATTTGTTTTTAAAATAGCAAAATACTCCAGAAGTAAAGCAGAATATTGCATGTAACACTGAGCTGGAAGCTTACAGGACTGCTTCTTCTGTGTAGATAAAAAGTTACAAATGAGGAAGACCAAATGCCACTGAAGATATTTAAAGCATTCTATTGGCCTGTCTATAGGACAGAAGACACTTATATTTGTTCAAGCAGAAGGCTGAGAAAGTTTTAAGTACAACCCTACTTTTGAAACTTGTCAGTCATGATAAAAATAAATGAACACTGACAAGCCAGCTTGAACATCAGATGCAGTTTGGCAGAAGTGGGTAGAACGGAGGAACTATGAATGTTGAATTCGGTTTTTGAAGAAAAGCAACAGCCCATGACACACATGTATTGCTATTCTCAGAGTTTACAATGAAATATAAGAGGAATATAATTGCGTTTTTCCCCCTATGCTTTTTTGCATCAGGCCATACCATAATAAATTCTGTAGTCTTGGAGATTAATAGTGATCCTTAAAAAAGCATAATTGGATACTCATCATGTGTGGTCATTTCAAAAACATTAACATAAGTAACACTCCTTCACTGGCTGGAAACCACAGTGCTAACAGCTGAAACATCTGGTTTGAACTGTGTAACTGCTAACTACAGCTAGATCTCAAGAAAACTACCAGATGAACACGACACCTGTTAGAAATGGAAATGAAAGAATATGATCAGCAGCAAGCATAAAAATTCTTTAATAAAATAAAGAAAAAAACCCCAAACTTTTCTTTATAAAAATAATTCCCCTTACTCCAGCCTTGGTCCTTTTATCCCGATCTGTTAGTAGTGAAAATTATTACAGCGCACTATTATCTCCTTTTAAACCAAGGTTCTCAATCCCACTAAGACCGAAGTAATTTCACACTATTTTCACTACTCGTCCCTTTCAGTTTCCAGAAAGAGAAAATATAAAAGTAAAAACATGAAGAATTAAGTCTCAGTTCCAATAATCACATGAACAGTTTACTAAGTAGCAGCATATATTTCTTTCCCTTAAGACTTTTGCTTATTTTATTTGTAGCTACCGCTCGGGTTAGAATTACGGAACATTATCATTGGAGAGATGAGAGGACATATCCATCATGAGGTCTTTTGAAAGACTGATAGCGAAACTATCACTGCATAATTACCGACCAGCACACAGGCTTATAGATCACAGAAAGGATGAAGAAAAGCACCGCAGAAACTAACAAGCTACGCAAACGTATTGGGTTTTCATAGCAAGGGCTTGGTAGCACGGGGCTGCAGGGCTGGTCAACCTAGAACAGGTTGCCCCAGATCACGTCCTATCAGGTTTTGAGTACTTCCAAGGACAGACTTCAACACCCACATGGGAAACTCATGCTAGCATTGGATCGCCTTCACAGTAGAAAGCTTTTTCTTATGCTTGAGTAGAAACTCACATGTCTTTGTTCCTGCCCACGGCCTCCCGTCCTGTCACTGAGATCACTGTGAAGAGCCTGGCTGCCCCAGCACCACGTGTCTATTCATGTTGAAAAGATCTACTTCAGGCTCCACTTCTCTAGGCTGAAGTCTCAACCTCTCCTCATACAACAGATGCTCCAGTCCCCTAATCATTTTGTGGCCCTCGTAATATTACTCACACTAGTAATCACAACTGGCAATACAGGGCAATTTGTTCAGCTGTGGGAGATCACAGAAGACAAACTGTATGTACATGGGCCAGACGGGTAGGGTAAGTGAGGCTACGTATGGGTCCAACACAGTCAGGCTGCAGAAGAGCATGGGACGACGTACCTCCTGTGTCATTAGGAGTAGCGTGATAGACTCATTTTCTCCATGTTCAGAAGCCACCAGGTTCAAAATACCCTGAGCACTCTAGAAGATTTCTGCACTAAAAGCATCCCCAATGAGTTTAGATTTCAATTTGACTGGTAATACCAAGAGGGAAGCAAACAAGCAAACTGCATAATATGACAGAAGTAATTTATATATGAAATGCTACTACAAGGTTAAAAAAAAGTTGGCCATTTAGTTCTAATTTAACCATACAGAAGAATCCATTTTCAGAGCAAAACTTGAACATGCACTTAGACATGGATCCAAGAGAGGTTCAAATCCCTAATCTGTCCAATTCAAGCCAGAATTACTCACTCCAGACCAAAACACTTTTCTTGATCAGCTTCTGACAGGATGACTATACTGACAGTTTTCCACTGAAAATATTCCCATAATATTTACAACCAAAAGATGAAAGTAGGATAGGTTTCACTACACTGGAACACAATTCTGCATTTAAAGACAGGCAGCAGGAAAATCATGTCACACAAAACATGATTAAAGCATAAAATCTGCTACCATGGGATACTGTAATTGGTTAAAGATTAGAAGAAGATGAATGCTTAGAAGATGTATGTGTACGAGAATATATACACTGAGAGAAGTGAAGGTAGACACCATCAACCTTTATGTTCAGGCTGCCAGCTCAAGCACAAGTTCTTATCCAAGAAGAGTCTTTACTATCGAGGAAATTAATTTTTTTCTTTTGTGACTAGCTGAAGTGCTTTGGCAACTTAACTGAAGTATAAATAAATACATTGGTCACTTCATCTTCCACTAACACAGCCATACGTAGAGTTACACACAACAACTAATTAAATAATACAGAATAGCTCTACCATTAAACACACAAAATCAACTCAGTAAACTAAGAACTGTACAACTATAATGCCACTATAATGCCTCAAGGGATTTTTCTTCTGCAATAGCTGTCTTCAATGAAGCAGACAAACTTAAGTCTCAAGATTAGGAACCTTGAAATAACAGGGAATTTTGTGTTAATCAATTTAAGAGTAATCATTTCGAAGGGTTTCTTCTTTCACCTCCATAGACATTACTGACAGTAAAACACAAAACTTCTCTTGTCCATAGTGCGGAAGGCTACAGAATACAGGACTGAACAGAGTAGGGATGCTGCACACTTGCGTACAGCTAGAACAGCTCAGAGGTTAACCAAAAACACTGCCTGAAAGGTACAGAAAGAAGCAGTTTGATAAAACAAGCACCTTTTTCACGGAAATCTGATACCGTTCTATGCCCCTCCTGTAACCTCTACATTAATATGCAGACAGCCATCTTTTACCACAGTTCTGATAGCCTTCACAAAACCCCTGTGGAAAAAGGTCATTAAAGAAGCACAACTTATGGGGACAGCATGAAAAAGTAAAAGAAGAATGTATGAGGCTCTGCTCACAAAGGTGGTGCATAATTCTGGGAGAGATCATCTAAATATACAACATGCAAAAGAAAAAGTCTGCTCTGCTCTCTTACCTTGCTGTCAAAAAGATCAGTCCATTTTGTTGTTTCCCAGAACGTCTCTGTCAAGGCTTCTGAGCAGCTCTCGTGATCTTCATCTTTGCCTTCAGCATCACTGGAAGCAGCCCCATCTTGGGCCTGCAGATGAAGAAGCTGGTCAGCCAGTGCACTTCCTTTCCGACAAAGTGCGTCCACTAAAGTACTTTTCTGTTTTTCCATTTCACTAGAAAAAAACAGCAAGAAAAAAAATATTAAGGACTTTTCACAGATACATCATTACGAACAGAATCAGTACTGACTTTAGCTGTAATCAGCAGTTAGCATACACAAAATGAAAATAAGCACGCAGACCATTTAAAAAATAAAGCTATTTACCAAAATAAAAATAATTTAAGAAAAGAGAGAGATACTCTGCATTACACAAGCTCAATTGTTCTCCCAACCCAACATTTTTGGTGTTTTAAGGCAAGGGTAACTTGGGATTTGAAAACTGAGTAAGCCAGAATCTAGAAATACAGCTTTACAGTTCTTGGCATTATAAACGGAGTCAAATCCAGCACTAACATAAGCAGATACAATTCTGCTGACTTCAAAGGGATTGCATGCATTTAAAGCACCACTGCATTTGGTGTTCAATTTCAGAAGTTAGATTCAACCACATGATCTAATGGGTCAACCTCCCGAGAAATGTTTAGAATGAAATGTATTATGGCATAACTTTGTTTTTATATCAGCAACTCTAGGATTATATGCAAATATTCAGGCAAGTTAGAACAGACAGACTCATTTTACAACTGAAATCTGTATTTTATCTAAAATAACAAACAAATGTGCACCTCCTCTTTTAAGGGATTTATCTTCAAATCTGTTGCTTTTGTATTTGTGACTAAAACAACACCTCAACATGCACTACAAAATCCACCAGTTATTCTCCACACTACAGTGTCATGTTCCAATTACTGTCTTCCTAAGGATGTATACTGGTAATTCAGAGGAACATATCTAAAACGAAACTAAAAATTCTCAAAAATATTCATAAGCACAAGTGTGGTCACCATGCCTTTCACAAATTAAATCTTTGGCAAGTGGTTATTTCTAAAACTGCTGTCAATTTTGCCCTCTAATACATAGCTGAAAGGTCGCCAGGTATTATGAAAAGGCAGGTAGCATTCCAAACACCCAGCTTCATAGCAAGGTCCTAGTGTTCCCTCTGATTTGAGATTTAGCTTTATACAAAATCAATACCCTGTTTTTTGGTCTTTACATCCTGAAAGCACCTTTGTTTATTTAACATTTCAAAGCAAAAATTTGCAGGCTTCAGTGTTCCTGCACTCCTGAAATATAATAAAGAATGAAAACTTCTTGCAAGCAAGCTTGAAACTACCTGTGCCTAAAAAAAACAACCCATAAGTTATTTAGTAATGTTACAGTCATTCCAATTCTTACTTAACAGCAGAGACAAGGTACACAGATTAGAAAAATAGGATGCAAGAAAATTATTTACTGGGTAGGTACTTTTTTATAGTAGTTGCATCAGGTCTGGGATCAGTCTTCATGGCAAAATAAACTGCTAACGCCGTCTGATCAATATGAGAGATGACAGTATTTGCAGCTTCAACAATTTCATCAAGTCTTTTCATACGTTCCTAAATGAAGAATAAAAAGGTATTTAGCAATATGAAATCACACTACTTGATTATTGATTTTACTACCACTAGGATAATTGCAAAGGCACACAGAATAACATGAAGTGATTCAATATGAACTTTTCTTCATTTTTTCCAACTTCTCATGCAGAAACTCCCGATGAGAAGTCTGCATTATCAAGATTTCACACATATGTACTGCATTTGTTACTGAAAATAGATTGTAAAATACACAGTACATATATGCAAAATGCAGATTTTACAGGAAGAAAAACCCCTTCCAGTACAAATTAATCCTCTTAATAAATAATGGCAGCAGTTGTTCATTTCAGAAAGAAATGCAAAATCAGAATCAAATAAACAGAAATAAATCTGACTAAAAACTAGTGACATACAGATGAAGCCATTTATCTTCAAGATGAACAAAAAAAACATATGTAGACTTCTGTTTAATAGTTCATGGTTCTCATTTTTGGCAACAATGGCATATGATGGACTTTAACGGTGTTATTTCAAAGGGTTACTGTCCCCAGTTGTCTGGGCAATTCTACAGGAAATTACCAATTCAGTGAAGGAGCACAATGGGAAGTGTGCTTGTCTCAGGTACCACTGTTCAGAACAATACTCTCGTAGCCTGAAGCAGTAAAGAAGCTGCTTTCTCATGTTTATATGTTTTTCATATGTTTAACTGAGTAAGGAGCAAATGATAAGCAAACATACTTTACGAAGGCTTTCATTCTACTGCAGGGTTAAGGAATTCACATTGGGGAGGTGGCTTACTATATTATTGCCAGTCTAATTAGAAATTTCTGCTTTATTATACTAAGTACAGCTACGGCAGTCACTTCAAGACCAAACGCGTGGGAATAAAGATTCAGTTGTTTAGGCACAACAGATGCAGTGAGACAAACAAAGTTTTGAAACGTTAAACAACCTTTTCAGAATCCAGCTGATGAAGTCTTGCAACATATAGTGGAAGATGATTAGGAAAGGCTTCTTTCAACTCATTGTACATGTCAGGGGTATCCAGCCTAGAAGAGCGAAGGACAGAGCATGAAAGTACAGATTCTGGAGTTTTTATCCTAGCATTAAGCGTGTAGTTTTTTTGCATAGCTGCTTCATGCTTGTGTAGTAATGACAGCAGACGTACTTGGTCATCCATTGTATTTTTAGATCTCGTAAAGCTTCAGCAAATTCTTCTTTTACATCTTTTTCTTTTTCCTGTTCTCTTTCTTTTTCTTTGCCGCCATTTTTACTCTTTGATGGTGATGGTATCAGATGATAATGAACTGTAAGGACATCCTGGAGGTGGGAAAAGAGGCACATACTGAGAAGGATACAGTACGCTTTCTGATGCGATAGAAAAGCTAAATCATAGCAAGCAACTACTCTGAGCTATACATATAGTGAGTAAGGATTCCGAGAGCAAAGGTATATGTCACTAAGAATTCAGAAACTCCTTTAACTTAAAAAAAAAATATATATATATATAAGGATGTAAGTATCAGAACAGCACACTTGGTATAAGACAAATAAAGCTTAAGACTGAACAAATTTGATATTTTTGTACTCAGTAATTTAACATATTATTAGTTAGGGAACTGGAAGTTTAATTTTTTGTTTTTAAAGAAAGCAAATAGTTTGGTTAAAAGGCAAAGGAGTCAAGAGATTCTACCGTACAAATGGGGTAATTAACAAACAAATGAAGGTGACTGAATTCTAAAAATACTGCAGTAACATGAACATGAATGACGCCATTGGATACATGAATTTATTCCTTTTGAGAGAGTATTTCTTCCCCGTTGTGCCTACTGAATAGCTGGTGCATCCACAGTTAACTTTCCCAGTTTGATGCTACAGACTTTCTTCCCAGTTTCACCTGTAGCTGTGCTCACATTAAGCAGACAACAGCAAGATTTTATTTTTGAAAACTGTATATGCTAGCAATGAAATATCACTATAGTTTGAGTTCATGCTACACTAGTCAGCAATTATCACATGATAATTGTGATATTATAGCTACAGCTATTAAAATGAAAATCCTAACAGACCTTAGCCACTGCTCTGAAGCTCACTTCCTGAGATAACTTATACATATGTTTCTGAATAAGCCAGCATTAGACTTCAGTCATTGCTTAATTGCTTATAAGACATTACAGCTGGTGGGAGGATTTTTTTTTTTCTTTTACAAACTCTGAGGGCACATGTCCAGATAGTCTATATACAGAATATTTCACAGAGAACCTTACTTAAGTTTAAATCCTCCAAATACCATTAGCCTGTTGAATATTATGCAAGCTATTGTGTTGCCTGCTCAATTCTTGTGGCAATTTAGGTATTCAAACCAATTATTCCAAAACAGGCTTTATTGGAATACATTTCCCATAAATGAAGTCAGTGTTGCATAATGAAATAAAATCTTGTCACAATTTATTTTAATCACTTAATGAATATAAAGGTGACTATTACAAACTGTTATGCAGAACTTTGGAATAATGGACTTAAACACTACACTTCTGAAGCTATGAAAGCATACTGAGGCAGAGCAATTTTACCTGAATAACAGTCCAAACAGATCAGCAGCTTGCTAGGGTTTACTGAAAACTATACTGGTAAGACTAAGCTGCAGTACTCCCCCCAAGACAATCCTTCCAGTTACTTAAAATGTAATTACAGCACAACACTAACATTTACAGAATTTTTTAAACCTAGTTTAGATCACCAGTACACATTAATGTGTAGTTTTCACAGGAACTACCCTGCACATGTGCACTTCAAGTATGATGTACATGACCAGGCATCTAACGAAGACCTCAACAGTACCTAGGCCAGAGTGTGATAAAACATATCACAAAGGCAAAAGAATGCAGCAGAGGATACAGAAGTCAGGACCCAGTGGTACAGGGGCTAGCTAATCTAATTAGAAAGGTAAAAACTATGTCCTCCATTAAAGCAAACCAAACATTTTAAAATGTCTACAAAGTTAGATCAGTCAGAAAATCTGAATCAGTAATTTACGTCTTTTTTAACATAGATCCTATGCTGAGACTAACATTTTCCTAAGAAAGAAACCTGCCTTCCTAGAAATCTCCTAGTATTTCAGGATTTCCTTCCTTTGACGGTACTTGGCAACGTGTTCAGGGTTATGTATCTAAACAGCCTGTCCATTCTCACACCTTGCCTATATGATAACTGTGCAGCCCCTGAGTTACCTGAACATCCCGGACACTGCCCTTGCCTTTACAGAAAGGCTTGTCAGAGCTTAAGGAGAAAGGCAACTCTTCACAAGAGCTACAGACAGAATGGCATTGAGCAACCATATTATACACTGGAAAGATTACTTGAAGGATTACTTGAAGGCAACTTTAAAACTAACAAGGAAGCTACCCTTTGTTTATCCTTAAAAAAAAAAAAAAAAAAAAAAAGCAACATTAAAAACTTTGGAAGCATGCATGATACTGCATACTTTGGGCAGAGTGCTCCGTGCACAATTTGGTAAGCCTCAGAGGGTTTCCTTTTAACCAGAACTACAAACTGTATGCTTTGTATGTTTTATGTATCTACTTTAAGACACAAACAGTGTGCATAACACCACTTACTTTTAAGGCAGTATTCTTGTTTAACTGAAAATTGATGAAGTTCCTTTAAGTCACCAGCCAGGTTGACACAAAATTTGATCAGATACATTCACTTCATTGTATTTTTGAAGGCCTCCTGGTTAGACAGGAATAACCTCTAATGCTGAAATAAGTCATCCAACATATTTCTTCTTACGTTTGACTTCAGATATTTATTAGGCTTCTACTGCCATTTATCTATAACAGCATAGGAAAGGATGGCAAAGTAGGGAGAAATATGTACAAGCTGTCCTTTAACCAGCAGGGCAAGGGAGGACATTGTGCTTGCACTCCTGAGACCCCACCTGGAGTGCTGGGGGCCCCAGAGCTGGATGCAGGACAAGAAGGACCTGGAAGTATTAGAACAACTCCAGAGGAGGGCCATTAAGATGATCAAGAGGCTGGAGAACCTCTCCTATGAAGACAGACTAAGGGAGTTGGGGTTGTTCAAGTTGGAGATCACAGACTCCCTGGAGAAGTTGTGGATGCCCCAGGTGTTCAAGGCCAGGCTGGATAGGGCTTCAGGCAACCTGGTCTGGTGGGAGGCATCCCTGCCCACAACAGGAGAGATGGAACTGGATGGGCTTCTGACCCAAATTATTTTGTGATCCTATGATATTGTTCAAAAGATGCATTATGTAAAGTAACAAAAAACTTGCTTCCTGCAGACCAGAAAAAGTCAATCATCTGTTTCCACTCTGACCACATTCAGGACAACAACTGGAGAAAAGGAAGAGTCAGATTTTAACTGCATAGCAGAAGTTCGGTTGTGAAAGAAGTAAGGTACACAACCACTGCTTTTTCCCCATATGGCTGTTTCTAATGGAGCATGTGCTGCTCCATCAGAAAACAAGTACTAATAGGGGTAAATCAGCTTCCCATGCCAAGACAGCGGGGTTCTCAGTGGGGACCAGTTCAAAGAAAAACATCTGTGAATTCTGAACTTTACACTTATCTAAAGTTCAGTTGTCAGAAAGGATTTTTTTTTTTTAAATAAAAGAAGTTTTGCACTTTGTGAAGACAGAAAGATACTTTGCAAAAACCCATACCTCTATGATTCTACTGTTGTATTCAGACAAAATCGAGTCCTCAATGCAGAATATCAGGGACTAGGTGTACCATTCTGCAATTTGTGTCCAGTAAGACAAAAACTGTTGCTTATTACGTGAAAAGAACCCATTGATGTTTTTGTCTAGTATGAAAGAATTAAATGCCTTCTTTGGAAAATCAGGGTAATATTTTCTGGCATAACCTCAGGCTGCTTTCATGCAAAACAGAAGCACTTTACAACTGCAAGAAATGCCCACCCTGGGTTTCTGGTAGTATCATGCACATAGGGGCAAGCTAACACCCCTCCACACCCCAAAAATCAAAACCATTTCTGCAGAATACTCATTGGTCATTGGAGCAGGACTATGCATAAAATAAAAATGAGATTTGTTAATAAACACTCCTAATCTTACAAGAGGGCCTGGACATATCTCTGCAAAATAAAATAAAAATCTAGATGTACCTTTTTGACTTGCCAGGCCACATAAGAAATATAGAAGCAAGTTTTTGAGCATGCAGAAAAAAATCTGTGTTGCATGTACACTTAGACATGACAGGGTAAACATTCAAAACTTGTCAACTCTGAAGCCCAAAGACTTGTATTCTTGGATAAAAACCCTATTCATTAATGGAGCTCTCATGGATCAATGCACTGAAACACAGCGTGCTTTTATGTATTGACTGCCAGTATGCTGATGCCTCTTGCAAATAATAGGTGGAAGTATCCAGAAAAAGAACAGTTTTAATTTTGGTTTGGGTGGGTACACTACTCAGATCTGAACGTAAGTCTACTCTAGAAGCAAAAAATAAAACAGAACATGTAGCCTTCTGGATCTGTTTAATACGTTTTGTTAAAGAAATTAAATTATGATTAGAGATTAACCACCTTTTTATGGATCCACTTAGTGAAGTTTTTATTTCCTATCCATTTGAAACCAGGCGTTCACATGGGTTTTTAAATCGCCTTTCCAAAACTCATCTTCATAATTTTTAGATGCATATTAAAATAAAATTGTAGCAGTGTACATCAATGTATGTTAAAATCCTTCTTGTAAAGCCTAATCACATTCCCTCACAGTTGTTACACCAATACCAGATTAGGTAAACAGGCTCAGTTCTCCAGCTCAGCAGTAACAAGAATACAACAACAAAAAACATGTTACTGCAATCAATTGTGGCATTTGTGGTTCTCACACCTCATTTCTAACAAGAATCCTGAACTCCACAAGATGGTACCATGAAAACAAAAGAATACAAATAGCTTCACAACTTCAGAAGAACAAAACAAGAAAAAAAAAAAAAAACTAACCACTAGTTCTATAAAGGTAGATTGTTAAAATAGATCTTAGGGGAAAAAAAAAAAAAAGACAAGCAGTCTTTTGTCTGCTGGGAATACATTGTACTACCTAACGTAAAAGTATGAGAAAGCACAAAACTAAACACTGCTGTGTTAATCACTCACTCCTCCCTCCACCTCCCTGAAATACATCTTACTCACATTTTCTTCCTGAATTCCACTACCTGCTACATCAGCGTACAAACTAACTTAAAACAAGTTACATTTCAATACATCTAAATCTTGAACTGAGAGACTTTTCAGTCAACTTCATCCCTCCTAAGAAAGATTGCTTATTGGAATATTTTTTTCTATGACTGTACCAAAGCCATTGTAAACAGCTGTTTTGGTATACAGTTAGGTATTCAGTTCTATGTGAAGTGTTACGTTTGTATTGAGTTCCCCACCTGCAGACACAATACAGCAGGCAGAAACACTTGCCACCTGACTACAAATACTGAAGATTCCTGAGTATCTTACAAAAAGAATCATTTCAGACCACTAGTCATCACATGCATTTTTATGGCACTTATTGCAGAAGTATTCAGATGCTCACATGCCTCTCATTTAGCCTTGTATTACAGTAGTGTTTTGCCATTCTACCAGTAGATGTATTTAAGATGCTGAAGCAAATAACCCAGAACTAAGGAGGTAGATGAGGGAGAGAAATTAAAAATCAATACTGGTAGACAAATTCTTTAAGTCATATGAAAAAAGACTTAAGTATATCTTTTTCAAAAACTAACATTCAGTACCTTTTTAAATTTTCCTTGTCGCTTTGCTGCAGACTGCCCCTGGGAGTTAGAATAACATACTGTAAGAAAACATGCACACACCACACAGGATGGAGACACCTTCTCTGTACAATTATAGTTACACTTTCAACCTACATATTTTTAAACTGTTAAGTCACATCTATGACCAAACATGCTCTTAAAGCATGCTTTCTTTTTAAAATTAACAATGCATTGTTTTGTATAGTCTGTTATTCCTGTAAAACAAGCAAGTGTTGTTAACCACTTAGCTTAAATTAATGAAGTTACAGAAATTCACTTCAAAAATACAAATTTCAGATTTTGACTGTTTAGTGGCATTGTTCTGTATTTCTCTATAAATATACAGAAATTAGGTGTATTTTCCCTCAAATTGCACCCTACTTGCTAAAATAGAGAGAACATTGCTACCTATTCCTCTCTTTTTGTCTGCTGGCACACTACAGATTTATTAAAGGCAGTGGAAAGAATCTGATGTTACCTGGTATCATCCTTTTTCCAAAGAAATATGACCATAACAGTAAAGCCTCAGAGTATGATGCACAACAGGCCTCACCTAGAATTTCTCTCAATGTAAGCTCTTTCATACTCTTCATGAAGAAATTAAATTTGATAGGCAATACCTACTACCTCCTACTTCCCATCCCAAAAATCACTGTATAAAAACACTTTATCTAGTTTTAAAATAAGATAGAAAAGAATTACAAACAACAGTTCAAGGAAGCACAGAATTCAAGTTAGGTAAACTATACTACACTCCTATAATGGATTTAACATGGTTTTTATTAGAAGTATACTTGCAGCTTTGCATGAATCACAAGAAATCTAAACCTAATTTCAAAGTACTTCACTGTATTTTTAACCCCTCATTCATTCATACTTAGCAGACATTATCTAACTTGCAGTTATACCTAAGATTAATACATGCAATTTTCCCCAAAAGTTCTACCTGCAACCAAATCAGACTGAATAACTAAACTTGTCTACTCAACAAAATCTAACAGCATGTGCCCACCTCCAAGTAGTGAAATATATGATGGATTACTTCTAAATACCAGCTCACCAGCATTCAAGCTTATTTTCAGCTTTGCCAAGTATTTGAAAAATATTTTAAGAGCTAGGGGAATCTTCTAGATACCTTAGCACCAGATACACGCACGAGTGACCTGGTTATTATAATCATTGCTGCACTACAGATTCATTCAAGTTAGCAAACTGTTTTTTTGCAGGAAGCTGCACTCTAAGTCAAAAAAAAAAAACCCTATTGCTTTTTCCCACTGTGACATACAGAGATTTTATGTCATTATGTTGGAGCATAGTCATATTAGTGGTTGACAACATCGGTGTGCAGCAGTTAAGAAAATCTGCTTAAGCATTTGAGTCAGCAAAATGCCTCCTCCTTTGTAAAAGTAACATGTAGGTGTTAAGGAAGCACTTATATTTTCGCTGAAAACTGTATGCATGCAAGGAAGAGTATAGCTGTTTATTAGACAACCAACATGCACAAAATACATGTACATTTTTCATTCAAAAAGGATACTGATTAGGAGACTGAACAAAACCACTCTTAAAGACTGCCACACCAACAAAAAAGTTGCTTCTAGAAATATAGGGATTCAGAGTCAAGGAGTGAGAAATCAAAAATTAGAAGGTGCAATTAACTTGAATTGTAAGATGAAAACAAAACTAAGAAGTTATTCTGACCTCATAATGAAACAACTGCTTCTAAAATGTGTTATGTCACTAAAACTGTTGCTCTTTCAAGTACTAAAACCATAAAACAAAGTGCTTCCTTGGCATGCCATTTACCCACTTCAGAAGTTTCAGAAAGAGGCCATCATCCATTTAAAATACTCACAGCTTTCTTTCCAAGTTCTGTTTTAGACAATGTCAGAGCTCCTGCAAGATAACATCCTGGTCCTGCTCCTTTTGGTATTCTGTTCAAAGAAAGAAAACTCTGTGTTAAAAACTAGGTCCATTAACATGCCATTGAGGCTACAATAAAGAATCCAATCAGTGAAAGAGCAAGACAAGAGGAATACCAAACCCAGACAGGCAGACACAGCATGATTTTAGTTAGGTGTAGAGGCAATTGGTTAGATGTAGACAAGAAAACAGGACCTCAGTTAACTTACTTGTCATCAGGCAGAGACGTAACAAAAAATGGCTGACTGTGTTTTGGTGGTAATGTCAAACTGTTGGATTTCTTCTTCCCTAAGAGAGCAAGGCTATGGTTTTCATAAATATCTAAGCTCAAGGTACTAGACAATCTGTGAGAAACAATAAATGGAAGGTCCTTGATGCGATCTAGTTCACTGTTCTGTTCATGACGAATTTGTAACCGAATAGTGTAGTCTCCTTTTTCCAGTTTCACAGAATACTGAAAGAAAGAAGTTACTGTAAATATCAAAATTAAATATTTCACTCACCATGCACACACAGAAACCCAGAAATAAAACTGTCATGTTTTTCTTGATCCAAATAGCTCGAACCATTTAAAACATGCTAAGTAGCTTAGTTTTGGAACCTCCTGAGAATAGAGCACTATCAAGACAAGAGCAGCATTTTGGATTAACTGAAAAAAAAAAATTGTTTTCAGACCACAAAATAGGATTATATCATTCATTCCTACTATAATACTGTATTAACTGCTCAAATAGAAATCAGACAACTTGCTAAACTTTCAAGCTTTCAACTCAAAACCTCTTGCAGGTTTGCCTTGATACATTTTCAAGTTACTATGCAACTTCAGGTGTTGCGTGGTTGAGATCACAGTATATTTCCTACTATCTCTAATACTATGGGGCTTTGAGCAATCTGACACAGTAGGAGGTGTCCATGCTCATGGCAGGGGGGCTGGAACTAATTGATCTTTAAGTTCCCTATCAACCCAAACCATTCTATATGATTCTATACCACTTTCACACTGAGGGATCCAACATTCCTATGACGGTCTAAGGCTGCAGTTTAAAGAGCCAGCAGGCTCTCAGACCTGATTCTACAAAGCTTTTCATACATGCAGTTAAGAATAGGTGGATAACATCATCTCTATTTATATAACAAACAAAAACTCCACAGATTCTTAGTTATGAAAATGTTCTTTAATTTCTACTAATTTAAAAAGTTGCCTTATGGATTTTTTTAGTGCTAGCATGCTAAGCTTCCTTTAGGATGTTTCTGCTGATGATGCTATAATACAAAAGGCATCCCTGAGAAGGACAGTTGTTCAGGACTAGCCTGCTCCCAGAATCTCCTTCTTCAAGGTTAGTATCAACAGGAAGCTTGATTCTATTTCCTGGATTAGTAAATTTTTAATTACTTTAGAATTGTTCTGTTATGCAGAACACCAGAGAGGCACGGTGTGGTAGTCCACTAGGTACAGGTAACGGACTTTTTTTTTTTTTTTTTTTTTTTTTTAATTTTACAGCACTTTAAAAATACAGGGTAAGGGATATAAGCTCAAATAAAGCAATTCCTGAACTTCGTAAAATTCAGAAGTCATGCTTTAAAAATCAATCTATTGTAGACTTCCAGTATGACTAATCCTTCCTTTGAAAATGTCTTTGAAAGACAGCAACAGAATCAACTGAGCTTCAGCACTTAGAAGGCTGTTTAGAAGACAAACTGAGGAATAGGGAAGAAAAATCATAATGTTCTATTTCATGGTAACAAATCTGTCAATTGTTTTTTTTTTTTTTTTTCATACAAATATCACCATTGAAAGGTACAATGACTTGTCATAATGTCTTCTTGTGAAGAGAAATGAAATATTAGAAACTGTTAGGAGCTAACAGCTTGAAAAGCAGAAAAAAATGAAGCTTTCACACTGTGCAGAAAACAAAAGGTAAAATAAATATATAACTCCGTACCTGGTGCGGATAGGCATCTCCTGAACCCATCTGTCTTTTGTTCTGGTCAAAAATAATCCACAATTGACTGTCAAATTCAGATTCATACAGCAATTCACAAAGAAGTGGACAGCTTGGAGTTACTTCTCCACTCTTTGGCTATGAAAAGAAAGTTCAAAATACTTCATCCACTATTGAATAACACAAGTATAATTATTACACATATTCAAGAACAGAGTTGACCTGAAGTCACTTCAAGACACGCTAGATTCTAAAGACAACTGAGTTAAAGTTACTAATGCAGGGACTCTAGAGCTTAAATCTCGACTTCATTTCCGACTGAAAGGTGAAGTTAAAACTTGCTTTTGGAAAGCAAAAATGTGTTCATTATGTGTTCATTAACAACTTGTTCATTATGTGTTCGTTAACAACTTGAAAAAAACAAGCATAAACTTTACCTGATGGAAGTTATAGGTCAAAATCATCTCGTACAGTTGGCGATTATTTGGTAAAATATCTCTGGATCCTAAAGGTTTTATTTTTGCACTCACTGGTCTGTAGTTAAAATAAAAAAACAGAAGACACTATTAAACAATGTGTATCTGTTGTCAAAATCTGTATTGCTTAAGCAGAAATAGATTCTGAAGCACATCTAATAGTACATAGCACAGCATATGTGGTAACAGTATTTTAAGAAATGTTAACTACCTAAGCACTATAAATTTTCCAGTTAAAATGAATGTCAATTCAAAAAGATGACTTAGAAACATTATGGACACCGCCAAAAAAGAAATGAACAGAACTCAGCAAGCACATCTAAGTCCAAAATTAAAAGCCTTAAGAAACAGTTAGGAAAAGAGAGACTTCAGGATTAAGACAAAAAAAAAAAAAACAGGTTGCTATACAACTCCAGTATCTGTGTTGCAATCAGCACATTTATTCACAGATTGCAAGATCAGCGTCATCGTAATTAGAAGACACAGTAAGTGGTTGATACTTGTTTGCTACAGAAATTTTTGTCAAAAGAGAAGTTATACAAGAAATCCTAGTAATACCACAAAGGAAAAACATTAATGCATATTGTCTACGTAGAAACTCAGAAACAGTTGGGACAAGCTACTGTTCAAAAAAGCACAAACACCTCAGATAATGAGCACTGAAGAACACCAGCTAAAAATAAGAAAACCACTGGTTTGGAAATAAAGGAACTGGAGAATTAAGGTGGCCTATACATCATATAAAACTACATTTCATATATACTATTCTGACAACCTTTAATGACATTAATGAAATTTCTCTTGGATACTGTCAGCTCTTTGTGTGCAACCCTGCTTCCAAGCACTTGAAATTCAGAAACCTCATAAGAAGCCATTCAGCATCCACTATCCCCTTACTTTAAGCCATACTCAAAAGTATGGCATTTCTTTCTCCTTCTGAAACTACCAACTTTGGTTAATGCTGTTGTTAGTAATTTTCCAATTGTTAGTAATTAAAAAAACAAAACAAAACACCTTTTCCTCAAAATCAGCATGTGTCAAACTGCCACAACTGATAACAGAAGAAACACAAAATAAATACTGTTATCATTGCCTACAAAAAACACTTCCAATCAAACAAAAAAGAGAGAAGACAATCTTCCCAGGTCAAACTTAGGCAGGATCTGAAATACCTGCTTAAAAAAAAACACCAACAAAATGACACCAAATAACTCAGTAGGATTTGTTTCTTTAGATCTTAATATGCCTTTTACCTCTGTCTCTCCTTTAGAAGCACCATAAAGTTTCTGTAATTTCTTTTAAATTTGGCTAAAGAAAAATAATTTATATGGAAGAAGTTACCATAGTTGTCCATTTTTTCACAGCTAAAAGGAACCGAAAAAAGAAAGTGCTGAAATATTTAATAAAATTTCCAAACTGATGGTTCCAAACTTTGTAAGAATATTCTTGTTATTCTAGCTGTCACTGTTAATTTGTGACTATTTTAGCCACATTCTAACAGCTTTCCCACTTTCCCCAGAAACCGTACCTGAGAGTTTGAACCCAGCTTTTCAGATTTATGCATGGAGCAATATCTTCATACTTCAACATGGACTGAACATCAAATCGTACGATGCCTTCTGAAGCATGCTAAAGAAAAAATACATAACAGTTATTCTTTTATGCATCTGTAGCATCAGATGTGGACCATTCAATATATCCTTTGAAAACATAATACAAGATCTATTTACCAACATTAGAAGTAATAGTGCTTGAGTTTGAAAGTGTCACAACCCTATCTCTATTTTACAAAAACAGATTCACTAGGACATAAAAAGCAACACATCAGTAGGAAAAAAAAATATAACAGACTTTTGGTCCAAGACTATCTATTAGCCACTTTTCAGCTGGTCTGATACTGCTGGCATAGGAGGAGCTTGAACCTGCTTTAGTAAAAAGGCTGTCATGTACGACACCAACACCACCTCTTCTTCCTCCTGCTCTAATTCAAGATCTGGTACCTTAGCACAATGCAACCTTTCCCCCCCACCCCCCAAGTTACTCAGCTCTTAGAGCATGAATACATTCAACCTCACCTGTGGTACAGGTCTAATTTGCTCTGACCCTTAGATAAAAAAAAAAGTAGCAAGGAGAAATATGCATGGTGCTGCTTCCTGCAGGTCGTACAGCTCAGCTCTCAGAGTGGCCCTCTCTTAAGGGAGAGAAAGTCAAGCCAAAAAACACTGCACAAGACAGCAAACAACACAGCAGTGAGACAAAGTACTGTAAGTAACATGATACTGATGTTTCTCACAATTTTTTAGTTCTTTGGTATCACAGAACCATGGAGTCATGATACTGTCCATCCACTGTACCTTTAAGTGCCCTAAAAAACGAATCTCAAACCAACTGGCACATCTTGATACAACACCAAACAGAGTGGAAAATAACTTTTAATGACATTTTATTCTGAAAATATTATTCAGAGTATTGTGCTTTAGCAATGGTGGTCTAGACAATCAAATACAAGAACTGTGATCCCTGCAAAGTTTCTTCACACAACATTTGCAATAGTTGCAATAAGAACATTTTAGTACGTCCTTTCTACTGGTGTTTGTTTTTTTTCCCCCTCTCTAATCTTCTCTCCAGTGATTCATAACGAAAAAGCATAAAAGATTCATAACTAATGGTACTGGGCATTTGTGGGGGCCTAAGCTCCTATTTACCTAATTTTAAGAGAAAACATGCATCTCATGTATAACCATGCTTTTAGTCTACTTAAATAGAGGCAAGAACGAGGAAAAACTTTTTTTTTTTTTTTTTTTTTTTAACATTCTGTCAGAGACTTCAGAATAATTTTAAATAAACAGTCTGGAAAACTTACCATGTTTAGCTGCGGAGTAGCACAAAGTACACCATGAAAAGAAATTGTGTAATTAATGCTGACTTCACTAAGGCTTGCCCACCACCGAGCAACACAAAATTCAATGGTTTTTCCAGCCTGTGTAACAAAAATGCAAGGTTAGACACAAAGTCTCTTCTCCTTCTATTCACCCCAGCCTCCCTCTGCCCAAACCAAAAAAAAAAATGGAATATGACTCAAAGATGACCCTATCACGCCCAATTTACACCAATTATATTGGTTTGTATGGTAGCAAACCAGACATTACACTTGATCCAGAAAATACAAGACAGTTCTAACAAAAGAGTATGTCCAATTACTCCCAATATGCTACAAAGGAAGGTATGCAGCTTTTATATGTAACATCTTCCTTTCCTACTCTTAAAATTAGGCAGACAAGTTAGTTTATAGATGATGTCAATGCATATCAGAAAAAGAGATAGTGCTCTCTATCTCGAGAAGACGTGAAGCTTGGAATGTTTTTTTGTTGGCGCTGTTTTTCTGGTTGTTTTAAACACAATAAATTAATTCACAATCAGTCAGTGGGATGAATGAAGCTTAGTGCCTTCCTCTTGACTTTTTCACAGTACAGGACTGAACAGAAATTACAACCTCTCTTAGGGTTTAGAGCTACACCTCTCAATTAAGCAGTGAAAGGGGGGACAAGCTTGAGCACTGGACTTGATCATTCACATAACTGAACAGCCAGTTTTTGTTTTAGACTCTTGAACTAGCAAGGTAAGTCTACTGTATCTAAGCAATAAATGTTACCCAGTATTACTTGACCTCAACATTAAGGAGATTATCCCCATAACCACTAGAGTTCAGCATATGCTGAACTCTCTTTCTTCAAGAAGTTACAGCCCCTGTTTGAAAGGAAAAAACTAGTCTGTATAAACAAGCAGTAAAACTGAAGAGAGAATGAATGGCAACACAGGATAATTAAAAAATGTCAGGGAGCTGTTAGAGACCTTTTCAAAATGAAGAAACAGATACATTCACTACTATAAGAAATGTACGACTTGGTCTTTTTTCTTAATCATCAGCATCAACCAAACAACAACAAAAAAAACAAAACACTCTCTTCCTCCCACCCCACCAATGTAACTTACTAAGACAGGAAATGCTTCAGTCACTGATCCTTTTTCAGGTAAGGATGAAAATTTATAGAACTCATGACTTCTATATGCTTTTTGTTTCACTAGCTGAACAGCATGAAGCACAAACTTTGCAGTCACATCAGATGAACACGAACATACTGTCACTTCTAGATGAAAAAGAAAAGTTTTGCTTCAACATCCATGAATTTTAGATGGGAAATGGAGATTCAACATAAAATTCACAAGGTATTCATGGTTTTAGAAGTTATGCAGTACCAAAGTATATACTGCATAACATACAAAATATTCATACGTGAATTATGTTTATCTACCAGTTATTTACTAAGACCCCTTCAGATTAAGGAAAACTAAGTTCAGAGAGATCAGTTAAAAGAAACATTACTCAACTAGATGTTATGAACTAAGCAGATAGTACAAGTTATAAAACTGTATAGCACAGACGGCTGCTACATTTCAAATTAAGTTTTATCAGTAAACTTCGGTCCAAATGAAAGATTCTTTTTTCTCCTTGCAGAATTACGAGCTCCTTGCCCATCACCTTACATTAAGCTATCTTTCAATACTATGGCCATAAACACTAAAAACCAGGCACACAGATTGCATTTGCTCGTTTCTAAAAGATGAAGACTGTATTCCACCATAACAGAAACCATGAGATAACCCTCCCCAAAAAACCACTCCTGTAAGAGCTTAGAATCAAATACAGATTTTACGTACTCATGGATCAAATGCTTAAGTTCTTAGGCAGAAATTGGAATGATTGGAGAACTCTGTCAACTGTGACAGATGTGATTTCTTATTTAATCAATATGCTTGTTTTCCTTACCAGCCCATGTAGCTCCCTGGGGAACATCAATGAAGTGCCTTCGGATTTGACCAGGTTTAAAATGAACGTCTGTATATACAAGGTCATAGCTTGATGATTCATCTACTCTGTACATCAAAAAGAAAACAGTAGTAATTAAACAAGCTGTGAAGCATTTTTTTCTAAAAAAGTAGTTTTAAATAAAAAACTCTCCAAACAGACTATAATTGAGGATATTCAGTCCCCAGCTCCCCCCCAGAAAAAAAAAAAAAAAAAAAAAAAAGCTGAATTTAAGCAAAACAGATTTAGAAAGGTGAAAAAATTGAGCCTGTGGTCAATGTTAGGTGACACTCCTTTTGAGGCTATCACTGATACTCATAGAAGCATAGAATATCCCGAATTGGAAGGGACCAAAAGGATCACCAAGTCCTGTTCCTGGCTCCACACAAGACCACCCAAAAATCACACCATGTCTCTGAGAGCACTGTCCAAATGCTTCTTCAACTCTGACTCACTCAGTGCTGTGACCACTGCCCTGGGGAGCCTGTCCCAGTGCCCGATCACCCTCTGGGTGCAGAACCTGACCCTCCCCTGTCCCAGCCCCATACTGTTCCCTCAGGTCCCTGTCGCTGTCTCCAGAGAGCAAAGCTCAGCGCCTGCCCCTCCACTCCCCTCGTGAGGGAGCTGCAGGCCACCATGAGGCCTCCCCTTAGCCTCCTCTTCTCTGGGCTGAACAAACCAAAGGACTTCAAACTGCTCCTCATACCTCTTTTCCCCTCTAGACCCTTCACCATCTTTACAGCCCTCCTTAGGATGCTAATGGTTTCATGTCTTTCTTATTTTGTGGCACCCAAAACTGCACACAGTACTTAGGGGCAAGGCCACAGCAGCACAGCGCTGGGTATATTACTACACTCCACAGAATAGTGAGTATCACTCATCTTAATAACTTAAGAAATGGAATACTGCCCACTCACAGCTTCACAGAGACATGTTAGCAAGTTAGCGAGGTCCCAAAGTGTTTTTAAATTTCTCCTCAGACATTATTTATGATATTTGTTTTTCTAGCTTCTATTTGTTCAGTGTCCAGAATGTAGTAATTGCCCCTATTCTTTCTGTTAAGCGTACAAGAACTGTACCAGTACAGGATCTAACAGCACAATGCACCTAAACAATTTAAAACACCTGTTCCACCACATTATGTAGATACTTTCTCCCCTGGTCTCCCCAGCCAGAAACACAGCTGTACTTAAGCATAAAAACCAAAGGTTTTCAATGAAATTGAATTTCATGGTTGAGTGACTTTCCACTGAAGGGAGCAAAGGCATGTGAGTAGTAATATTTTTGTGAATGAGTTAGAGAAAAGTTTTTATTTCTTCCTCTGAGCAGATTGTTCACTGAGTAAATTCAATAATCACAATCTTTGATGTGTTTAAAACAGTTAAGGCCATAACACAATACTAACTCTAAATTTCCTGTATTAATGTTATGGTGGAAGTTCATCCCAATTTCCACCTGCCAAATAACGTCCACTGCCTTTACAGACTCTAGTCCGTCAGCTAGAAGTGAAAAAACAAGCTCCGACTGATGAACACCAAAGAATATTCTTTTGAAAAAGTCAGAAATTATTCTGATTGATGAGAAAACTCCTGCTATTGTGACCAAGAACATGCTGCCTTCTGGTTGCCAAGACCAGAACAAAACGCGAACACTACTGGTGTCCAAGCCTGTTGCAAGAAACTTTCCAGAGCTCTGCTCCCTTCCCTATCAGTGTCAGTAGTAAATTCAAGAACTCCTAGAGGAAGAAGGTGAAATAAATGACAAAAGTAAACTGGGTACACAAAACTAAACTTAAAAAAAAAAAAAAAAAAGTAAAGCTTAGATTTACTGACCTTGTTGGTATGACAACTGTTATTGGAACTCTGAACAGAGGACCTGCATTAGGCGTTGCTGTATCATATCCACACACCTGACAAAATAAGATACAGCCACTTAAAGTCTTTGGTCAAAATGAAATTACAGGAGACAATATTGAACTACTTGACTTAGTTGCAGGGTGTTTTGAATTGTCAGAGATGAAACTATACATAGAGAACAACTTAATAATTTATTTCCATGTATACACTTTTATTTTCCAAACAGAGATACTTAAAATCTTCTTCACATCTGCCGTAAGAAGCTGTATAAAGTAACTGCTGCTGAACCCTGAATTCAGCCTGTATAATATGGAGTGTGGCAGCATTTCTGTTCCATGAAGCATAAAGCTTTTATTTCCTTAAAATTACTTCTAAAAAAAAGTTGATAGAGGCAATGTGAAAATGGAAGAGCATACAGTCTTAAATAGAATACCAATATTTTAATACCTCCGTATAATGTACTCCTTCTCTCAGTCCACGTGGATCCACACGAATATTAATGTGTCGACACTGGTTCATAAGCTCTAAATGAGTAGGGCACTGGACCCATGGTGCATTTGAAGTTAAAGCTAAATGAAGCTGGAGAGATATTCTTTCAGTGTTTTCTGCCAAGAAACAAATTAAGAACAATTCATTAACAAGTTATGTACTCATACTCTACTGTAACAATATTTGCCATTAAAATGTACCCATCTCAAACAAATTCCTTAGTCCCCTGAAGTCAGATTCTCCAAAAAAGAACACTGATTATCATCCCTTAACAAAACAGTCAAACCTCAGTCAGTAAGCTAGTAAGCAATGCTTCAGTTGCCTATAACATAGCCTGGAAACAGGTGTAAGTATTCTTATGTAGATGCAAAGTCTTGCCTAATGTACAGAAATAAAATAAAAACCAACTACACTCATTCTAAACGTTACACTAATTATCAAATTACATTACAGAGCAACCTAAGTGAGGGTTTATGCTTATTAAAAGAATTACTGCCATAATATAGACTGACTTTGCAAACAGTCAATTTAGCTGATTTTGTGAATCAGCTTCTGTGTTGAAAAAAACATGGGTTAAAGCATAGCTTCTATAAAAACACGTGGCCCTGGAGTTTAGGTGTTTTATTGAAGTCACCTTTATCCTGCTCTGAAGATTAATGATGTTTAAAAAAAAATTAAATGCTTTCTAGATTTAATTGACCTTAGCTTAACATTCAGATATTTAACTTCATATTTAACTTCATTGCGTCTTTGTGAGGTACAGAAAAGAGTTCTCTATTATCAGATGTGCCTTCCACAGAGGTACCTCAGAAGCAGTAAGAGCTCAAAGAGAACTTCAACAGACAAACTGAGTACATGAGTCTTCCTTTATGTCCTTCCTTAAACCCTCTCAAACTTAGTCTCCTTGAAGACACCAGACAGCACATAAATGGCCAAAAGGACAAGTACAAGGGAAACAATATCATGCTGCAAGCCAGTCACCCGTTACAAATATCTATGTTTTCAGATTTGCTTCCTACAGAAGAGCATGATGTGTATATTTACACATTATAGTATATAACTAGTTTATTTCTCAGTGTCATATTGTCAATTTAAAAAAAATATTGATTGCAATGCAACGGATCAAACAACTATGGTACTCGGAGTCAGTAACCTGTCTTATTCACATTATCTCTTCTCCTAAATAAATTCACCACACTGTCACATGCCAACCTTCTTCTGGATCACTGGTTTACAGGAAAAGAACTAACCTCAGTAACAAGCTCTCATATGGTTCATTTTTTGAATAAGATACAACTCCATTTCTCATGGAGGTGAGTCTCAGGTGTTATTTAGTAAAATATAGCGTGGTAAACCAGTTTATGGAAAAAAGATGTCAAACCTATTTTGACTGGCACAAGTTCCTTACCCTATCAATAAATAACTAAAACGTGTATCAATTCCTGTATTACCTTTAGGTATATGTATGCTGATCCACTAATAGCTAGTGAACGAAATGCAAAGCTAGAATTTGTGGTCTTTAAATATCCAGAGATTACTTAAGTTCTTTTGTAAATTCTTTGTCAAGAGTTATCTGCAAAAGTATCTCCCAAGTTCTACAATTTCAGGAAACATTAATGATATTTGATGATTTTTCTGTATTTTTCCAGTGTCCCACAATTTCACTTCAAACTTTTTTTAGAGCAGAGACACTTTTTTTCAGTGACAGGAAGCTTGAAGCAACAGACTCACCAGAAACATAGATATTTATTTGTAACACTCCTAAGATTAAATGGGAAAGTTGTTTACTTGCTTGCCTTTATTTACCAACAAATTTAGAATTGCATTTTTTCCTTCTATAGTACGAGACTTCTACCGCTCCTCGCTGTCATGGCTTTCTTCGTTTAAAGATTACATTCCATTTTTTCCTCATACAAAACAAGCTCTTTCTTACCTGTATTCTCAGGAAAGACAGGTTCTATGCCAACCCCATGATCAGAAGGTGCAGCTATCTGGGCAGGGTCTCTGAGGTAGATTCCACGATTGCTTCCAACAGTAACAGTAAAGCCTATGTTACTTGTGAATGATGAATTCTGAATGAGGTAGTCATAGGCTTTATCAACCTGTTAGAACACATTCTAAATTAACGCATTTCAACTTGATTGCATATTATCTGCTACATGCAGCATTCATCAGATGTAGCAACAAGCAGTGAAATAACTAACACACTGTCTATTAGGCTCATACTAACTCTACATTACATGATATTCAATACTAAAATGAGACAAAACTTTCAGCATGCAGCTGCCATATGGAACACTGAAATAGTTGAGAACATTTAAAGGAACAATATGACAAATTCCCTTTGCAATAAATTCATCAGAAGATGCACAGCAAAGGTTTCCAGAGATGACTCTGAAGACATAGGTCCAGTTCTACAATACCACTTCAGCACTCCTTCTCATACATGGAGCAAAAACTAGTCAAGCATTTAAACCTTTTATACAGTACTGTAAGTTAAACACTTGAACATACAAACAAGATGGGACGCCCATGTAAGATTTATATAATGATGTGAAATAAGCATTTGACTGTTTATTCTCTTAAACTCAGATGACAAGGTCATCTTTCTGTTTTGAAAAGAGACCCTTCTATACCTCGCTTTCTATTCTACCAACTCCAAAAATCTTACACTCTTATACTTCAGCAAGCTACCTTCATCAGATTAGGGGACTCTCCTCTGAAACAAGCAGATGCAGTATAGCCTCAGTCTCCCAGGTCAGAGTTTTAACCACATTTTAACACATGCTTTTACCACAGATTAGTAAATCATAAGATGCAACTGCTGCATTTCATTTTTCTTTGGCAATGTTTTTATTTGATATGGCCACCAATATGCTGCCTTCTGTACAAAACTCAGCATTACAGATATATTTAGAAGGCATCAGCTACTGGGTTCTAGCATCAGAAGAACATGAGTTTAGGGTTAAGCTCTTAATATCTGGCATCGTTAAGCATGACAGAAAAATCTCAGTACCTCTGTCTGGCTAGGATAGAAGTGACTGCAGGCAAACATAGCAGCAGCTCTTTAAGAGCCTCAGCTTATGCACAGGGACAGTGTCATTCACAATGCCTTTATCATAAAAAGGTTTACACTGCAGATTTCCAAGCTACTTAAAAGACCACAGGATACAATGAATGCCCAGATTTTTCTACAGGCCCACTCACAGCAAGGTCATTGCAAAACTGCAGCTGTACCACTTTGTGAACCAGCGTGGGTATCTATTTGCATTGCCTAGAACTTACAGTTCCAGCTTCTGCCTATAAAAAACAAGTTCAGCTCTCTGACAACAGCATAAAGACATTTTCAGACATTAAGACAGAATTTAGGCATCCACATCTGTATGTGGGTGACAAAAACCCACAACCTACTTTTATGTCCACACACCCTTTTGGTCAGTCTAGGAATGTGTCTAGTTAACACATATTCTAAAGAAACCAACTGCATGCAGAAGTGAGAGGAATATTTGATTCCTCCTCCCCTCCCACTACATTCCCTTCTTCACTCTGAATCAAATCTGCTAATCAAGTAGCATGGGAGCAAGCTGTCTGAGCTCATCTAGAAAACTTTGTTTTTTTTGTCACTTTTCCACTGGCTGTTATGCTGGTCTTCATCTCCCCCCCTCCTTTTTTTTGGCTGGCAAGTACCTGAATAATACCATGTCCTTGTGCAAATACTTCTATGTTTTCAGCTTTCACTGCAGTATTTTCTAAGGCTCTTCTGACAGAATGAACAGTGTAATGAATATCATTAGCTTTGAGTCCTGAAATTAAAAATAAGGCTATTACTGGAAAAGAATTAAAAACTTGCAAGTAAGATTCTTTTTCTCTAAAAAAAAAAATAATAAAAAAAAAAAGCTATAATCTCTTTACATTATGCAGCTGTATTAAAGATTATAGCCTATTACCTGACAGTACTAATGCAATGCCTCCACATGCATTAGGAGAAGACATGGATGTGCCGTTCATGAGTTGTGTTCCTCGCAGAGTCCAGTTTGGAACAGAAGCAATAGCACCTCCAGGGGCACTGATACTTACTCCAAGGGCTCCATCAGTGCTGGAGTAAAAACAGAATTGTTGAAAAACATTTTTTCTGCATACTTTATTTTCAAGTTATACATGCACTTAAGATAATTTTAGCTTTAGGTAACATTTAGTTTAGGTAACATCTAGTATATTAATTCACTAAAACATTAACCCATTAAAACCAAGACAAAGCATGACATAAACTGCAACTTAAAATGTCAACTTAATCATCAGCTATGCTTGTTTTCTCAGTCAAAATTTTCTGAAACTGCCCCCACAGGAGCAGGCCCCGGGCTAGAGCTGCAGCCCGTGGAGAGGAGCCCACACAGGAGCAGGGGTCTGGGGGAAGCTGCCGCCCACCCGTGGGGGACCCGTGCTGGAGCAGTTTGCTCCTGGGGGATGGATGGAACCCGTGGTACGGAGCCGTGTGGGAGCAGTGCTTGAAGAGCTGCTGCCTGTGGGCAGCCCCCACAGGATCAGTTCGGGAAAGCTGGCATCCCATGGGAGGGACCTCATGTGGAGCAGGGGCAGAGAGTGCCATGAAGGAGTGGCACAGATGAGCCATTAGGGACTGACTGCAGCCCCCTACATGTTCAGACTTTCCAAGAACAGCAGGTTACCTACGCTCTTCCTGTGGGAAAGACATATTGTCATTCTGGTATTAATGACCAATTTTTAGATTTTGAATAACCTAATATGAACCCCAAGGTAATTAATTTCTTCTTTTAGCATAACCTACCTAGGCCCTCTGGATGACCAAGTATATTGATTTGCTGGTAGTTTTTCTCTCAAAGAATATTCAGCAACCATCATATCAGGTGACACATAGGCACCAACACCTATTAAAAAAAACATTTTAGATGTATGCTGAAGCTGTAATAAAAAAACAAAATGTTTTAAGTTTATTACCAAACACTTTTTTAATGTTTAAAATGGACAAACACACATTTTTGCATCTCACTAAGTCCAAATATTTTTTTTTTACAAAGCAAGTGTAAAGGCCACGCTGATAACCATGCTGTGCAATAAGAAAATCTTACATAATACAGATAATTTCAAAGTTTCATTTTTACTCAACTAAAACAGTACATATTCACCTTCTGCAGTTATTTCACAACAGATCACTAACATGCCCGCCCCCTTTTTGGGGTGGAGGGGAAGAATAATTTTGGCTGTTCATACTGTTACAAACTACAAGGCTGCCTCAAAGCAATCTGTATGAAATCATTCACACATGTTCACACAGCTCAGAGCCACTCCACCTCAAACAGATGGCCACATCCACACAGCTCAACTACCATGGCAATGAGACAGTAACTATATTCCTGTTTATCAGTCCAAAGAGCCTAACACATGTCAATGACTAAGTTGAAAGCCCGCTAAATTTTATTCTTAAAACAGTGTCAAGCAAACACATTACATCCTTTCAGGGTGACTGTTCCAAATCGTACACTCTGTTCTTGTTACGACTGAAGCGCTATCACCACTGTAGGAAACCACCACACCAGGCTAACTGAACCACATTTGACATGGTCCACATCCATGCTGCATGAACTAAGCCATCCAGCCAACTGTATTTTGTTTTTCCCCTCAAACAAACCCATCTTGTTCACTCCAGATGGAGGACAAGGAGCAAACTGTAGATCAAGAAATCCAGTCTCTGGAGTTATACAACAAAGAAGCTGGATTGACAGAGTTGATGTGCCGTAAGAGCAAAGCCAATGCAGTTCCCAGCTGTCTAAGCTCACTGGCAGAGCAATTGCAAATCAGATTTTAGGAAGCAATAAGTGTTAATTCTACTAGATGTCCTGAAATAGTCTCTCTCAAACCTTCAAGTATACCTGCTGTACTGCCTGCACGAGAGATTTAACAAGTACCTTGAGTACTGCAGTAATGCTGCACCAGAGCATTTATACAAGATTACAACCAGGAAAAGTTACCCTTGAGAGTTACATGGTTTAGTTAAGTATCGTACCTCACTCTTCTACTGAAATACCAAGAACACATACTAGCCCATCTGAAAAGCCAAGTCTTTAAAAGCCAAGCCAGTAATAGCCTGTCACAGAAGTGGCACTGCAACTGAAAGAATTATTCTCTGAAAAGGATTTGTCTAGGTCATTTCACAGGGTTATCTGATAACCAAAATAAAAAGATACACTTCACTCCAAATAGAAGGAGAGCGTACCAGGATATCTGATGAAGGCAGACAGACCATCTAAAACTGCATTTCTGACAATTCAGGATGTATTACAGGACTTTTCAGGAGACAAATGACAATCAAACTTGTTAATATTTTTACTAGTTACATTTACAAACAACTAAAGGTGCAAGCGATGTGATTAGACCGTTACAGTTAAAAAGAAACATTCTGTGCTCTTCAGATAGATCAGACCACAAAGATTTATTTTCCAAATTTTACACAAAGACATATCAAATCTACATCATCTGCCTCCACCACCTGTTTTCTGCATAGCTAAGTTCTTGAAGTGTAAGAAGATAATCTAAAATTTCTATACCTAACCATACTGTAAATGCCTCCCTTAAGATTAATCTTGTAGGCCAGTAGTATTTGAGAATTTTTTTAGATTTAGTATAGCAATCAATTTGTGATCCCAAACATGTAACAGAAGTACACAGATTGACCGGACAGAAGCTGAATCCCGTCTTTTCTTTTTTTTTTTTTTTTTTTGGGGGGTGGGGGTGGGGTGTAGGAGGCGAGATGGGTTGGGGAGGAGGTGGTGGTGACGTACCTATTACACTAGATGTAGTGCCACCAGGACATCCGACTGTAGAAAGGCAAGGACCATTATTTCCTGCACTTGAAACATAGATTACGTTGTGTTTCCACACTGCTTCATTAATTACTTCACAAATTCTCCTAAAGTAAGAGAAAAGTCTTTAATCAACAATATGGGTTTTTTCCCCCCTACATAGGAAAACCACCACAATTCCTAAGCAGAATCTCTGCAGGACCAGTCAGAGGAATATTTTTCTCTGCTTCCCGTATCAGGCAAAGCTGTTTCCAGTACTGAAGTCATCCACAAAAAATACATTCTATTTTAAAAGGGAGTAACAATCATGTAGCAACATTAAGTTTAAAATATGAAAACCCAAAGTATGAAATACGAAACCCAAACAAACAAAAAGCACACCGAACAAAAAAACAACACAGATTGTGTGGTGTTTCCACCAAAAGAATTCTTTAGTATTCTAAAATACTCCTTGTATTACAAACCCATAGCACTTTCAATATGTTTAGTTAATTTTTGAAGATATTTAGAAGAGTAAATCAATTGGGCCTGCACAATTCATTCTTAATGACAGAACGTTTACACAAAACCAAACCTTTGAATTCCACTTCCATATTGTTAACGCTTTTTATACTAACCACTGCAGCACTTACCCAGAATTTGGCCAATGTGTTGCCTCTCCATAGCTATAGTTGACAAGATCACATTTGTATTTTATTGCTTCTATCATCTAATAAAGTAAAAAGAAAAATGAAAATACATATTAATCTAGAATAAGTCAGTTATGGAAAAGCAAAGAATGTTTCCTTAAACCGATCTACAGAAAAGGAATTATTTCTTTTGACTCTACAAAACATAGTGACTGAAGTAAATTACATTAAAAAGTCATTTTCCATATAACCAAAAAGAACAAAAACCCCAGTCCTTGAACAACCTTCTATACTCTAGTCTCAAGATATGTCTGAAAACTTATTTTTTTTTAAAGCTGGTAATAAAATAGGACAATAAAAAACAACCTATAAACAACTGAAGCAGAAAGCGTTCCACAGTATTCTACAATTAAGTTAAACTGCTGAGATTAATAATTTATCCAGTTAAATACCCACAGCTCTTATTAGACCAGTGCCAGTTTCCATTGTACTTAGTCTTGTATCACCAATCTTGATTGCAAGAATCTGAGCCCCAGGAGCCACACCATTTCTTTCTGGTTCTTCTGGAAAGTATCCAGCTGCGATACTAGCCACGTGTGTTCCATGTGCTCCTGAGCAAATGAGAAGCCATAGCACTCTGTGTTTATTGAACTTTATTTATATTAATTTAATACACTGTTGCTCAATCCATTTTCATTTACTGAACTATAATACAAATTACATTTAAATAGAGTTGCATTATACTAAGAGACAAGAGGCCAGTAAAGAACAGCAATTTGCAAAACAAAAACAGCTTTTGAGGGAGACAGGATAAGAGAAGGAAATATTAACTAATTAACTCCACTAACAGAAGTTACCTGACAGGCCCAACTTTTCCTACTCAAAAGTTACAAAAATTTTATCTAAAATACCCAGGTAGTAGGGCTTAAAAAAAGAATTAGAATTAAAACTGCACGTAACTATAAAAAGGAATTTCACAACATTATTACTTATTTAGAAACCAGAACTGTTTCTGTAGTTCTACTAAGATAAGACAGTTTCATAAGAAATTAGAATGTTTTTAAAATCAAATACATCCATACTACCTTAACCACTCAGGATATTTCCAAAACAAAATAGGATTGTACACAGAACGTACAAACATGGGATGAGAGCAGTTGGAGCTACAGCTAGTGACATCTGCCATCACATAGAAGTTCAGATAAACTGAAATAAAAACTAAGGTGCACATCACAGATGTTTTAATTAAGATTCTTAAATTATAAAAGCACAAAGGACAGCAATGAAATTCAGTAACCACCCTATATTTAAGAACAAAACAAAAAAAACTTATTTGAAATACAGTTCACTACTTTAATTGTACGCCAGTAAGATACATGAACACCTTAGTGTAACTAACTATAAATACACTATGTATACAAACATATGGATAAAAAGACTTTCAGAAACAAAAATGCAAGCAAGTTTAGTAACATGATGTCCTTATGGGTTTACCACAGGAAATCTGAATACCGATTTTTAATTCCTTAGTAGTGAGTGCTATATTAATAAACCGCCTTAAGTCATTGCAACAAAGTTTTCTTAACATTATTTTCAGTTACCTCCACTTGTCACAATGGAAAGAAGGTTTCCATCATCATATATATTCACGGAATAATTCAACATTTCAGATGTTCCAAAAGATCCATATTCCTGAGCCTCTTTGTAGGTTCTCAGTACCGTACAGCTGCTTAAATCACCACTCTCAGTTGTATCTATGCAGGCTCTGTTGACAACAACAACAAAAAAGGTAATTTTCCATCTGCTAAATACTTCCAGGTATTCTTCTTCATACAGGAGCAACACAAATGCTTGAACAGGCCTGGTCCTGTGTTTATGGAATCTTACCTAGAATCATAGAATGAGTTGGAAGGGACCCATAAGGATCACTGTAAACCCAGCCTTTCACCGATCCAGAAACAAAGTTCTCTAAACTGATTTTCAGATGCTACTAAATTCAAAATACATCTCTAAGTGAAGCCAGCATATGGATTTTTTTTTGAGGAAATTTTAGGAAAGCTAGCTGTTCAGTACCAGTACACAAATATTTTAAGTCTTAGCTACTGGTTTGTATGATACACTAATCGTCAAGAAAAATGACATAATACATTCTGAAGCTTGTGCAGGGAAATTTATGCCTTTTTAAATTATTTATTTCCTACTTCCAATGGATGCTCAAAGCAATTTTATTCTTTGCCTCAGAGGAAAATCCCTCAAGTTTAAACACAGAACTGTATTGATTTTAGTAAGACTTAATTCTATCTTCATTTAAGATCAAAACTTTATCATGATATAGTAGGGTTACTTTAAAGCAAATTTTAAGCCCTCTACAAAGACGGATGTAAAAATCAACACACTCCTTAATGCAACCTGTTGCTTTATATGTGAATCAAGACATTTTAGACAAGCTGAGATATTTACCTCCAGGTCTCACCATCATTCCATACTAAACAATCATATACTGGGCCAGGATCACTATATTTTTTCTCAAAAGAATTTAACAGTTCCACTTGATTTTGAAGTTCCTCCTTTATTAGCTTATTTACCTAACAAGACAATAAAAACACAGTTAAGAATATTTCTAAAATCTTTCTAAAATCATTACTGTGCAGGTATAAATCAGAAAGGAATATGGCTTATCACTGTAACACTATGCATTTGTTCCACTACTTCAACAAAAATGCAGGACTATCACAGAAGTCACAAACATCTAGAAGCTCAGTGGTCTCCACCAATGCACTATTTATTCTTGGCATGGCATGTATAGTTATTTCCAACTTCTCTAACTATCATATTTAATGCCATTATTTTTTCTACAGATTGTTAAATGATATGGAACTGCCTGAAAGAATGTCTGATACTTCAACGAAAAAGTATTTAGCTTACAAAAGAAAGCGTGTTTAGAAGATTCCAACTTTAAGAACAACTTTTTTTTTTGAGGCTACCATCTAGAATTAAAAATAAAACTTAATAAAATATGGTACTACGTATTTGAACTAATACTCTTTTCATATTTGACGACAAGTTTAGCAAGTCAACAACTTTACGCAAATCAAACCACCCATCCATTTATTTTAAAATCAGCCAGAAGATGTACTTGTAAATTATCACAAGTGTCTTTCTTTCACTCATGTAATAAAAATATTTGAATCCTCTCAACCGGGAACAAATCATAAACAACACGTTTACAAACTTATTTAGAAGCATACTAACCTGGGAGGGAGAACTATGAGCAGCATCAAATTCCTCTTGTTTCCTGCAGGCCTCTGCTAGAGCCAGCCTGTGAAGAGGATCCCAGAGCTTTTCCTTGCGTTCCTTCTGTAATATAAAACTCTGTTCCTCAATACATATATCAAAGTATGAAGACTACAAAGCCATTTGCAAGTTCTGATTTGAGACACAATGTCTAAAAGGTTCAGTGTAATATTGGAAGTAAACAATTGCTACACAGGAAAAACAGGTATCAGTAATTTCTAGACTTTTTGCCTCAATGGACCTATTTAAGGAGGACCACTTGACCACCTGATGTGACGAACTTCACAGAAATCAGGTTAAGAACACCTCTCAACCTCTGGCACATGTTGTAGTTTTCTGAAAAATTTCCACATCAGAACAGTGAAGTATGACTATACACCAAAAGCAGAATGTGCTTTCTTACCTGAATCCTCTCTTTAAGAGCTTTAGGATAGATGTCATAACCGTTTTTTATGCCAATGTGATATTTGCCTGAAGGATTTACCCAGTTTGCTGGAATCTAAAAAAAAAATTAATGCAGAAACAGGTTAACTAATGGCATTACAAACAAACAAAAAACCATAAGCAAACAACAACCAAACCACTACTGTGTAAGGGAGCTTAGCAGAACAGACTATACTTTATGTATATCATAAATCATTATCAATTAATGTGGCACTGCAGTCAAAACATCTTTATCTGCTGCCCACTGTACTTTCAAAACACAGCTCCCCATTTTAGGTAGAGATCTAGGGCACTAATAGTACTATCAACAAGGAGAAACACTGTCATCAAGAGTTACTAGAGTTTGACAGGGACAAACATCTGAGTGTTTAACTTCTAATCTTGGTGTAGCTTAGGCCCTCAGCAGACCAGAACCATTATCCTTGATAACAACAGGAAAAGAGACCAACAGATTCACTCTTACAATCAATTCCACGTAGAATTCAGAGAAAAGCTGGTAGATGCCTCTCTGTACCACCACACAAATTCTCACCTTTAAGGATCTTCCGGAAAGACCAATAATTTCCCCATCTTTAGGTTCTACAATGGTACATGTAGTTACATCACCACTGCCTGTTGTATCAATTATATCAACTATCTTGGGCTTCCCATCAGTTGTAATCTGAAAATGAAAGCACAGAAAAATTGAAAGTTCAGTTAATTAGCCTCTAGCATACAAATCATTATTTTTGTTTTATTTTTTGTTAATAAGAATATCAAGTAACTTTATTAACCACCTAATCTTTAACAGAAGGACTTAAAAACAGCTTGAAAGCAGTGAAATCTCGAGCTAAGAGTAACACGCCTATCTTCCTGGCTTATAAATCTTCCCTTGATTTGCAAAACTGCTATTTGCAAAAACCACCATTTATGTTCCAGTGATTGGCAATATTGCTTTCATCCTACTGCTCCAGCCAAGTTTTACAGTAATGACAGCACAAACCTAGCAAGATGAAAGGTACTGAACTACATGCAGTTACAAGCTGGAGTCTTAACTGAGCATAAATCTAGCATGAACTCAGACTATAATCATCTTATTTTTCTGTAACAAGGACTCTGTCTCATATTTTATTAAATGTGAAGTGCTAAGAGCTAAAGCTATATATACCTAACACTGTATAAGGTATAGTTTTACCGGAGTGAGGAGAAAGGAGAACTGACTTGCTAGGCAGAATTTAGGAACACAGCTTCAAAGCCTTCTCCAGTTAAATGAAAACTAGCCCCAATGGACATTACGGCAGGTCCAGTTTTCCTACTGGGAAAGAGTCCAAGTCTACCCAACCACAGGGAGACACGATGATGTGTTTTTAAGGGGAAAGAATCAAACGGATCAGAGAGTAGCAATACAAGGAGCTTCAGAAGTGAAGGAAAATACCACATGGCATTGAAGAATGACACACCATTTGACTTCTAATGACTTCTGAGAAAGAATATAGTTAGCAGGGCAAACAGTTTTTTACAAGATATACAGCAAAATAAAGAAACCACTGACACACCTATAGCCCTGTCCACCTAGAGGAACCTACTACACTGTTGTTACCACGAGTAAGACTAAGACCCTTACACGTTTGGCAAAAATATTCAACGCTATCTTCTTGTAATAACATACTTCGCCTATTAGATCAATTTACTGAGCAAATAAACTGGTCCATATGCAGAAGTAGCTGCTTGAAGGATAACTGGAATTGGCCATAAGCACCTAGTTTTACAGGTCTGCATTAAAGATTGATAAATAAAACAAACATCTCCTATATAATAACTGTACCAAAAGCAGGGGGAAAAAAAAGCTTCCTGTTCAGGACTGTGGCACCACTTGCTGTTTTCCACTGCTTAAATATTTGGTATTTTTGCTTTCATGCTCTATGAATAGTCTTGATCCTATACATAATGCACACGGCAGGTAGTTTTGCACAAATCATGCTCTGGAATTGTGGATTCCAGCCACCAGAAATGAACAACACGATCAAAGAATTTCATAAGTCAACCCTGCTGTCAAAAAGACAATTATCAGGCTTTTATCACACCTCAACAAATACGGACAAGTACTCCAAAGTCTCAAACTCCTGTGGTTTAAATCAACACAAAGCAGCAAACAATGGTCCCTCACCCCCCCCCCCAGTAAAAAACAGGTTTAATAGTTGTTGAAAACAACTGCAACAAGTACAAACAGGGCATTGATTCCTATTTCCCAGAAGGTAACAAACAGAACAGCTCTCATTGCAGAAACCACCACTGCTAGTCTGTTCGTAGAAATTCACGTTGAGTTACAAAAACCACTAAAACCACGTTAACCTTCTAAAACATCTGCTGAACAGGCATTACGCAGCAGGGAAAACACACTTGGGCAATTCAGTGCACAGGCTTTCACACAAAGTAAAATTTTCTTGTGTTTGTAATTAATGCCTTCAGATGCCTGCCTCCACTCACAGGGAAGTCAAGAGCTGCTTCACTAATAAAGCAACAGATTATTCGAATCAGACACTTTAGTTAGAGGCGTGTTGAAAGATAAGCTGTTCAGTGATCAAAGCACAAGAAAACAAGTACGAAAACATAATCCGAGGTGACGTGTGCGAAGCAGACAAGTTATACCGCAACAGGTGGCCCGAACACCAATTTATGCCATAGTGAGCTTGGGTAGTTTTGAAGGTTGTTTCGCAGCCACTCCAGAAACGCTACGTGCAATTTCTACGCTATGCAGCTCTTTGTCTTCCCGCTGAATAGCAGATCCAAACACACACGTGTGCTTGCGCCATTACAATCAACAAATCGGAGTCTTTCAGTCAGCCACAGAGAAGTGAGCATTTCAGTTGCAAAGGTCCAAGGTTCAACTCCTAGTGGCAGCGATCCAGACAGTCAGTCATTCACCGCAAGCAACTGATACGGGTTCTTCTGCGGACATGAGCTGCTGCTTGGCATACTGCCCACCAATAGCAATGCTACAGTGAAACTCAGATTTCAACTGTTTTTTCAGGTCCTGTGTTTCTGAGGGTAAAAATTAAATCAATGTGAACTTGGTCAATTTCCTTGTCTGATCAGAGAATCCTGAAGTACTGAATGTATTACAGACGAGGTATATTTCAATACATCTTGCAATAAAATTCAAAAAACTGAAAATTTCTATGCAATGAAATTAAAAAAAAAGTATCCATAAAAAAACCCACAATTGTACTTTTACTATCATGGTTTTGCCACAATCATTTGAAAAAAAAAATCTACTTGTTAATTACAGAATGATTTTGTTGTTTATACATTTTTATTGAAGTTTCAAAAATGTGGTTTCATGTTAACTCTGACTCTAAAACACACGAAGAAGTAAGTTGAACACTTCAAAAATAAAGCATATGTATAATCCTGGCAGCTGATGCATATAAGAAAAGTACAGGAATACCACTCCCTGTGATGATGCTGCATGAAAAAGGCAAAGCCAGATGCATTCGAGCATACTTTTATCCAACCATACAACTTATCTATCGTGAAATATAGCAAGAAGCAACAGCAGCAACAGGGAAATGACAGGGTGGGGATGAACAAAGACAACACATATACAACCACAACTCTCCATTAAACTTCCGCGCCCACACAAAATTTCATCAGGTACTGTGCCTTAATGAGGAATCAAGAGCCAGGATTTGGCAGATAATGCTAGGAAACAGATTCTGCTGAGAGGGGAAGAAAACAGCATGTAAGAAGCCGACAAACTGAACTGTGAGTTGGTGGCAACACGCAGAGTGCAAAGCAATGGAAGTCTAGTGAGAAAGTTCACTTGAGGACACTGGCTACTAGACATTCAGAAAGGAAAGGAAAATAAGTACAAGTTGGATTAACATTTTACGTAGCGAAGCAAGAAAACCAACAGAAAAATACAGCTGATGCAAGTAGGTTTGTTAAGCCCAGTAACTAAAATCTGTATAGCAGCAAATGTCCAGGGAAGATTGTAAACATAAAGGTGCTTCTCTGTCATACCCTAAATCATTCTGTCCCTCGGCAACTGACTGCATGCTTTGCATTTACATTACTGGTGTTGACAAACCGAAGTATGAACAAGCAAAGGAAACAAGCAAAGGAAACCTACCTAAGAATGAGACACCGTGGAGCAGCAAAACATGACCTTTGTTTTTGTTTTGACTAAGAACCCCACTACACTCAAAACAGGACAGCTCATTTTGGCCTTTAATTATTATTGACAGTAACTTCCACTAAAAGATGCAATGCCTATTAACCGTGCTGCATATAGTGCCCTCTTTTTGCTTTAAACAATCGACTCAATTCTCCAAGTTCTAACACCATACCACACTGACAACCAGCAGCAAGTCAGACAGCAAGAAAAAGCAGCAGCAGAGAAGAGGGCAGGAGGGAAAAGTCATCCCAAGGCTGGAAACCACATGCCACCACATGGCTGCTCCTACTGTGCAGCATGCTGTCTCGCCCCAGGATACCGCCTTATTCTGGGGAGGCAGAACGTAAATTGCCTGGTTCACTGAAGAGCGAGGACATCCTCCTTCTGAAGCAACATTTACGAAGCTATGTTTCAGAGTATGCACTGCCTGCATTTCCCTTATAATTCCCCACACCCCGTGCAATAAGCTGCCACGTTGTGTAGATCAGCAATGTGCATCCAGCTAACACCCCCTGAAATTCACTTTCATCCACTGGAAGTTGTATTTCTTTTTCCAAAGTTCTCTACAAATCTTTTGCTTCACTCCCTAATATTTTATCTTCCAGATAAAGAAATGAGATAACCTCAGACTTTAAGGGATTATTATGAACCCTCATGATCCCAGCCTTGACCATACCTATTTTCTTTAATCCATGCCAAAGTAAAGCATCCCCTTATTGCCCACGAACTCATGCTTTTTTGGTTCACCACTCCTATTTACGACCTCTGAGGCATTTTGCTTTCACGTTTAACTTCACAACTATGCACATCCCATCTATATACACTTCAACAAGCCTGCCTTTTATTAATGACATGGACAGACCAGGGAGTACCTCGTTTGCTTTTTGTTTAGCTTTTGGCTAGCTTTACTCCAGCTTCACTGAACTAAGTCACAGCAGCTGCTCAGTCCCACCCCAGACACCCTCCTCGCTAACCCTGTTATTCCTCAGAAGTGCATCAGTTAGGAATGCTGGACTAAACCCACGCCAGGGCCAGGTCCCTGCCCCAGGGCACTTGAGACAAAACCCGTGCCAAACAAAGGACAGAGCCCAGCGCCGCTCGGCTCACACAAAGGCCCCGACACCCAGGCGGGTCGCGTGCGGGCCATTTCTCGAGGCTTCCCTCGCCACCTCTGCTCGGAAACACGCTGGCAAGAACCCACGAGCAGCGGTGACATAAAAACCCACGGAGAAGCTCCACGATAAAGAAGCGTTAATAAACAAACGATAAAGAAATATCACCTCCCCCGCCCCCCCCAGCAGCCCACCCCGACCCGAGGGCGGCCCGGCCCTGCCCTGCCCGGCTGCCGGCGCTGACTCAGGGCGCTCCGCCGGCCGTTACCTGCATGCCCGGCGCCCCCGGGTCCACGCCGGTGTCGAGCACGGCCAGCAGCACACCCCGGCCGTCGAAGTCCGGGAAGCGGGCGAGGAAGGCGGCGGCGCCGGTCTCCTTCTTGGGCAGGAGGCCGTGGAAAGGGAACGGCTCCTCGGCGGCGGCCGCCATCACGCGAGGGCAGGCCCAGGCCGGGCCGCGCTGGGGCGGGGAGGCGGAGCCGGGCCCTGCGCATGCGCCCCGCTGAGGGGACGCGGGGATAGCGCGGCCTGGGGCAGCGCCCGCCGCCGCCTGGTTGTTAATAAAGGGGATGTGGAGATGCTTTGTGTGTTTCGTTTATTTATTTATTTATTCATTCCTTCCTTCCTTCCCAGTCTTTTCATACCCGCCCCCCTTGACTACCCGAAACGCCAAAATAAAATTTTAGGTGGGGTTGCCAAGGGAAAACGCCCGCTTCCAAGAGGGTCTTTAAAGCTGCGCTCCAAGCCTTCCTGATTGTTAATAAACCTGCAAACAAACAAAATCAGCTGCAGAGGGACAGAAACCAAACCTATGACAAACCCACGGAAAATCCATTCCGCTCACAGAGCCTGGCCCCAGCCTGCTTACCTGCTTCAACAGGCCGCAAGGGCACAATCTTTTGGTGTTTGCCTTCCCCAGGCAGGTTTCTGCTCAGGGGAGAGGAGAAAAAAGGATTTATCTGGGTGTTGTGCTCCCCATGAACAAAAGGGGACTGGTGCTTTTCTGAGTTCTGGTTTGGTTTGGTTTTCCCAGCAAACAGTGGTATACATTATGCTTTTTCCTTATTTTCTGGGCTGCCATTGGCAATGTCTTCCAGCTCATCAAGGTCTTCCAGCCTTAGAAATCTACAGAATTTTTATTCACATAAAATACCAAGATAAACCCGAAAAGCACTGCCTTTAAAAGTGCGTACTATATATATACATATGTTTATATATATATAAGAGTCAAAGCTGTACTGTATGTACTTACTGTGGAGCTCCATCTGCTTCCCTGTTTGGCTTTCAATCAAAAGTCAAAATTTTGAATTCTGATGTCTAGATATCATATGATTGACTGTTTCTTAGAATACTGCTGGTGTGTGATAGCCATATTCAGATTTTTTAGGATTATATAAAACACTGACTGATCTTACTTCGGGAGACAATTATTCTGACAATATCATTATTCACTTGGGTTACATCTAATTTATTGCCTGTTTGGGTTTAGTTTTCCTTCTATGCGTCATTGCTAATACAAATCAATGGGAGATACTTGCATTTCTGGCAGCACATTCAGATCATCAGAAGTCAAATATTTCCAATTCTAATACATTTTGAGACATCCAAGTACATCAAATTCTCAAAATATTTCATATCACATGCAATACACAAGCTGTATGTTGCAATTCAGAGACATTTATTACTATGAAAATTTCTGCACTGTTCTATTGCCTTCATCTCAGAGTTATATCACAAACAAATCATCTAATTATCGGGCACATTAACTGTACACATAGCTGTAACTCAGTGGTGTGCACTGCCAAGTAGCAAGGCAGGTTCTACAGGAAAAATCAGAATATGAGGAAGGTGTGCCAAACAGCTTTTAACAGATTGAAACAGTACCAAGAGAGAAGAAAGAAAAAACAGATTTAATTTACAGTCTTTAAAACTCATAACCATGTTTTAATACAAATGCTATGTGTTGTGATACTGGGTTAAGGTTAAGGCTGTGCATCCTACTGAGCCTTTGCAGATCTGAAAAAAAAGAGATTTTTTCTTGAATGGTACATTTAATTCTGAGCTTCTCATGTTTCTAATGTTTGGTTTGGTTCTATGGCTTTTTACAATAAGTCTGCAGCACATTTGTTTTATAAGAGTAATACTCTCAACATTGACTAATCTTACTGTATCTAATGTTCTGAATTAAATAAACAGAGCTTTGTTTTGCAATGAGTAATACTCTTGCTGTTCTGCAAAAGTAAAGGCAAAAGTAAAGCTGCCATATTGAAAACTCAAGAGTTTTTCTCAAAGCTTCTTGAAACAATATGGTTTGGTCATTAGAATAATGATTTAGCTTCTCTTGGGATCTAAGTTTATACAGCAGTTCATCTGGGTTCGCTGCATTAAATAGATTCATATCCCCATATTAGGAACCATTTCGGCTGTTTGTATGTGAATCTGGGGAGTGAGCCAAAGCAAAAGAGTAAGCAACAGCTGCCACGTCCCAGGACCCGGATTTTGAAAGTTGCACATGATTTGCAGATGTCTTTGAAAGCAGTGAAAGCCATGGCTGCTCATTTTCCCTAATTATTCTTCTACTGTGAAATGAGTTTTAGGCCTCCTCACAACATCTAAACAGCTACAGGTAGCTTGATTTCTGTAGGCAAGTGGTACTCCATCCAGCTTCATCTCTGAGGATGGCAAACCTCATGAGCATTTTCCATCCAGTGTGGCTTCCCGGTCACTGGATGAGAAGCATGTGTGACAGCATGCTCTCTGAACACTACTGGGTAAAGAGTCTATCATGTGCTTTAGCAAAAACGTGCTACCACTGCCAAAGATGTTGTTTACAGGTTTCCTGCTGTGATGGGACAGTCTGATTTGGACAGCAGCATTAAAGCCACTCCCACCAGAGTAGGTGGGCTTCTGTGTCTGCTTCTGAGAATCAGTAAAGCTGCTTCAGTCTTGACAGCACTGTGCAGTTCTCTACCTTGTTAGTGCTAGGCCTGCTAGGGCACAGAAATGAGACAATCCCCTTTGATTTCATGAGCAGCCCTAACATGCTTCAGACAAGGATGTTGAGGATACTTGCTGTGTCTTCTGCCTGAAGTTTCATCCAGAAGTTGGATGCTTGTGTTCTGATCTCTCTTCTGTCTGAGCTTGCAGACTAAAAGCTCTGGATGCTGCAGGGTTTTCTCTGAGTCAGCCTTTTCTGTTTTGCGTAGAAGCATCCCAAAGTGAACAAGAGGCAACATGACCCAGTATCTTGCTAGTGCAGGCATTGACATGGATGCAGGAATACTGGGGTTTTCATTCTTTCTCTAATTAACACTGAATTATTCTATGCAAAGTATCAATTGGAGCTGAGCACAAGAACTCTTAAAATTCACTTGCAAGCAACTACCTTGATCTCTGGGTTACAGATTTCACCCACTTATATCATCTTTCAACCTTGCCTCAGTTGCAACATGTTGGAAGGACGAATGAGCCTACTAGTTAGACCAGGGGCAAAGGCTGTTAATCAAAATACATTAGGCAAGGGAGGGACTTCAATATTCCAAGTGAGTTCATTAATTACTGAGGTGTTCAGTAAAGGTCCCTCCTCACTCCCACTTCATGTTGGTGAGTTAGCTTTGGTATTTAATTCTGAGGTTACAATGGGAATAGATGGTCCTTGTGAGAGGTGAAAATCAAGGTGTACCTAACTCCTATCATTTCCTTTTGGCCATCTTCCCTTTACGCTGGCTCTCATGAGTCCTATGTAAGTGCAAATCAACATGGGTCTTTCAGAAGGAAGAGGTTCCCATCTGTTCTTGGCCTTTCTGTGGCCATTTGCTCTCATTCTGCTTCCTCAGTCTCTTGTGGTTGTGGGGCTTTGTGGTGGAGTATATCAGGGAATGAACCTGGCTGAAAACTATCCCACAAAAGCAGTCAGGAGCTGCAGGGACAGGTTCCTGTGACACTTCTGGCATGGTTGTGCTGGTGCAGAGCTTTCTGATAGCAAATCTTTCCTTCCTGGAAAATGTATCCTCAGCTTTGTCTTCATGAAGTTATTTACCTAATCGGGTCAGTTTGCCAAGTTTGTTCCTTGATAAGTATAAAATAATAATATCATTGTATACATCTTGAATGATGAGGTCATTAGTCACAACAGCTGGCTGTTTCTCTCCCACATAATCCTACTTCAGATATGCCTGCTAGAGTTATCAGAAGCTAAAATTAACGAATTCTTATTGTTCTTTGCCACAGACTCTTGAGGCCCAGCTAATGGTTTTAGGCTATGCTCTCATTCACAAAGTTGTTAAAAGTTGTCTATAATTATATTCATATGGAGAACTGTTCATATATTGCTTTAAACAATTTCTCAATAATGTGATTTAAAATAACTGATTAATGCTGAAAAACTAAGATAGGGTTCATTTACCAAGGCACTGGCCTCAGCAAAAATCTGCAACTGATGTTCCGTACTGATTCAACCTCAAACATCTGATGGTCTTCTAAGGTGCCTTTTGGTACAAAATTACAGGTATGGTTGTTTTTTGTTTGATTTTAAACATTTCTTTGAGAACACCTTTTATTTTCATTGTAACTAATGAGTTTTTCTTTGTTGTTTGTTTGTTTGTTTTCACAGAATCACAGAATATCTAGGTTGGCAGAGACCTCTAGATCATCGAGTCCAACCTCTGACCTAACACTAACAGTCCTCCACTTATCCATATCCCTAAGCTCTACATCTAAATGTCTTTTAAAGACTTCCAGGGATGGTGACTCCACCACTTCCCTGGGCAGCCTGTTCCAATGTCTAACAACCCTTTCGGTAAAGAAGTTCTTCCTAACATCCAACCTAAAACTCCCCTGGCGCAACTTAAGCCCATTCCCCCTTGTCCTGTCACCAGGCACGTGGGAGAACAGACCAACCCCCACCTCGCTACAGCCTCCTTTGAGGTACCTGTAGAGAGCGATAAGGTCACCCCTGAGCCTCCTTTTCTCCAGGCTGAACAAGCTCAGCTCCCTCAGCCGCTCCTCGTAGGACTTGTTCTCCAGACCCCTCACCAGCTTCGTTGCCCTTCTCTGGACTCGCTTGAGCACCTCGATGTCCTTCTTGTAGTGAGGGGCCCAAAACTGAACACAGTACTCGAGGTGCGGCCTCACCAGAGCCAACCCCTTACCAACAAAATGAAATTTTTGTTTTCTTTTGTTTTAGAAAAAGAAGGAAAGAAGAGAATTGCAACTTGTGACAACAAACCCCTGCAACGGAAGAAGACTCAGAAGAGGTGTGCAAGGCTCAGGGACAAATTTAAGGGATGATCACCAATTATCATAAAGAAAGCTGAACTTACCTTAGTATGAAGGGTGTTGAGAGTGATTTTGTTTTAGATATCCAGCTGTACCAGTGGGTTTTTGGGTTGTGTAAACAGCCTTCCCTGAGATAATTAGTAGAGAAAAACAGCATGGGTGGAGAAGGGTGTAGGCAAGTCAGACAAACCTATAAAGTATAAAAGCTGAATAACCAACAAAATGAATTTTGAAGACAGCAACTGGCTTGATCTGGTTTCAACCCACATATTAATCCTCTGTGATAGGGACGCCCAGTGTTGTAATAATGACCATATAGAGACCATATAATGGTAATTACATTTGTGTTGTGTTTCAACAATATATTGCAATTGCTATATTGTGCTCGTGATTTCAGTACATTGCTGTGTCACTCTGAAATATTCCAAATCCAAAGTAACATCAAATATCTACAAATAAGGAAATTTGGTATTAAACATGAAGCTCTCCTAATGGGGAGAATCTCAAAGAATTTCTCAGAGCATATTAGGCTCTGGCACCCCTCCAGCCACAAGAGGCTTGAGGGGCCTCAGCCAAACACAGCTGGCGGTTGACACTTATAGCGAGCATTCCTTCCAAGTAATTATCCAAATCATTGGAGGTTGTATTCCAATCTCAAAGTGACTTTCTTGAAATTTATCTTTCATAAGAAAATTAGACATGCATTTTTTGTCTCGCATGTGAAGAAGACCTTCCAAGGAATTAGAGAGAATTACTTATGGCTGAGGTTTGAAATGGTGTAACACAGAATAATGAGGATCTGGCAAATGCGGCCTCCATGATCAGTTTTCTAGCTGGAGAGCATTCAAAGCCAAATTATTATATTCTGTTTAAGAACATAAATGAAACTGAGAGAACCATGCCTTCACCAGTATAGGAAAGATGCAAGAAGAACTGTGGGGTCTTTAACTTCTTTGCAGAACTGAGCAAAGAAACTGTTGGATATGAATATGTACTTGCTTTTCCTAGAGGTGAGCATGCAGATTGATTTTTCAGGTATCTATAAACCTGGAAACAGAATTAAGCCTTTTTCCCACACTTGGTCTTGCATACTATGTAGAGATTTGTAACTGAAATATAAAGATTAGTAGAGTGGATTGTGATGGAAATTCATATATGTAAAAGCACCAGAAGCAACAATACCAACCAAACATTGAAGAACATGTTATGCCGATAACTAAGGACATGACTAATATCAGTCAAAAGGGTAAACGCCAAGGAATGGGTTGTTTACATCAGGACCAGATGGCCTGAGCTCTGATGAGGCTACAGCATGGTGACTTTTCGGCAGAAGACTTGAACTCATAACAGGAGGATGGCAGCAAGGTTACAGCAATGCCGTAGCCACAAGGGTACCCAAATGAGGAAACCAGACCATGGGTGGTGACCTTCCCTAAGGTTTCTGGTAAAGTAAGCAAGATTCTCAAGCGAAACTTGATGCTGTGGTAACTACCTCCTAAAGAGCATAAAATGATGTCCAACACTTATTGTCAGCAAGAGGAATCCAAGAGGTGTAGTTAGGAGCTGATGTCCCTTGTCCCCTGTGTCATGTCTAAATGGAATTGGCCAGACCACTAAGACACACACATTTTGCTGCAGGTGGATGTGTGGGTGTAGGAGAGTAAAATCTCTGAGATAATGAACATAATGACCCAAATTGGTTTTGTGTGACATAAGACATCTTCATCCCTGCAGTTTCACATTGATTTCTGCTATATTAAATTTCTGCAATCACAGGAATATTATATTAACAGGGTGATTGCCCAAGCAGCCAGCATTGCAGCAGCACATACTCTGTTAAATGAGAGTCATTTGTGTGTTTTTATGCTTTTAATTATTTGGATTTTGTAAGACACCAAAGCTTTGTTTCCTTTCAAATTTATGAAGGTAAATACTCTTGTGCAAGTTACAATTTTACAGAATTAAGTATAGCAATTCAAGCCTATTTATGCTGAAATGTAAAGCACACATCCTTACAAGCTGTTTTCAAAGCTTTCCCATAAATGCTTAAATTCTAAAGCCCCATCTTGGAAAGGCTGAAAAATATATCATGTGTCTGCATACGTATATGAAATATTTTCATATATCTTATGATGGAACTTAAGAGATTCTGATTTATAAATGCTTTATTTATTTAGATGTAAATACATGAGACATCTGAAACTATTTTCTTAGACAGAAACCGTGCAGTAAGCCAACAAAGAGTATATAGAAAATTTCTCATAACTACTTTTACAACATTATTGACAGTGCTTTTTATTATAGATGAACCTTAACTAAAGTGTAGATATTCTGAACTCTAAAGTTCTAGCTTTTGTCTCCATAAGGGACAAATCTGAGACAAATCTTATTTGGCTTATGTGAATAGGAAATGGGGAGCAGCTATTGGATTCCAGTAGTCAGGACTGAGGAATTTGCTTAAAGTAAAGCTGGTCTTGAAAGAAATAAAAAGAGAACTGCATCAAGGTAAGAAAAGTCACAGTGAATTTCCTTTAATACAAAGGTGTCTTGTGAGAAGTCTCCCAAATAGCAGCAGCTCTTACCGTGAGGATAGTGCTGTCCATTCCCCCATTTAAATCCTTCTTTTTTTTTTGTTTTGCCACATGCAGTGGCAAACTCAGTGGGAGTTTACCTCCATTTACAAATGGAGGCAACTACAACCTCATACAAACTAGTCACAGCAGGTAGCAACTTTTAACATCTTGTAAGTAATTTCCTTTTTTTTTTTTTTTTTTTTAATGAATGCCTGAACACAATTAGTAGCCCTCAGCAGGGATTTCACTGGCTCTCTTCAAGGACATGAAGAAAGTCATGGCATAAGAGAAAAGGAAGCATAGGAGAAAACTATAAGGTCCTGCACAAGGTAATTGATTCCCCCCCCCCCCCCTTTTCCAGTGGGTGACAAAGAGCAGCATAATCTATGCTGTTCTTGACTTTTATGGTACTGTTCACTTAATCTCCATGTTTTACAGATGCACATGTCAGATACATTTTCTGCTGAGGTCCCCCATGAACTAAAACATGTAAGACTTGCCACTGCCTCCAGTAAATAAATGAATAGATGAGCTTAAATCTTCAAACTAATACTTTTTTGTTTGTTTGTTTTGTTTGTTTGATTGTTTTTCTTAAGTTTCTCTATGATTCCATTTTTTGTTTATTACTCTTCCATTTTCTTGGAAAGACAATGATGTCACTAAATAGGAACCTAAAAGAAATTTAGAAATCCACTGGTAGAATGTTGCTAAAAGAACAAAACGCCGAGAATCCCAGGAAAGATTTTGACTACTTCCAGGAAATATCTTTTTTGAAGAGCATAGAGCTCTTTCCAGAAGATAGTAAGAACATGGCTCCTCAGGGTCATTTCCTGGGTTATTTACCCTATGCCTGAAGAATATATTTCAGAACCTAAGGGTGGTTAATGTGTCCATCTGATCAGTATCCCAGACAAACATAAGTGATGTTTGTGAATATTCTCTGAACCCTTTACTATTTTCAGTTCAGGTTATTTCCTAAACATGACGAGGCTTGTCTATTAAGTAACCCTGCATGGATATGCCTTCCACATGCTTGTTTAGGCTCCACCTGAAAGTCTATGGTGGCGGTGGTGGGGTTTCAGCTACATGGCATATGGATTTTTTTTTTTTTATCTGGCTTAAAAATAAGAATAACTCCAAAGCTACTTGTTTCAGGCTCTGAAAACTCAGAAAAGACATATTCTGCCAGTGATGTAGTGACTGGGATGCACTTTTGTTTTGCAAAATATAAAAACCACCCCTCAGTTATTAGTTCTAACAGAGTAGTATCACAAATCATATATTTATTAAAGTTCTCCTCTTGAGGGCAGCAAACATTCAGAACTAAAACTTGTTCATGTTTCTTACTGGTGGGATAAAGAATATCCTGAATTTGAGATACATCAGGTTTAGTTTGGTCATTGGTCACATGGCTGAGTAGATCTGCTGTGGTTTAAACTGGCAGGCAGTTCAGCCCCACACAGCCACTTGCTCACTCCCCCGCAGTGGGATGAGGGAGAGAATCAGAAAGGTAAATGTGTGACAATTTGTGGATTAACAGGTTAACAGGAAATAAAGGAAAAAAAAAAAAAAGACAAAAAAAAAAAAAAAGTGATACAGAACAGAATTGCTCGCCACCAATCAACAGATGGCCAGCCAGTCCATGAGCAATAGCAGCCCCCCTAGACAACTCCCCCAAGTTTTATGTTGCCATCCATTTAGTATGGGACATCCCTCTGACCAGCCTGGGCCAGCTGTCCTGGCTGTGTCCCCTCCGAGCTCCTGGTGCACCCTCAGCCCCCTCTCTGGCAAGGCAGCACAAGAAGCTGAAAAGTTCTTGGCTCTGTGTAAGCACTGCTCTGCAACAACATCAGTGTTATCAATACTATTTTCATTGTAAATACAAAACAGCACCTCATGAGCCTACACGAAGAAAATTAACTCTATGCAAGACAAAAACAGCACAAAGGCTCTGCCAGCAGCTTTACAGCTCTTATGTTAAAGGACAAAACCTGAAAGTTTAAGTGAAAAATACAGCCTATGAAACCAAGGCTTGACCTTATAAACCAACTGCGAACAGAGTAACAGAGAAGAAGAAACACGCCCATTGTTAGTAAGGCCAGGAGAAAAAAAAAAAATCTACTTAAAATTAAGCAGTTTTATTTTTCTACGTATTGTTGCCACTCATGGCCAGTTGCATGTGGTAAAGTTTAAAATGAGCTTTTAAAATATGGCTTTGTAATCATAGAATTCAACCAGACATTGTGTGAGAAGCTCAGGGGCCAGCCTTTGGCAGCACTGGTGATTTATGAACATGTTCAAATGTTCAGACATTCATAAATTACATCTCTGGCTGTATTCTATCTAGTGTGTCTTTATCATGAACATAGTGCAATGCCTTAAAATGGAGAAAAGGAAAGAACTACAGACAAAATAGTAAAAACTACTGACGTGCTGGGCCTGCCTGTGTATTGTTTGTGTCTCCCACATGGCTTCATCCTTTGCTACAGTTTCATGCTGCAAAAGAAGTAAATGCAAATGATTGCAGGGATTAATAGGTCTGTTACATGTTTCAGGAAATATTTCTGAACCTCAGTGCAACACCTGCTCTTGCTACTTCTTGTGCTAGTGCCCTGCACTGCACCAGTGATGGGCAGACTCTCTTAAATGTCATACCAAGTTCAGTGCAAGGAATAAGTTTCCTTTCCTCATTTATGTGATAAGTAAAAAAAAAAAAATAAATCAAGAAATGTTTGAACTAGTGCTGTATTTACTACTTCAGACAACTGTGACTTTTTTGTAATCACTAAATGAAGCTAGACAAAGGAGTAAATTAGACAAATCTAAGTGTAACGTTTCATGCTGCCAATGCTACAAATGTACATTGGCATATCTCATTTCACAGTTACATTGATCTTATTAATAGCCACTGTGATTCAGAACTTTTTTCTTTGCTTTTGACCCAGAAAGTAAGCCTGACCCAGAAATGACCTGCTTTCCTTGAACTTATTTCATGTGCTAGAAAACATAATACCCTCAAACCAGAGCTCACAGGAACAATGGAAAGAGTTTGACTGCCTTCTGTTCTTTTTGTGGCTTAATTCCAGTTCCCAGAAAAGCTGAATATTATTCCCTGTGTGGTATAGCTGTTTTACACCGAACTACACACTACAGGAGTACTTACAGTCCTATAACAAGAACAAGAGTCTAGATGTGTTACCCAAATCCTATATCTGAAATCCCCGAGTAGTTTACATGTACTGCATTTTTGGTGATATTGATCAGTTTGTCATAAGGCAGAGAAAATTTGGGAAAGTCATCCTCATGGAATGTCACGTAGTCCAAAAGAATGAAACTCATGCTGATGTGAACAGTGGTGAATGTTGCATGCCTTTCCTGGAAAGGCTGTCCAGAGGCTTATGGTGGTTTCACACTGATGGCTAGCTCAACTCTACCACAACCACTCTCTCATTCCCCCTCCACAAGGTAACAGGGGGAGAAAATGCGATGAAAAGGGCTCAAGGCTTGAGATAATGACGGGGAGGTTGTTCACCAGTTACCACCATGGGTAAAACAAACTCAGCATAAGGGAGTCTCATGCAATTTATCAGCTACTATGGACTAGAGTAGTAAGAAACTAAAAGTAAACTAAAAACACCTTCCCCCCATCCACCTCTTGTATGTCCTCCCCCAAAGCAGCAGATGGGAACAGGGAATGGGGGCTGCAGTCAGTCCCTAATGCTTCATCTCCGCCACTCCTTCGTGGTCCCTCTCTGCCCCTGCTCCACGTGGGATCCCTCCCATGGGATGTCATCCTTCCAAAACTGAGCCTGCGGGAGCTGCCCATAGGCAGAAGCTCTTCAAGAACTGCTCCCACATGGGTCTGTATTCACAGAAGTTGCCCCTGCAGCCCCCTGCTACCAAAACCTTGCTGTGTAAACCCAGTACAGGCTTATGGAGGAGACCTGACCATGCAGGTTGTTTTCTGTGGTGTGCAGGGTAAACTACATGCAGGTTGGTGAAAGAGCATGAGATTTAACACTGCATCCGTCTGCATGGCTGGACTTAGTCCTATCACTTTCTGCAATGGTGACTCTTACTAGTAGGCATTTCAACTTCTTTCGTGCCTGTCTGTAAGGCTCTGCTGTTGGATCATGTGGAACCCCCTCCTGCCTTTGTTGTGCTTTGAAAAAATCCACTGGAGTTGTAGCCACATAACTCCTTCCTGTCCGACCTATGGAAAGGTTTCCTCTCTTTTCCCAGTCAGATTTGTACTCCACCAGAAGAGCAACTTGTTCTAACAAAAGAGAGGAAAGTTTTTTGTCCATATGCTCTTATGTGCTCTTATGTGATCAATAAAACATTGTACATATTTGCTTGCTGTCATATAACGCAAGCCTTAGGGTGGTGCTTTTTCTTTCAAAGTTCTTAAACCCCAAATTTTTAATATTTCTGTATATCTGACCATTTTACCTGTCCTATCTGAGTGGGTTCATAAATAGCATCACCCATTGCTCCCATACAAAATCAGGTTCACTTTGCCCATATGACATCTTTAAATGCCTTCTGAATTGCTTCTTCTATCCTTTACAATTGTAGCATTTTTTGCCCTAACATAATTCAGAATTGTAAAGTAGGTATTTGTACTCAGATATATGTGCATCTTTCTTAGATGGGTATTTCAAATAGTATTAAGATGAATACCATTTAAATAGAAAATAACATCTGCTAATATACAAAATGTCTTTTAGATTAGCTATGCAAAATATATAGAAATAATTAACTTTGTGGCCACTAGATGTGACTGTTGCTCTGTGTAAACACAGCTGAAGCATCATTCATTGCTATGTCCTTTGAAAACATTATGTGGGATAACTCTGTATCTTCTACCATTGTCCTTAATTCTATAAATTGAATCTTCACTATTTATTTTAAAAATTACACCTTAGAAATTTCAGAGCAATAATTTCATCATTCTGAAGTCTAACAATTAGACATTTTATTAGAATGAATACATTTTCTCTATAAAATATATTTATATATATGTATCTATTTATATATATTTATATATATCTATATATATCTCTGTATATATATATACCCAAAGATTCCATGTTGGATTATTGATGAAAACATCAAATCAATGCATGATAGGGCTCAAAAACCAAGTAAAATATCAACAATTTCTAGCGGAAGAAGCAGAGAATAAGATAGAACATCATTATGCCCTGCTCCATGGTTCATCTACATACAGTTCTGCTTCATCTGCTTCATGTTTCATCTGCTTCATCTCAAATAGGGAAGAATGCAAAAAATGTTCAGACAGAAGAAATGAGAAACTGGAACTGGAACAAGTTCAGAGAAGAGCTACAAGCCTGAGGAAGTTTTCTTTCAAAGATTTCTTTGTAAAATGGGACTCTGGCAGTCTCTGAAAGAGAAATGAGGGGGTTAAGGCAGAAGTCTATAAACAGGTGTGTGCTGAAGGTGAATAGGATTCAGTTCTTCTCTTCCAGTACAAAACCTGGCACACAGTATAATTAAGCTGCAGGATCTTTTTTTTTTTTTTTTTTTTTTTTTTTTTTTTTTTTTTTGATGGGATTTCGTAACCACTAACAATTTATGGGTTCAGAGAGACCTTGTAGTTCTGACAAGTGACTGTTATTACGTGCTTATTCAATATATACTATTGATAGGTACTAAACATACCAAATCTACAGGTCACAAAAAGTTGGAGAGTATATGGAGGAAGCATCCTACATGTTTGTCCTGCTCTTAGGTACTTCCTTGGCCATCCCCTTCTGGTTCATGCCAAGGACAGGATACAGGCTGAAGGGGCCTCCAGTCTGAGACAATATGGCCACTCTTATTTCATAATTTTAACCAATATGGATAATATGAAGTTAATGAAGAGGGAGCTGTGTAGATATAGCCTACTTCAGTAAAATTTGAAGTGTTTTACTTACCTGAATACTGAAGACCCCATAAAGTGTCATTAGAAGAAAACAAAATCATAACCAAATTTTAAAATAAAAATTTGTTTTAAAAGTATAATATTAACATCATAAGGACAAGTAACTACTAATCTAGTAAAAAAAAGTCTTAATAATTTTCAAAGAACTACATGCAGATCACTTAGCTGCCTTAGAATTAAGATTTGTGTAGTCATATGGTTAAAGGAAGATTGTGATGGAGTATTAGAGATGTCACAGACTACATACAAGAAGGTGGCTTCTGAGACCCCTTCCAAGGCTCCTTACAGGAAAATAAGTAATTCTGGTTCTCCACCAAAAATGCTGTTTGCTCTTTCAGTTGGAAGTGACTGCTTGATCCAATTTTCCCTTCTTCTTCCTTCCAGTGTTTCATTCTTCTGGTGTTTTAAATGAAGCCAAAGTTTTTTTTGTTTTTTTTTTTTTTTTTTAATATATTGCCTTTGAAAATTTAATTTGTCCTTTAAACAAGGCAATATAATACCTGTTCACATCAATGTTTATTTGCTCATAATTTTTTGCAGTATTTAGCAATACTTACCTCTGTATGCACTCTGGCGTATGAGAACTTACATTGTCTACTGTCCTAAGGGAGTCACTTCTTTATACACATTAGTCAGATTTTTAAAATACAGTGTTATTACATTTCTTTATCTCATAATCTTCTTGTATTTTAGTTTGCCTAGCCAGTGAAGAACTGTCAACACCAGAACCAGTTTTTCTCAGGAGAAATACCCATGTTTGTCTCCAGCTTTTGCATAATGCTAAGCTGTTGTTTTTTGTTCCTGTTAAATATTACACTAATATTTAATACGAAATGGAGCGCAATCAAATGGCAAAGCCATTATTAGCATGCCGGAAATATGAATCATTATGGTAGTTTTGTCATAAATAAATATATAGAGAGATCAACTTGTTAATAGTTCTTCAGGTAAAGCTTGCCACAGCTTTAGCTACTGTTATGCTGGTATTCTTAGAAGACATCTAAAACTCAAACCCTGACTTTCATACGGTTTAATAGCGTCCTTAATAGGCATTACATTGGAACAGCCATACCCAAAAGATGCAGGAGTCTCTTCTTTCCACATCATGTAGGCTCCAGTGTCCACTGCCATTCAGAAATGTGGGCAAAAAGAAAAGGTAGTGTTGTTTTCCCATTGATAACATCAATAATTCCTCTCTCCGTTTTATGGGTTCACTTACAACTGCTTTTTCAAGGGTTACACTGAGGATCTCCCAACCTTGTGCGCAGTGAGGTCTGCTCTGTCATCAGGTCAAGACTTTTTGCCTTTTCTGCCAGCAGGAAAATAATATAGCATTTCTCAGTCCTGCAGACCAGGCCCTTTGAAGCCCTACCAGAACTGAAGTGATTCACAACCCAGGGCAACTTTCCATCAGTGTTAACAGTGTTAAAAGGCTTGAATGAATTATTTAAGCACTGCTGGATGTTTAAAATATCCAGGGCTCATCACCTGGAGCAGTGAAACCTGGGCTGTCAGTTGGAGAGGCTCAGAAAGAATTGCAAGGCACCAGCCGGCCGTGTGACAGAGGCTGAGGACTGTCACCTTCTGGCAGAAACGCGCTCAGATCTCCGCCTGCTGCCTCATGGCTCGAAGCTGACGCACAGGCACGTGGCAGCCTTCCAGCTCGCACCATGCAGGCATGACACTCCTTCGTCAAGTGTAGTCCGCCAGCAACCTGTGTGGGCACACCGCTTGCCTGCTCTCTGAGAAAAGACGTAAAACGAATTAGCAGCTATACGAGCACATTTCTTAACCCTGAGACTTCATGTACAGTTCATTTTCATCCAGTCTTATATATATAAAATTCAATTTCTTGTCTTTTAATATTAAGCATGAAAATGTTGGCAGTGCTCATCACCTGCAGGAGCCTAGGTAACTTTACATACTGTTAAAATCAGTGGCAATCATCTTGATGTTAACAGTATTCAGTCTTGCCCATCACCTTTCTCTTGTCTCATTGTTTACATAAAACAAAATTTTGTCTAATGACTTTAATGTGCTTCCAGGGATGTTTCTTTGCTTGTTCGATTAACGCTATTATCCCTTCTCCCTTGAATTTACCCCAAATTACTGACAGCAATAGCAGAGTATAAAAAAGAACAGAAAATTACAACAGGCTATGCACAAAAGCATATTTCTACGTACTTATACTGGGTACCTAAAGTTAGGCACTTTATTTTCATTAAGCATAAAAGGTCTTATTTTAAATATTGCTAGCTATTTCACGGATCATAAAATCTTTGTGCTCACAGGAAGGCACATTTACACAGGCAGGAGATGAATAATCCATCTCGTGAGGATCTCCATGTTTCTCTGAAGAGTAAGGTAGTGTAAAATGGCTTACCTGTGCCTCCATGACTCCAAGAAACTACAGAAACCAACAGTTTTTCAAAATTAAATGTTGCAGGTCACCAGGCATTCAAGACCATACCAGGCTGGAGGGATTTCAAAGGAACCAAATCTATTCAAAAGAGTGAACTTCCCAAACATTTATGGAGAAGCAGACTGCTGTAACAAAGTGCTTTTTGCTGGGCCTCAAGTTCTGCTCCTTCCTTACATGTACTTAGAAGTCTTCTGGATTCTTTCCCTCAGTGAACTGCAGCCCACTGCTGAGTTTTGTAAGTCAGTAGGGTGATGGGGAGTTACAAACAAAATAAGACAAACAAACACAGAAAGTGTCATGGAGTTCTTGCTACTTCTAGTCCTGTGTTCTCAGGTGGGTGAGAGATGAGGTCCTCAGCACAGCTACGCAGGAGCCCCAGGAGAAGTGAAGTTCCCTTTGGATGGGACTATATGGGGTGCTCTGTATATACCATCAGAATCAACACAAAAATTGTTATTCAAAAAGAAGCCCAGCTTCTTTAACCACTATAGGAACAGGGACTGGAACAGAGCACCAAAGAGGGATGGCTGATCCTTCCCAGCTAGGAGCTGGTAGCTGCCAAAGAGCTGCAGAGGTTTCTGTTTAAGAATGTGTAGTAACGGAGAATTATACCTATGAGCTAATCCAGTGACTAATGATTGAACCTGTCTAGGATGGCCAGATCCTTATGTTGCTACACGTGTCTCAGGTAAGTTTGCAGAACACCTCTGAAGCCCTTTTCTTCCCCCCAGCACTTCTCTCCTCTAAGCCAGCCTAGCAACACTACCTGCTCAGTGCTACTGGATTCTTAAGTTCTTCCCTAATTCATTTGAATCATAGTTAATAATACCTTGGTACTTACACAGCACTTGAATATTCAAAGTGCTTTACAAATATTCTCTAATTAACTTTGAAGTGTTCCTTGGCAGCATCACAGAGAGTAGAGATGGAAAATGCTTAGAGATAGAAAAATGCTCTACCCGTGCCTGTTTTCAAAATACTCAAAGATGGGGCCATCAGTTGCTTTCTTTGGAGTCTTTTGCCAATAAATAAATAATTAAATAAAAATCTATTAGCACCCTCCCTTATTCTACTTCCTATCCCCATCTTCCGAAATCTCTCAGGATTTCTCAAAATGTCAACTAATTAGATATTGGTATGCGTCTATACCAGACTGTGATTCGTCTTCTTCCTTCTGGCCGATGGAATGTCATCTGCACTGCAATTTGACTAACTGGTAGTATTCTGCCTGACTATACAGCATTGAAGAAAAGTATCAGGAGAAAGAGGACAGTGAGCAAAACAAAGATGAGGTATCTTTATAAAAACTGCTTAGGGGAGTTGTGGGAACAGCTCAAGTCCATTAAGTGAAATTATGTCTTCCAGGTGATAACCAGAATCAATAAAGATTTTTATTTCAAAGGCAAAAAGGGAAAGTTAAAAGCATCCTTTTCAGAGAAATGGGTTTTAGGGTGTGTTCCTCATACAGATAGGGTTAGGCACTGACAAAGCAATCCTAATGCACTGATGCACTTCGCCTTTAGCGATCTCAATAAATTTAGTATCTCTCTGCAATTAGCTTTTTAAATGAATGCACTGAATTTTTGGTTAAATTGCCCTGGATTGCAGTTGGGCGAGATCCATTTTAAAATTGCTAGGCTAGAAGACACTCATTTCTCTGCATTCAAAACTTAGTTTTCACAGGATGGGGTGAATGTTTTTAACATCCACCACTGTTAAGAGGCCTTGCTCCCTTTTCTGTCTGTATTGCTTCCTTCTCTGTCATGCATGGTCCTCCTGCTGAGCTTTTGGAAATAAATTCAGTGTCTTAATCCAGCACAAAGCCAACCATTTTTATTTTATCTATCTATTTATTTATTTATTTTCTGTTGGGAAGGGAGCAGGACAGGGAAGTGACTCCTCTCCTTTCTGGTGGCGACAAGTCATTAACTCAGAGCAACTGCCACAGCATAATATAACAGATGAACCCTTAAAGCCAAATGTGATACGGTTGTGTCTGAGAAGGTGTCCAGTGGCAGGTGCTGATCTAATTATTACTGGCCCCTGATGACAGCTCCTGACCCCTAATATGCAGGAGAAGGAGAGTTTCTCTCATACAGATGGCAATTCCTATGGTTGTCTCAAAAGCTTCCATATAGGGGTGAGCTTCATGCTAGTGCTCATTAAAAAACTTGCTTAAAATTGTCAAATGAAGTATAACCCTGAGCTCCTATGAGATGACAATTAAGTCTATGTTGTGTTTAAGCATGGTTCCACATCCTTTTTGATGTGAGTGTGTCTTGTGTCTGTACCAACCCAGTGTTGCTTGAAAGCTCAGGGTTTTGAGGAGCTTCGGGGCATATGAAAGGAGAAAGCCTGGGCCTCTGCTGTGGACTGCAGGGACCAAACAAAGAGAAGAGAGCAAAGCAGCAGTCTGCTTTACCAGCATAGAGTATCTCCTTGCCAGACCTCTTTAAGTTTACAAGGAATCAAAAAGACCAGCTCTTTATTGCTTTAACCCTTTCCATGGGTATCTACAGACCATTAGTTAAACATGCTTTTTTATACTTTTTTTTGGTCACATGGCTCCTGGAGAAAGATTTGAATGCACATATCATGAAATTTATCCCAGACCCCACTCTACATGTAAATTTACTTAATAAAGTGTAAAAATGGAACAGCTTTAAGAGATTAAACTCATACATGCTATTAAGGGGTTAATCTAGGAGTTGTTATTAGTGCAAGGACAAATGAATAAAACAAACATATTAGCCGCAGTTTTCAATATCTGCTAAGAGAGGAATGGTCTTACCTACCCAAGCACAGCTGGACAGCCAGCTTACCGCTGCTCATATGCTGGTTAAAGGGCTGATAGACCACACAGCACAATGGTCTAGGTAGCTAACACCATGATTTAGTGGCTCAGGAGACATTCCCTGATCTTCTTTATCTCCAAAATGACTTCAAGTAATGCTGACATCTGCAAATGCTTTAGATTTTAATGGTGTTTCTCTCAAGACTTAAGCAGGATGAGTTTTTATTTTTATTTTTTCTTCTTATGAGAGGAAAAAGAGTATCAGTCTTTTGATGCAGCTTGCACTTTTCAAAATAAACCCAACATGGGTGCTGAACTCGTTTCAGATCCCTGCTCTTCAGCAGGTGTGGACCATTCACCCTGGACTACAGGGAACGTAGCATACACTGCCTCCGAGCTGCAATTAGGAGAATTCATTCTTTATACAGTGTGCTTCTGCTGAAGCCAGTAGCAAAATAAATGACTAAATGAATAAATCCTCTTTACATCAGTGGAGACCAAATTATCTAACAAATTAACAACAAATAACCCTGCTAAATTAAATCTTGTTTTCTTCAAATAGCCACAAGGAGTTAGAATATACAGCAGCAAGCTAATTGCATAGAAACAAAGACATCTTAGGCAAATACCAGCTACAACAAACAGAGTATTGTTTAACATTCTGATACTCAGATAAGAGTTTATGAGTATTATGCAGACTTTATGTAAGCATTCCCTTTTCCCTGTAAAGGAAATGTCAGGCAAGATTCAGGCAAAAACAATGCTTCTAGTCAAAATTACTGTACCATTAAAATAGAATTTTATAATGAAAGACGATTATATCTTTATAAATACCTGCTTCCTTATAGAAAGTTACAACCTACCTCTCCTGACATTACAATGTCTGTATCTTTTTGCTCTCTTCCCTTGTGTACACATACATACATGTACATGTAGATGTGTGCATTCCTGCTCTGACATACGTACAGACACTCTCACACACCACTTCCACACATCCTCTTGGGCTTTTACAACTAATGGAGCACTCCAGCATCTGTAGGCTGAGATGAAATATTCAACACCTTCCAAAGGTTATGCAAGCCTTTTTTATATGTAATTAAACTACTGTGGTTTACATGGATTTAAAAATTCATAAACACTTCAGTCCTTTTTGCTAAAGCTTCTGCTAGTACAATGAGGTACTCCAAGTAAATCTTCTGTACAAAGTTTCTCATGGTGCCAGGGAGGGTGTTTTTTCTTTCCTCTGGAATAACTAACAAGAAGAGGCTGACATGAAAATTTTGAGTTTTTTGTATGGCTATTTTTTGTTGTTATTACTATGGAAGCAACAGTCTATGAAACAAATTGCCTGTAAGTTGTAATACAACTGATTTGCTGTATCCTTTGTCCCCTCCTTTATTTTTCCCCAGGATGCTTGATGCTTATTTGCAAGAGGCACCACTACTGTAGCTGCATATGTGCTGACTGGCTCCCAGTTGTTGACAATCTGAGTGCATTACAACTGAGTTCTGCCAGCCTTTTTCTCAGTGGGAACATTAATTTAAGTCCCTTTCAAGAACCAGCAATTTTCACATTTTTTGTCACGTAGAAGTCTTTAGTAGACTTCTCTTTTTTTTTTTTTTTCAGGTCTTGTGGGAAACAGCCAGTGGATTCAATGGCTGGTCAGCATAACAGACACCTGGACAGGTAGGCAGAGCAATCACATAAATTCCGTTTGTCCTCAGAAAGCCAACCTAGAAGAGAGAAGGGATATAAAACATCATGTCTCAGGACAAGCTACAGCTATTAACTGAGAGAGCATGGGAATAAGTGTCCCATTGTAGATGGACCATTGTGTACTCATACAAATGTTCTCTTTGTTCCAGTCACTGCTGCAAATAGGATATGGGTTAACTGATTTTATGGACTGATCAGAAAGGACAGGTACATTTCTGCATCTTATGCAGCATGAAGATTTAAAAGAAAAAAGAAAAGGAGAGAGAAAAAAAAAAGCAAGGTTCAGGGCTGCCCTGTGCTGGCCAGCTGCTCTGCTAGCACTTGTCATTTTCGAGGTGATGGCTGCTCCTCTGGATTGATAGGAGGCTGAGAAATCACCACCTTTACTTTTAAGCCAGTACTCAGCTGGGACCTATTTCTGCCCAGCCACTGCTTTTCCTGGAGCCTGTGACACTTAGGACCTCGACCAGTCTGTCAGATCTGATTGAAATTGGATGGCAGGTTCAAAAATTATTACACAGTGAACAAACGAAGAGATGAACACACAGGTGGATAGGCAAGGCAAGACAAAAATACCTCTCCTCTTGAATCTACACTAATCAAAGTTTAATTAAAGTTTCTCATGAAAGTCACCTGGATGAGAATCCTGATTTATGCTTCCATGATTTAATCATATCATCATCTGACTTTCTGCCTAAGAAATATAAGTATTATTCTAAGAGTACAGAAGCCCAACCAAATTTCTTACCTAGGAATTAGAAGTCCTCAGGTGCTGGATTTCCAAGCTTGGAATAATATTTTTGCAGTAAGTATACCATGAATTTTATCTCCTCTCCTCTTTTGCTTTGCCTACCATTACAAAGCTATATGAAAGAAAACACTCTATGTTTTTATAGATAGTGTTATTCAATGACCGCAGAAAAAAATGAATAATTCAGAATCAGGTTCTGAATTCGGTTACTGGAAACTGCTTCACTCTCTTCTTTTTTTATCCTTTTAGTTTTCACTTTTAAAGATATCTTTTAAAAATCAGGTTAGCGCTCATTTAAAAACATTACTGGATTTCTTTGCAAGCAAGATAAGCACACAGTGTGGGAGCAGTCAGGGGGGTGACAAGGATGTTGTTCTGCACAGGGGGCTGGGGGCAAGGAGGGAGAGAGCTAGTGCTGGTGCAAGGCTTCTGCTGGAGCTCAAGGGGAAAAACCTGACTTTGTAACTTAATAAGATATATATTATGACAAATACATGTATTATGATTTCATAAGATGACTGCTTTAACAAGACAGAATAAGAAGAGGAATATTGATAGCAAGTAAATCTTATGCTCCTTCAGAGACATCCCACATGCAGCCTGGGTGCATTTTTCCATGTTGTGCTGCGCTGGGCAAAGCAGATCCTGTCCATTGAGAGAAGCTCTCCCTGGTTGGTAATTTGAGGTGTTGTACGATGTCCTTACAAGAAAATAACTCTGCTCCTTGGGGATGCTCACACCAGAACATTGTTGTAAGCAGGGAGTGGGAGCTGCCGGCAGGCTCCCCAGTTAACAGTGAGCTGGCTGAGGTTCTCCTGTGGTCAGGGGATGTGGGAAGCACAACACAGGTCTACAGATTATATTAACAACACATGGGCTTCTCAAGCCCTAAATACCAGCCCCAGCAGAGCAGATTAGGCCTGTCCCTGGTCACTGACTCCCCCAACACGATGTCTTCCACAAGGCTCCCAGTACAGATGCATGTCTTTGAAAGTTTCCCTCTACATCTTCCATTTAAAAATAAGCTGGTACATATAAAATGTGTATGAATCATTTAAAAATGTCACTAGAGAGTTACATTAAAGGGTAATGTAGCACTCTATAGCAACTAGAAATAAATCCCTTAGCACGGAAAACTGCTGTAATGTAGAACAGCAATTACAAGCAAACAAAAGGAAACAACAAGATTCTTGAATCTTCTGGCTATATCTCAAAGCCTAATTAGTATGTTCTCCAGCTACGTCAAAGAAGTACATTAATGAACCTCTGAATCATCTGTACTCCTGTGTGACTGATACCATGACTCAGTATTACCAGCTACAAGGGTCAGGTGGTTTGGTGGTAGAGACACTAAATTGCCACCTATCTCCACCTTCTGCCATGAACTTGCATGGGCAGACTGTCAACTCTACACCTCAATTCTTCATTGAAAGGCAATGCTTGTCGAGACCCTGACATTTACTTTACAGAGTGGATCACTCATTGCAAAGAGCCTTGAGCCTAGCAGGGTCTTCTAGGTAGTTCTGAAGAGCTTGAGAAAGGACAGAAAGTGTTCACAGCTGGGAAACACAGAATGACCTAACTTTTCAAAAGTTTCCCAATGGAGAAATTGTGGAAATGGCCAAGTTGTAGCAGATGGGAAAGGAGGAGCATGGTTCTAGGGAAGCAGCGATTAAGGATTCATAGGGGAAAAAAGGATGAAAGAAAGGAAGAAATAGTGAGCAGAGCTAAGTTTAATTGAACAGAGAAAAGACTGAGGTGATTTGTGGAAATAAAATGGAGTTACTATCAGATTATGTGGAGTGAAATTAATGAGAAAAGTGAACGCAGAAATCCTGGTAGGGAAACCAGAAATGCCAGATGAAAGAACAGAGGATGGACCTTCCTAAGATGGTTAATTAAAACAGAAATTCTCTCATAGGATACTTTACAAAACTTATATTCATAGAGACCATTGTACTCTGAATGGTCCTGAAGATAAAGATACATTTTTGCTACTTTTTTTTTTTTTTTTTTTTTTTTCTTGCAGAAGAACATCAATAATGTACATCTTAATTACATTCAACTACAGGACCTGTGTGTTAGAATGGTGCTGCTGCTTTGGTGATGAATAGAGAGGTCTGCCCATTTGTCATCTTGCAAAGTACAGTACTGGGAAAAGCTTAGCTTGCCAGTGTAAAGCTGTAAGGGCCAGTCTGTAAGAGAAGACTGGAAAATATGTACTAAAAAAATACATTATACTGAATAGCAGTAGGTCCCCAATATGAATACTGTGCTGAATTCTGGCCCTATTGTTATAGCTCAGATATAGTGTTAGATGTAACTGAAGTACAAACAGTCCAGAAAGGAACAACAGAACTGAAGAAAGATGAGGCTTGTGCAACAAAAACATTGCAAAGTCAGAGTGATTAACCTGAAAATTAAATAGTAATAATAATATATATATATATTACATTTCAGGAAAAAATTATTATATTTTAAAGAATTTAGAGACTTCAAAGACGTTTATCTGTTTTTCTAATGTTCTTTCCAATCCACCATACAACGAAAAACTGAAGCCATTTTCATAGCACGTGCTTTTAAGTAGCAACAGAATTTCTGAACAGGTTTTGTTGTACATTGGCACATATACCACTTACTGTGCTCTACTGCTAACATACTTTTTGCAGTACAGGGATGGTAAGATTGTCTCCCTCAGAAGCTGTCTGTCAAAATCCTGTTTACTCTACCTTGTCATAAAATTCAAGTATAACAAACTTTTCTGTCAGTCTTAGGTTTTTAGTACAGCTGGATCTGACACCAGTTCTCTATATAACAAATTTTGACTGTCAGTTTAGATATTATAAAATTTCCTTGTTTTGAAACAAAATTTGGGTAGAAATGTTGGCTTTTCATTTCTTTTAATTGTAAAATATAAGGTTGAAGCTTCTTCAACCACAAGTACTATAGCTGGAGAGCAGTAACTGATTGCTTGTTGACTTCTGAAACAACCTTGCATGGCAGGAATAAAAATTGCTGAGTGCCTTTCTTGTTCTTTTTCTTGCTTGGCTCTAGACAAAGACACGTTGTTCCTCAGAGAAAATAGACAGTACCTTCTCCAAGGAACTGATCTGTAAGCATGGAAAAAGCATTCAGATACATTAGCATAGCATCAAAATTTGAAATACTTAGAAGCTACTATATTTTTCTTCAGGGGAGAGTTACTTTTATTTAAAGGTGAAACACCGAGTGTAGACTGTTTGGGCTATGTCTATCGTGTCTTGTAGCTTACCATATACAAGCTTGATGTCATGGAGTTTACTATAGCCACAAGTTGTCCCTATGCCCTTTTGGAGTCTGGTGTTGTAGCTCAGGGCCCATGCACTTCTGCACAGAACTCCCTTCAGGAGCTCCAATATACATGGTGCAGCTTTTGCATTTCTGGGTGCTAGTGATCCTAATCAGAGGGGCTATTGCTGGTGGGTGCTCCTTCCCTGCAGCACAGAAATTTTGATGCTAGACAGCTCATATCCCCATGGCACACAAAGACTGCCTCATGATGCCTGGAGAACATCAGGGGAGTGCACTGTATCCCTGTCCTCCACAAGGAGGACTTCACGGTCACTGACTAAATACAATGACAGGTGTTATCAGGCACGCCAAATCTGCCTGAGCCACCAAAGATCCAGGGGCTGGATTCAGTTGCTCCTACTTAATGCCACTTGTGATGCCCTGGGGCATCTGAAACTTCTCTACAATGGAGTCAGATGTGGTATAGGAACTGCTGAGGATCAGGGTGGTGGCTATAGAGCAAGCAGGACACTGCCAGGCATCAGAAATGGTGCTAGATGCAGGTGTGTGGGCAACTGAATTAAGTTCCAGATGGCAATGAGACTAGTTCTGACAAATGATGGAAGGTGTCAAATGTGTCAGAAACATTGCTCAGAGCAGCCTGGAGGACACAGGATGACCCAACCATGGACAGTCATCACACAATATTCCCAGTCTTCCTCCTCCTGCTGTGTACTAACCCCTTGGCAGCCCCCATTACATCCAGATCTCTGCCAGAGGTAGAGATCCCTGTGACCCCACAACCCAGATTCCATATATGCCTCGGCCCCTGCGAGGTTCAGGCCCTAGGAGAGGCAACCAGGCTGGCACTCTCTTTAAGTAGAGAACACTCCATGAACCATGAGTTTTGGTGCTTCATATGCAGTCAGAGGGACCCCATGGCAGAATGGCACTACAAGGCAGGGCACCTACTTGAGAGGTTGGACTCGATGATCTTGAAGTCTCTTCCAACCTAGAAATTCTGTGATTACTTACTGTCAAAAGTCTTCCTACTCCCCTTCCAGGATGTCTTCAGAACCCTCCCTCATCTTCTCCCTCACAGCTAAGTGAAACCTTTCCAGGTACAGTCATGTCAGAGCTATCTGTAAGTGTTTAGAGCCTGTGACAAATTCCAGTTCCTCTTAGGCACAAGCAGTGTACCTGCATCTAGGGAACTTTTGTGTGTAAAGAGATGGTTGGAGAGGGAACTGCTTATTACTGCTAGCTTTCAGACAGTGTTTTTGGGCACAGTTTCCTGATTCCTACACCATACTGTCTTCTCATCTTTTTTGCTGTGTTTCAGAAAGGAATCTCTAGGCTATCACATCACCCAAAGGCAGTATGGAAACACTGTAGAAAATGGAGCCAGTTTTACTAGCTGTGCCATTTCTACCCCTGAGATGTCCCACACAATTAGGAGGAGCAGAAGAAACAATATGAGACATAAATCCTAAGCTTCTTTTGTTTTCTGTCAGGCCAAGACCTTTGACAACAGTTTTGGATGAGCGTGCCATAAACCCAACTGAGTAAACAGTGGAAGTCTCTATCCAAAGCTATCTATGTAAAGGAAACTTCCAACGTTGAGGAGATCTTAGGGAATCTGTTTTATGTCAGTCCTGTTAGTCTCTTTGCCAGGGATCTGGCTACCTAGTATTTAATTTTACTTTATTTCATTCCTCGAATAAAACTGTCTTATAGTCGTGTTTCTTTTCCTTTCACTCCCAGACTGCAAGAATTGCCTATCAGACACAAATGAGGTGTTGTCCTCTATCAGAATGCTGTTACTCTTATTGTACACTTCTGTTCTTATTTTTCTGTGCTCATTCATATCTGTTTTCTGTTTTTTTTTTTTTTTTTTTTGATTGTTGTTGTTGAAATTCCTCAAACTCGTCTTTCCACAAGTCAGAGCTCAGAGCACTTCAAGCATTTATCTTCATGTGAGATTTCACCAGAATGATGTGAGGTGTTATCTCTGAATAATTTTTCACTTTAAGTAATCCATCACATGAAGTCAGACAAGGCAAGCACTACGAGTTTTGTGTGGCAGGAAGAAAGTTCTGCAGTGGACATAGAACAAGCTACAAAGATCATATAGCAAGACTTCTTGTCCTTTTTTTCATTTATAACCTTGAAGGTTAACGTTAGATTGACCACTAACTCCATATTGAACCAGTAACACCTGTCAGTGAAGAGAGTGGTGATTTTTGTGAATGGAAAGGAAGACACAGATAAATAAAACCTTTCATATATTTATTTAATTCCTGTCAGTAGTATTCTGGGTACCAAAAGGCCAGAATTTTGGGTCAGTGAGACATGGTAGTATATATATGACAGTGCAAAGGATTTCCATGGGAAAATTACTGATGATCTCACACTATTTCACATGGAGTGAAAGTCCACTGAACTGACACATGCTAGAATTAATGAGTCTCTTCTGTCCTGCATGACCCTTGTCTAGGAACTCAAAGTACAATTAGGACAAAAAGTGCAGTTCACAGACAGGTGGCATAATTATTCACTATTCAAGTGAGCAAGACAAAATTTTTTGTTGTTGTAAAGATTGTTACATTCTCTGCAGCTCTTGTGGTGCAGCAGCTCTCATTAATATTTGCTTTGTCATTCAAGTTTAAGACAAATATTTTAACTGAATTACTCTCAATAGAGTTTAAACATAAAGTAAGAAAGCTTAAAAACATCTACTGGAACAAATGTTTTGATTTTAAAAATAAATCTTACTTGTAGAAATAAAAGTTATGTAAGAAATACAATTTGAAACAACACTCTCTGCACATGAGAACATCTTGTACAAGTACTGCAATTACCAATATCCTTCAGACTGAAAAGAATGAATTCCTCTGCTCTCCTTAGCAATCCAACCTGAAGATACTGGTGCCTCTATCCACTGGGCATCGTTGTTGGATTAGGAAGGCTGAAGACTTGAAGGATATGTTTTGGATAGGAAGGAGTTATAGGGGACAGTATAGGACAAGACACGGTGAATGACTTGCTTAATTGGAGGCTTTTCTTTGCATCCTTCCATAGTCAAGGAAGAGGGTCCTGCCAGGCCAGCTGAGAGCAGGAACCTCCCAGTGCATATTCTGCATTGCCCTCGCCTCTGCCACTTTAAGTTAAAGCTACCTGAAATCTTCCAAAAGAAAGAGAGAAAAAAAAAAAAAAAAAAAAAAAAAAAAAAAGAGCAAAGGAGAAACAAAGTAGGAAAATGGCCAGAGAAGAACAGAGACAGAGTGTGAGAGTAGAAGGACACTCACATGAGAAGAAGAACCACAGTTATGCAGCAATTTAGCATGGATTCTCTTGACAGGAGAGACCAGACTTAATCTTTTGTATTGCAGGGGGTAAGGATCCCACTGAGGATCTCAGAAATCACATCAGTTGTAATTTGGAGCAGAAATGAATGAATGTTGCAAACTGTACAAATGTAAAAAGGAAGTGTTTAGTGACAGCAACTAGAGAAAGAGAAGGATGCTGTAATCCTGGGGAAAAAAGAAAAAAAAAAAAAAGACATAAGGTTTTCCTGGTGTAGATATAAAGAAAGGGATGGTTTTACAAGGATGTTAGAAAAGTAAATTTGCCCAAGAGAAGTATAAGAATGTCAGAGAAGTACACAGCTGGAAATCTGAATTACTGAAAGTACATCTGAAATGTCAATGACAATAACATAAAAGAAGGATAGGAAGAAAGAAAATTCAATTTTAGTAATCTAAAGCCAAGGAAGTACAGACCTAAACATTGATCCCATCTCTGCTTCCAGGGAGTCATGGAACAAGGCACACAGTGTGCATAATTTAGGCTTTTAACTTGCACTTTAAATTTAGGCAGATAATACCTCTTTCTGAAGGCTTTCAAAAGCACAATCTTCACTCCATTAGCTATACAGGAGACTCATCCAATTTACAGAGACCAATGATCTAGGAACAGAAAATTGAGGCACAAGTCTGTTTTCTAAGCTAGCTAGCATGGATCCAACCCAAAAAGATATTTAGGCAGAGCAGCAGACATAGGTTTAGGAAGCTAAAATTGTGGTTACACAAGCTAACAGTGTTTACAGAGAATATGGAGTAAAAGAGGCCGCTTGGGAAGTGGGATTCCAGAAAAGTAGGAAAAATACAAATATACAATGGCAATATGTTGACGGAGGAATGGAAATACAAGGGCAGGCAGGCACAGGACATGGAAAGGAGTAGTGAGTCAGAGAGAAGCTGAAGGAAAGAGTCAGTGACAAGAGCAGAGGAGATGCTACTGTACTTCAGTGACTCTGAAAGATGATGATTCCTTCAAGTCAGTATTTGATTTGGGCTTGGACTACAGTAAAGTTTAGGAGAGGATCTCAAATTTTGCCATGCCTCAGCTGTGTTAATAAAACAAGAAACAGTTTTAACTTGGTGTTTCAATAGTGTTAAAGATAGTTTCAAGTCACTAAAACTAAGATTTGGTTATAAATTTCATTTGTCCACTTTTTGGGTATTTGCATTTGGATTTGATTCCCTGTCTTTACTGCATTCGATGAAGCAGATGCATCTTAGTATCTGGAGACATTTTGGCTTTTGTAGTGTTTGGCTTCAAACCTAATGCTTATTAAAGAAGGCAATGTATAGGATTTATGTGAATTGCTGCCTTTTTTTTTTTTTTTTTTTGCCAATTTAAACTATTGCATAGAGAAATTAGATGAGATTGCATATACATTTATCAATACTATGAAGATAGATAGAAGCTGATCCCATAGCTCTGAGAATAAAACTTTTATGCATCTCCATAGACAAAGCTATCCCTTTAAAAGCATTAAAGGCAACTAAAAAATTGTAAAATTGTTTTCCAAACAACTGTAAAATATAGTGCTACAACAAGAACAACAAAAATCTGTTAGATGTCTATTGCACTAGAAATGATTACCATGAATGTGCAGTTTGGCTAAAATCTATTTAGAAACCCAGCTGAACATGTTTTCAAGGTGGAGTCATTCACTCTTCACCACTGTTATGGTGAACTGCAAAGTAGCAGTGCATAATCACCTCCTGGTCTGATATAAAAATGGGATTTTTTATTTTAAATAGCAGTTCTCACATTGCCTTCTCAACAGCAGAATATTTCAGGCAGTACTGCCTACCATGGTGTTCTACACTGTGATCTGAAATATTAAAATTCAAAGTGAAAGAAAGGAGATCGATTCACATATCTCAGCTATAAAGCGTATGTTTTGTTATTGATGATCTGACTCTAAAATCTTGACATCCGTAGGAATACTGGCATACAAAATTATATGTAGTAGCTTTGAAACTGTGCTTTACCAGTGGAAATATTTTAGTTTCAATCTGGAGAAAATGCGTGAGATGAACAGGTATTTTGAAAATTTTCCTGCCTATTCTATTTGTGTTGGCTTTAAAATCAGTCGGAAGTAGCTATATGACACATCAATTTTTAATCAAAAATATTTTAGCAATATATATTTGTTTGGGAAGCTACAACAAAATAACAAGATGAATTATACTGTTCTTTCACTGTACAGCTTAAAAGAGAATACTTAATAACACCATGCAGCACAAATTGTGCTTACATAGTGATTTTCACAGAGTGTCTTAAGGAAAATTGCACATAAATAATACAAAACCACAAATTTAGTTCATTTGGTGGAAACCAAGGAGAATAAATAAAATTTACATCTAGATTTATGTCAGAAATTGAATTAATAATGCAAACCACAGTGGGCAATATGCTCCAGATGTGAGAAATAGTACCCCAGCACAATTTCTAGCTTTTAATAAATGTCAGCATACTGTTAAAACAGCTAAAAAGAAGTAGCACAGTTATAACCACAGTGACATTCTCTTACATATGTGAACAAAAGGCAGTGGGTTGTGCTAGGTTAAAATAAAATAAAAATTAAAAGTAACATAGTGCTTTTTGTAACAGACCTACTGCCTGAAAAAATGTAGGGATGAAAGTCAATACACTAAACCAAGGTAATCTGTGTAGATTAATGTGTGTTAAGTCTCCTAACTGACTAAAAATTGACTAATGATAGTAATCCAGAAATGAGTAAAGCATCAGTTGGTGCTTATATATCACACGATTATGCACAACTGAGTTTTATTCTCAGAAAACCTGTAAGACAATGATTTCCCCAATTGACCAATATCCATGGTTTTCTAGTTAATTTATATTCTGGCATCATATATGTTTAATGTTATTGCTGACTGATAACGGAGCAGTCATAGAATCATAAAATCATGGAATCACAGAATCATGGAATGGCTTGGGATGGAAGGAAACTTAAAGATCACCTAGTTCCAATCCCCCTGTCATGGGAAGGGATTACCTTTTTCTAGAGCAGGTTGCCCAAAGCCCTATCCAACCTGGCCTGAACACCTTTGGGGATGGGGCATCCACAGCTTCTGAAGCAACCTGTTGCTATCCTTCTTCATGGTGGGCTCAGTTAAATCATATTGCCTTGCATTTGTCATGAGCCAGGGCACATCTGTAGACTGTCACTGTGGCTCAGCCATCACAAAGTTCCTGTGGGAATGTGATCAGGTAAGGCTGAGCCTGGAGACTGAAACTTCTGCATTCATTGCTGATCTGAGGTGACATCCATATCAGCTTCCCAATTAATGTCACAAAGCAGTCTGGATTTCAGCCGTTGCATCTGTAGCCTTCTCTTGCCTTGTCAGAGAAATCAGGGGTATTAAAGCTGAGGAAACTAATCATTAAACTAATCCATTGCTCTTTAAATCCCAAACATTGCTATTTAGAAGCAAAGCAAAACAAAACAAAACAAACTAACAAAAAACATCACAAACCACAAAACTGTAGAAACAGAATGAAAGAAAAGAGAATAAAACATTTTCATTTGAGGCTGAATGAAACTGGAAAGCTGAAGGGGCAGGGATTATGTAGTGTTTTATCATATGTTTGATGCGCAATGCTCTTGCCTCCTTATTGTCTGATAGGTGACATTAGGTTTTTCAGCTAGGGTAGGATGGATTCATATGGAAACCGGACAATTCTTTTTACCACACTTTAGCTCTGATATAATTGATATTTCTTGAGCAGAGTGGCTTGCAACAAAATAATGGACTACTGGTGTTTAAAGGAGAAATAATTGAAGTTCCACTGCATGTGAAATTATTGCTTGTCACAGTTAAACAGAATTTCAGAAATAAAATGGCAATTAGTTTACTAAAAGAGTAAAGGACTTATATGGTAACTCACTAAAAGTTACATTAAAATGTCAGTAAATCAGAGAAGGGAAGTGAAAGACCTTGTATCTTTATCAGAAGAAAAACAGAAATAATCAATTAATTTTGTGTGCAGTAATACTTACACCTGCATACATTAACAAATGTATGTGAAATGCTCCCATCTTGGGATATGCAACTTGTTTTAGATAAAACCAATGTGCTTTGTTGTGTCAATGGGTGGTAATCCACAGATCCTGTGTGGTTCCTTAGGGAATACAGAATATGAATTCATCAATCTCCCCAGGACTGACACTTCAGCAGAGGATGAAATATACATTAATTAATTAACAGTAATGTTTGTGGTTTTTAAATGGGAAAACACTTGAAAGCACATGACTATGACCTCAAGCTGCAATGAATCAAACAAAAATAAGTCAATGGAATTGGCTACATTTTATTTTTCTTTCTTTCTTTCTTTCTTTCTTTCTTTCTTTCTTTCTTTCTTTCTGGGTGAAACTAGAAAGAACTGCAGGTTTTGCTCTTGACTTATTGTATTACTTTGGCAATTCACCTACAGCTATTTACATAAACATAGTATTAAACAATATTTCTGACTAATAACAGCCAATTAACTGCACGGTTAACCATTCAAAGTCATTCTTTTACCATGGTAATGTATTAAATGATTAGGAAACTGGTCACAAAGAACAGACAGACTGTTTAAGCATAGCACTGATAATTAGCTTCTGGGGAGAAACCAGAATCTAAGATGCCTGCTTCTTGTACAGCATATTTCCTAATTTATTTATGGGGCTGTAAAGCACAGAGATGAGCCCACCTGGTACTGAGTTCAGCTCTGGACCCCCAGCATAAGAACCACATGGAAATATTAGAACAAGTCTAGAGGATGGCCACGAAGATGATCAAAGGGCTGGAGCACCTCTCCTAGACAGAAAGAGAGCCTTCTTGTTCAGCCTGGGGAAGAGAACACTCTGGGGAGACGTTATAGAGGCCTTCCAGTATCCAAAGGGGGACTGCAGGAAAGCTGAGAAGGGACGCTTTGTCAGGGACTGTAGTGATAAGAAAAGGGGGAATGGCTTTAAACTAAAAGAGGGGATATTTGGATTACATATAAGGAAGAAATTCTTCACTGTGAGGGTGGTGAGGCCCTGGAAGAGGCTGTCCAGAGAAGCTGTGGATGTCCCATCCCTGGAGATGTTCAAGGCCATGCTGGATTGGGCTTTGGGCAGCCTGGCCTAATGGAAAGTGTCCCTGCCAGGGGTTGGAACTGTGTCATCTTAAAGGTTCCTTCCAACCCAAACTATTCTGTGATTCCATGATTTCTATGACTCTTCAGAAATCTGTTTCATTCTCTCAGCAGAGGGTGAGGATTTAAGTTTAAGAGGTAAGTCCTGGGAGACAAAAGGCACGGGTATTTGGGGAAATTTCTTCAGATCTCTAATACTCAGTGCCTTTCAGTACCTTGGCAATCTTTGGAAAGTGCCAACTATGTGAAATTAAATACTGGAAAAAATACCATTCTTAAAAAAAATGTATCCTTATATCTGATACTTATATGGTTGGTTCACCAGTAACTGGGGATTAAAAAACACTCAATAGCTTTCTGTTGCATGGAATTTCTTCCAGCCTTCCTCTTTTTCCTCACACATTTTACAAATGTTATGCTAGCAAGATTTATAAGTTCATTAACACTTGGATTAATTGTACCTTCATTATAAATAGCAAGCGAAGCTTCTGGAAAAGTCTGTCTAATAGTGCCTTAGTACAACTTTGCAGTTTCATTTATGAAAGCATGGAAGTTCTATGAACTTAAACACTTAATTAAATGTTATCAATAATCTTAACGCTGAAACTGAAACCTGGGTCAATATCATCTACATTCCTCTCCAGATTGGTCCCTTAATCCTCAGTTCCAAAACCAAACCAAAACAAAAAAAAAAATAAAAATGATGGCAGGTTTAAATTAACTTACATCAGTGCTACAAGCCTCCATTATTTTGTAGAATGCTTTGAAAATCTATGAAATTTAATGGTAGATTAATAATAACAGCCCTTATTATAATAATTATTAACTGTTTACAGTTGCAATCAGGTTGCTGAATGCCCTACTCATTGCAAAGAGGCCGGAAAGAGTTCAATTTGTTGCATAATCAACTATCTGCTCTTCAGTACACAAGCTAAATATAGTAGAAGACGTCAGTTACTAAATATGTAAGACTTGACGATACAGCTCCTCTCTAACCTCAATACTTCCAAACAAGTGCTACCAAATTCTGTAGAATTATCTTTATTTACACACCAGTATGGAAAGAAATAGGCTGTAGACTGTGGGGTTTAGATGAAAACTCTGTGAATGCACAACAAGAATGGCCAGTACAATGAGGTTATGGGCACAGCTGCCAGTGCCTCTGCTGCTGCTTCCAGAATTCCCTGGCACTGGTTGGATGAGGCCCATGGCCCTCCTACCTGCCCTAGATGTCTATTTTGTAATAGGATGAATTAGTAACTCTGAGTTTCTTGTGGACATGGTGCTACTGGAATCTCTGGGGACGCCTGAGCAACTGACAAAACTTGGTCAAAGTCATCCTCCATAAGCTTGGAAAAGCTTTGAAGAAGAGTCATGGTGATAGCCTGGAACTATTTACAGCAGCAGGAGATACAAAATAGGATGAGAAGAGAAAGACAGGCTGTGACTTCTAGCTGCACAATAAATAGCTTAGTGTTTCCAAAATCAAAGGTGGGAGAAGCAGAAAGAGAACACTCCATCTGGCTTGAAGAAATTGGAAGAGATGACAGGAAAGAAGGACTTTCTGTTATTTATCAGACTGTTACTTCTTAAAGAATGCAAGTGAAGGGTTTTTCCAGCAAGGACAAAAGCCAATAGCCTCAAAAGAATCCATGTATGACATGTTGTTATGACAACTCTAGTGGTTGGCAACCCTGCCCAGAGCAGGGGGGTTGAAACTAGATTATCTTTAAGGTACTTTTCAACCCAGGCCATTCTATGATTCTATGAGTCTATGATTCTATGTTGAGATGGGGACATATGATATTCCTTCAGAGAAGTGAGGGTTTTCATTATGGATCAGTCTTCCAGAAAGATATAAGAATAAAATATTCTTGAACTGACTTAGAGGGAAATCATAACTTCAATTTTTAAATTTTAAAGAGGATTTTAAATTAAAAAAATGACAATGTTATGATTAAAGATGGCTTACAAATCCTTCTTCCTCTGAATTGTTATGACCTGGGATGAAAACATAACTTTCAGACTCAGTACAGAGAGTTGGGAGATGTGACTGGGCTATTAAACTTCTGTTTATCTGATTGCATAGGTTTGAATTTGCCTATTTTGAAGTTGGTTTCAAGACAGCATCCTCGGGGCCTTTGGAATGATTATAAAAAGAAGACATCTGCAAAAGAAAGTGAAGAAGATTTGGAGAATTGCTAATGTTCTTTCTACTTCATCTAATAGTGAGGAGGGTAACAGACAATAGCTCCAATTGGGTGGGATTTGTTTCACCTACCTTCAGACATTTAAAAGCTAGGTATGTGCAGAAGGATCGCTCAAGCAGTGATAAAAGGTCTCATACCACATTCCCTTGTGGATTTAGCTTAAGACATATATGTTATCTGCATGCCACAAAAGGCCTGAAACATGGACTAAGGTGCTTTTAGACCATCCGACACTGACACTAAAAAAGAGCTGTTACTGGAGTTAAAACTTATCTGCAAAGACAGCAATTAACTGCAGTAATGGTGATGTAACGGACAATTATCAGGCTCAAATAAGGAAAACTATTAGGAAGGGTGCAGTGTTCATGCTAATCATATTTTAAGATTTTTATACAGTGATATCTCCAATAGGAGATGAGTATAAAAATCGTAGGCATAGCTGACAATCCCTCCTACAGCTCAATTTGCCTGACACATTCCATTAGAAGGCTCTGTTTTCAGTTATTTAAAATGTTGCCAAAGATTAACCAAAGTTCTGGGCTAGATTTTTCCCAGGCTCAGAATTTGTAATTTCTTTCAAGATTTCAGGTAAAAATGAGACTGGAGACAAGCTCTTTACCTTTCTGCTACGAAAAGTGTTTTTGTGAAGAGCACTAATGCTCCCACACTTTAAAGAAGAACCTTGAAGTTTACTGGCAGGGTGTGTTTTCTCTCTCATAAGGATCTCCATAAATTTAAACAACCTGGAAAATGACCAATCATACCCAGCTGGCAGTAGAGGCAATAAAGTTTGATCATTACAGTGGCTGAAGATCTTATCTATATGAAGCACCAGTTATATGTAGATGGAAATGCAGGGTTGTCTGCACCCCCAAAATGAGCACGGTGGATTAACCTTCGATTGAGATGGCAAAACCTTTTGGACTCATGATAACCATTTGAATTGAGATGATAACCATTTGGATTGAGATGCCAAAACAAGCAATGTGATGCTTTTACAAAAAGTAATCCCTGGGTAGCACTCCAAACTCTTTCCAATAGCCTCTCACAATAACACTTGTAAAATAAACCCTGATGTCTGCATGCCATGGGCTGCAAAAGAGTAATGACTTTGAAATATCAGAACCTAGTTGTCTCAGGCTGGGCACTAAAATTGGTGGGCACTTATTTCACTTTTCTCTCTAAATTCTGTATCTAAACAGTAAAGAGCAGATTGCTTTCCAGCTCCTGGAGACAGGTCTCTATCCAGTCCATGCCTGGACTGGACATAGGCTCAATAACCTCTTTCAGTTTCTCTTCTCCCCTTCTGGGGGATGGCTGCCAATGGTCAAGGCCAGCTCCGATACAGCCCAGCTCTGTAGTCTGGGAAAAAATGTTTGGGAAGGAGCTGGGTCAGAGAATGTGGTCCTCCCCATACTGATTTCACTTGGGCTCTGCTTTGGAAACCAGGCTAAAGCTGAGCTTTAAGCTCAGTTTCTGGTAGTCACCTGAGCTACACAACAGGAAAGCTGGTACTCAGTCTTGTATTATGTTGAGCCTGACCTCGATGTGCTGACTTGAGTTGTTCTTCCATCATTGCTATGAACTGCACTGCTGATCTGGACTCTCAGCTGACCCTGGCGACTGTCCCTGGACCTGCTCTGCAACTCTTGTGTGGGTCCTGTGGGTCTGTACTAGGTGGGTCAAGGTCCTGCCCTGGCTGCTCCCAGACATCTTATCCTTCTCTGGTGTAAATAAGAGCATGTATATTTTAGTGCATAAACTCTTCCACTCACATTGATGTGGTTGGTGGGAGCTGTAATGGAGTTTTAACATAGCCTTTTTTTTTTTTTTTTAATTACATTCAATATAAGAGAAGGTAGTAATGAACACTCAGAAACCACGATGTTCCAAATATCCAGGAATTATCAAAAAAAAACACATCACGGCTAGCTGGTCTTGCAGTTCTGTGCTGTTGCCCCCAGCAGTGTGCTGTTTGGGAGAGCAAAGAGATCTGAGGCTGTTTACATTCAGGAGCTGAGTCATGAATGTGTGATGAAACTGAGTGCCTTGGGCAGTATCTTCAAGTCCAGAAAGCTACAGCAAGAGGTCACTTATGCCTTATGCACACAGCATGTAGGATTTACAAACAAAGCTAGCCAAAAGAAAAATGAAGTATAGGAGCACAGAAGCAGTTTTGTGAACCAGCACACACCTCTTTAACTCAAACACAAAGTAGTAGTACTTACACCTTGTTTGCACCCTGTGGGATTGGCACATATCAGGCAATGGTAATCATCTTGCTAATGTGGTTATCCTAATGTGGATTTGAAAACCTGTTTCATCATACAGAAGCAAAGTCATAGTCTAAAAGTTTCAAGAATTCTGTGGGCTGAATGCACAGCTGTACTTGCTGTTCAGTGGAGCCACACCAGCCATTTGCCAGGACATACTTGTATGAGGTTGTGTTGTTAGTACTGGCCCAAGATCATTGTATTCAGAGGTGCAAAGGGTAAAAAATAAAATCAAGAGAAACAATTAAAAAAAAAAAGAAGAGAGTTTAACTAAAAACTATAGTATCCAAGTAAAATGGTCAAGACTATTTTTTTTTAGAAACATGTATAAAAAATAATGAAATTCTTATATTAAATTTGTTTTAATAGGCCTTATCTTTTCATTGTGAGACATTTTTCAGAAACTCCAAGTTTTAGTTTTTATGAATTTTTCACTGGGTGGACCATTCTTACACTGAAAGCAGGCTGTGCCACTCTGCAATAAATTCTTCTGCCACCTGTGTACTCCTGAGCAGTGAATTGCACTCGAGGGTGACTGAACTTTGGCAGTCTGATAACCTCTGTATAATGTAAAAAAAGAGACAAGTAGGAATTTTGTGGAGCTACTTATAAGCTTATCTCCCCTGGAAGGTTTCACATTCCAAGTCAGTCAGTAGAAGTCAACCCAAACCTGCCAGTGACACTATTCTTGTAGAAAAGTGTGTGCTAGTGTGTCTGGAAGCAAAGAGAAAGCAGTGACAAAGTTCAATATGTGGTAGAAAAAGAAATCCAAACAACAGAGGGAGCCAATATTGGTTGTGTTTTTACTTGTGTTTTTACTTCTGTTTATTTTTCTAAAGCATTCTAAACTAGACAATCATGGGTAGTCTCTCATTCTCTCTCCTCCACTGCTTTTGATTTTACTTTCGGTACCCGCAGAATAGCCAATGATTGCAGCAGCCTGGGAGATTATGCTAAATATCAAATCAGATTCCTGTAGGCTTACAGGAAGACAAAGGGTAATCTTGAACATGCCTCAGAACCTGACAGTCTGAAAAAATATGTCAACCCACATTTCCCTGAGCACAGTATTTAGGAACTATGATAACTTGGTGTGATGTCCTGTTGCTTTGTCTCTTTCCTCCCATTAGCCCACAGCTGCCCCTTCTGCTCTCTAATGTTATTCTTGCTGTTGCACTTTGAACTGTGGTACTCCACACTTAGGGACAGAGTAGAGATGGATCTTCCATCTCTACCACGTCCTCTCTTTCTCTCTCATTGGCCTGCTCTAACAAGCTTGTTACATTTTTTTTTCCATCTCTATGTTCCTTAGACATTGCCCTTCTCATCTGACCGCTGTTCCCATTTTTTTTCCCCAGTCCTTCAACTTCCCTCCCTTCATCCAGTACCCCTAGCTTTTATGCTGAGAATAAAAGTTGCCTCCCGTTTCTGTTACCTTCTCCCTCAGCCCCAGTTCCACCTACCTATTCCATTCCATTTCCACCTACCTATTGGTACCTCATCGCTATTTGCCCGCATGGTACATTTTCTCTAATCACAACCATATTTTCTTCTCTATCATTTTCTCTACCTAAAACTCTTCTTTTGCACTCAGACATTCCAAAGTTGGGGTAAAAATAATATCTCTAATGTTCTTTTTTCCCTTCCATATCTCTCACCTCATTTAATAGTTCAATATTTTGAGTACAGTTGATCCCTACAACAATTGCATGGAGGATGGGCAAAGAGTTGATCCATTTGCAGAAAGGAGAGTTTGCTTCTTCAGCATCCAAATGCCAGATGGAAAATCCTCTCAGATATGAGATCCATGGGCCATCTTTTAGGTGACATTAATTCCTGCTGCTGTATTTGAAATCTAAACAAGCCCGAGAATCTAAAAGAAAACTTCACTACAAGTTTACAATGAGCAAATGTAAAAGTCTGTAGCACCCGTCTATTTTCGTCATTGGACAGAAATGTAAGAAAGAAAGAAGATATAATATATATATAAGCATTAAATATATGTAAATAACTTATAGGTAAAAGTAGTTATATAATTACAGATACAAAAATGAAAATATTTCAGTTATAACAATGCAATAATTTCATGAGAAAAGACATATATATTTTTTCTTTTTCTCATGCCCAATTTACACTGAAGTAACTCAGCCCTCTTTATGCTCTGCACAATGCCTAGCCCAACAGAATTCTGCTCTGCATGGAAAATAAAATAAGCCATAAAAATGATTTTGCACCCATAACACCACAAAACAAAACAAAACAAAAAAACACACAGCAGTAATTTATACTACTGCTGATTTCCTCCTGTTTTACATCACTGCTGAATGTAGAAAAGGTGATGATGAAACAGGAACTCTGATCCTGAAAAAAACAGCACTGCTACTCTTCATTCAAAATCTTAATGAGGGAGAGAAAGGGAACAGCCTCAATTGAGTAAGACAGTTTTCATCACATGCAGCTTCACCAAACAGGTTTTTGACATAGTCATATTTTGTGTTCCCCAAAATAGCACTTCAGCATGCTTCAGTTTCTGATTTTTTTTTTTTTTTAACTCCTTTGAATTTAATTAGGCTATTCATCAGCATGGTAAATGCAAGGAACCTTTTAAAAAGGGAACAGTGATTGATTTTTAAAGTGCTATAATCACTCCATCTAACTAAAAAAAAAATAAAAAAAAAATCCAAGGAAGTATTTCAAAAGATACTAATATTCACTTTATAAAATAATAATAATAAATAAATAAAATAAGTAAAAAATCCCAACCTCTGTCCTTCTTTTAATGTTTATCCAGGAAGCCACCATAATGTCTTTGAGGCTGAACTCCTACCCAGCAAAGTCCCAGTATAAAGCTCCTGCTAACATCTTTGTTGTCAGGATAACTCACATGAGTTGTCCTGACACAGGTCAGACCTTTTCCTGGGAGGAAATTTTGGAGTAAAAGAAAATTTGATTCTGCCCACAGAATCTAGGTCTGGGTCCGAATGGCCTCGCATGCAAAGCAGAGCTGTATGGCCATACCAGCACATCTCTCCACTAGGGTAAAATACAGTTTTGTGCATGCAAGTAGAGGTGTCTCAAGTACATGAGCATGTCGTTGAAGTGAGTGACATTGAAAAAGCTTAGAAAATGGGAATCCCGGATCTGCTTTGTCTGCCAGTAACCCCAAAAGAATCAGGTCAAATTCAATTCCTCTTTTCCATTTTCCTGGCTCTTGGACCAACTGATTTATACGAGAATAGTACTGTATAGACTGCAGCACTTGTAGTTTTGACTGACGGTTAGCCTGAGGGACGGAACTCACCCCCGAGAGATGTTTCTGGCAAATGTCTCCAGCCTTCAGTGGTGTCCCACATGTGCACCTGCTGCAGAACCTGAGGTTATTCCCTCAACAACATCAAAAAATGTTTCTTGTCAGGCAATTCAATTTACAACAGACACTCAGATTAGCGGCATGGGCTGTAAAACTTCTCCCTCAAACCCCAGCCCTGTGCCCCTTGCCCAGATAAGGCCCATGTGGTGAAGAAGGGGTCGCTGCCATTCTCTGACCGATTTTCTGCCTTCCTAGGGAATTTGTTAAATAGGTTTTCTGCCCAGTGTCTTTGTCCATGAAAAGACAACTTTTGGGTGATGTTTCAGTTTGAGCAATAGCCCACAGAATTTAATCCAGTACAAAAATATCCATTTTGTAGATTTTTTCATTGATAGCTTACTGAGTTTCTCCTGTGTATGCTGTAGTCTCTTGCTGGGCATTTTTCAAGCAAGGCATTTCTTGGGCAGTCCTTTAAATAGATAACAAATACACAATTCCTGTCCAAAGTAGTAATGTGACCTGTGACTGCTGCTTGCACTTGCTCTCTTCACTCCTCTTATCCTTTTTTTTTTCCTGAAGAGCTGACAAAGACTTGCATGTCCAAAAGCCAGACCTTCTACACTGTTCCTCATGCACAAACACTCTTGCTCTTTCCCCCATTTGCTTAACAGGTACACAGAGCAACAGCTTGATTATCAGCACTGCCTAATTCAGATGTCTGACTGACCACAAAGTGTGTTGCTGTCACCACAAATTTGGCTGCTGAGAGCTCTCACAAAGGGAATGAATATTTCTCTGCTGTGCGAAACACTGGAGGTCTGACCAATTCTAGAGTGAGGGCTGTTTGTGCCTTTTGTGAGGGTGCTCCTCTGCAACCAGCAGGTGCTGCCAAGAAATGAAAGAGAAGAAAAGTTCAGGCTGGATATCAGGAAGAGGTTCTTCACCCAGAGGTGGATTGCACACTGGAACAGGCTCCCCAGGGATGTAGTCACGGCACCAAACCTGTCGGAGTTTAAGAAGCATTTGGACTCTTAGTCATATGGTCTGAATTTTTGGGTAGAATTGTGGAGCCAGGAGTTGAACTTGATGATCCTTGTGGGTCCCTTCCAACTCAGGATATTCTATAAGAAAGCAGGACACCTTCAGACTCTCATTTCTCTATAGAATGTGCTCTGAAACACTTCGTCATCTCTTCTCTGTACCAGACCAAGTAGTTTCCTTGACTTTCTCATTTTTTTTTCTGTCTGTCCTCCTCACTTTTTCTTCAGCTCAGTGTACTGTGTTTATGTGAAAAGTTTTTGGTAGTAGGGGGCTGCAGGGGTGGCCTCTGTGAGCAGAGTCTAGCCGCTGCCCCATGTCACTTCAGAGCCAGCTCCAGAAGGGACCCGCTGCTGGCCACAGCCAAGCCAGTGAGTGATGCTGGTTGGGCCTCTGGGAAGACAGAATTAAGAAAGGAAAAAACAAACAAACAAACAAACAAACAAAAACCTGCTGTGCAACAGCAGTGGGAGAGTGAAGAGAGAGAAAATGTGAAACAGCCCTGCAGACATCAAAGAAGAGACAAAGCGTTAGGGACTGACTGTAGGCCCCATTCCCCATTCCCCTGCACTACTCAGAGGGAGGAGGTAGAAGAGGGTGGATGGGTGAAAGGTGTTTTTAGTTTGCTCTCAGTTTTTCACTGCTCTACTCTATTATCAATAGGCAATAAATTGCATTACACTCCCTTATGCTGAGTCTGTTTTGCTTGTGACGGTAACTGGAGAGCTATTTCCCTGTCTTTATCTCAACTCATGAGCCTTTTATCATTGTATTTTCTCCTCTTGTGTTGAGGAGGGGCAGTGAGAGAGCAGTGTGGTGGAGCTGACTTGCCCATTGGCATTAAGCCATCACATCCTCTTCCATCTTGGCTCCAGCTATGCACAGGCAGACTTGATCATATTCCAGCCACAGGTGACAACCCTCTAAACACTGCTGTGTTGTGGTGCACACTTGTGAACTACTGTGCATCTAGAAAAAAATCATGTATTCTGCCCAGCTTGTGGAGAATCACAAAATTCACGTGAGAGTGTAATTGCCATTCCCATCATCTTACTGTTGGGTACAAAGCACATTAAATTGACCACAGGAAAAATATTTCAATTATCCCACTAATGGCACAGAGAAATCCAGTCATGAGTCACACCAGTAAATTTTAGGGAAGACAAACAGATTCATACTGTGCGCACACAGACCTCTTCTATTAATACAATGCTCTGTAATCCCAAAGTGCCTGACTTCACACTGCATACATGTATGTAGGGAAGGCTCAGCTCAGGAGTGAGGCAAGGCTTAGGGATGCTCTCCGCAGCTCCTTGAGCCACAGACTAGACCCCAGCAAGAAGCCTACACCACAGAGGAGAAGCAGAGCACAGGGCAAATCCTCTCCTCCTACACCAGGCAAGGGGATGGTGGTATCACAGCCAGCATGGTGTTTCGCAAGAGCACCACTGCACTCCCTGCTGACCTTGCAAGAGGCCGCAGGCTTCAGGCAGAGAAAATGTTGGTTTCAGGACAAAACAATGTGCAAATGGGCATGTAACTGTGGCATTTACTGAGCTTTGTGCTTGTCTGTTACACCTCTGCAGAAAGACTGCACTTGCATTTTAGGAGACAGTTTCAGTTCTTTTCAATGGAGAGCACCAAGGAGCAAGTGAACCCTCTGCACTCTCCTCCATTTTATCTAACTGATTTAAATAATTCATGTAATAGCTACAAAAATACAAGAAAGTAAAAGCATTTTAAAATTTGCTTCCATTTGTGTACTTCAGGCTTCAGTGAAATAGCTTAAAAAATATAGGTCCCCTCAAGCTGAAACTACTTGATTTTTATTTATTTATTTATTTTCCAAGGCTCTCACACTTGGTCTGCTCTAAGTGATTCTTTTCTTCCTGAGTTTTGTTGTCACAAACAGCAAACCCATCTGCCCCCAAGCCTCATCAGCTTGAGAAAACGAGTGCTACTTACAGGATTCAGAACACCACACATGTCATCAAAATATTACAATGCATCTCAAGTCTGGAGACAACACCATAGAAATATGTCCCAAGAATGGCAGAGGTGATGAAAGGTTGATGAATAGAACATGAGATGGAGTGCCCTGCTTTTATTTTTATATTTATTTACTTTCTGGGAAAGTTGATAGCTTGCCTTCTTCCCAAAGAATAAGTTATTTTCATTTATTACAGTTCAATCCCCCTGCTATGCATACCTTGCCCCTGATGGCTACAGGATGTGTAAGTGCTTAAAATGGATGCAAAATTAATTCCTGCTTTTATTCAGATTACAGGAAGTTCTAGCTAAAGCTTTTGTAAATGATTAATGCAGGTACCTTGATTAGTTTGCTGAAATCATTGGGTTCTATTCTTATGTAGTAAAAGTCATTTTTACAGGTTATATTTATTTTTCACATCTGTAAGCTACTTCCATACTTGAAATAAACGAACCTTCATAAATAACCTTAGTATACTTCCAACACAAGAGATAAAAGGGATAATTGGATGTAAGTCTACCCAATTTAATATTTTAATTGTCTGTGCATTTTAGGAGCCTAACAAAGCAAGCCTTCTGAAGCAAGAGCCATACTTTCCTATAAAGACAATTAAGATAATTACTTTGATGGTTTCCAGAGCGAGGGAGAGATCTTGTCTCTCAAAGTTGAATGCCCTGGATCCTGAGGGATGAGGAGCAGGAAGAGACTCATATCATCTAAGATTCTTTGATAATGAAACATTCCTGGTTCTAATTTTAACTAGGTAATTATTCCTATTTAAAAGATTTTTTAAAAGAGCAAGTTAGCCAGGTCTGGATTTCCTTATGCTTTTGCACATACTTTGAGATTGTTGACTTTAGACACTGGAGAATTGAGAGAAGGTGCACTTTTATCATAATGCTACATATTGCAGAAAAGCACTGCATGTCAAAGACTCATCTGTGACATCCTACATTGCACTTCTTGACATCCACTTATACCAGCCTTGGTGTATTCTGTCCCATGACCTGGGATAATGAAGATTGTGACTTGTATGCCAGGAACTGACGTGTTGAGACATGGCATTATCTGCCTTGGGAAATGTGAAATGAAGGCATTGTCTGAAAAAATGTAATTAAGGAAAAGGTTTTTAAGCCCTTAACAGCAGAGCATGAACACTACCAACATTGCTGTTCTTTTCTAGAAGTAATTGGAATAACTAATGCCAAATTGAAGTGTTTTTATTCTTATTTCTTTGGTTGGGGGAAGCATTCTGGAGAATACACTCTTCCAAGAAAAATGGAGTGAACTGAAGCAATTAAATCAAGGCTATACAGTGCTCTTAAGGACATAGTGTTCACATAATGTATTATTATATTTTCACATTACCTGTACCCCATTAAAATGAACTATTTCTTGAAAATCAGTATTCAGATAATTCATATCCTCACAAAGAAGTAATGTCACGGGAAACAAAAGCAAAAGTTTTGCTGGATGATCAGGACTCTGGGGTGAGTTTCCTCTTGTATTACCTGCAAATTAAATCAGCCTCCACTGGTGCTGAAATCACAGGTCTTTTTTCATAGAAAAAAGAAAAAGACAAAAAAAAAAAAAAACACAAAACAAAAAAACACTAAAAAAACCAACAAACAGTTTTGAAGCTCACAAATACAAACAAAAATGTAACACTAGTTATATATTCTTATGACTATTGCTAATACTGTTATTATCTGTAATGCAATGGCACATATGAGTAGCCCTAGTATGGATTTGGGATCCATTGCACTGGGCACCCTGCAGTCAGATGGTGTACACAACATCTGTTATATAGAAGCAAAAAAGATGGCCCTCTGTGCTTAGAAGAGCTTACATCCTAACATGACATAACAAATCAATGAACGTCATTTGTACCAAATTGGAGGGAACATGGAAAGAAAGGGTAAAATACAGAGAATAGCAGCATCCACTTATATAACTGAACAGGCATACTCATTACCTTTGCCTCCAAAGGACTTCTGAGATAGACCAAAGTAGTTGCATGTAAGACCTCAAGGTTCCTCGTGCGTGATGATGTGAGAACTGTGCTTACACTGAGCATTCTCAAAGATAAGCTTCTGGCACAGATACTGCACTTCACATGAGAGATCAACGTGTGGCAAAACTCTAAAAAGAAGCGTGTGTGGAGGATGAGGAATACAGGGTGACAAATGAAGTAAAACAAGAAAATGCTTGTGAGATCAGGGGCCTTAGTTTTTCATCCTCGACAGAATCTTTTAAATTGAGTTCAATGGAATTTCAAACCCATCCTTTCCCATTTACCTACGAGAAGAAGCTCTTAGAGATGATGAGGTTAGTCATGCAAGCGAGGTGAACACTGTTTGGCCTCATCGGCCCATCAAGGCAAGGATGTGGAAATTCCATTTTCATGCTATGACAGAGAATAAATAATAATAAGTGTGGCTGTACCTTCGTCATGCTCTAAAGCCCCTGTATCGGCAGCTAGATCAGTGTGAGAAGGCCTTGTTGTAACTGAGAATTAGACTTTGAGTGTCTACATTCTTCTCCAGTACTGTCCTCAGAAAGATGAAGTGCACACACACCTCTACCAGGATGTCTTTAGGCCCTGCACTTCTAGGAGTCAATAGAAATAGCCTCCTGAAGTGGCAGAAATAAGCAGAGTTAAGCTGCTGTAATAATTCATTGTCCTGGTTTCGGCTGAGATAGAGTTAATTTTCTTCATAGTGTCTAGTATATTGCCATATTTTGGATTTAGGAAAAAAAATAATGCTGATAACACACCAGTGGTTTAGTTGCAAAGCAGTACTTACATGGAGCCAAGGACTCTTCTGCTTCTCATGCTGCCCTGCCAGCGAGGAGGCTGGGGGTGCACCAGGAACTGGGAGCAGACACAGCCAGGACAGCTGGCCCAGGTTATTATTGTTGTTATTATTTCCCTTCCTTTTCTGTCCTATCTTTATCACAACCCATGAGGGTTTTTTTTTGTTTGTTTGTTTGTTTTCCCCAATTTTCTCCCCCATCTCACTGAGGGGGAGTGAGCAAACAGCTGTGTGGTGCTGAGATGCCTGCCAGGTTAAGCCACAACAACCAATTAGCAGTGCATTGCTAAAATGCAGGTTCCTCATCTTGGTTCTGCATTTTATCACTCCTTTAGGTTTTAAATGTGTAGTTTTTATTTTCTGAAGGCATTGAAATACAACAGGCAAGCAAACCATAACATCCCACTGTTTGCAGTGCTGAATACTGATGACAGTGCAACTGAAATAAGAACACTGTGCTCAGGAAGAACTGCAGCTTTAATTTTGGTCTGTCTTCATCCTGCATGTGTTGGATATCCTGTAATTGTCAAAGCAATCCAATAACAAATTCCAGTAACGTGGAGTTGCTTTTTCAGCTCTTGCAAAGTGACAGTCACCAGGATTTGGATAAAATTGCTGAAAATTATGGCATAAATATTTTGCACACAATCACAGGTTCCAAAACAGTCACTTATGTACAAAATTTGGTTACAAAAGGTGCTATACTTTGTTACCCGCTATCACATACAAAGGACGCCTGTTGTCCAATACAGTAAATGTTGAATAAATTGGCCTCACTGCAGGAAGTGGTTACCTACATTAACAACAGTCACAAAAGACATTCCAGACTCCTTCTGAAATATTTCCATCTGTTCAATTTGCATTTTGGGGGGTCATACAAAGAAATGTAACCAAGAATACTGAATTCATTCAGAATCTCTTCCTCTCACAGATGGGGTCTTTTACATGAAGAAGAATTGCAAATTTAGGGCTAAGTTTTGAATGCTTTCACGCTATACAGTTATATCACTGTGTAATTATATTGTTAGCAGAAATCAAGCAATAGCATTCAAAACCACATCTGGGCTAGGCTGGTGTCGTGGTTTAACCCGACCGGCAGCTAAACACCACGCAGCCGTTCGCTCACCCTCCCCCCTCCCTCTCTGGGACGGGGGAGAGAAATGGAAAGTGAAGCCCGTGAGTTGAGATAAAGACAGTTTAATAAGACAGGAAAAAAAAATAACAAAAATAATAATAACAATAATAATAATGATGATACAATGGTGATAATACGAAAGTAATAATAGTATGTACAAACAAGTGATGCACAATGCAATTGCTCACCACCCGCTGACCGATGCCCAGCCTAACCCCGAGCAGTCCGGCCCCCTCCCCCCGGCTAGCCACCCCTATATATTGTTTAGCATGACGTCAGATGGTATGGAATACCCCTTTGGCTAGTTTGGGTCACCTGTCCTGGGTCTGTCCCCTCCCAGCTCTTACTGCACCCCCCAGCCTGCCCGTTGGCAGGACAGAGCAAAGGCTGAGATGTCCTTGGCTTAGTATAAGCACTGCTCTGCAACAATTAAAGCATCGGGGTGTTATCAGCACTCTTCTCATTCTAAGCCAAAACACAGCATTCCACCAGCTACTAGGAAGAAAATTAATTCTGTGCTAACTGAAACCAGGACATCTATCCACCCCTTATTCCATACCATTTATGTCATGCTCAGGTTACACTCTTTTCCATACATTCTAATTAGTCACCTATAGTAATCATGGTAGTGATAACATACAGTATAATATACTATTTAACATGGTGCAATTCAGTTCATGGGCTATTCTCACCCAGTATTAAATCTCCTTGAGGTACACACCGGACCTCTCCGTTCTTTTGCATCACCCACCAAGTATATCCAGGTCCCTGAGCGAAAACAATTCCACGAATAGGTTTGCCTTTTCCTGAGGCAGGAGTAGCCCAGACTGTTTTACCCAGCATATTTTTTACATGCACTACAGGAACTTTATCCCCATCTACAGTACGTAACAGGTTTGATTGGGCAGGTCCAGCTCGGTTGGTAGATCCCCTAGTATTGACTAACCAGGTGGCCTTTGCCAAATGCGTATCCCAGTTTTTGAACGTCCCAGCGCCCATTGCTTTCAAGGTAGTCTTTAACAGGCCATTGTATCGTTCAACTTTCCCGGAGGCTGGTGCATGATAGGGGATGTGATACACCCATTCAATACCATGTTCTTTGGCCCAAGTGTCTATAAGGTTGTTTCGGAAGTGAGTCCCATTGTCTGATTCTATTCTTTCTGGGGTGCCATGTCGCCATAGGACTTGCTTTTCAAGGCCCAGGATGGTGTTCCGGGCGGTAGCATGAGGCACAGGATATGTTTCCAGCCATCCGGTGGTTGCTTCCACCATTGTAAGTACGTGGCGCTTGCCATTGCGAGTTTGAGGGAGTGTGATGTAATCAATCTGCCAGGCCTCTCCATATTTATATTTCAGCCATCGTCCTCCATACCAAAGAGGCTTTGACCGTTTGGCTTGCTTGATTGCAGCACATGTTTCACAGTCATGAATAACCTGTGCTATAGCGTCCATGGTCAAGTCCACCCCTCGATCACGAGCCCATCTGTATGTTGCATCTCTACCTTGATGGCCTGAGGTGTCATGGGCCCATCGGGCTATAAATAATTCACCTTTATGCTGCCAATCCAGGTCCACCTGAGCTACTTCAATCTTAGCAGCCTGATCCACCTGCTGGTTGTTTTGATGTTCTTCAGTAGCCCGATTCTTGGGCACATGAGCATCTACGTGGCGTACTTTCACAGCCAGGTTCTCTACCCGAGCAGCAATATCTTGCCACAATGCAGCAGCCCAGATAGGTTTGCCCCTACGCTGCCAGTTGTTTTGCTTCCATTGCTGTAACCATCCCCACAGGGCATTTGCTACCATCCATGAATCGGTGTAGAGATAGAGAACTGGCCATTTTTCTCGTTCAGCAATGTCTAAAGCCAGCTGAATGGCTTTCACTTCTGCAAACTGACTCGATTCACCTTCTCCATAGTGGTCCACTTGCCTGGTAGACATAAAATATCTTCCTTGAAGGGATACCTTTCCCTCACAGCTGAGAGGAGACGCCTCCAGAGGCTGGTGGGTCGTGCTCCATCTGCAATTGCTTTGTCAATGCCGGCGTCTCGAGCAAGGGATCCCAGCCGCTTGGCTTCCCTGCCGTCTAATTCCACACAATTGGCTCCAGAGTCCCAGCACCGGAGCAGCCAGGTGACAAGCTGCTCACCTATACAGCGACCAAAATCTTTTCGCACATCTCGTAGCTCGCGCTCGTTTAGGCTTCGGGTAGTTACTGTTGCTCTTTCGGCATCCTCATCTTCCTCCTCCTGAATCCTTGACGGCCCAGCGTCGTCATCATCTTCGTCATCTCTATACTTAGTTTTGGCAGAAGCCTTACCTGGATTGGCAGAAGACTCTCTGCGTTCTAAACGACTTGAATTTCTATACCATATTTTCACCTTCTCTACAGGGGCAGCTTGCACTGCTACTGCTCGTTTCTCTGACTTTGTTACAGGGTCTGCCACAGGGGTTGGAATGCCCTCTGCAGGGTCAACTTGCACTGCTACAGCTCGTTTCTCTGACACGGCCACAGGAGCTGGAGCGGCTACAGGAGCTGGAGCAGTTGCAGGAACCGGAGCTGTAGCGGCTACAGGAGCTGGAGCTGGAGCTGGAGCAGTTGCAGGAGCTGGGACTGGAGCAGCAGTAGGAGCTGGAGCTGGAGCGGCTTCAGGAGCTGGAGCTGGAGCAGCTTCAGGAGCTGGGACTGGAGCAGTTGCAGGAACTGGGACTGGAGTAGCGGCCGGAGCTGGAACTGGAGCGACTGCAGGAACTGGGACTGGAGCAGCTGCAGAATCCACCGTAGGGGTCACAGTGGCCGTTGGATCTGTCACAGGGTTTGGAGTGGCCGCAGGGTCTGTCACTAAGTTGACAGCAGTATCAATGGCAGCTCGATAGGCATGAGCCAGGCCCCAGCACGTTACAATGATTTGTGTTACTTTGGAACTGCCAGAATCATTACACCTTTTTTTCAAGCATTCTGCCAGTTTTTGAGGATTTTGCCATTGTTCAGGGGTGAATTTCCAACACACTGGGGGTGCCAACTGCTCTAGATGCCTGCCCATATCCACCCATACTCCCTGCCACCCACAACTATACTGCCTCCGGGCAGATCTCCGGATGAGCTTCATAAGTAGTTGTTTAACTTTAAGCAGAATCTGAAGTGCATTCATGAGGCAGAACAACAAGACTATGGTATTCTGAGTATTCCAGAAATATTCAATATCTTGGAGAGCTATTGTGACAAGCTCAGGGGATAAGAGGGTGGTGAAGGAGGAAGGCAGAGTGACCCAGGAGGATACAGGGGTGGTGAAGGAGAAAGGGAGAGTAAGCAAGTAAGGAAAAATATCCTCCCCTTTCCCCTCCACAGATTGACTCTCTAATGGAGAAAAACAATAGGTATAATTGCTAATAGTTCCCAAGATGCTGTTTCCAAAGTACAGAGTCCACGATGTTACTGAGTATAAATACCAAGTTAGAGTCATGACCAGATATTTTATCGTCTCATAAGCCATTGCTATAACACTTAGTACCATAATGGTCTGAAACCAGGGCCCGGAGAGGAGAAACAACACTACAGAGAGCAAATACGGAAAATAATGTACTATAATACTCAATTTGGAAAACAGGCGCAGCAGAGTTGTGATTAAAGCAATCAGCATCATGACAAGTGACTATTAAGCAGGTCTAATCCTTACACCAATTTTAGTTTAACACACTCTGATCAGATCTGCCGTTATCTCAACCTTTCGGGCCCCACGTTGGGCGCCAAAAAAGACTGTCGTGGTTTAACCCGACCGGCAGCTAAACACCACGCAGCCGTTCGCTCACCCTCCCCCCTCCCTCTCTGGGACGGGGGAGAGAAATGGAAAGTGAAGCCCGTGAGTTGAGATAAAGACAGTTTAATAAGACAGGAAAAAAAAATAACAAAAATAATAATAACAATAATAATAATGATGATACAATGGTGATAATACGAATGTAATAATAGTATGTACAAACAAGTGATGCACAATGCAATTGCTCACCACCCGCTGACCGATGCCCAGCCTAACCCCGAGCAGTCCGGCCCCCTCCCCCCGGCTAGCCACCCCTATATATTGTTTAGCATGACGTCAGATGGTATGGAATACCCCTTTGGCTAGTTTGGGTCACCTGTCCTGGGTCTGTCCCCTCCCAGCTCTTACTGCACCCCCCAGCCTGCCCGTTGGCAGGACAGAGCAAAGGCTGAGATGTCCTTGGCTTAGTATAAGCACTGCTCTGCAACAATTAAAGCATCGGGGTGTTATCAGCACTCTTCTCATTCTAAGCCAAAACACAGCATTCCACCAGCTACTAGGAAGAAAATTAATTCTGTGCTAACTGAAACCAGGACAGCTGGGGACCGGAGCCTGCATTTAAGCACTAGGCAAAGATTCAGTTCAGGTTTGGCTTTGCTAATGCAGAAATCCTCAGAGCTGACCTTGCAAGACCATGGCTTGCACCCAGACCAGAGCACCTCGGAGCTTAGGAGTCCGTGACTGCTCGCTGATGCTATCTTTAGAGCTCATATACCCATATGAGCTCCACTTATCCATCCCAGTGCTTCTTGTCTTCTCATACTGCTCAAATCCTGTAACTTAATGCCTTGAACTTTCTGGCATTTAGACAAGTGTCCAAGTGAAATGGTCACTTAATTATCTGACTGGCAGTTTCACTCATTAATTGTTGGTGTTGGTCTGTTAGAAAAGCCATGCTGGTTTTGGCAGTTCCAGATCTATATGTCACTTCATATAAGCCTGTAGAGATGAACAGCAGATCCTGTGGGCACTTCCATTACAATGTACTGGGTTTATCCAAAGGGGCCAGTGAGAACAAAGAGCCACATCTATCTTTCACCTTGGCATGTGCACATATATTTCATGCTAGATCCTGCAGCTGCATTAAAAGTTTCAGAGGACAAGCAGGAATGGATTAAAGGAGACTGACTGAAAATGTTCTCTCTGCAGTTCTCACAAAAAGTTACAGACTACGTATAAGATATTTTTAAAAGTCTTTTTACGACTTCCTTTCTTTTCCTGGTGGTTCACTTTTCAGCTGACAGAATGATTTATTAACTGTCTTTAAAATGTTCCATTTCACTGAACAAAATGATAAATATCAAAACCTGAAGCCTGACCCAACATCCATATCTAACGAGCTCAAACATTTATGGGCTTAGTTTATTTTTCAAAGAATAAACAAAAGATAAGTGAATGAATACACAATGCAAGAATGCATTAGAAATGAGTTACTATTAGCCACAGTGGCTAGCAGACCCAACTCACTACGTTAATTCCACTAGACATAGAAAATAATCACACTTGAGAGTTGTGAATCACTTGTCCCCCTCCTTCTCTGGAAAAAGTGCCTCTATGAAGTAGAAAACGTAGAAAGAATGTATAAGAAAACTAAAACAAAAAAATAAACTGCGTCTTTCTGGTTTGCTTTTTCCTCACAGACATCTACCTTCCTAAAGGCTTGTGACAATTTGTGTGATCAGTTCTGTTAAATTCATGGAGTAGAAAAATGGTGCTTCTGCAAGGAATAATAACAGAGATGATGCTCTTATTCCCAAATGCATACACATGCACACACGGAGTGTACAGGCAAAAACTGTGAAGCAATCAAAAGTACTTCATTCATTAGAAAATGTGATTTCCTACTGTTCATGAATGCTATTAGTTTCACATAAGTATGTTTTCACTTAAGCCATTTATAACTTGTTCATTGTATTTTGTTTAAGCTCCAGTTTTCTTAAGTGGATTTTTTTCCCAGTTCAAATACTGTTTAAATACAGAAAGATGTGTAACTATGAAGATATTCACGGCTTTGATGCAACTTGTTTTACATCGTGCTGATGCGTGTTGATCTGACTGTCAGAGAAGTTAAGAATGGAAGGACTCAAGCAGAGCCCAGATGCAGAGGTACTTGGCAATTCTCTACACATATCAATGTTAGTCAGCTCAAGCTCCGTGTCCTGCAAGAGAAATCCCCATGATCATGTGAAGATTTCTGCAACCATCACCTCATTTTATCAACATCAGTTTTTATTCATTACATGGAAAGAGGTGAAAGGCTGAAGACATCCAAAACCTCCCCCAAATGACCCAAAAGTTCTGCAGCTTGTTGTTTCTTAAAATACATTCTGAACTAGTAGAAAAGGAACAAGTGGCTCATGAATTTCACTTTTAGGGACGCTTTTCCCCAAGTAAACGCTAGACATTACCTAAAAGATGACCTCTCAGCATGAGGAAAGCCAGAATACCTTAAGTTCTTAAAAACATGGCTACTCTTCATATTTCCTGGTGTTCATAAGGTGTCCAAAACAACACATACCAGAAACAAACTCAGTTTTCAGAAGGGATCTAGAAAACTTCTCCGGACAAAAGATTTTTGGGTAGAGACAGAGGGTTCAGGAGTGAGTCTCCAAAGAAAAAGCAAGGAGCTAGAAGCACTCAGGGTGGATTCCTCCACTGGCAAACACATTTCCTCAGAGAAAAGATAATCCTTGTAGGACACCAGAGAGAAGGCAGGTTTAAAATGAAGGAATTACTCACTTTTTTTATATATATCTGTGTTCAATGTATTTTAAAGGTGCTGTTGCACAGAAATATTCCTCTTCAATTTTTAATACGTAAAAGTTGATACTACAAAATCTTGTGATTTCTAGAAAAGAGAACAAGAGGAAATATTTTTTTTTGCAGCTCAGAGAAGAGTGAAGATATTTATTTTCAGTTGCTCTTATAAAGGACCCCACTGTCTTAGAATCTGCTGAGGGATAGAGAAGCCCCTGCATAAAAGTAAGGAATGGACAAAGAGGAAGAGAATGGCATTCTCCTGCAAGACAAGAAGAGAGTGCAGGCAGAAAAAGTGGATTTCCTGACCTATCTTTCCCTTTGTAAAATACCAGATTAGTAAACTGTAAGTGTAGATTGTCTCCCTGGCACTAGCTGAAGGCCAAAGATAGCACACTGACTGTCTCTGGGATCTACTGGGAGATGGGTAACCTTTGGGGTCAGGCTTGTCAGATTTACTGATATCACAGCAGGTTGTCTCCATGGCTAAAACGAAGACTGCTGTGGTATCTTTTCTCTGCTTATCCAAGTGACCATGAAGAAAAATAAATTTAAATTCTCTGAAGCAGAAAGGCACAAAACTCATGTGAGTGGAAAACTGTAGGGCTGAATACTGTTATGATTTGTCATAAGAATAAATTTATTTAATTATATGGCCCTAATCTCCATCAATATTTAGCTTTCTATAAAATAATAAGAAACTAAATTTATGAGTGTATTGGATTTACATAACAAGATTTGGTAGTGGGGGGCTGCAGGGGTGGCCTCTGTGAGAATCCAGAAGCTGCCCATGTTAGATAAGAGCCAGTTTCATCTGGCTCCAAATGGGACCCACCACTGGACAGAGCCGAGCCAGTAAGTGATGTTTGCTCCTCTGTTAGAGCAGATTTACAAAAGAGAAAAGCAAAAACAAAAACCAAAACCTACTGCACAACAGCAGCTGGGAGATACAGGAGTAAGAAAACATAAGAGAAGCAGCCCTGCAGCCCCCAAGGTCAGTGCAGGAGGGCAGGAGGTGCTCTCGGCACACAGCAGCAGTTCCCCTGCAGTCTGTGGAGAGGCCCCTGGTGGAGCAGGCTGTCCCCTTGCAGCCCATGGGTCCCACATGGAGCAGATCTCCACGCTGCAGCCTGTGGAGGAGCCCCCGGTGGAGCAGGTGGATGTGGCCTGGAGGAGGCTGCGGCCCATGGAGAGCCCCCGCAGGAGCAGGCCCCGGGCTGGAGCTGCAGCTCGTGGACAGGAACCCACGCAGGAGCAGGGGGTCTGGGGGGAGCTGTCACCCACCCGTGGGGGACCCATGCTGGAACAGTTTGCTCCTGGGGGATGGATGGACCCCGTGGTACGGAGCCATGTGGGAGCAGTTTTTGAAGAGCTGCTGCCTGTGGGCAGCCCCTGCAGGCTCAGTTTGGGAAGGACTGCATCCCATGGGAGGGACCCCACATGGAGCAGGGGTAGAGAGGGACTGTGAATGGTGGAGATGAGCCATTAGGGACTGACCACAGCCCCCATTCCCTGTTCCCCTGTGCAGCTCAGGGGAAGGACATAGAAAAGGGTGGATGGGGGAAGGTGTTTTTATTTATTTATTTTAATTTCTCACTGCTCTAGCTTGTTAGTAATAGGTAATAAATTTCATTAATCTCCTTGTGTTAAGTCTATTTTGCCCATGACAATAACTGTAGGGTGAGCTCCCTTGTCGTTATCTCACCCCTTGAGCCCTTTTCATCATATTTTCTCCCCCTTTCCTTTTGAGGAAGGGGAGTGAGAGAGAGGTTGTGGTGGAGCTCAGCTGTCAGGCTGAGTAAAACCACTGCAATGAGAATGGCTGTAGCATCAGGAGGTTCAGTGAAAACTGTGCATAGGTGCTTCTGTGAAGGGCAAAACAAAAAGAATAAAGAATAATATTGCTGTAGGGAGTGGAAACTTTCAAAGGGAAACCCTTTATTTTAAAGATGAAGCTCAACAAGCTCAGAACACTGAAGTCAAAGGAGCTGTGTTCCTGTGCAATCCCATGTGTCATTCAAGTCCAGTTTAGGCACAACCAACTCTAGTGTTTAAATCCTCAGCATCCACAGTGGAATGCCTTCTCCATGTTATTTATTACCTGGATTTCTCTATTCCCTGGACTGCTTATACCTTCTCAAATAAAGACAGAATACATATATAACATCTTAGCTCCAAAGGTGGAGAGTAGAGACAACTTGTTTTTATTTGATTTTAGAGATCAAATTCAATCGATGTTTTTTTTTGTTCCCATTCTGAGAGCTTCCTGGTCGGAATTTCAGTCCTTCAAGACTGAACATTATCATAAATAAAAAATCCTGGGGAGATATATGTTCTACTGAATCTTTGGTGAAAAAGATTTGGCTTTTCTAAATGGAAAAAACATATCTAATTGTGCTTTTTAGATCTAGTGATTGCAGGAAAGACTCTTAAATGTGTAAAAATCTGTTAGGGACCTAACTTCCATAGGAGATGGTGGAAATGGTGTCTTTAACTAGCATTTGTATCTTATGAAACTTTCCTCTTCAGTGAATATTCAATTACTCAATTTGCAAGCATAAATGCACAATTTTCATGATCTACTTAGGCCAACATATTGTACTGTACTCTGAAATGGTTGTAAACTATTTACATGGCTATCTTACTGCCGATGTAATACACTTTCTAAATCTGGAAATACTCCACTTAGCTGTTGCTGCTGATTGAAAAAGAGAGCTGTGTTCTTTACGCTTTGTGGACATGTCCATTAAGTGATGATAAATTGGTATGATGTAAAATATCACAAATGGTTCTCTTTGACAATAAATATATATTTTCTTTTCTCTGTTAACAATGTTCAATTAATTCCTGTGTTTTTCCTAAAGATAAGAGATACTTATTTTTTTTAGATAGCTCAACATATGTTCATTTTGGTCACTGCATATATTCAAAAATATTTTGCTCTTTTCTACTCTGATATAGTTTAATTATATCAGAACTATACCTTAATAAAACTATACTTTCAAAAATTCTGAGAAGTATCTCTAGCAACATAAATATTTTTCTCTTAATGACCTCCAAACTGTGGAATGTGTTCATCTGATTTGTGTCAATATGGAACAATGCTAGGGCCACATGGTATGATGAATGTGACCTTCTGTCATACATACCCTTGTATAACCACAGGTCTAAGAAAAACAGAGTGGTTAATGTATATAGTTCTTGTACCTTGCAACGGAATGTTTTAGCAATTCATGTCAATAGAGAGCTTGAAGGGAAATGTATTTGCAGGCTTTTCCTTGAAGTCTCTGATATCTGGGGGGGGGGTTCAGAATAACTGCTAACTATTATGACTATTGCATGGGACACTATGCAAGTCTCTGATATCTGGCCAGGAGATTAAGGAGACAGGAGAGCTGAAGAATGACTAAAAGACAAAGCTTGCAGGGGATGCTGCACAAGTCTTTTCATACAGCCAAGTTGGACAAGGGAGAAGGACAAGAGGGAGGAAGACTATGAGCCTTCAGCATGAGAGACCCCCAGAGGGACCAGTGGAGACTGATACGCATGCTCCAGTAGGAAGGTTTGGATTCCGGAAACTAATTATAATAACCCTGTTTTTTTTAGAAGTAGTAATGAATATGTATTAGCCTAGGAGCATAAAAATCAGCTGCTTGATGTAACTGGTGTGCGTCTTGGTGGAGCAGAGACTCCCGGCGCACCCAGCGCTGTTTGCTTATCTCTATTCCTTTAATAAATTGTAAACTTTGATTATAGTCCTCTTTTGCAGACTGAGCCATTTATTACAAAACCATCTTGACAGAATATATTTGGAGCATATCAGAGGTTTTTTGACTCATACAAAATTTCAAATTACCTATCTATTACCTACTAAATCAGTGAATTATACACTTTCTTCTGCACATAGGTGCATCTGTTTAGCTTTAAAATGTGATAGAACTATCAGTGAGCATGTTTGCTATCAGATGTGGCATATACTCAGATTTTTTGTTCACTTTGTATTTGAGCCTCACTCTAACAGTGGTAAGGATACTTATTTTCTGTTTAATTTTCTCCTTGCCCTTTCCTTAAAATATTAAAATGTCATTTCTTTTTAGTAAAGTGGTAGTAGGTCCACTACCACAAGAAATGTATCAGTCAAGTAGTATGTTCCTGTTTCTTTTAACAATATAATACAGAAACATTCCGGTTCTCTCCTTTTGTAAAGACTAAAATGCTGCTTATTTTCCTTTTTCTTTTCTTTCTTCTTTTTCTTCTTCTTCTTCTTTATTTTCCATAAATGTTTTTCCAGAATTCAGAAACTATATGCATGTATATATTTTTTTGGCTTACTCAATGGCCATCTTTACCACCTTGCTGTCAGCTTTCAGTGTTAGAGAAGTGTTGTTCTTAGAGGCTCCAACATTACCCTTGATCAAGAAAAAAAAGGAAATATCAAACTGTAGGGGGGCTACAACATTACCTTTGCACATGAGAACAATACAATGCTGTAACAGTTCTACCTTTGCAATAGCTGTGGTACTGTGCTACAGTAAAATTCTTTGCTGCTGTAATATGCTGGGCTACCATAGTTGTTCTGTTATCACTTCAAGAGGAAGAGACAAAAAATCAAATACCTAAATATAACTCCTAAAATGAGAAGCTGATCCTATTCAGCTTATGAAAGGGAGGCCAAGACAAGATCTTATGTAGCTACTCATACATGTAGAGTGAAAAAAAATATCTGAAAGTGTGTGGTTCTGTTTTTAAGGAAAGAAAGCAATGTTGAAAGTGTTTTCAGTCTTACATAACATAAGATAGCCAGATCCAAGGAGCAGCAGTCAAACATATTCACCTTGACATAAGATGCTGTTTTTGAGCAGGGAGGATGATAAATTAGCACTGATTTTGGAGGGTGGTGCAGTCTCTATAATTAGAAGGTGACGTCAGTTGCCATCCTAAAGATAGTATTTGATCCAGCTTCTGAGAGCTCAAAGGCTGCATAGGCAGGTGTATAAGTAAGCCTATGTGGTTGTGTTCCTTCGTGCTTCAGATCTTGTGACTCCAAATGCTACTCTGCTGCCTACTTTCATCCACCCATCCCTAGGGAACAGAAGGATCAATAGTCTTTCCTACATGGTCCTACAGAACTGGCTGCTGTGCAGTAAATCACTGTAATATATTCCCAAGACTCCCATCTCCTTCAAGGTTCACCAATTGATCATTTGAATTAGAAGAACAACTGGCCAAATATTGTTTTCCATGTTTCTACCTTAATCTAAAATATTAGATTCTGACTGGAACTGGATGCAGAACAACAGATAGACTGGTACTCTGAGGTACACCAGGTGTGTCCTGCCAGTTGGCTGAAGATTGACAATTACTCAAAATTCAACTGAACACAAGACACTTTTTTTTTTTTTTTTTTTTTTTTTTTTTCCCCTAGATTAAGTAAAAGAGGAACAGGTAATTTCTGTTGTAGTAGATCTCCTCCACTGTAGACTGACTCCTCAATCTTCTCTGTTCCCTCTGTGGTACAAAAGGGTTTAGTTGCCTAAGGATTTAAGTCTAATTAAAGTCATTGTGTTCAGTACAGGAATGTGTGGGTGACATTTACATGCCTTTAATACATGAGAAGTCAGTCTAAGTAATTTAACAGTCAGCTCTGGCCTCTTAAGATGACATGCTCCATGAGAAGATGAAATCACCACTTCTCATAATGATCTCCCTCATGAATATAGTATCAAATCCAGATGTCAGATTTCATTTGTTATCCCAAAGCCGTTGGCTTACTGAGAGTCTTTTGGGCCCTTCTTTGCCTCAGCTCCATTCAGTCTCTGCCAGGATGTGTATGCTCTGCCAGTGATGATGGGCAGCCCACCTTTGCCTGCCCTGGTTCCTCTCTCCTTCCCCACAAGGAAGTCTGTGGGTCTCTTGGCCAGGAGCAGGGAGCTGGTACACCAAACTACATGCAACCTCTGTGACATCTGGAAGGCAACACTTGGGACATGACCCCAGGTCATCCTTTGGAACTGGGAGCAGCTGCTTCTAGACATAGGCAATGGGTAAGGCTCAAAGCTGTCACCAGCAGAAAGGTGTCACATTTTACTGTCCAAAAGCTAGAGGAGCTAATTGTGTCTGAGCTCATGGTGACAACATAAGGAGCTCACAGAAGGCAGAAGTACATTCAGGAGGCAAAGACAAATGGAGAAGGTGCAAGAAAATTGAGGGACAGTCTTTCTCACACAGGGAACAGAAGTCACAGCCTTTAGCACATTTGTACAGGAACATGAAGCAATCTGCAATGAGATCTGCTCTACCACTTCCCCCCACACCTAGCATAGCTGACCAGCACCTTGGATTCACCTCTCCCTGTACCTGCTGTACCTCAATGATACACAGCCTCTCCTTGGGCATTGCTTCTCATCCCTGTTCCCAGCAAGAACTCTTGCTATTGGTCACACCTTCAAAATCTGGTTCCAAGCTCTTATTAGAATCATCTTGGAATAGACCTTGTTGGCAGAGGAAAAAAAATAGATTTTGAGATGAAAAAAATCCATATACAATCACATTAGTCATAGCATCTCAAAACTCCACTCTCTGCCCAGGACTCCTTTGAGCCAGACAGGGTACAAACACAGAATTAAATATTGCCATGTCACAGAGACTTACAATTCTTTGAGCTTAAAAGGCTGGTAGATGCTGTTTTACATTCACTTTATGCTGTACAGACCAAAAGAAGTGTAAAGAATGGACAGTCAGGCTGGTTCCCTTATCCTTTGAAAGTCAGCTGATCATTTTCTTGTATCCTAAAGTACCAAACATATGTACCATGTGATCTGACATTACATTGTTTTACACAGGGAACTTAAAATTGCAAGATTGATTGCATAATAATCCTGTAGAAGGCGAGTCCTTGCAAGTAAACCCAGAGTGTCTAGATAATGTGCAAAAATCTGCTGAAATTGTAGGTATTTGGGCCTGGTAAGGAAAAGAAAGTGCCTACACTGCCTTTAAAGTTAATGGAGAGTGTTAGGTGTCTCTGAAGATACTGAAAGGGAAGTGCAGCCTCACTAAATCAGACATTTATCTTTCTTCATTAACTTCATAGAGACTTTATGAAATAATAGATGACTTCATCTCTTCAGAATACATTCTGCATAGTCCTCTTTGAAGATATGGACCTAATAAAGCATGACCACTCTTTTTATAAAAGAAAATGATAACCATGGTGTTCCACTTTCCCATTGTATAGATATTAACACAGTGATGAGAATCCTTGCTCCAGATTGGGACAGACTCTGTTGTGGACCCTCATAAACCTGGGAAGTTTGTCTCTGTCTGTCCCAGGAAAATCTCTTAACAAACTGATTCTGGTGTACAAAGTAGGGGAAAAAAAAATCCACCCTCTCTTCTGAGGCAAAAAGGTTTAACTACCAGGTGAGAAAGAAGGACAGATGTGAGGTCTCTTACCTTGGATACCATCATTTTTTTTTTTTTTTTTTTAATGTGAATTCTATCATTTTGATATACTTTCCCTCCTCTTTCCCTGCAAATAACTCAGATTGAATTGAGACTGCTTCCTTTCTAAGTTGCAAGAAATAGCTGAACAGCTGCAATTCTCCAGTCAGCCATGTCAAGAAGTTGTCAATATATATGAATTGGTTATGACACCAGGGTGGAGGAGAGCGTAATACATGTAATACTGTGAAAGTTTTAACATAACTCCTGAGATTTAGCTACCAGCAGAGATAGCTAACTTACCCTCAGGGGACTGCTGAGCTCAACTTTGTAGTGATTTGATATCTTCAGGTTTATCAGTTAGCTTTCTCCAAGTCTTACTAACAATTTCAATGTTAGCACATATCTATCGTATTGATCTGAGGCTTTTATAAGCAACATTTTCCACAGTAGCTCCGTAATGAACAAGATTAAGCAGAGACTTAGAACAAAGTGTTATTTTTACAAGGGAGAAAAATACAGACATGCTTTTAAGATTTTAGACTAAGAGGCTCTTTCCTGCTGTCCTTCTCCTCCTGCCAAACAAACAAAACAACAACAACAACAACAACAAAAGCAAACAACAAATTCAATTGGTCATAAAAAGCCCTCTATGTAGATTTGTGTGAATTGGCTCTACAGGAACTTACAGACATGGACACGGATGAAGAAAGAGTTACTGGAAAAAGTCAGGGGCTGGAAGCAAGTGTGTGACCATGACTGTTGATGGATAATTACCTGCAACTAATTTTAACTGCTTCCCTCCATTAACCATAATAACTTTGGCAATAAAAGGTGTTCTAACAAATATTGGCTGTGGTTTGCATCTCCCCCAGTTAGACAGCCAATTAGGGGAAAGAAAATTTTCATGTTTTTCAAACTATTTTTCTGTAGAAACCATCTTTTCCTTTACAAAACAATAAAATTTCATTCTCAACCTTTTATCTTTACTGGTAGTTTGGGATTTTAGTTATTCATAATTATTCTTATCTCTTTCTGTTTATCTTACTGGTAGTACTGTATATGTGGGGAAGAGAATGCATCTTGTCAAAGCATTGAATGTTCTTATTTTGATTTTCAGGGAAAAAGCAATAAAATATTAATTTAAATTCATCAGAGGATGTACCTGATGAAGAACCAACACTTTTCAATCAGCCTGGTTAAGAAATAAATGAGATACCTCCTTGAGCAAACTATGATAGGAACAAATCAATATAACTGTGTAACTAGTGCATGTTCTGCATAGAGTAGGGTAGTAAATGGGTTGTAAAAGCAACAGTCTTCATTCCTCTATGTTCACAGGCACTTTCTGCCTAGAAATAAGCTCAGGTTTGTCTATTAGGAAGTGAGTAAATAGCGAGATCACTTTAGAGGCTTTTTGTAAAATTGAGTCTTACTTCAGCAGTCCTAAATATAAATCCACATTGCTTGGTACTGATCTTGTCTTGCTCTCTCTATGGTTGGAGTATGTCTGTATATGGGAATTTAACTACAAGATAAAATAGTCCTTTATATAAATATCTTATGAGTCAGTCCCAACTGTAACTCCGAAGTGGTGAAGTCGTTAAGTAAATGCTGTTAAGAGAAATGTAAAATGAGCTATGACTTCTTCACAAGAAAATGCTTTTATAGCACTTAATATAAGGAAAAAAGTGCTTTAAAAAGGCAGCACTGGACCCTGTGTCATGCTCTACAAATGACTATTTGAAAAGTAACAGGGTTAAAATAAGACAGAGATATGAATCAACATGTCTGATATAGTTACTGTGATGGGTTTACACCAGCCATGCTGGGGCATCCTATCCTATACTTCTGTAGATCAAATCTCACAATCTTTTCATAAGAAGAGAAATGTATCTTTTATGAATATAAAAATAATGTACCCTGTGCATAGTGTGTTTCTGCCAGTAGATAAATCTTTGTATTATTAGCTCATCAAACCCAGTCTGTTATTCTATTCTTCTTCACTGTGAGGGTGTCGAGGCACAAGAACAGGTTGCCCAGAGAAGTTATAGATGCCCCTTCCCTGGAGGTGTTCAAGGCCAGTATGGTGGCATCCCTGCCCATGACAGAGGAATTGGAACTAGATGATCCCTTCCAACCCAAGCTGTTCTATGATTCTATGAATATTAAATGAGATGCATTATTTATATAATTTTCAATTAGTTGAATTAACGCTTATAATGGAGACTTCTGTTATCTTTGATTTCTAGTTCTTCTTGCAATTTTTTTTTTTTTTAATGATAATTAAATGTCAACCCATATTTCTAAGTTTAATTTTTACTCTGTTTTATTTCCTGGAAATATAATCGATTTATTTTATTTTATTTTATTTTATTTTATTTTATTTTATTTTATTTTATTTTATTTTATTTTATTTTATTTTATTTTATTTTATTTTATTTATTTATTTATTTTTGTCACAAAACAGTTAATTTCTGTATAGCTTCTTCCAAACTGGATTTCCTGGGGACCAAGCCAATTTTATCAGCAATTAAAAGGTCATTCTTTTATCTTTTAAAACATACTGAGTAACATTTTTTATGGGCCATATGTTACAATACAGCCATGTTCTGATAAGTGATCATCATGTACAACTGGTTTAAGGGGATTCTAATTTTTATTGTTCTTCAATGGTTTAATTCCACATCTGTCACTTTACAACCACATTGTGATTGCCAGCAATGCAAATGTAAGTGCTGGAGTATATGCTAAGCACCATCAGCAACAAATTTTGTTTCAGTTTCATTGACTTCTGTAGATGCTCCTGGACATTGCTGTTGAATTGTCTTGTGAACTGCTGGTAGCCTCAAACACGGAGCAAAATATTATTCCTGTGTGGTTACATCTGGCCTGCACAGTTAACACCAGCCGAAAGTATAAAATCATTCACATTTGATCTGATGGCTTTACACAACTGAATTAACATTGTAGCTCATGAAGGTCCTAGTGTTAATTGGGAAGCGGATGAAGTTCACACATAGAGCTTAGGGATATGGTTTAGTGGAGGACTGTTAGTGTTAGGTCAGAGGTTGGACTCGATGATCTTGAGGTCTCTTCCAACCTAGAAATTCTGTGATTCTGTGAAACTGCACCACAGTCAGCAAGACACAACGTGGTAAAGGTCTGTCTGCACAAACCACACTGACCAGAGCCTCAGCACCTTCCTAGGCCACCAGCACTGCTGTGGTCTTTCAGGTGGAAGCCATATACTTTATGGCAACAGTATGCAATTTCTTACATGGAAGCTCTTTCTTTAGTGAAGGATTTTTAAAGGCTCATTGGCTATCATTGATGTGGTTTAGCTCCAGAGACAAGTACTGATACTGCACATAGCCCTGGTCAGCTTTCTGCACAGTACTGCCTACATTCTCTGAAATAGCATATTCGGGAAATATGACCTGGGTTCCCAGAGCAGTCCAGTTTGTGGGAAATGATTTCCAATGCATTTCTTTGCATATGAAATGAGTACCCCTTTGGTCAGTGTTATGCCCTAGTCCTAGACGAGAAATGAGAGTTCAATACTTCTGTTTCTTATGGAACAGTAAACTAGACCTTGCAAATATAGCTGCTTAAATTTAGAGCATCTGGACTGTGAAGGAATCTGTAGACCTCAGCTAGGTGACAGTAAGAAAATAGTAATAGTAGTTAATCTGTAAATGCTTCCAGGGAGTTCAGAAGATGTGTAAGTCCGCGGAGCAGCTGGTGAGTAGTGCTGTTTTTCTGATCTGAATCTCTGCAGACACTAGAGGAAGGACTATTCATCTAAGAAGCTGCCTCCTGTCTCAGACACACGTGGTCAGCCTTTGTGATAGCCTGAGAAAGAAGCAGGAACAGAAGGTATGTCTGTGGAGAAGTCATTCCTCTAATGGATATGAGGAGGAACTTTGTTTTTCTACCTACCCAAAAGACTGACAGGAAAAAGACAGAGTAACTGCTGAGCTGCTATGGAAAAAGAACAAAATAAACTATTCAGATGAGTCTCAAATGGGAATGCCATATACCCAAATACATAGAATTATAGAATTGGAAAAGACCTTCAGGATCATCTGGTCCAACCAACACCCTGCTATCAATGACACCCACTAAACCATGTCACTATGCACCATGTCCAACCTTTCCTTGAACACCCTCAAGGACGGTGGCGACTTGACCACTTCCCTGGGCAACCCGTTGCAATGCCTGACTGCTCCTTCTGAGAAGAAATATATCCTAATTGTTTTAATTGTTGAAGAGTAGGGACATGATATTTCCATTTTTCCACTCACCAGGGACATCACCCAAATGCCAGGACTTTTCAACTATGATGGAGGGACACTTGGCAACTACATCAACCAGTTCCCTCAGGACCCTGGTATTCTTGTCATCAGGTCCCACAGATTTGTACCTGTTTAGATTCATCAGGTGGTCTCAAACCTGCTCTTCACTTACAGTGGGTGGGACTTTGATTCCCCAGCCTCGATCTACAGGTTCAGGGAAATGAAAGACTTGGGAAGCCTGTCTGTCAGTGAAGACGGAGGCAAAGAAGTTGCTGAGTACCTCAGCCTTCTCTGTGTCTGTCATTACCAATTACTCAGATATAGAAACTCACTCCTAATATAAGAAATTAGCCACCCATAATCACTTAAACACTACTACTTTCATCCCTCAGTCTACTTTCACAAATGTTAAAGGTGCATGATGGCCCTCAGGGACTCCTCCTGTCACCCGAGTGCAGCAGCCTGAAGGAAGCTGGGTCCTCTCCTGTGCTCTTCCTCGAGGCTCTGTTCAGAAGGGGTGCCACCTCTCACATGAGGGCTGGCAGATGGGAAAGAAGCACTCACACAACCCCTGTGAATCAGCAACTGAGTTCTCTATTGCCAGGACATCCTGCAGGTGACATCCTCTGGACATCCTCTGTTGCTGTATGGCTGAGGGGGCAGCCCATTCCCTGTGTTGTTGCGGTGCCAGTGGTACTGCTGATATGTGTCTGTGGGCTGGGTGCCAGAGGTCCCTTGGGCACTGGTGTCTGCTGTGCCACAGGTGCTTTCCCTCTGCCCAAGACACTTCTCATTAGGTGCATTCCTTCTCGGTGTTTCCTCAGACTGCATTGCTGTCCTCACACCAAGGAGAGCTGCCGCTCACTTTGCTTCTTCTAGCCTAATTCCTGCCATGTACACTGGCTCTCAGAGAACCTAGTAGCTGAGCAAGTGGTGGGCCAGCTGCAGGGGACATGTTTTATAGGGCCTGGAGAAAAGGTGGGGCACTGGTGGCCACTGTGACCTCAGCAAGTCTCTGTGATGGAGAGGCCCACGCTTGGCCAAAGACAGCTGTGTTGGGAGTGGCCTGGAATATGCCCTCATGTGGAAGAAGGAGGAGTGTTGGGGGGTCTGAGGGCCCCTTTTCTGGGGCTGGGTCCCGCGGGGCCATTTGGCTTGCCAGAGAGAAAGGCTGTCCCTCAGCCACAGGGACTGCCCTCCACCTCCTATCCTGTGCCCTGGGTTTATTTTTAACACTGTTTTTTAGGTAATTAAAATTAATTTAAATAAAAGAACAGAAGCAAGGTGCATCTTCAGCCCTAATTCCCATGTGTGCTTTGTGCTCTGATAATTTCTTCCTCACTTTCTGAAAAATTTCTTCCTCACATCACATCTGAGCTAAATCTTCCTCCATTTGCTCAAAGCCATTATTCCTTGTTCCATCACTACACTCCCCGATGGAGTCCCTCTCCAGCTTTCTTTTAGGCCACTTTTATGGGTTAGGTTAGGTGGCAGAACTGCAGGAGCTTGCAAATTGCAGTCTTACCTACCTTGTTCCACATGTTCCACATGACGTTTTCCAGCTCAGGCTCTAGCCTCTCAACAGTATAACACAGAATCACAGAATCATTCAGTTTGGAAAAGACCTCCAAGATGGTCCAACCATCCCCCTACCGCCAATATCACCCACACCCACTAAACCATGTCCCTAAGCACCACATCCAGCCTTTCCTTGAACACTCCCAGGGGCAGTATCTATCATGATCCCCAACACCTTTTCTGTAAACATCACTTCCAGCGATCTGACTTCCAGAATCTACTAGTACATGAGATTTCTCCTCTTCAGGTATATTTGCTTTTGTTGAACTGCAGGATGTTCCTGTCAGCTCATTTCTCCAGCCTGCCATACTGAGATTATTCAATTTCCATAATGATTAAAATTTATTATTGCTCGAGTCACTGCAAAACACATGAATTGCTTAACATGCTTTAAAGCTCTCTCTTAATTACAAGAAGATGTCTTAAATGGGCTTCTAACATTTTACTGTTATTATATAAGATACATGAACATTAAGGCAGGTATCATCAGTCTTAAAGACTTATTTTGAAGAATTAATTTATTTAAGAAGTCTGTAAGAACTTGATCTCCAGAAGTAAAAAATATTTTTTGCCTCCAAAAATGCTAATAAGGATGGTTAATTCCTTGCTAGATAAGGCTAGGGCTAGCTTTGTGACTCAAGGTCACACAGGCTATGTACATTTGGAAGCACTGTGACATAATACGAATGTATCTACAGAGCAAAAAAGTTCATACAGTTGATCCATTGTTCACACTACTTGTATTTTGGAGGACTTTCCTTCAGATGAGGTCAAGTCCCACAGAGGCCCAATAGTGGCTGGAGAAAAAATAATGTAATCTCAAAACACATTTATCAGTTTAGATTCATCCATAAGGAACTGTGCTTGTGAAGTGCAGCTGCAACTGCTCTGTGACGTGCACCGAAGTGGAGTCTGTGAGGTTGGAAGGGACCTTAAAGACCACCCAGTTCCAACCCTCCTGCCATGTGCAGGGGCACCTCCCACCCCTTTGAGGTTGCAACCTTTGAGGTTGCTCAAAGCCCCATCCAACCTGGCCTTGAGCACCTCCAGGGATGGGGCATCCACAGCCTCTCTGGGCAGTCTGTGATCTCCAGACTGAACAACCCCAACTCCATCAGCCTGTCTTCATAGGAGAGGTGCTCCAGCCTCTTGATCATCTTTGTGGCCCTCCTCTGGACTCATTCTAATACCTTCATGTCTTTCTTATGCTGGGGGCCCCGGAACTGAACACAGTGCCCCAGGTGGGGTCCCATGAGAACAGAGCAGAGGGGAAGAATCACCTCCATCAACATGCTGGCCATGCTGCTTTTGATGCAGCCCAGGATACAGTTGGGCTTCCGGGCTGCAAGCACACATTGATGGCTCATGTTGAGTTTTTCTTCAAGAAACATCTTCAGTCTCAGTTTTGACATAGTCATGCCACCTCTTTTCCTTTTCTCCTCACATGATCATGCACTTAAAAAAGGTCATCTCTTTAAAACGCTGGGCTTGCTCCAACCTTTTAAAACATATTTGCTTCTGCTACCACCTTTCTGTATGATAGCCTAGTGGACAGAGCAGCTACTTGGGATGCAAATACTATAGTCTCCTCTCTTTCTCAGGGGTTTCAAACCCTCTTCATAAGTATTAAAGTACTGTAATATCATGCAGCAACTAAGAAAGGGCAGTTAAGAATTGCAGCATTAGACTTAATAGTTTTTCCCAATTAGCCTTGTTCTGCATGAAACTAAGGAAGAGGAGAAGCAAAGAACAGACACAGGTGGATACATGTGGGTACCTAAAGCAGTGACATGGTCCCTGAGATCTCAGCTGTATTTCCAAGCATCCTCAGGGGAATATTTTGAAGTTGCTTGCATGTGTGTAAAGGGAAGAAATGGTCTCATACAGCAGCAGAGAATGGAAAAGTAATAAAAAAATTAAATTAGATAAAATTAGTTTAAATAATGAGAAAGAATATAGAGGAGATGATCTCAGAGGCAGGTGCCCTTTTGAGAAAGTAGCTTTATTAGATTTTGATTTAATTTATTAAAGCTAGGTTGACAGTGTCCTTTTTTTAATACTGTGTGGAACATTAGCTTCTACTCCTGTTGGTGGACAATGACAAAAAGCAGGGCATCTAGCTCTGAGTGTGGTGTGAGGGAGGACCTTCAAGTTTTGTTCTGTTTTTCATCTTCTCTCCACATTTCGGCCCCATTTGACAGCTGATGCCTGCTAAATGGTCTTACTGCAGAAAAGCCCTAAAGCCTTCAAATTTTACAGTACCTCATGGCAGCTAACTTGAAAATAACCTCAACAACACAATGAAGATGTAGATTTGGTGCCTAAATGGTCAAAAAAGCAATTAAGAAATTACTTTTTTTTTGGTAGGTATTTTAGTTAGAAGTTTACAAGTGCTTCCAGTTGGTTTATATGTCATTTAGTTTCCTGTCTTCTTCAGTGGAAACTGAGAGACAACCTAAAGTTTATTCTATGCTAAAACCATGGATAATCTAAATGTTCTTTTTATCAAACCATATTTCTTGTTCTTTCTTAACTTAATTTATTTACAAGGTATGTTATAACAAGGAAGAAGTAGGGCCCCGTATTCCTAAACCTGAACGTTCAGAAGTGGGTATATTTAGAGATAGCAATACACCTGCACTAAATCCAAGCACTTCTTGCTGGCAAGATACACTGCATTAGGGGCTCTGCCCTGTTTCTCTCCTTTCTTTTTTTTTTTTTTTTTTTAACTTTCTCATCACTTCTAATACCATTTTATTCTTTGTAATGACTGGTGTATGAAGATGCATGTTAATGAAACTAGCAACTGTCAAAGTTAGATTTCCCTGTATGGATCTCTGCATTTCTCAGTGAGCCCACGTGAATTTGTGAATGTTGTAAAAAGAGGTTATCATAAACTAGCACTGGAAACTACTGAATCAGCCTATGTTGTCTGCTCATCTTTCTCTAGGTAAGTCCAAAATATTCCAGGGGCAGCCAAACCTTGGACCTCTAGATATCTACACAAGACTTCTACTTCCTACAGACTCATTCTCAGCACATCCTGCACTCCCTTTAAATGCAGCAGACAGAGGATGGAAAATGCTCCCTCCTACCCAGATTCAGGTATTCCTGGGATGGTATTCAGAATATATTCAAAAAATAGTGGATCTTAAGTTTATTGAAGAGTGTAACTGTTTTTTTTTTTTTTTTTTTTCTTTGTCTAATTTTCCACAGTTGTATTTTCTTCCTTGCCAGCTATCACCAGAGTTGGACTCTCATTAAAACTCCATTGAAACCTAATACATATTAGAAGCAGGATTAATTAATATCATCACTAATCTATTCACTCTTCAATGATTTCTGCAAACCTTCACTTCATATCATCCTGTGTGAAAATGAACCTCAACTGAAGAACTGCTAGCAGAATTTCTTCATCTTCTATAACGTTTGAACATATATTAATTTTGATGAAGCTGATTTATAGGACTCTTGATCTTGCTGCTCTACGTGATTTCAGATGCATAAATGGGGTTAAAAAAATAGCTTTAATCTTTTTTTTTTTTTTTTTTTTTTTTTAATGCTTTGTTTTTTTTTCCTCTCTTTAAAGAAAACTAGCTAAACACTACCCTGGAGCAGTCTGTCACTCTATCTTTCATTTTTTTTTTTTATTTATTTATTTAAAAAATAGCATCAGAACAGCTCAAATGTCTCTAAAGAAGATGATTATATTATTCTAAGCTATACACTGCTCTCATTTGTATTTCTAGTAATGGACAGCAACTTCAGTGATTTGACAGTTAACTTCAGATCGTCAAGGGTGCAGATGGGAAGAAAAACTGGGCTTTGTTTTTGAAAGGCACTTTTATTTTAATACACCTCTTTGTACTTTGTTCTACAATTCCATGACACAAACCACAGATTAGTCATTTAGTGCAATATAAATGCAAGATCTAAGATGTGCAGTGGATACATTGTCAGTCTCTCTTGTAATTTATTATTTACAACATGTTCTCATCCATCTGCAGCTGAAAAGTAGATCACTTTGTATTTTAATTTATTAAATAGTAGATTGTTACCTGTAAGGCCCATGCTCCAAGTACAAAGTAAAGCCTTTAATTGAAATATGTTCAGTGATCTCTGTGCAGTTGAAGTGCCTTGTCATAATTTAAAATGTTATTCTAGCTGGAAAGCTGGTGAATTAGCCAAATCAGACTTGAAATTAACCGTTTGGGTTTTTGGAACTAATATGAAAAAAATCATGAAAAGCTTGGAGTGAATATTTTTCCTTTTGGGAAGGAAAAAAAAAAAAAAAAACCAACAAAAAAAAACAATTTAGAGAGGTATTCTACAGTAGCAGTTTGTTCAGCACAATCATCAGTTAGACATTGACATGAAAAGAAAGAAAAAAAAAAGAAAAAGAAAGAAGTTACGTGTGTAATTTAGAACCTTTATCCTACGGCAAGAATTTGTATATTTTGCCTTGGCTGTCTTGACTGGAATTGTTAACTCTTTATTGATATAACAAAAAGGAATCAATTTCAGATCTTAATTTTTCCAAATGCATTGGGAAAGGGAAGGGAAGGGAAGGGAAGGGAAGGGAAGGGAAGGGAAGGGAAGGGAAGGGAAGGGAAGGGAAGGGAAGGGAAGGGAAGGGAAGGGAAGGGAAGGGAAGGGAAGGGAAGGGAAGGGAAGGGAAGGGAAGGGAAGGGAAGGGAAGGGAAGGGAAGGGAAAGAAGAGAAGAGAAGAGAAGAGAAGAGAAGAGAAGAGAAGAGAAGAGAAGAGAAGAGAAGAGAAGAGAAGAGAAGAGAAGAGAAGAGAAGAGAAGAGAAGAGAAGAGAAGAGAAGAGAAGAGAAGAGAAGAGAAGAGAAGAGAAGAGAAGAGAAGAGAAGAGAAGAGAAGAGAAGAGAAGAGAAGAGGAGAAGAGAAGAGAGAAGAGAAAAGAAAAAAGAAAAGAAAAGAAAAGAAAAGAAAAGAAAAGAAAAGAAAAGAAAAGAAAAGAAAAGAAAAGAAAAGAAAAGAAAAGAAAAGAAAAGAAAAGAAAAGAAAAGAAAAAAGAAAAAAATATTTTTGTTTTTCTTGATCACTGCTACTGTGAAAATGATTAGTGATAGCAAAATCTGGCATGTAGAGAGTTCTCACTGAAAAAAAAGACACGACACACGAAACAGCACCGTTTCTGCTTACTAAGCTCTTTAATTCCTTTAACTGCATTTTGTCTTATTTACCTGCACTATTCACGAATTGTTCTTTTATCGCATCTGACATATGTATAGTATACAGCAGAGAAAAGCTTCTGTCAGTGATCTTATCATTATGATCATAGGTATTGCTTTCAATGGGAAATGTTTAAATATTTTTAATGCTTGGGCTGTAGCCCCGACCCATAGACATGAAAAAAGTGGAGAAAAGTAGTGTCAATAACTTCTTCCAGCAAGCAATTCAGAGGATGGCTCTTTTGCCTTTTGTCCTAACACTTCTGAAAATGTGCTCATAAAAATGCCTTATTGTTCATTATGCTGATGCCAGGAAGGACAGTGTTAGACACTGTGCTGGGAGAAGGAAAAAAAAAGAAAAAAATATATATATTTTATATACATATAGTAAATAAATATATATATAATATATATATATATTTTTTTTTTTTCTTACAACGACAAGTTTTACAGAGCATTCACAATTTGTATGTCTCTCTCTCCTGAAAGAGGGAGCTTCACCAGCTTTCCAGTTCTGCATTTGTAGGTGTGCCATGTTGCTGAAAGGATCAGTCTTTTCTGTGACCAGAGAAACAAAAGGCAAGACTCCTTAGCCCCTTTAACAGTCATGCTTAGTACCATGCTTTCCTTTGCCCATTGAGTTTTTGACCTTCTGGCTGTGCAGTTCTTCCATCACTCACATCTGGAGCAACAATGCTGTGGTGACCACGTCCCTTTTAAGTTCATATTGAGAAGTATAGCCACATTAGTGTGGTTCTTCACCAAGCTACTTAAACATGCTTCTCACTTGTACCTAACTTGGGAAAATCTACACGAATGTCTCTGCAGTGTTCGAGAAAAGCAAAAGAAGGACCAGAAATCTGCCACAGCTCTCTCTGGAGCTTGACATATTTGTGGACATGTCAGAAGGAGAAAACCTGAATCTAGTGCAGGGCCCTAAGACAGATCAAGTGCCTGCCCTACATATGTTTTGGTACACTGGACTTAATGGCAACAGCTAGTGGTTGAGTGATAGTCTGTCACTATCTATGTAATCTAGTGATTATATAGTGAAAGATAATCACTCTCTTTAGATTGAAGAGTCTCTCCTCTGGAGCTACAACTGCAGCCACTGGCTAATTTAGCAGGTGGGCTGGATTCAGTCCTCTGAATAATCAGCGGAAAAATAAAGAAGGTACTCAGGTAGGACAAAATGGATTTTCCCTCTTGTCTCCTGTGGCAGAGTGATTCAGTGAGATCAGTTCCTATGTCAGGCAACTAAACAGATGAGCTGACTTGTATCTTCAGCTATTTCTTGGGTACTCATTTGAAGGGTACTCTTTATCTTATCATAGGTTGATGGCTGAGTTGAATGCACTCCCTATTGAGTCGGGACTCAAAAATAATATAAAAATTCAAAACCATTTGAATGGTTTGGAATCTCTTCCTTTAGAGGACTCTGATTTCCTCCTGTGGATGATGGATTCTTGTTTCAGGGAACATGTGTGTTAATATGAAAACTCTGCAGATAAAAACACTTCATGAAGAAAGTCCTCTGTGTCCAGCAGGTACATATCTGCAAATTCCCCTAATCTGCTTTGGTGGCAAACAGATTTCTTCTCTTCTTTGGTGATCTGTCCTAATGCTGACAGTGCTGCACATTTCACTGCTATCTGTTTAAACAGCTTGGCAGCCCACTGCACCACCTTTTTTTGCCCACCACTTTAATTGGTGCAGCTGCTGCCTTAGGGTGCTCTGCTAAATGGCACCAAGACAAATATAAACAGTCTGCAAACATGTGTTCAGTCTTGTCACCACTGTACTTCTCTTTATCTTGTCAGGAACCGAGTCTGCTTTCTGTATCAATTACACTCTCATTTAGATCAACATATATTTTATGCTTTCTTGTTGGATCATAGCACAAAGTATAAGGTATCATGTTTTATTTATGCTTTCATCAGCGTTTGCTTTTTTTTTTTTTTATTTATTTATTTATTTATTTTTTTTTTTATTTTTATTCCAGGGATCTTTCAGATACTTTGCTCCTCCTATTGCTCAGGCAATAAAACACTACAGTATCTTCTTTAGCTAATAGTTTGATATCTTCACATCTTTCAAATACAATAAATATAAAACTGAGACACAAATGTAAAAGCTTTTCAGAAGCTCTGCTGAAGCAGAATTATTTTATTCCACTTAAACCACTTGGAGCATTTTGCTGTCCTTCCCTGACACCATTTTTAATTTAGCCACAGAGCTGTAACACAAATATTTTGCCGTTTAAGAACTATAAAAGTTTCACTAGTTGGTCTTCATAGCAATTATGCATATCTGAAATTAAATCAGGCAACTACAGACACCAAACCATTGTATCACCTAAACAACTTAGACTAAGCTATTTTTAAATGCTTCCTCTGTCCTAAAATCTGCAATATTTGCTTAGATTCACAGTTAATTGCTCCTCTAATGCCACTGCCCTTAAGTCCTTGAGACCTTTCTTTCAGTGTATCTGTTTAACTGCAAGAGCCTTGCTTCTTCGATGTTTTTATATTTCTGAAATTACTACCCTTTACCCTGTAGTACATGGTCTTGCACTTTATGAAACTTCTATTATTGAAGGGAAAGAAAAGAGGCACAATCTGCATTTGAAATCAGTGCTGGGACCAGGTTTGTTTAAAAATGAATCCCTTCTGCTCTAGTACCCATGGCTGTATTTTGTTTGTAGTATAACAACAATCTCACATTTGCTACAGATCATGGTCTCTGCAGTGACTGACTTGCGCACCCACAGAGGACATCACTGCAGTTTTAGCCTCTCAATTCAGTAAGGGATGTTCCCAGTCCCCTGGCATAACCACAGTGCTTTACAGCTACATGTCCACCATGGATTAGCCAGGGCTCTGCTCCCCAAAGTATAGTGAGTTGAGCCACACTTTGTGCTGAAGCTGCCTGGAGCCAGCACTAGCGGCTGCTTCAGGCACAAAAGCTCAATCTGTAAATCTCTCACCTGTCACACTATTCTCTAACCCCTGCCAAGTGCCTTAAAAGTGGTCACTGTCATCTGATTGCCCCAGGTTAGACAGAGATGAGTATGGCTGTAACAGCCTGCTCAGGTGTGCTTGCCACAAGGGTGATTGAAGGAACTTTAATAGGCTTTCTGAAGACAAATCCCACATGGAAACCTACACAGGATCCTCCTGCATCATATGTCATCCCCTTTGCTGGACTCTGTGCTCTGCCAGATGATCTTCATTTAGCTTTTCCCCTGGAAAAGGCTGAGGAGGTACATACCCTGATGGACTGATAAGTGTTTATGTTCATTGGACCTCACTTTTGTCAGGGGAGTTGTTCACAGCTAAGACATACAGGAGCATTTCTGTGCTTCTGTGAACATCTCTCATGTTGAATAATGAATTAAATGTTGTCTAGCATGTGACAACATCCGAACCACCCCAGTCTGGGTGTTTCCTCCAAGCTATGTTTCTTATTGTTTCTTGAAAACACTGATTTAGGCCAGGCGCAGTCTTTGATTGAGTTTTACAGGGCCCAGTATGCCAAGGTCTTGATACATGACTAAAGCACTTTGGCATTACTAGAGTAATAATAACAAATTGTTCAGTAAAGCAATCTTGGCACCTCCCTGTAAAGCATTTCATTGTAATTCCAGTCCAAAACAGGGTAACAGATTAGAGTTTTTTTTGAGTGTCAGACTACGTTATGTAGCACTCAGTCCACATCATGCTCACATCCCACCCACAACCCCGTTACTCTCTCACAAAATCTTACTATGCTGTATGGAGACAGTAGGATTCCTCCCACAATTACTCCTCCCGAATATCAGGACCTGTTTAGGCCCCTGCTGAGCAGGCAGTGCAATGGCCCTTTTCCCCCCATTCAGTTAGCTCCTTTCCCACGTATGCAATGCCATCACGAGTACCAGGCTGGTCAGAGAAAAACAGATAATAAAGGGCACCACTCATGTATAAGAAAACATCCACTTATGTTAGCAACCTAAAACAATCCCAGTATCTCAAAGTATGTTCACCTTCACCCATGCAGCTCAGCGAGGCACCACCAGCACAGGGCACCATTGCAGCACCAGTTTAGAGCACCACTCACAAGAGTTCCCTCAGGAATTCTCTGCAGTTCTTCCATCATGTTGGAACAACAGGTAAATCCTGATGTTTGGTAACCTCTTTTTGTACATATGTAATGCTTGTAAGATACAGTCTATTCCCTGTTGTCTCCCTTTCTTTCTCAGATAAGAGCTGTCACCCTTACTGTCCTAAAGAATGTGGCACTGGGCTGGAACTGGTGAATGAACATGTTCTAATTTGTAAGATCATCCAGTATTCAAGCTCACTCCTTTCATTCTGCCAATGTGTGTGCCCATATTGTAGGAGAATGACAACCCTTTCTTTTTCCCTTTACAACTAGGAGCAAAGCAGAAATTTCCAAAAAGACTGTATCCCTTTATCTCCACTGATCTTAATACTTGGGCAGTTCTTTCTGATTTTCAATCATTAAATAGTCCAAGAATCTACCTTGGACTACCTTGGAAGTATGGCAAAGAGTTCAGCCTTATACTCCCCTAGACTCTACTCCCAGCACAGAAGAAAAAGAGATGCAGAGCATTTTAGAATCAGCTGTACCCAAAGGTGGTAATAGCCTAGAATTGTAAACTTTTAGTTAAGCTTGTGGATAAAACACCTCAGATGAGGTATCTGTATACATGGAAACCTGTGAGCTGGGTACCTAAGCTCCATTGTAATCAACAGAGATTTAGGAGCTCTGTACAGTTGGCTTATGCATGGATAACCATCACTGGTCCTTTGAGATGCTCTAGGATGTACTGTGTGGCCTCCACCTGCAGGTCCAGAAAGCCCTAAGTCACCCATAGATACAGCATCATATCTGCCATGCCTGATATTGTAAGATATCTTAGGAAGAGTCGAACACCACTTGATGTCTAAGTTTCAGCAGAAAAATCAAGTTTCTAGATCTCCATGGGCTATAATAGAGTAAAAGCATCTAACTCACAGACATCTAGATGCCTTGTTCTACAGGCTCAATTTCATTGAATGATAGCTATGGTCCTAGTATTTTCTAGACAATATGAAAATAACATAAGCTGTATAATTTTGAAGACCAAGGAGTTTGAAGCATTTTTTTTTTCCCTAACTTACTCTTGGAATCAATGTATACAGAAACTTTGAGTTGAGCGGGTTATTCTTCAGCCTTAACATTTAAGCTGTGCATATGGTAGGTTTGCCTTGACATCCTGGGAAAACTGTCTCTCTTCTCAAAGAGAGTCTTCTTTTTCTCTCATCCAGAAGACAGGGAGTCTTGGTGGTATGCTGTAAAATCAAGGGGCCTTTCATTTTGTTATGTTTTTCTTCTCTCCTCAACCTGCAATAGTATATCAAACAGAGGTTTTCTCTGTACAGCCTGAGTGCTCAGAATATTTCACTACTGCTTTCTCCATTTCGCCCAGAAGGGAACCTGAAATCCACGGAAAAAGATCTGACCGAATACCTCATATTGATTTTCACTTCTCTTGACTTGTAGATGACATTTTCTTCCACGGGTCTGCACATCTTTTATGCATATATCTCTTTTCATGTAAAGTCCTGTATTCTGTGGTCCTTGAGGCAGATCAGAACCCATGAGGGAATGTTTTTGTCCAGTTTCCTTTTTTTTTTTTTTTTTTTTTTTTTGATTGCTAGCCCATTGTATGCAGTAAAGTACGAAATTTATTTTTGCACATGAATCTTCCTTCTGTGATAAAATGCTTACACCCAGTTCAGTGCCAGTTAATGATAGGCCATTTATAAATTAATTGAAGTGTTGAAATGGATAATTTATACTTAGACTAAACAGGTTTGAGTAAATGTTTTAGACTTTTCAAGGTTCTTATACATATTTCAGCTAAGAATAAAAGGCTTCCTCTGTTTTCATCACATCAGGTCAACTCTTCTTTCAAAAGGCTAATCGTTCCATGACTTAGACTTTGCATAAAAAGGAATTCTGAACAAATCACATTCTTGCTCAGGTATTTCCCCACAGACTTGCCCTGTTTTGGGGACCTCCTCAAAGGCATTAAGTTATTGGATTCACAAGGTGAATGAGGTACAGAGCTCCTGCTTCTACCCTAACTCCAGTAACCCTTAAATAACGTATCACCTCCAGAATGAGAACCCTTTGTCTCTGCCGTCACAGATCCTGATACCTGAATGATGGTGAGATGCTAAATAGAAGTTTTACTTTCATTTAGAAATAGAGAGTTACATGCTAGCCTGGAGGAGGTACATAAACCAATTACTGGGGTGGAAAGCTTGTCAATGACTTATTGTTTTTCACAGATCACAGACTGTTCCAGCTATATAATGTTGGCTCTGGTGGTCAATGAAAGATAGACAGGGATCTCTGATATTTTTGGGAAGACTCTAGATCAATTTTATGTTTGCAGGGAGCAGTGACATATGAGCTACCATGAATAGCACTAGGGCTGCTACAAACTCCCAGCCAGCTGGTGGCAAGGTGGCCGAGCCAGATCTTCTTCCCAGCAGCCTGTGTAACTCCAGCACGCTGCTGTCATTAATGTTGTTCATTAGTTCAACAGGCAGTGTGGCCATGGGGAAGGGGAAAGGGACTGAGACGCTTCTTAGCATAATCTTCTTCTTTGACTATTGCTTCACTTTCTTTTTACCTTTTCCTAAATTTTATCCATCGAATTTTGCTTATTTTATTTCTTGCAAACTTGGGTGCCTACAAGCAGATACCTCCCTGTACATATAATGCTCTGCAGTCTCCATGGGTCACTTCTCACAATATGACCCTTCATTTCTGTGCGTTATCCTTCATCTCCATATAACAGGGTAATGCCATTTAAATATTATGTAGATAGGGATCTCACAACCAAGCAATTCATCTACTTGCATAAATCCATAAACTCACTGAAATGATAGCTATTGGAAATTTTCAGTACCTGTCACTTCTCTTGATGTTAACAGTCAGAGTTCACAAATATTGGTAGCCAGCGAGCCAGACGTCGTCATGGGGGAGGAAAAGCCCATAGAGAACCCCCTGAGTTTTTACACACTTTAGTCTTACTCTTCCTGGAGCAATGGCAGCTTCCATGGCCTCAGAAGAAAACACCAAAGTCTGACCGTGTCTGAATGAATGTAAATACAAACAGAAATGTCAGAGGTGAAAACAGCGTCCTGGGATTTCTGTTTTTGTCTGAGAAAAAGTAAATGGTCAACGAAAGGGCCTTTGTCCAAAGAGGTAGAAATGATCAAGAAGGAGGATACAGATGACTTTGGCAAGAGGAGAAGAGCAGGAGAGGAGAGAGAGCTGTTCTTTCTTCCGCTTCTATTACCTATTTTCTTCTTCCACCTTCATCCTTTCAACAGTTCCCTTCTACTGCTACCCCATTGTCTTTTCCTTCATTGCTTCATGCTCCCTGTCCCGTACTTCCAATACCTTCCAGTATCCACGCAGTCCAGCAGAGCATCTGGAGGGGAGAGGGAGAACACGGGCATCAACCTCCAGCCCTCACAGTGCCACCACTGCCATGCATGGGTGCAACCACACTGCTGCAGGGCTGGATCAGTGCAGTGAGCCTCCCACAGAGGCTGGGGAGGGCTGGTGAAAGGGCAGGGGGCTCTCTGCATGGGACTGCAGTGAGTGGCACTGCTCAGGAGCTGGCCTGTCTCTCTCTCTTTGGGCCTGTCAACTCGTCTGAGCTATGGGTGCTTTGTGGGGTTATTTTGCATTGCCTTTGTGGGGTGCTCACAGTGCTTGAGCCCGCCAGTAGCGTCCCAGGCCTCCACCGTGCACCACCCTAACACAAAACAGCACCTTCCCCTTTGGGGGCAGCCCCCAACCGCCCCATCACCCCTCCCACATCCAACCCCCACCGCCCCCCATTTCATGGTGCCGGCTGCGCCAACCACCTCTACCACCCCAACCCCAGCACCGCGACCGCACCTTGGGGGCAGGACACAAAGCCCAGCCACCCCCGGGGTGCCCGGCACCCCTGGCGGGGACCCCTCGCCCCCATCCCTGCCGCACGTGGGTACGTGCCGGCGCTGCGGGCCGGGGGGGCAGCGCGGCTCCTCCTCCCCGGGCGCCCGGCGGCGACTGGGCGCCGAGGCTGCGGCGGGCGGGCGGGGGGCGGCGGTGGCAGCGGCCTCCAGCGGGGCCGGGGGGCGGCGGGGAGGGGGCTGCGGGCGGGGTCGGCGCCCGGAGAAGGGCGGCAGGCGGTGTCTCCGCCCGAAGAAGAAGCCGGGCTTCGCCGGGGGCCGGCGGTGCGCTCTCCCGCCGCGGGGCCGCACAATGGCAGGCGCTCAGTAGGATGGATCCTGCCGTGGCTTTTGTTCTGCGGATCCACCCATCCTCCTAGCAGTCAAGTGCCAGGCTATGGTTTTCTCCTCGGGGATCTCTCCGCCGCGTTTTGCCGGCGTCTCCGGTGAGGGTTTGGCCTCGGCTGGGATTTCGCTACCTTACTTTTCGTTTGGCTTCGCGCTGAAAAAGGGGATTTTTCTTATTTTTATTATTTATTTTTCCCTCTCCCTCTCTCTCTTTCCACGCTTTTGGTTATAATCCAATGTTGATCTAGGGGGAATAACCATTCAGCCTGGCTGAAAAAAGCATCCATTGAAAAGTCTCAAAGAAATATACCACGTGAGGAAAAAAAAAAAAAAAAAACTGGGAGAAGATCGGAATATAATCATTTTTTCTATGATAAAACTGGTGCCCCTCTTCAGGAGAACTGGTCTCAATTTATTATTATGCAACCACAAGGATCTCTTCTTTCTCAGGGTGTATAAGCTGCTGGATTGCTTTTCGCCCAAATCAATGTGGTTTCTTTGGAACATTTTCAGCAAAGGATCGCATATGCTGCAGTGTCTTTGTGGCAAGAGTCTTAAGAAAAACAAGAACCAAACTGGTAAGCAATCCATTGCACTGCGTTGTTTTTCTTTTATGCTACCCTGTCTGTTGCTCGCCGAGGTAGATCTGCAATCCTGCTGAGGGGAGAAGGGGGAAATGTAACGAGGCCGGCACGGACATGCATGTGCATACGTGTATGAATAAGCAAGGAGCAGCACGGATTAGCTTCAGCCCCTGTCACCACGGAGGAAAAAGATAATCCAAGGCGACCCTATAGTCCGTTCCGCATCTCCTAGTTGCCGTGCGCTATTTCCGAGGAGGAAACTTTGTTCTCACTGCCCTTTCCGAGGGGCGGCCGGTAGCGCCCACCCTCCCGGCTCCCGGGGGCGAGCCCCCCGGGCACTGCCCCTGTGGGGCGCCCGCTGCGGGGCCGAGCAGCGCGGCCCCGCCGTGCCCGTGCGAGCCGGCCCCGCTGCGGTGGGCGAGCGGCTGCGGGGCTCCGGTCCTGCCCCGCACTTTGTGCTCAGCTCGCCATAAGTCGCCCCCTCCACACCCACCCGCCTCGTCCGGTTTTGCCCAAGCCGAGCCCGGCACCCCCCGCCCCCGGATGGCGAAAGGAGGGGGGGGGGGTCCCTGCTTATTACTCCCCCTCCCTCCGCCGGGACTTCAAGCCAGGGATGTGGAGGGGGCGTGTGTGGGGGGCATGGACCGGGGGTGGCCGCTCGCCCGGGGTTTGTGCCCTAGACGGCAGCCGAGCACGGCAGCAGCACGGCCGGGGTGGCTGCGCCTCCTCCGGGATGCCCCCTCCGTGCACACCCGCCGGGGGCCGTGCCGTGCTTCTCCATTTCTGCCTTGCTGCCGGCATCATGCGCTTCCCTTCAGCCCGGCTCTGACAGGGAAACTTGCGGTGCATTACATAAGAAATGTAAATGCGGGTGCCCCGGGCCGCCCGGCCCCGGGGAGAGAGGGGGGGTCACGGCTGCCGCTGTTGCATCCCTCCGGCTCCGGGCGTCCGGCTCGGAGGGAGGGGAGGGCTGCTTTTCGGGGAAATACCGGCCCTCCTTGCCTAACCCCCCCAAGCCTCGGTCCCCCCCCTTCCTCCCTGCTCGCTCCCCCGGCCAGCGGGTTGTCTGCAAGCACTTCGTGCCGGGGGAGGCGAGAGCTGCCGGAGCCCGGGCTGCGTGGGGAGGGATGCTCTGCGTGTGCGTGTGTGCCGGCTGCCCTGCAGTGGCAGCTCCCGAGCAGGAGGCTCCTGACGCTGGCACTGCAGTGTAGTAGATCATAGGCTCTCCTCGCCTCTCTGACACCCCAACACCGCCAAGCAGCAGCCCCGGCAGCCCGCACCCCTCTGCTCCCCGGCCAGCCGGGGGCCGGACCCCGCTTTGCCCGGCTCGCAAAGGTGCGGGGAGTCGCGGTGGGCACCTCGGCGGATTTTTTGTGCCCCCCCCGTTCTCCCCGCTCCTGCTTTGCCAGCTCGGCTCCCCCCTTCCCTCCCCGTCGCTGCAGCAAAGAGCAGCCACTTCTCAGCATACCAAAGAAGCCGAAATGCCCCGCTGGGGGCTGGGAAGCGGCCGCAGCCTCCTGCAGGCCGCCCCCGGCTTCCCTCGCCCCTTCCCTCTGCACCGAGACGCCCCCCCCCGGGCCGGGGGCAACTCAAAGCTCCTTGCACCCTGCTCGGGGCAGGGGCAGCCTCGCAGCCCTCAGGGACGGCGCCTGCCCCTGCCCGGCCCCGGCCGTGCTTGAAGGGGCCGTGACCGCAATGGGGGGGGGGGGGGCTTCAGGGGGAGAAACGGAGCCCGCTGCCGCCCTACGGGGGGGCCCGCACCAACACCGCCGTGCCCTGAGCGAGAGGCGATGCTGATGCTCCTGGGAAGGGTTTTGGGAGCGGAGGTGGTTTCTAGACCTTTCAGTTAGCAGCCCCGGGGGGTGTGGAGAGGCGTCACACCCCCCCTCTACACCCCCAGGCCCCCAAAAGGGTGGGCTGGTGGCAAACTGCACCTGAAGCCGAGAGGCGGCTCTGGGGGTGTCGGGGCTGGTGGCCCCCCGGCCGGGGTCGTGGTTCCCTCCGTCCAGCCGCTGTCCCATCTTCCCCCCGGAGGAGGAGACACCCTGGTCCCTAAATCGCGGCTCCGGGCAGCGCTGAACGGCGACTGCTCGCAAGAACCGGGCCGAGTAAGGGGGTCTTGGGGTACCGGGGGCAAATCACCTCCAGCTGCCGTGCGATGCCCGCAGCAGAGCGGGGAGACGGGGCCGCGACGCCCCCCGGGGGGGGGCTCCCTTTCCTGCCACCACCCCTCTCCTTCGCCCGCAAAACTTTTTAGGATCGGCGGGGCTCTTCGCTCTCCAAAAGGCTGCAACATGGGCGAGCAGCCGCTGCTGAGCCAGCCAAGGGGAAAAGCGGGCAGGTTGGGCAGCTGAGATTTCAGTTCGTTCAGTTACTTGCGGCCTGATGGCATTTATTTATTTATTTATTTCTGTATGGGTCCCTCACAACAGCTGGTCTCTTTCCAAAAACGGGTTTCCAAACGTTCTTTGCTTTGCATTTCCACCCCGTGGCTGGCTTCAGCCCTCTCCCCCCTGTGCTGACCTCCTCCGGGGCTTGCCTGCTGTCTCCGGGGGGGGTTCCTGGCACAGGACAGGGTCCGGAACCAGGGTGAGAGGGGCAGGAGGGATGGGGAGCCCCGCGGGAGGTGTCAGAGCTCTGGCAGGGTTGCGGCAGGAAGCTTTGGTTTGTCTGTCGTAGAAATGCATCTGGCTGAATGCAGTGTTTCAGGTCCGAGATCCTGGAAAGAGGAGTAGCCTGTGAGCACTACAGTTGTTTACCTCTTTATGTTTCTTCATAAGGAGGAAAACTTTGAGGAACCGTAGGTGTGGCTTTGCTGGCACTGATTGACTTTTTTGTTTTCTTCCTGGAGTTTAATAATACACACACAAAGCGATGAAGCCCTGTGTAGCTTCAGCGTCCTGCCCAGCATGAAAATATTTCCGTGTTAGGTTCCCTGGGCCTCACTTGCAGGTGTAATTACTCCCACCTAACTCAGCCACTATGGCTTGTCACACACACACACAGGACTTCACAAAGTGTGGGACTAAAGGAACACTTTCTCAGAAAGAGTTAAACATTGCTTGAAACCACAGGGCCTGTAACGGTGAGATGCCATCCTGGTGGCTTGCCCCTGTGGCTCTGCATAGTGCATGTTCTAGTGAATGGCTAAGTTTTCAGGAGAATTTGGGGCTTGGGAGGATATGGGGAAGGTGAGTACCCCTGGGTGTTTTTTTAAGGCAAATACAGGAAGTGACTAACATTTTTTACCAGGTGACAGCTGCTAGGTTGCCCATGGGAGATGGGATATTTCGCTGGGGTACGAGATGCCCCCATCGCTATCACATTTCACTCCTGGTGGCAGCCCAGCAGGCAGAGGATGTATCGCATTTCCTCTCCGTTTACCTCCAAGGAGAGGCATCTCTCCAACTTAGTCAGGGGTGTTGACAGGAGAGTAGATGGAAATTGGCATTACTATAAATATATTGCTGATAGAGGAATTTAGTTTCTGTTAGTATCAATCCTGGATCAATCTCAAGCACAAAACCTATTTAAAAAGAAGAACATCTGACATGCGAGTGGTGTCTAAACTGGGATCTCCGTATAATCCCCATAAAGCAGTCAGGCTGCTCCTTCATGGTCACTTATCATCTTGAAAAAGTTTCCGAGCATAGTCATGCGAGACTGAATCTGTTTAAAACAGCAACTTGGGTCCTGCTCATAAAATATATAGTGTGAGTCATTATCTGAATTTGAAACAAATTGGGGCCACCCGCTGCGTTTCTTACTCATGGAAAACAAACCTCCCACCGAAAGGCAAAGGACCCCAGTAAGAGCTGTGGGATTGGGTCCTTGGAGTTTCTTTCAAGTAGGTCTGAAAAGCATCTCTGACTGCCTAAATACCGTAATTCCTGTGCTGTTATTAGAGCCACGGTGTGTTTCTCTCACTCAGATGTAAAATTGCCTATTTACATGTATCTCACCTACTGAAGTTTTGTCCTCTATGGAATACATTTTGTGAATTTATACAAATTTGATTATTGTTGAGCAAATTAGATTGCATGTTCTACTTGTTAAGGGGTGAAATTTATGCCTGCTCATGAATCTCCCTACTGTGATAAAATGCTTATACCTCAATGTTCAATGTCTGCTAATGATAGGCCATTTATAAATGAATTCAAATATACGAAGGATGATTTAGACTTGGAGAAAATATGAAAAATACATTTACAGAAATAATTGGTTTAAATGTTTATGTGTATGCCATTTTCCTTTAAGAGTGATGTTTATTCTACTTATCTACTTAGATTATGTTAAGTATATTAATTTTGAGCTAAAATCCCCATTGACTTCAAATTCAGGTAAGGAGTGATTTAGACATTCAGAATTTGTCCCTTTCTTTGCAAAGATTTTCCGTCCTGTAAATGTCTATAAAAATGTAGTTTGGAGAGGAGAGAGCTGCTTGAAACTGTAAAGCAGTTTTTCAAGAGGACTTGATGAAAATTAAGGAAAGAAGCAGCTGGGCACTACAGCAACCGTGGGATGGTATTTTGTGGTTTATGGGGTCACTATTGAAATTTCTCTGTAATTGTAGAGTGAGATGCTGCAAGTGTAGAAGGTGGTTGGACAAATGAAGTGGTTGTGTGCAAGCTAAACTGTGCTGAATATTCACAGAAATTAGCCAAATGAGATTGTGAGTGCTGAGTCCTAGTAGAGCAGGTTTCATGCAGCCAGGGCTGGTCTTGGGTTCGTTTTGGGTCCATTTCTATATCTAATTCTGTTTAAGATCTCCCTTGGGATTTTGAACACACTATTACTGCCCTATGTCTTGTTTGCTGGCTTGTTAAAAATTACAGACCTGACCAACATTGCAAAAGCATGCTGCTGATATATTTTTTTTTCTCTGTGTTTCAGTGAATGATAGCTTTTTAAAGACAAATTAGTAGTTCACTAAACAATTTACTTATTAACAAAACAACAAATGCTTTTAAATTTGGAAAATCTCTGTTGTGGGGAAAGAATAAACAAACAAACAAAAAACCAAACCTGTTTTGGTGCAACACAAGACTTGAACAATTAAACCACCTGAGATCTACTTGCCACTGCATGGCAAGACTGTATTCAACAGACAGACAGTGTACCTGGAAATAAACTTTGCAGGACTGGGACCATGTTTTAGTTGAGAAAGAGCCAGCATCTTGCACAGAGCATGTTTCAACTGTCAGAACAAACCAAGTGGGTGCGAGGAAAATACTTTTTCTTGGAGGCCACGTGATGAAATGCTCAAAGGAGTATATTCATCTTCAGACTGAATATTTCAAAAATTATTTATCATCTTCTTAAAGTGGATTCTGAGAGGTTCTGAACCACTCAAAAGTACTGAAAATTATAGTTGCAAGGGGAATTGATGGTGTTTGGCACCATGATGGACTGAACTCACAGTGAACAAAACATATTTAAGGGATGTGTCCTTTTGAATATACTCTGTGCCAAAGATAAATAACCAGCAAAACTGTTGTTCAGATAAGGAATCCATTGTCTTTGAAAGGGATCTTTTTGATGGCAAACCCTCCAAAATCATTAAGTGAAAGGCTTTTAATGGATAAATGTAATGCAGGCTTTGTGTGTCTGTAGCATACTCTGTTGTAAGCACTCCCATTAAGTAGTAGCAAGAGAAGTAAATAGTTGCTGATGAGACAGCACTAAGAAGTCAGAATAATAATATCTGTAGTAAATTCAATGCACAAGTCAGAATAATAACACCTGCAGTAAATGGACTAGTCTAGGTAACATATCGTGTAGAACATAAAAAAAATTAATAGTTTGGGAGTTAATATTGGATAGTTCTGTGTGGTAAATAACAATAAATGGATCTCAGCTGATAGCAGAAATCGGTAGTGTAATTTTGATGTCCTTATCCTGTGTTTTCGTTCTGACACCTGCTTATTTTACTTTTAGCTGGAAACAGCATGAGGATTTCCACTGAACAAGTTTAATGTTTGCATACAGAAGGTAGTATCTTGGAAATCATTTGGCTTGATTCGGTGGCACTAAAGTTAACCAGGTCTCAGAAGGCAGTATAATTATACCAGGGTTAAACATTTTAATTTATCTGAAATTATATTCATTTTTGCTGGCAAACAATGATCCGAAATAAGCTGTAATCCCATACAAAAGATTTGTTTTAAGGAGTTTCCAGAAAGGTCTCATACAGGAATAGACTTTGCTGTTCCCTGCAAATTCATCGCGTCATCATTTTTTTTTTCATGCAACTTTCTAATTTGGAAAGATAAGAAAAGGATGAGGATGCAGAAAGTGTGTGACTAGTGCCTCAGCTGTTGAACATATCGTATCCTGTCTCTAGCACTGGGCAGTAGGTGGAGTTAAAAAAAAAAAAGAAACAAGGCAAATCTATGTTTGATCCTTCTCCTAATCTATCCACTCAGTTTTCAGTTATTACCAGACTATCAGAGATCTCTTTATTCAGGCGTCTGCATTTATTAGCCTCTAAAGGAGCTTGTCAAAGAGCATTTCTACTTTGGTCTTCAAAAACTTTTGTGGCAGTGAGCTCCAAGTAATGATGTATGGAAGGGGTGTGTGAAGGGATTTGTACTTTCTGTGGGTGCTCCTTTGCTTGACTTCTGTTGAAAATCAGAAGCTAACAACACTATTGCCACTTCATGTTCATGATCATTGAACTTTTCAGTAATTATTTTTCAGGGGTATCTCATCTGTAAGGTGAAGAGCACTTCCCTTATGGTTCCTTCTCCTTCCTTGAATGGTCAGAAAAATACTCAGCATTTCTATCATCTCAGTTCCCACGCAGTGTAACTTGCCTTTGCTGAGGGTATAAGATGTCTCTGGCTTTGAAGGACGAAGATGAAGCAGCAGCTGACACATGCCTTTGCATGAGGAAACTGCCTCTTTGGTCCTGCTGAAGCCAGTGGAGGCTTTTGCTTGTGTGTGGAGGTGTCTGCAGAGCATTGCCCATGGTTTCACCACAGCCCAGAAGCTCACAGAGCCACAGCACAGTGAGGAAGATGGAGTCCAGCACTGACAAGTGGCTTCTGCTTTCATCCAGCTAGAAGGAGTTCATTCCTATATATTTTCTAGGCTATGGGATTCAGAAGTGTCTCCTGCAAAGGTCATGTTTTCACAAAGTCCTTTCTCTGGAGGGGGATATTGCTGCCTTGAACAAGCTTTTAAAGAAGTAAGCTCTACTGTCACTGAGAACTAGAATTTATACCACTGTTAAATGGTTTGAGCAGGAGAGAGAGCTTGCACATAAGATCAGATACTTCTGTTTACATATAAATCTCATGGTTCTCAGCAATGCTAGCAAAGGAAATTAGAAGAATTTAATTGTCCTTTAGTGAGGTTTTGAGTTTAAAATGTTAATTTAAAGAAAACAAGTTTGCCAGACTTGTTACTCTTTCAGTAAATGCATTTCTAAGCATGTCTTGCTATATTTAAACAAAACTCCCAGATAACAGGTTCCTGTCAGAGAAGTGCATTATGGAGCACTGCAGTTGCCTGGTAGTTTTCTACACATATCATTTATTGCTAAGATAGGTAAATTTACAGACACTGAATGGCATGACCAGGATCTAACAGTGCAAAACATAGTGGAAAACACAGAAAAAGGTATGGAAAAAATATAGTGTAAGTAACTGCTTAAAAAAAGCAGTGAAATCATTAGTATAGAAGTAAACAATAAAATAGATTGTCCTATCAGGAATATCTTGATAAGAGTTAAATTAATGGTAGTACTTATTAAATCATAGGGCTAATGATATGAGAAACCACTTTACAGTTCAGATATTCTTGCAACTAGAAACTTCATGTAGATACCTGCACTACTAATAGTCTCCAAGAAACAACCTAAACATGATTTAGACAGATTATCCCACTAAGAGATCAGCACAAGATCTCAGATGTGAATTAACTTTAGGCTATCTAAAACCCAGGTGTTATTTTGTCGCTTGAACTCTTTAAGCTTTTACTAAAATCCGTGTTTTTAAATGGCATTAACAGTTGCATTAAAATCTGTAAAGTCTTGTGTCCCCCAGGGATTTCCTCCTGGAACCGATGCTTTGTCCCCATGTGAAGGTGACTTTCTGTCTCAATAAGCAGGGTTATACAGACTTCCAGCACCCAAAACATTTTCTAATCTCCTGGCTTTACTGGGACCTGTTTTATAACCATGAATCTGATCTTGGGCCATCACAGACACCATGTCTTCCATAATAGCATCTTGCATCTCAGTTCTTCCACCTGTTCTCTGGGTTAGGATCTGTGAGGAAAATTAGCCCTTAATTATAATTCTTTCTGATGTTTTAAAGTTCTTTCCACTTTGAATAATTAGCTAGTGGCAGTGAGCAGAGCTATCTTACAGGTTATTACTGAAGTAATAGATATTTATGATGGATGAAGGGTAGGCTGATGAACTATCCTTGTTTATTGGACACGAGCAGTATGAATGATTGGTTTCCCTATTGCTGCTAATTTATGATAGCAGAACAGTAGCAGAAGTACATAAATGTAGAGGCAGCAAAGCAACTGTGATTGATTAGGAAAGGACAGTAAAATCAGCAGGAAGAGTCAGAAAACTCAAGAACAAATGCTACCCCTTTCTATTGTCTTGGGGACAGTTTGAGCATATTGTTTGAGGGTAAAATGCTTTATACGTGATTCTGCAGTTAAAGCAGGACAACTCAGCTTCCAGGAATATTTTCTGGATAATATTGCTGACCTCTTCTTACTTGACCTGGTACAGAGTAGTTTTTGGGGCCTGGCTGTGCTTGTTCACATGGGTGCCATGTGTCTCCTAGAAGATTGTGACTGTGGTACCCTACTAAAGCTGCTCCCAAGAGTTCCCAGAGAATTGCAAATCCTTTGTGGGTGCAAGACATGCCATGTATGTCTATATCTTCAGCAGGGTACAGACAGAATGAACTTGTAGTCTGGGTTCTGCTTACCTTTGATTCACCTTTGATTAACCTTGTTCACCTTTAATTGAGTTCACTTTTGATGGTCCAGTTCAGAGACATTATTGTATGAGAAAATTACAATATTCCACTTCAGTGCAACATACTTTAGGGTTCCTGCTGACTAGGGAGATTTGTGACAAAACAGGTGACTATATGCATTATTTCTCCCCGTGTCTTGAAGTATTAAGCTCTGTCTACTTGCAAAAAAAATTTGAAACATGTTGAAGATGAGTTCTCTCACCTTTGAAACTTGTATCATTAACTTTTTTTTTTTTTTTTTTTTTTTTCCCATGGAACAGCACCTAAAAACAATATAGGATTGTTTTACAGCAAATATGTCATTATGTAGTATATGTGTTGAAGACTTTTTTTTTTTTTTTTTGAAGAAGAAGCCTGTATTTTGTTTTTGATCTAGACTTTAAACCCTGATAATATTTGTGGAGTTGTGGAAGTGTAAGGGAAAAAAGAAAAAAAAAAAAAAAAGCTTTTGTAGCTTCCTAGACAATATCTATCTGGGTAAAATCAATGAGTTTAATCATGGTTGGAGGAATGTGTGCCAAAGAACTAGGAATGGAGTCACTGTGATTTTATGTTCTGCTGTCTTTCCTAATTTCAGTTTGTCTTTGCAGTTTATAAGAGATGATATATCTGGGGTCCTACTGACATGAAGTGGAGGTGAGTCCTGAGATTTGTGAGCCACAGAAGATATTCTCTCCTCATTGAAGGTTTTCAGAGAAAGATTATCTTTGAAGACTTTGGCTGTCTGAGCACTGTCAAAGCACGCACATCAATTTTGAACATTGCCATACACCACTGAGGAAAATACAATACAAAGAGTTCCTCAAGATGCCTAATTAGACATGGTGCTCTTAAAAGCAAAACAAAACAAAAACAAAAACTGTAAGCACAATGAGAAAAAATAATTGAACCTAAAGATGTACGAATAGAATAGTAGTTTATCTACTTAATTTTATGGCCTCTTAAATGCTGGATCAGAAATATTTTATCCCTGTTGTGCCAGCTGCCTCCAGAATGAAAGAGGAGGTAGCAGTCTGGGACCTTATAACCAGAGCAGAAGTAAATTATAAGTTGTGCAGGTTAGGTTAAAACCTTTTAACAAAATATGGGGAAAAATGGCAAGATGAGAATTCATTATACTTGCTGAGGCCCATTTTATTGGCTTTCATTGACTAACTGGAATCATTATGGCTTAAGTTGGCTGCCAAAAAGAATATTGCTAAATAATATTAAGATGGAAGATGGGGAAAAGGTAATTACTAAGACCGAGTAGTCATATATATAAGTTAAGAATTTGGGGGTGGAATTTGATGAAGTTCAAACAAAAGTAAGTCAGAATGTGATGTTAGTACATTAAGTTAGATTTTTTTTAAAGTGTGGATGATACTTGAACAGTGTGGGATGATCTCTCTCCCACTTATTCTCAGAGGAAGATGAAAAACCAGAATGACAAAAGAAATTATAAAGTAAATAATAAAGGGATTAAAGGAATCTGTAATCATTTAGAGAGGTTAGTGACAGAGTCCTGCAGGCAAACAGAATTTAGAAATTCTTTAAGCTACTTATCAATTGAAGAGCAAATAGACCTGAAATTTAAGGACATATTCATGGAAAACATCTATTTCTAGAAGCATTCCTTTACCAAGGACATATAGGAGTTATATTTAATAGAGTCTGGCTTCTCTCAGTGTATTCCATTTATAGCTATCTCACTAAAGGTGAGATACCCTTGTAAATGCTACTTTGTTTTCATAAAACAAAGGCATTCTCACACTGGCATGAGTCTATCGTCTGTTGTTGCACAGCTCTGAAGGAGTGGCCTCCAGGGTGACCTTAGACCAAGTGTCCAGTACCTCCTGCCTGCTGGCATGTGGACAGTCTGCTGTCCGTCTGCATGTGCGCGCCTGGCAGCCGTTGCTTTTCTGAACCTGCATGGGCATGTGGTATCCTACGTGTGCCCCAGCTGCCCAGGCTAACACCTGCGGGTTCACCGAAGATGGCACATGAGTCTGGTCATGAGGGTGACCAACAAGCTAACAGTAAATCAAGCTAACCCTAAACCATCAGAGTAGTTGCCTCAGCATCTGCTGGTGAGAGGAAATGTGTTATTTTTTCCACCCTAAAACTGATTTACAGCACAATTTTTAAAATGTGGTGTGTGTGCTTCTATGGATCTTCAGCTTTGTGAATCTTTGTGAATCAGACACCATGCAATGGGCAATATAAACTGTAGAGGTATCCAACACCAGAAGCATTTCACTATATTTTATCTTTAGCAAGAGGTTTCAAAGTCATTTTTGCATACTTGCAGGCATTAGTACAGGTTCAATATTAATTTGACTTTTTCTTCCAATAACTTGTTAAGTGCACAGCCAAGTAGGCCAAGAATCTTAGGTGCTATCCAGGCAAACCAGATCACCATAAATCTGCATAAAGAAGTTTATTCTGGAGATCTTAAAGGAACATTGAGGGGAGAGTAAATCTCATCTTATAATCAGGTGGCAAGTAAGAATTGTAAGAACTATACTCCTTCAGTTGGGTATTTTTATTCTTCTCCCACCTTAAGCTCTTCCTAACTGCCAAGGAGCCTAAGCTTGAGTTTATATTGCTTGATTAAAAAGTAAGATGGATTGATCCAAGCCCAAATGGCTATGTCTAGTGTCTGGCTTGTATACACATTACTAGTAGTTACTGCCCTCCCTAGCAGGTATGGGTGGAGAAAGCTAGCTTAAGTGGTCCAAAAACATCTGTGACATAAATAACAAGTATGAGTGACCAGGGGTCTAGCACTTTTATTTACAGTACAAGCACAGCCAAAGAGAATTAGAGAACCCCTTTTGATTCCACTAAGGAAAGTCAGAGCAAGCTGTGCCTGTAGGGTGATTTACTTTTACCCCCAGCCTTAGAGTGAGAACACACCTGGACTAATACCAGCATATGTCACCATCCCAGGCATGCAAAAGGGATATTAGAGCTTAAGTGGAACGGATATACCTCAGCTCTGAGAAGAAGCATCCAGGAAAGTTCTTTCCATGTTTTCTTGGTTAACCCTGTGAAAGCTGGTGAAGAAAAGATAGCAAAGCACCCAGCTTTGGAGTAAGTCTGGCAGCTGAATAAGAGAGACCTGAGTCAACAAGAAATAAATCATAATGGATTTCTGAGAAGAGTGAACCAGCCAGGAGGAAAGGCTCAGTCCTTCTGGAGAAAGCAACAGATTTCTCCTTTCTCTTTTCCCTGACGAACAGAAGATGTTGCTCCAGGGTAAAGAAGAGCTGAAGAATGAGAGTTTTCCTCTGTCTCTGCAAGAAACCTTTCTCATCTACTTCACTGACTTTTACTCACTTTCTTCCTCACTGACCTTACCCTTTCATCTGTGAGTGCATATGCAACGAAACTGGTCAACATTATTGGTCAAATGACTAAGCTGTTTTATTGCACTCTTATCTTCAATTTGCTGAGTTCTTTGACACCACCCCGAGTTACTGCAGCACATGCTTCTTAATCTTCCTTTTAATGAAAGGATATATATTTCTTCCTACATGGCTACTGGTCTTTCTCTTTCCTTATATAGTTGTGAGAAGTGTGAGCAAATAATTTTTTTTTACTGATTGTTGATATTTTATATATTTTAACAGGCTAAAACCAGTTTGTGAGTTGAAAGGGTTTGTCTTACAGTCTGTCAGCATGCACTGGTATAATTGTGTGCATTTTGCCTGCATTAATGAGAATTAGAGATCATAAACCATGTTTTATTATTATTATTATTTAAATACCTTTAGTAAAATCAGTGTATAGCACTTGGAATCTCTTAATTCTTTCCTCTGAGGCACTGAAGGGTATGTTTATTCTTGCATTAAATGATAAATACTAAAAGGTTGAATTTAAGCAGTGGATTCTCCTTTCATGAATTCCCTGAGAACCTTAGTTTTTTTCTTAGTGTAACTCTTTCTTCACAAATTACGTATCTTAAGAAACCCAAGTGTCATTACTTAGTCTGTGACAAAGAAATGTGTTGCATTTAACATGAAAAGAGATTGTGTTTGCATTGCCTGCAATAAAACCAATTGTAGAATGCTCTTGATGATGGGACGTAGTTTTCTGTTGCCTTAAAACAGACCATGGTGGAGGACTGTGTTCAGCATGTGGGCTTGTTACATAGAGATGGGATTTCTGAAACCACCCTGTAAATTTGGAAATCAAGTCAAATCTTCTAATCTGTCAAAATCTTTTTAGTAGTAAAGCTAAAAATAGAGTAAAAGACTTTCAGTACAAATACTTATCAAATTCTTAGGTATCTTGAAAGCTTGTTTCTTGAGTTAGCATAACACTAATGTAACAAGTCTAGGACCTTTTACACAGCACTGCAATTAGGTTAACTAAATGCTTTGAGCTTCTTTCCAAGAGCCCAAATATTCCTTCGCCATTTCCCCTTCCAGGCTGGGCAGTTGTTTTCTGGTATCTCCTTATTTACAGTGCCTTTCTTTTTGGCAGGCTAGCTGAATGAGCCACCTTTAACCCTTATTCTGTAAGATCCTTGCTGTTTGCTGTATGCTGTAGTGCTCCGGTGTCATATCAGGTCAACAAAGATGTCCAGAGAAGGTTTTACAGGGCAAAAATGGGTACATGTTCTCCATGATCAGACTGAGACCATCTGGGTGACAGAAGTTATCTTTGCGCTCAAAGGAAGGAAAGGAAGTGGTGGTTTTTGTTTTTTGTTTTTTGTTTTTTTTTTTTCTTTCCCCCTTTGGCTTTAGCACACTGTTCTGGATTTTTCAAATCTTGTTAACCTTAAATACTCAAATCCTTTCTTCCTAGTACACCACTCTTTTTTTTTTTTTTTTTTTTTTTGTTTTGTTTGTTTTCTTTCTTTTTTTTTTTTTTTTTTTTTTTTTTTTTTTTTTTTTCTCCTATGGAAGTTATTAATTGTACAGATTAAGTGAATCTGTGCCTAATCTACTCTAATTCGAATTCTTACAACATCATTTCCAGTCTGCTCCATCTTCATGTCTATTTTAACTTACTGTGGCTAATTTGCAGAACAAGCATGTCTTCTCCAGTTTGCATCCAAGAGAATTAACACATAATGAAAGTAATCTAGATCTACAGAAACCCAGCAGAACATGCAGCAAATGAACAGCTGAGACAGAACAACAGTTCTTCACTCACATGTACACAGTTTTTTTTGGGTTTTCCCTCTAAAAAGAACTAAGCTTTCTCTCAGAATCCCAAAGTTATTTGCTTGTTTGTTTTTATTTGTTTGTTTGACTTTATTTATTTGTCTATTTATTTATTTTTCACTCTTAATGTGCAGGCAACAGAGGAAACCAACACAAACTGGTGGTTATGCAAACAGATTTCAGAAGTCTCATTGCATCAGCCCTGATGAAGGCGAGAAAATTTGCTGTCTTTGGCTAGACAGAAGGACCTTGAAGTCTTTTCAAGGCCTCAATGTTTATTTTGTCTTGCATTCGCTGGCCACCAGGAACAGATATTGCCTTGGGGGTTTTTGTGCTGGTGATTTTCAATGAAGGACCTCAAAACAAACTTATAAAATGAAAGGCTTTCCCAAGTTAGCTGAAACTTCTAATGTTTTTGAAAAATCCTTCCAAAAAAAGGAATATCAGAAAATGAAAGTTCAAACTGCAAACATTGCAGCATGCAAATTAGTAAGCCTGGACTACACGTGGTAGTCCTTTCTGTGTGCCAAAACAATATCCTAAATACATAACAGAGTATGACCATTTATTTAATTATTTAATCCAGTACAGAAGGATCTGGCTAGTGCAGAAACATGTGGTATCTGTTGCTATAAACGGTACTTTTCAAAGAGTAGCACTAAGAATACTAGTCCTTTTAGGATTATATTTAATGGTAAGTTTATGATAAACTTCTGAGAGAGCACTGCTGGAATGGCTGCCCTGGCACGTACTGACACATATTATGGGCCAGTAATGATGCTGAGTTGACTCTTCAACTAATTATAAAATGAGGGTTCATCACATAAGCAAAACGTAAAAATTCCTGCTTGAAGTTCAATGCTGTTTTACTTAGAGAGCAGTTGAATCAGAAGGTTCGTGGTACTGAACACGCTATTCTTTGCATCCTCTGTCAGTGCCTTTTGAACTGAGGATGCACTGAGGCACTCAGGCTGCCAAGGTGGTGAAATGGTATTTTCTCGAGTTTATAGGAACCAGTTGTATGCGATTTGTTTGAATTAACGGTGAGCAGTATTACATTAACAATTGTCTTAGTGCTAACAAGGAGGAGTGTCCATAGTGTGGTAGTTTGCATGCTCACATTGTACCTGTGCTTCAAGAGGAGGCAGGTCGTTTGTCACCCCCAATGCTTTCAAACAGAAAGGACGGCACTGAAGCTTTCTCACTCAGATATTTTTACAACCTCTTTTTACTTCAGTGTATTTTTTGTTTCATATTTTTTTTTTTTTTTTTCTCTCTCTTTTGTTCATAACTAGGCAAACTGCTACCACACTATTTTCAATGTCAAAAATTAGCCATAGCTCCAATGTTTTCTGTCATAGTCCTGTGAAAAGACAATATTTTTGTCATAATATTCCACAGTGATGGACTGTTGCTGTCCCTGGATATGTAGTAACCTGGTCAGAGATTAGGTAATACTTTAATTTTTGATAAAAGTTATCCAATTACAGAGTTCCTGTACTTTCCCTTCTTTGCCCACAAAAGACATACATGTAAGCATGGGGAAACTACTTTTATCAGTGTCATTGTTTCTACCACAGTCCATCTGCTTATTCCCCTCCTTCCTGCTTCATCTCTCACTTCACATCCTCCTTTCAGACAAATCTGTTAGATTGAAAATCCTGCTTTAGAGCAACCAGCTGGTACATTTTTCCACCTGGGAATGGGATTTAGAGGAAGGCTTTCTCGCTGCTCTCTCCACTTCTGTGGGTACCATACAAAGCTCCTGTCAGTTCACATCTTTCCCTGCAGTGCGGGGCCTTGGGAGCACTGAATGATTCCATGTTCTTAAAATCCTGGTGGATTTTAAAAAGCCTGAGAGCTAGGACACCTCTGCTGTGCTCTATAACAGATCTTCCGCTCTTTCTCCTTCACTTCTTTCCAGTGATGAAAGGAAATATACAAAGCCTGCTTTTAATGTTAGAGTGACAATTACTGTCATCCTTAGAGTGCATCGCTTGGCCCTGCTACCAGATGAGGTTAAGCATGGTGAAACTGTTTTGTAACAGAGGAAACCTTTGTTTTAGGAGTGAAGAGACTTTGAACTTTGAGTTGATTTTACTCTGGGGCAAATACTGCCCTTCTGAGAGTAAGCTCTTCTCAGAACAAATTAGGGTGGATTCAAATAACAGATGGGAGGGAAAAGGCTTTTGAAATTTCTCTAGAGAGAGTGCAAGCCCTGCTTGTTGTGGCAGCTAGCCTGTATGCAGTGGGATTTGTGTGTTGCGAGTTGGGTGACGAAAGAACAAAGTCCAATAAATCCACTGGTACCCAGATGTCCTACAAATGAGCTTTGGTTTTGTTCCTGAGATCTCTAATATTTAGCTATTATTACTAAAAGTTTTTGTTCTACAGAAGGTGTAAAAAGAAAGATAGCTTTAATTTTATTGTAGAGAGCCTTCCTGCACTTCCATGTACTATTCTCACAGTACTCACAGTGAGTACTTCTCCCTTCCTGCTCTTCCAGGCTCATGGATAGCACAAGGCTGTTAATGCTTATAAAATTACCTTTATTTTGATTCTTCTTCATCATGCAGCAGCCGTTTCAACTGTGTCCACTCAACTCCATTTGTGGGTATATTGTGATGAGGATTTAAGAAAGTGTCTAAACGGGAATCAGATAATCATATTTATGATGGATGTACAAGGATGTACAAGGATGTACTATTTATGATAGAGCACAAAACAAAAAAAACCAAACAAACATACAAAAGCACTTTTTGTTTGGAACATTCAAAACCCCTTCCAAGGCTCGTTTCAGTAAGAAGGAATACTACTGCAGTCCTGGCTGAGTTTTTAAGTGAAACTTGTCCTATGTTGATGTAATACATGGGACTTATTCAATTAGCAAAAACGTAAAATGGAAGGTGCAATTGGCCTGTTTGCATTTAAGTGATAATATTAACATTCAGTTTCTTAACCAGCCTTTCTCAATGCGTAGTTTTACCAGTTCATTTTAACATTAGGTTGAAAGAAGAGCTCAGTCATTTCAAAGCTGTATCCATTCAGCAGCAGGAGGTTTGCAGCCCTGTCTGTATCTCAGTCTCTACTTGGGTGAAGCTGCTACTCTTTGATTGTGTTACAAAAAATAGTAGCAAAAGCAAGTGCAAATTCAATGTATTTAAGATATTTTTTTTTCTGAAAATGGTCTGAATGCTGTATTTATGCTCCAGACACTAATAAATTATTCTTTCTGAGTATCTTTCCTCTCACTGTTTTCATTGATTTATTTATTTATTCTCTCTCTCTCTTTTTTTTTTTTTTTTTTTTTTTTTTTCTTCTCCTCCTGGAGACTGGAACAAAAATGTCACAGGTTTGGACTCTGCTTAGCTTGTATTGTACCACACAAGGCCTAGATAAAGACCGATTTTCCTGTATTAACTGGCTCTCAATGCAGCATGTACACACTGAGCTGCACGTTGTACTTACTGTACCACCAAATCAAATCTCAGTCTGTAGCTTTGAAGAACTGTGTGTGCAAAGATGACAATTTGTACATTCACAAGCTGGTGCCTGAGCTGATACTTATCATTCACATCCTGCATTACAAACACAAAAGGAAAATATTGCCTACATACAAGTCTGAGGAGCCACTGAGATTGCTGGGCCAAACTGTCATTCAGATAAACAGATAAACCATATCGACTTACTCAGCTGTCTCTTTATAAAGTAGCACTACATATGTATATAGTTCTACTAAAAAACTCAATTGGAGAGTGGTCCATAGGCCTAATATAATAAAGAAGTAACAAAATACAGTTATTTAAAAAACCTTATTAGTAGAGGTGGTAAACATGCAACAAAAAAGTTAAAAAATAAACTTAAAGATTGTACATTTTTTTTATTGCCTAGAATAAGAAAAATATTCACATTTAATAAGCAGAATGAAAATGGATGAAAAGTGTGTTTTTTTTATTTATTTATTTATTTATTTTCTCTTTTACCCTAAGGTTATTTTAATTATATAAATAGGAACATATACTACCTGAATCATTAGAATGTCTTTTAAGAGTTAGTGATTACTCACTATTTACTCTAGGTAGCCTTGATCCTAAAGAACTTTCTTTCTGCGTCTTTGGTAGTCTTTGAAAATACTCCTGAGATACAAGACAGGTTATTCATTTGTCTTATCAGTGGCTTGCTCTCTCTTACTAACTAAATTGGTCACAGTAGCTATAGAGTGGAGGCACTGAAGGCTTGGTCATCTATATCTTGGCTTTTAGAACCAAAATTGGAAACTGTATTTCTTGAAATGCATTTTCAGGGGAGAAAAAAAAAAAAAAAAGGATTAGGAATAATAACATCTGGCTAAAATAGAATGGAGTGTCTCTGCTTTTCATCCCAAGACACCATGAAGCTCACTGCTTTCTATCCAGATTCAACATCTAACTGGACAGTGACAAAGGATAGGATTTTATTACTCACTGTCTCTGCTTTACCTGTGTAGTATTACCATTGTTATGACAGAAAAGCACTAAAATATGTTCTGATTCTGTCAGATGCATCTAAAAAAAATCCTTATACAATAACGTTCACTCATTTAAACAGTGCTATTCACATGGCCTGTCACTTGCCATACCAAAGATGAGGCAGTGCCTAACCCTTTCTCTTCACTATTTTCCAGCAGTGGCTGGCACATACTTATTTATTATATTCTGAGCATAGATGGATGTCCAGGAGGTTGTTGCTTGACAAAGTGGGAAAAAACATGTCTCTGATCTCTCTATGTCAGCCAGAAGACTATAGCTACACTGGTGGGGCTGAAGGATGTGGAATAATCACCCATTTCTCCCAGTCACAACAAATCTGACTCTGATATTACATGGAGTTGTGCAATCATCTTGATTAAAAAGGTTCCTGACTACTTGCTTCCCAGTGGTGTGTGGGACACAACCACAAAGTCACCACTCTGCTTCACCACAGCTAGCAATTAAAATTGACAACTCTGCAACAGCTGCTCATAGTATTTTTTCAGTGTTGTGTGGCAGAACATGCATTTCTCACTGCTCACTCATTTGTCCCTTCGCTGTAAAGAATAATTCTGCTTAAACTGCAGTTAAAGTCTCCAGTTTTCCACATTTTATCTGATCTGTTGATGGTGTACGCTACTGTCATATTTTGTGGAAATTAAGAATAACAAGTTACAGTATGTTATTTCAAATATTTGACAAATACTGACTTCTAAGCAGGGAGATGAATGGCCGGGGCTTTTAGCATCTTTCATCTCAGAATTCAAGCTGTGACTCACATACAATTTCTAACACGCAATATTTACAAGAGTGAAAGCAATACTACCTGTTCCACTGCTTTGTGAGCATCTGTTCAGAGCTGGATGTGCTTGATCTCTGGATGACTCTAACACAGCACGTGCAATGCAGGCAGCAAGAACAGGGCATATTTTCAGTTGTTGATGCTTAAGTGAGAGTGACTTTGGCAATCAACAAACCGAGGGAAGAGAGAACTCCTGTTTGTTGCAGGATTGAGATCACTCAATTTTCTGGTATTTTTGGTGTTTGCTTTTAATACCTGGTAATTAACTATGTCTGTGGCATGAAGGTTGTGCACAGAAATATGAGATAAATTAACTTCTTTGCAGCAGAAAGAGTTTCTAGATCTCTAGTTCAATTTAGAAATGTCATTTAATGTTGACCCCAAGGGGCTCAGATGACAGTGGAGGAGCAAAGAAAAGAAGTATGCCCCAGTTCCTCTGGCCTTAACCTTCCCTCTGTGAACACATGTAAGAAAATTGCCCAAGAGCCATAAACATTTCTCGATATGATGTGGAGGCAAAGTTGACAATTCTCCCATGTTTAAGCAACTGGATCTGCAGGAAGATGCCAATAGCCTCAGGAGAGGAATTAGCCAAACCCTCACCATGGAACAACATCTCAGCTGATGAAAACTGAACGGCTTTCTTTCACATCGGTGATGCTGTGGAGATTTGCTACTGTCACAACAGCACTTACTTCCCAGAGGAACTGCTGTATGGTATAATATCTGAAACAAGAAGTGCTTTACATTTTATTCTGTATGACTAAAAGTAATGAAAAATGCTCCAGCATATTTTGTAAGTGTAGTGGTTTTGAGAAGGTATAAAAGTTGTTGGCTGTTTTTATTGATAATGCCTAAGATATATATATATATTATTATTATTACTATTACCATTATTATTATTTTTTTTCTGAGAGAAAGTAGTGCAAACAATAATTAGTGCTATGGAAACTTTCAGATGTGTCATAGTTGTACTTTTATTTTCTTCATGTAAAATCAGGTCCATTTAACTCCATTAATTCAGTAGTATTCTGAATGCTCTGAGAGAACAGAGCAAGGAGTTCTGCATTTTTCTGTGTTCTGTATGGTAGACAGAAATTAAGTGTGCAGCATGCAGTTCTTCCGAGATGCCATATAGAAGAGAGAACCAACAAAAATGAATTGCTTTAAAGTAGATTCATCCATCCATGATCATAAATTATTTTGAAAATGTTAATTAGAACTTGAAAATTTCTATGGGCTCAGAAGGTTTACTAACCTCCATCTAGAGATAGGGAAATGAGGAATTGAATAGTATAACAGCTTAATGTTTTTCTGTAATACTCTTTCTAAGAACACAACCTTATTTTTCAATGCATTAACCAAAAAACTGTTATTTGCTCACTAGTCTTTGTATCCTGGCATCCAGATATCTAAAAGAAAGTAAATAGCTATCAGGCAGTTAAACCTGCTGCATGCAATCACAGTGCTTGTTTTTGTCTTGTTTTTGTTGCTGCTTGACAATATTTGTCAATACATTATTAAAAACAAGTGACTAAATTAAAGCACATTAGAAGGAGCTGCAAAATCCAAGCATTCATGTTAGGTGTAAATGACTTTAGAAAACTATATTGTTTTAACTACAGCAGTAAGATTAAATCCCTTGATTTCCAGGCAGTTGTACCAGGAAGAAATAAGGTTCCTTGGAATAAGGCAATTTCCTGTTGTTGTAACAGTTAACTTTCTACTTAACTAATCTTCATTATGCATATTAATTAGGATAGATTTGGGCTTTAATTACATGATTGCCTGTTCCTTTTTATTTTTCATCTTCACTGCTGAGCATCACAAGAGCACAGGAGGTAGTATATCCCAGGTGGCAGGAGCAAATGGAGACAAAATCATCCCTGCCCACTGATGAAAACCCTGGGCTGAAGCATGCACAGCACAACCAGAATTTCAGAGACGTAAGCTGCTAAATTCTCCTAAGTCTGTTATAAATACAGTCTGAGGTTTTCTGTGGTGCTTTTTCAGCCGTCTGCTCTACTTCACTGATGCAGTAGACCTTTTCAGAGCAATGACTGAAAGGCTTTTTTAAATATGGGCAAGGCATATTTCCAGACAGCTCAAGCTGACGCTAATAAGTCTCAGGAGGGCTTATTAGTTCAGGTGTGATTAGAAACCAAGCTGTCTGTGTGTACTTGTGTTATACCATGCCTAAATGAATAAGGTTTCAAATAACCCGCTGTGCTGAAGAGTGCAAGGTGGGGATGGCCAAGTGGCTCCAAGCAAAGCTCTCTTGATCCGTCTGAAACTGCTGCTCATGTAGGGCTAAAATACCCTGATGATTACAAACTGATGCCAGGTACCTCGTGCATCTTGTTTCTGGTGTGAGCCTAGCTGGGGAGAGGAGGTGTCTCCTCCATGTAGAGAAGGTAGTTATGTAAGTGCCAGCTTCTTACTGGGAGTTCATTGTCCAAACACCTTCCAGAGTTGAGGACCATCACTTTCTTAACTGAATAGAATTTCTCTGTGGACTTTGACAAGAGAAATGGTTGCAATTGCTGTTCAAGTTGACAGATACTGTATGTGGATTGATGAAAGTATGCAGAATTCATAGTTTATTTTTGCCATTAGATTTTCTTTTTTGCTATTATGTTTTGCTTCCCCCCTTATGCATCAACATGACTAGATGTTGACTAAGTATTTTTGTTGTGGTAAAACTTTACAGTCTACTTTTCGGAAATTGCAGAACCACGTTATTTAAAGCTGTAAGAGTTAATTAAAAATAAAGTTTTTTTTTTTTTGTTTTTGTTTTTGTTTTTTCACCACAGAAGTGGATGAATTTTATTTAAGACTTTGGGAATGATTCATTACTTTGGGCTTTTCTAGGAAGTCTTTATGGAAGGCTTATTTTTCTCAAGTGTGTGTAAACACCTATGTCTCAATGTACTGAAGCAAAACCAGTGTAGCCACTGCAACATTTTACTTTCTGAATAGAAACTTGGGTTTTGTAGAGCTGTTTTTAAAAGAAAGTATTATATAACCAGACCTGGCATGTTGTATGGAAATCTTTAAATGAGGTTTAAAAAATTGTTCAATACTGCTTTTAGAAAGTAGCTTCAGTGCTCACATAGTCACACTGAGCAAAATACAACATTCAAAATGCTGCTTGAAATATTGTAAAGAAAAATTAAATCAACTGGGACTATAGTAAAGCAATTTGATACAGCTTTTCTTATAATATGTCTTTGGCAGTTTGCATAATGAATGTTTATGAAATAAAAAATGTATACCTTTGGAAAAACAAGAGAAAGAGAAGGTTTCAGTTTTAGCTCATGCACAGAGACATACATATTTAGTTTCGTGTTTGTTGCAGATTTTCAGTTTTTGTATAAGTGACATAATATCAATGTTCATGACAATTTGTGTATTTGATTGTTATTTGCACATAACCTTAAACATGACAGACATTAAGTAGGTGGTGGAGAATCTGCTTATAGGGCCATGGATGCTAGGAAAGCTTCTAAGGAAGGCAGGGTGATGGCAGGATGAAGACAGGAGATTGTATCCTGCTGGAAGTTTTTTTTTTTTTTTTTTTTTTTTTTTTTTTTTTTTTTTTTTGTGAGGAACCAGTGAGCAGGAAGATGACTCCAGTGGGCTTACTTCTTGCCTGGGAAGAAAATTTTGAGGCAGCTTTGAGGTGTGAGGCAGGTTTAGAAGGGATTGTCATATGCAGTAGCCTGATGGATAATGAGTCAGGAATAAAATTGGCCCCTTCCTCTTGGGATGAAAGTGGTTGTTCTTGCTTACTTTGACTTCCTCAGTATGAGACAGAATGGGTTGGGATATGCATGGATCCCTTATGTCATGATAACCAATGACAAGGGTGTCAGCTGCCTGCCCAGGCAGCTCCACTGGATGCAGGAGAGCAAGCTGAGAGCTGAGACTGTGTGACAGCAATGCCAGAAGAAACAGATGCTTGATAGCCCTCACCACAACATGAAATGCAGCATTCATCATCTGAGCCTTCACAAACAAAGGTGAAATTAGCAGCATATCAGGACCAAACTCTTCTGTAGGGTCAGAAAATGTGACCCTAGCCCTTCTCTCCAAACCTGCTGCAATATTATGGTTTTCTGGCTTGGAAAATATGTCCTAGTAAGTCTGGCAAACTGATGGGAATCTTGTCTGCTGGTAGTGCTCTACAAGTTTTACAGTCCAGCCTGGATGGCATCCGTTTTTGGCCTTCAGATGGCCTTCTGGCTGTCAAGGCAAGCCAGAGTAAGTTTCCCATCAGTGCCTAGATCTGTAAGACCTTGGTTCCTTTCCTGTACTCTGACATCAACCGCTTGAACTCTTAGACTAAAGCCCTGTAGGAGGTACACAAAACTGCCCTTGAGACTCGCTTTTATAAGTCTTTAATAACTAGTTTGGAGCCTTCTCTTCTGGGTACATTCTGGGAAAATGGGTGGAAGAAAAAGAATGAACAGAAGCAAAGTGTCCTATTTCATTCTCTGGCTGCTTAAATAAGGATGAAGCTAGCAAATCCTTTTTTTTCATTCCTATTACTGTTACTCTATTTTGTTAATAACTCCCAAGCAATCCAAAATAAAATGCCACAGTTTCAAAGGAAAATTGGATTATACTCACTTGGAGGGAGGGAATAAAGGAGAAAACAGGGTTTATACTTTGACTGAATTCAATCCAGACTTTTGAAAAATTAAACTGAATAATTTTGCAATATTTTCTAAGACTGTGTATTCTAAAGATTCAGCTAATCAGATATGCATGCAGATTTAACACGGGTTGCCAACTCTCATGATTTTTTTTTTTTTTTTTTGCTACAATTATGCGGCGTAAAAATTGGCCTCTTGTGAGAAGTTGCTGACAGCTCAGCAGTTCTGCTTCAGTGCTGGCTGCAGAGGGTGGGATGGCTGCCAGAGTGGGAGGCTAGAGGATAGCTTTGGACAGGGTGCAGGATGCTCCCAGCTGAGGCAGCTGTTGCACAGCCTGCATTTGCTCCTGCCGCCCTAGGAGCTGCAACCTGTGGGGCAAAACAAGAAGTCTGCTCCATCCTCTTGCACACCTTCTCCCTTCACTTGGAGTGAAGCGGAAGAGAGTGAAGCAAAGGAGAATGTGTAGCAGGTGCCTTGTATCTCTGCTTTTCCCAGTCTTAGCCCAGCTTGCATGTACTCAGATCCCAACAGGGAAAAGGTGAGCAGAGAGAGGGTAAAAACTTTTAGGAAATAACATCCAGGGAACAGGAGATAGGAGAGCTGGTTTTCTGGTCTTGTAGTTAGCCACAACGTGTGGAGAAAAAGGAAAGCAGCAGTTTTACAAGAGATGTGAAACTGGACAGAAACAGTGCTTGGAGATAGAATTCGTGAAGATGCAAGGCTGTGGGCTGGAGGGCTACAGGGAGTTGCACATGGAACAAGGAGTTAGGGGAAGCACACCACCATAAGCAGAAAAGTGGAGGTCCCTATGGAAGGCTTCCCCAGAATACTCCACAGCAAAAAGATATAGTCCCTTCCAAATAATGGCCAAAGCCAGGACAGAACTGCTCTACTTAACATTGTAACTGTGTTAGGCTTTGCTTGTGTATTGTTCTTGTGAGGTTGGATATTGTATATGCATACCTATAAAATCTGAGAAAATTTGCAGTGAGCAAAACGGGGAAGCAAAAACATTTAAGAATATTTCTCTGTTACTGTTCTATTTAAGTTCTGAAAGGTTAGCTATTCCTTTATTAATTTAATGTCTTTATTTGACTTTTTGACAAAATACCTAATTACTGCCATCAGGTATTAGTCAATTGATGATAAAATTCCAATGCAGAAGCTTATATCATTTAGACAACAGATATGGTATAGTTCATTGTCTTTTGTATTCTTCCATGTGCTGTTGTTTATCAGAAGACAATTGAAATCTTTGTTAGCCAATATTATTACCTGAAGTGAGTCCTGGTGAATGAATATCGGAGCCAACCCAGAAAAATAAGTTGCTTTGGACAACTGGACAGGTGCTTTGGTTTGTGCCAAGTGCTGACTGGGAAACAGACCTCTAGCAGCTTCTTTGTCTCATTATTGGCTCCCACTTTATTCTGTGGTCAGATTGGAAATTTCAAACCGTAGTAGGCAGCCAGTAGGAGCAAGCTGAAATGTAGAAAAGTTGTCATTTTTAGCAGTCTGCAAATATGTGGGAGTGAGAGCTAGCTGGTAAACAACTTGGAGAAACGTTAGGCTGACTTCTTTACTGCTGTGCTCAGTGTGAGGCCTCCTATATTTGTGCAAAGCATAGGGACAGTACTAAATTCAGTCTGTCTGCTTATTGCACTCTCATTTTGCATGCTTGTGAACTGCACAACTTACAGAATGAAAAATGGTGACATTATCGATGCTGGCATTGCATACATTCTATGATATGTCGTTCAAAAATCAACTCCATTTGAATCAAAGTTGCATCACCATAACTGTATCTGTTGGTAAAGTGCATGCTGAATGCTAGTTCAGCAGGGGACTAATGAAAATAAAGGTCAAGGATCAGGTTCTGCCACCTCCTTGAGCTCGTACTGAAAGAGTGTATGGGCTGGAGATGTGCTTCATGGACTCAAAGCAGATTGACTTCACTGCCTCCTGGCACTGTCACCATCATCCTTACACTGTTCTCCTAAGTCCTGTTTGGAGGCTGTGGCACTGTGTTCTGAGTTCTGGCTCAGAGCCCCCTTCACTCCCAGCTGAGAGATGCGGCACCTCCTGAATTTCTACCTAAGAACATCCCGTTAAGCTAGCATTTTGTGCGCTGCAGAAGAATGTTGTCACATGTTGCAACTGAAATGGTGAGATTTGTTGCTGGAGCTATAATTCCCTAAGTGTGAATGTTTTCGAGTGCTAATTTTAACTTAAAGACCAAAGACTGAAGGACTATTTTTAACTTAAATTCTTGATTCTCTGTGCTGGGAAAGTAAAAGTGGGATACATTCAAAGGGCGTTATAAATACAGTGTACCTATTCTAATTCCCTGCTCTCTATTTTGATCATGTAATGAGTATTCAACCTGAATGATTCCTATTGTAAGGGGATGTTGACTTTTTTTACAAGTTATAATTGAAATTAAAAAGAGAGAGATGACAAACTGTAATTTTGTAGTTACACTGTGGTTATACTATGGGTTGAGAAGGAAAATGGTCCAGAAATGCATGTCTGGTACTGCGGACATTGTGCATATTTAAAAAAGGTCTTTGAGGGCAGGCAGCACATCAAAGCTGATGAATACCAAATGGCTCACTTACGTGTTTGCTATGAAATTATTAACGATTGATGCTAAGTGTTTGACACTTACAGAAAGAGAATAGCTCATATTTTTTCTTTTACACAAACAACAGAGAAGCAGAATGATCTTAATTTCATGGCAATGGAAACGGAGTCCTCTTTAGGACTTTCTTGACATATTTGAGGTATACAACTCTGATTTGTGCTGAAGAGTAGGAACAGAGCTGGGCGAAGCTGTTTCACTGAAATTCTCCCTACATATAATTTGACTCTGCCCAGGACAACAACTCATAGAAGCAGTTACAAAAACAGTGTTTTTATTAATTATAGCAGAATATTCATGAAAAGTAAATATTGCATTCAAGCTCATGAACTGACATACTGCAAATCAAATGAATTATGCTTGTGTAAACAGAAAAAGAGACCTTTGCCTTGAGACCTGTCAATTTTGATGGAATGTTGAATTGTGATCTTATGATGCATTGTTGTAATGGACAGGTTATTAAAGTCTATAGGGCAGGAGGTGCATGCATTTAAACATGTTCAAAAGGTTTTTGATTGATAAATACATTTATGGGAAACGTTTTGTTTCTAGGCAATTCTTGCTGAGTGCTAAATTTGACTTAATTGTTGATAATTATTTCTCACCATTCCATGTGGTAAACCCATTGAAAATGACCCTATTTTGTGAATTGGAGATTATGTAAAAACAAAGTGAAGGATTCTATTGTTTATTTAGAAATACATTCTGATGGACTTTATAAAAATAAGGTGAGTCCAATGTATCTTGTTAAATCTTTGAACTGCAGAGAGACTCTATTTTAATGTAATGGCATGAGGTCAGACGGAGCAGTACAGTCAGTATGTGAAACCAGTGGTGAGAGTTTGAGACTTACTCTGAGTTTGTGCCAAAGACATCTGATTTGATCCAGTTTTGCCTGGGCAGTGGATCATGAGTACTTATGGAACAAAAAGAGTCAGGTGCTATAACTATAGGCACTATATTGCTCTCCTCAGTTGCTTACTTGGGCACAGAAACCTGTATGTGTTAACTAGACTAGTCAGCTTAGGCAGGTATCGTAAAAAAATTAGACTACATTAAGATGGTGAATATCTTTGACTAGGCTTTTGGACTGTGGATGTGAGCACATGTGGATGGCCATGTATAGGATACTAAAAAATCTGTAATGTTGCACACAGTATTTTAGTTAATTTACTGTGTTCTTGTTATAGGATAATAATATTTAACAGTTACTGTGCTTGAGCAAAGCAGAACATTTGTAGAATAAGGAAAGGGGGCTGACCACAACTTTGTTTTGCACTTAAGAATTCTTAAGTCAGGAAGTGTTTTCCTTCTTCATTGTTGCTCCTTTCAGAAATGCATTAAATTTTATTAATGTCTAATATAACGTATTAATATATTCAAACAACAGCATGTTAATTATTTCTTCATTTTCTTTAGATGGGTAGTGCATGTTGTGAAACTGAGTGCTTTGGATTATTAGAAAGATGCACATGATTGTTCTGTGGTTCTGTTAGAGAAGACTCAAAGAAATGCACCTTGCATTTGAAGAGAATTTTCTGGTGGCCATTCATTTTACTGAGAAAATCTTTACTGTAGAAAGTTCTACTGTGCCGGAAAGGTGAACTTATTTACCAGAGCCTCAATGCTTATGAGCTATTAGATATCCTCATGCTCAGACATTGAGAGATCTGAAAATAGGGATTAGGGCCTTGAAATTGACATTCCATGGAAAATGCACACAATCTAAAACAAAGTCTGATATGGTCAAAATGGATATGGAGATATGCTCTGTTAGACTGCATCACTTGGCATTTACTGTTCTGTATAGATTCTGTATAGATGCTGTTCTGTATAGATGGTTGATAGGCAGCTAAGTGGTGCTGAAAATATAAACACCCTAGGGAAGTGCAGGATGCACAGGCTAAAAAGTAAGCAAACTGTAGTTTCCCTTCAGTAAGGAAAATCAAGTAAACTCATCATTTATCTAGATAAATAAGTATACACCAGTCTTTTGTGCTGCTGTTCTGTGTGTATATATGTGCATACACACACACGTATACCTTTACATATGCATCATCTTTTCAAATCCAGTCTGGAAGGCAAGAGAAAGTATTTCTTACAATTATATGTGCCATCACGTATGCACATGTAGAGTTATATGCCAGAAGGTAGACTTCTATGGTTATACACAGCCTGATTATGCACTGCTGCCTTTGAACACAATACCTGTGCGCTGTTCAGCATGTCAAGAGGTACAATTAAAAGATGAATTTTCAGACTAGCTATTTGTACCTGGTAAGAACTGGAGCAGGTAAGCCTTATGGAATTTACATTTGTAAGTGCGTACTGGCAGTTTTGATAGAAATGAATGTAGTTATAATTAAAATGATCTTTCTATAGTGGTTTTTGTTCAGAAGAAGGGTAACCTTTATATAATGCTTTCTTGAAAAGTGTTTTCCTTAGAGGAAAAATGAAATCCCTATTTTTACTCCCAGGCATAATTACTGTTGCATGTAGGATACACGGCAAACCTCTCCTTCCCAGTCCCCTCTCCTCCCCCCACACTTTTTTTTCTTTCAAGTAATTGTTGAGAAAGATATCTTCTTTTTATAGGTAGGTACAAAGTCATAAAAGAGCAACACCCTCCCATATGAGCAACACCCTCCCATATGTGAGACAATACTGCAAAAATAAAGAATAGGATTACAAGTAGTCATCAAAAAACCTGAAGCTCTAATTTTGAGTTTCGAAAGCCTGTATTTTTCTAAAAGTGCAAGGATCTCATTAGTGTAGCAAGGATTTGGGTTTGATTTATCATAATCTGGAATAACTGTTCTAAACTAGAGGGGAGTCACTGGTGCTACAGCAATATACAGCTGACATAAGCAAGAGACCTTTCAGACTGTGTGTTGGAGTCCTTAGCCACAGGAAAAATAATTTCTCTGTTAAGACCTTAACCTGTTGCTTATGTGATTGTCTTATGAAACCTGAGAGCATACTAACATTTTAGCTGCTTTATGAAAATATAATTGTTTATTTTGTTTGCCTTACTCATTAGAAAATACTCTTAAACAGCAATATTAAGTTTCCAAAAGGTCTTTTTATTATTTATTCATTTATTATTATTATTATGGGAGCTACAGCCTATATGGCTTAGTTTGTGAATAAGGACCCAGTTCTTTTTTTCCATTGTCTCTTGATTTAATTCCCTAAGAGACAGTGAAAATAATTAGTTCCTGAGAGTGATACCAAGAGTGATACCACTCCTGCACACCAGGAATCATCCTCAGAAGCTGCTTTTTAAAGCACTCTGTAGTGGGCAGGTGCAAATATATGATATATATGATTAACATTGTTTTTTTTTTTTTTTTTTTTTTTTTTTAGTGTATTAACATATAACTCAGGTAAGTTCAAGATTTTCCTTTCTCCTGAAGTTACAGTTAAAATGCTTTTGTCAAAAGGCAGTTTTGATGCTGCAGCAGAGCTCCACGTACTCCATCTGAGGGGGAGGTGGGATTCATACACTGTGATTCATCTGCACAAAGTGTTTGCTTTTCCACTACTGACTGGTGCAGCACAGAGCGGGGAGGACAAGGGCAATCCATTTTGTTTTAAGGGCTTAAAGGATGTGTACACTGGCAATGACGTTCAGGCCAGCTGACAACTGTAGACACCCATTGTGGTGTACTCACAGTCTGCCCAGAGAGGTTGTGCAGGCTGCCCTGGAAAACCTTTGCAAATGCAAATTGGTCAAACACCCGTGTAACCTGGTCTCTGGTGTCAAGTCTGGCTTGAGCAAAAGGCTGGACTAGAAATCTCCTGAGCTCCCTTCCAACTCAAATTACTTTGTGGTACTGATAGGTGATCAGAATAAGATTTCTCTTCATCTCCCCAAGATTGTCTGGGGTTGCTGGCAGCCAATAGGCAGCAGCAGCTACTGGAGAACCTTGTGTCCACTCGGCAAGAGGGGTGCCCAAAGGCACCTTGGCAGCAAGGCACCTTCAGCCATTGAACCAATGGGAGGGTGGAGCATACCTGCAGTGTGATGCAAATGTCAGCCTAAAAAGAGCCTCTCCTTTATATGAAGTGGCTGGTACAAGTGCACACTGTGTTGGTACTATGCTGCTAGGGGTGAAGCGTATCTTTGCATGACTTGAAAAAATCTCCAGGTTGCTTAAAATGCTGTCACACTGTCACAGACCTGATAAGTCTGTTTTGGCAACAGACACTGCTGGAATAGTATTTTCCTTCCTTCCTTCCTTCCTTCCTTCCTTCCTTCCTTCCTTCCTTCCTTCCTTCCTTCCTTCCTTCCTTCCTTCCTTTTTCTTTCCTTCCCTCTTTCTTTCCCCCTTTCTTTCTTAAATTTTCCCCTAAATCTTATTCTCCATAACTGGAAGCATAACTGAAGCATAACTTATTCTCCATAAATGGAATCATTGGAACACATTTATTCTATATTTCAGTTGGAAAACTCTCACATATTGGCAATTAGTCTGAAACTACTACATTAAGTTAGAAAAAGCTAACTGGTTGTACTGAGACATTTAGATTTATTTATTTATTTTTAGTCTAGCAGGCACCTCTCTCTCTCTCTCTCTCTCTCTCTCTCTCTATTTTTTTTAATTGTATTTTATTTGAAATAAGTCATTAGGAGTGTTTTCCCCCCATGTCTTTCAGATGAATATAAATATGAGCTTATTTCAAAGAATAATTTTTTTTTCAGAACCCGGATTTATAGTGTTATAGTTGCAATGTCAATGCAAATTATGTAATGGTTAATCATGATAGCTTTGTCCATCAGGCATTAAGCAAAAAAATAAAATAATAATAAGAAGAAAAAATAATATATATATTTTCCCAAATAATTATTAAATTCAGTTAAGTTATGCAAGAAATGTTTTGCCTTGACTTGTTTAAAAGCATCATAAACATATCAGGGTCTCTGAAATAGCTGCATTTCCATTACAGCTGATTTATATATTTTTTCTGGGTAATATACAATAATGTAATTGATTGAAACTTTAAATTGCATGTACGTGAATGCCAAAAGTTTATATGAAATCATTTCTTATTGCATAATAGTATCCTTCAGAGTTTAAGCCTTTGTAAATGTTATTTTCCTTTTTATTTCTAAGCTAAATTGCTTATCTTGAATAAGTGGGATAACTAGATTCTATAGACTAGGTTCAATGCATAGATGTTAAGTGGAATTATTCCACATTTATTTATTGTTGTTGATGACAACAGTTTAAGTGACTCTTGGCATTGATCATATACTTATTGGAGACTCGGTTATATTTGAAAATAACACGTTAATTTTTTTCAATATCTAGACTGAATAAAAAGAGGACAGCTGTTTACAAATCTTCAGTTTTGTTGGATATTCCATCTGAATGTTTAGAGGGAATGGTACTAGTACTGTGCAGTACCTCTATTGTTTTAGGGTTAAAAATGACGAAGTATTGGGATGAATAGATAATGATAAGGTAGCATCTATGTGTATGTCAGCTTCAGTATAGGTTAAGAATAAGGGCAGGGATCATCAAGGATGAAGATCGACTGCAAACATGCCGACCTCTAATTAAAATGTTCTAAGAGTGAACATCAGAAAGGGTTGATCTTCTAAGGTTTACTCTGTGCAGAACCTCATAAAAAGTCTGCTAAAGTTTGCATCAGATTCTTAAAATTTCAGTGGATTTCATTTTATTTTGTGGACCATAAGAAAGGTATGAGCTCTGGGGATTTGCATGCTGAATTGCAGATATCTACCCTACAAATAACTGTTGCTTCATTGTTGACAAAACTATTTTCAGAACTTGCCAACATCTTCAAGAAGACTTTGAGAGAAGGTATTTTCTCATGAAAATATACTGAATGCAACAGGTTAGTTCCCCCCCCCTGGATTGTTTATTCACAGAAGATTAGGAATATCACCCCAGTTTTCTGAGAAATAGAATTGACATTCATAGGAGTAAAAGCCACTTAGTATTTTACACTCAGTATCTTGCAGTATCACATTTTATGTTGCTGGAAAAAAATATCACAGGATAAATTGAAGGGGATTTAAAAAGTGTGCGTCATTACCAGTTCTTGTGTTGGAAAAATATTTGTGCAAGGAAGCCAGAAAGTATTTTCAAGAATAGCTCTTTGTAGTTTTGATGACAGAACTGTCCAAAGCATGGTAATTCTCACCAGAAAGTATTTGACCATTTATCAGAGACTTACTGCTAGGGTAGATTATCTAGCAATCTTCATAATCAGGCTGAGAAGTTTTAAAGCGTTGATTTCAGGATCATTGCTGCATAAGTCAGTCTGTTTCCCTTTCAGAATCAGCAATTAGAGTTTAAAGTACTGGTATGATTTTGTCACAGAAGTTGATCATGAAGAGAAAGTCAGAGTTAGGAATTCAAAACGCAGGAGAAGTATATCATTTTTAGTTATGTTTAATTGCAGTGTGACGTATTGCATACTGCAACTGGTATATGACATACTCTGTATGTAGACAATATTTATAGTACCATCATGAGATGCTTGCATACTGGCTTCTTGAAGCTTGTGGGTATTTCCCAACATAACTATACTGCAGTGATGCCATGGCAGAATATTTCTTCAACATGCCAACTAATAGAACTTACTTTAAAAACAAACAAACAAAACAAAACCAGGGATTTCTTGCATATGTTATTCCATGATTTTTAAACACTTATGTCCCAAAATTCAGATATACTGTATTTTTCTCCCTGCTTAAATGACAGAGTATTTCACATTGCAGAGTGCACTATTTTGGTGCTTAGACTGTGCAAAGTTCTGTTATCACGTTAAATCACATGATTGAAACAAAATAACTTTCCAATAAATGTGAACCACAGCCTCCCCCCAGCAAACAAATTTCTGATAATTCTGAGATTTAACCTGCAGGCACAGAGGAAAAGAAATTCAGACATTCAGAATGCACAGCATCTTCTGTGCCTGAATAGCATAGTATATGCAGCTGTTCAGAAATTCCTTTAAAAAGCAGACAGAAAAACTGAATTAATAGCATCAATGCAATGCTGCTAGTGTGGCTTGCTATGTACTTTGTACTGAAAGTTCAATTTCAAATGTCAGAAATGATGCTGGTTATAATAGGAAGAGTACTAGCTGGCACTAGAGACCAGTTTATTCCTTTTCTTCTGTGTATTTTCTTGAAGATTGGGAAAAACAAATCCCTTCTCTTAGATCTCCAGGTAAAAAGTGGTGTGGATACTTCTTTACCACCCAGTGGTATTGAAAGGATGTGCAGGATGAAAGATAATGTGCTCAGAAAGGGTGCAGACTTTGTATTTCTAACATGGCATTGGCAAATCCTGTTGCTTTTGTTTTGGGTAAAAGAGTGTCGTTCTAATACGGACTAATACTTTATTAATGTACATGGTTGTAGGTACAATGTTTTGAGGACTTTAACTTCTTGCCTTCACACTACAGTGAGCATATATACATGTATATATATCTATTTAAATAGCTGTGAAATAACTTGTGTCTGGGAGCCACATTAATTGCTTGAGAAGGAGGAACAATGCCTTTAGGACCTCTATGCATCACTCCTGTGTTTAGTGAAATCTATTTCTGGAAATAATGCTATGCTGCAAATCTATGACTGAAGAAATGTCAAAGGAATAACATGACAGAAGTCACCAGTGTTATTGGAAGCCCATTACAGTAAAAAGGATTAGTGCATTGTATGAATATACCTATGTGCATGGATAATACATGGATATACCATCTACCAACATCAATTCATGTGTTATGTTTCTCATTTTGGAGTAAAATATGTCTATGTGGGTTGTTTAGCAATCTTAATCTCATTTTATAAGAAAGTAATTTATAAATGTCATGATCTCTGAAGAAATGAAATTGTTTTACATATACTTTGCTTATTCAGGGTAAACTCAGCCATAGCATTGCAAGTATTGTAATTTATTAGTGTTATGTCTATCATTGTCTAATTTAAAACATATAATAAAAGTGAATATTGCCAACAGTCCTTATAAGAATAAGAATAAAAGTGTTAAAACTGGAGCTTATATTTTGTGTATATGCTTTTTTTGCTGTAATCCAGTTGTTTCAGACTCCGGATATCTCTGTTTCTTTTCAAAGCTTAGACAATCTTACGATTTATTGACATGTACAACAGCTTTCGGGTGCATTGCAGGTACTTTGCCTGCATTGCTTTAAGGTCATGCAATGCTGTAAACGTCAGAATTAATTTAATTGCATATATACTGCATATGATTTAAATATTCATACCAGTAATCTGTTTATTATAATGGCAGCAACCATATGATTATAATTCTAAAGGTGCAATTCTTTTATAGCATTTTATGACACATTCAAAATGGATAGAGGACATAAAATACCCACTGTTTTATGAGACTGGCATAATGTTTACTGTGATCTATTCTTTTTCAACATTTTCAGTTATTTAAGAGTTATCATCAACAAATGAATTTCCTATTATTGGTGCTTATCAATGTTACATATTCAGTAACAAGCACTTTGCAATAAATACAATCTTTTTGTTTCTTATCAGTCTATGTTCTTCTGATCACTCTTACTATTTTGAATACTTTATTTCTTTCCTTTAAGTTGCATTGTCAGCACTTGAAATACTGTTAAATATTGTGTTCTCACACACAGATAAACAATGTCAAAGCAACTCTTTAAGTTAACAATTACGTGTCTCTAAAGCACTTGCTTACACAGCAGGCTGCTAACCAAAGTATGTGTATTATCCTGTTTCTTATTTACTTCCAGTCACAATTTCCTTTTTGGAAAATGAGGCTTTTCTAATCTTCATCTTTTCTACCACTGTAGCTGCTTATTTATTTATTTATTTTTAAATATATATTTTAATTTCACAGAATCACAGAATTTCTAGGTTGGAAGAGACCTCAAGATCATCGAGTCCAACCTCTGACCTAACGCTAACAGTCCCCACTAAACCATTTCCCTAAGCTCTACATCTAAACGTCTTTTGAAGACTTCCAGAGATGGTGACTCCACCACTTCCCTGGGCAGCCTGTTCCAATGCCTCACAACCCTTTCAGTGAAGAAGTTCTTCCTAACATCTAACCTAAAACTCCCCTGGCTCAACTTAAGCCCATTCCCCCTCATCCTGTCACCAGGCACGTGGGAGAACAGGCCAACCCCCACCTCGCTACAGCCTCCCTTGAGGTACCCATACAGAGCGATAAGGTTGCCCCTGAGCCTCCTCTTCTCCAGGCTGAACAAGCCCAGCTCCCTCAGCCGCTCCTCGTAGGACTTGTTCTCCAGGCCCCTCACCAGCTTCGTTGCCCTTCTCTGGACCCGCTCAAGCATCTCCATGTCCTTCTTGTAGCGAGGGGCCCAAAACTGGACACAGTACTCAAGGTGCGGCCTCACCAGAGCTGAGTACAGGGGGACGATCACCTCCCTAGCCCTGCTGGTCACACTATTCCTGATACAAGCCAGGATGCCGTTGGCCTTCTTGGCCACCTGAGCACACTGCTGGCTCATATTCAGCCGACTATCCACCATCACTCCCAGGTCCTTCTCTGCCTGGCAGCTCTCCAACCATTCCTCTCCCAGCCTGTAGCTCTGCTTGGGGTTATTGCGCCCCAGGTGCAGGACCCGGCACTTGGCCTTGTTGAACTTCATGCAGTTGACCTCAGCCCATCGGTGCAGCCTATCCAGATCCTCCTGCAGAGCTTTCCTACCCTCAAGCAGGTTGACACACGCACCTAACTTGGTGTCATCTGCGAACTTACTGAGGGTGCACTCGATGCCCTCGTCCAGATCATCAATGAAGATATTAAAGAGGACCGGCCCCAGCACCGAGCCCTGGGGGACGCCACTAGTGACTGGCCTCCAACTGGACTTGGCTCCATTCACCACGACTCTTTGGGCCCGGCTATCCAGCCAGTTTCTAACCCAACGAAGTGTACGCCAGTCCAAGCCACGAGCAGCCAGTTTCTTGAGGAGAATGCTGTGGGAAACAGTGTCAAAAGCCTTGCTGAAGTCAAGGTAGACCACATCCACAGCCTTTCCCTCGTCCACCCAGCGTGTCACTTTGTCATAGAAGGAGATCAGGTTCGTCAAGCAGGATCTGTCTTTCATAAACCCATGCTGACTGGGCCTGATCGCCTGCTTGCCCTGCAAGTGCTGCGTGATGACTCTCAGGAGGATCTGCTCCATGAGCTTCCCTGGCACTGAGGTCAAACTGACAGGCCTGTAGTTTCCCGGGTCTGCCCTCCGGCCCTTCTTGTAGATGGGCGTCACATTTGCTAGCCGCCAGTCAACTGGGACCTCCCCCGATAGCCAGGACTGCTGATAAATGGTGGACAGTGGCTTGGCCAGCTCCTCTGCCAGTTCCCTCAGTACCCTTGGGTGGATCCCATCCGGCCCCATCGACTTGTGCACATCCAAGTGCCGTAGCAGGTCGCCAACCATTTCTTCGTGGATAGTGAGGGCCACATCCTGCTCCCCATCCCCTTCCACCAGCTCATGGTACTGAGTATCCAGAGAACATCCGGTATTGCCGCTAAAGACTGAGGCAAAGAAGGCATTAAGCACCTCCGCCTTTTCCTCATCTCTTGTAACTAAGTTTCCCCCCGCATCCAGTAAAGGATGGAAATTCTCCTTAGTCCTCCTTTTTGTGTTGATGTATTTATAGAAACGTTTTTTGTTATCTTTAACGGTAGTAGCCAGATCGAGCTCCAGATGAGCTTTGGCCTTCCTAATTTTGTCCCTGCACAGCCTCGCTACATCCTTAAAGTCCTCCCTAGTGGCCTGCCCACTTTTCCAAAGCTTATAAACCCTCTTTTTCCTCCTAAGATCAAGCCACAATTCTCTGTTGAGCCAGGCTGGTCTTCTTCCCAACCAGCTCGTCTTTGGGCACGTCTTTGGACAGACCGTTCCTGCGCCATTAAGATTTCCCTCTTGAAGAGCGCCCAGCCTTCCTGTACCCCTCTGCCCTTCAGAACCGCCTCCCAAGGGACTCCACCAACCAGTGTTCTGAGCAGCTCAAAGTCATTTTGACAAAATTTTTTTTTAGTACTTCCTGGTTAAAGCCAGGCTTTGTCACTAGCAATTCAGATTTTTGTTTGCAGCTGTATGCTATAGATAGAATTCCACAGTTATTCATAATTTGATTATTCATGAAAAACTGTTACCTCTTTCCTTTATCTATTGTGTCTATCATTCATTCATCACCTTTTGAAAAAGGTTGAAAACTAGTTCACCTCACGTGTTTTCATTTTCCCCAGTGAGTGGAGAGGAAGATCAAACACATAGCTGCCACTGAGTCAATAATACTCACTGTGGAGAAAATGACCTGCAATTAGCCAGGTGCGCAAGCATTGGTTTCAGTGAGGCCATGCAGATGCAACTTAGAGTTGAAGTTGATCAGCTTGGGCTGTGCTGTGTATACCCTTACCTGGGAAATCCCTCAGATATAGGGAGGCTCTGCCTGGTGGTAACATTCACACTGAAACTTCTGCTGCTGGTTGTGATGTTGCAAAATGTTGTGGCAGTATCAAGGAGGTTGTGAAAAGATGCAGGTAGCATAATACATAGTTTAGACCAAAGCCTCTAAATAACCTTCTCCTTTGACATGTAGACTTCTACTCTCAGGCCTTCCTTTAATATATATACACACATACACTTCTCTCAGATAGGAGGTGAATATGTCGAGAAAACCAAAATGTATTTGTGTGCATGTGGGTGTATGTATAATCTTTAATCTGTCATTGGTTTCCAAAGAAGACTTTTTTTTTTTTTTTTTTTTTCCATAGAAACCTTGGTAATAACAAGACCAAAGATTGTGATTTCTTCATATAGAACTGTGGAGCCATAAATCTATGTTCAAGATTAAAAAGAGCACTGTGAAGTCTGTAACTGCAATAACAGCGATTGCTTTAGTTTAAAACCATGTTAAATTAAAAAGCCTTTTTGTTGTTTTTGAGAAAATACTGTTTTCATGGAGTTTAACAGCTTCATTCCTATATCTGCAGTTTATGAAAGAGGGAAAAATCCTATCTATTTTCCAAGTTCAGTCTCTGACAAGAAGAGTCATGATAGATGTGATTTCTACCTTTCACAAGAGGGAAAAGTCAAAAAATCACAAAAGTGACTTGAGCTAAATAACTGACTTTGTCTTGGCTATGGCCATTACTGAGGATCAACAAAGCCAACAAGATTTTCTTCTGGCATTGGTTTCTGCCCATGTCTAAGTATGTATCCACCATTTCATGCACTTCCCTCTTAACCTGTAGGTAGTCAGTTCAAGCAACTTGCCTTAATGCTTTGATCTGTAGAGAAAAGGTACAAGGAAGAAAAAAATTGGACTTTTGCTTGTTCCATAATGTAAATGGAAGTCCTTTTGCTGTAGTGTGATATAGTTGTTCTGGAGGATCACATGAAGATTGTTGCATGACAATAAACATTTAAGGAGAAGGTCTTGATATTATTGAATTTGATTTATCTAGCAGGGTAGACTGGTAGTGATGCACTTAATCACATGATATTGATTTCTCTGTTCTGACTGAATTAGGTCCTTTAGAGATAGAAGTGCCAGAAAGAGAGAGGTGAATTGTAGAGACTGCTAAGAGTTGTAGTTATGTAAATAATGAGGCTTTACATACGAGGGCACGATAGTCCAGCCATCACTTGACAAGAAGACGTTCAATCTTCTTTAAGCCTTGGAAAGAAGTTGTTTTTGTAGCAGTGGTTACAAATACACAGAAGGAGTCATAAAACAAGGTGAACAGCCTGGTTACAGAAGGTCTTGGTGATCTCAGGGCACACATTCATCATAAGGAGTGCTATTACAGAAGAATTTGTGTATTTCCATCTGCTTTTCTCCTTGCCAGCATTACTTTAGTCCTAGCTTTCAGTTCTTCAGCCAATTGCTTACCTTAATTGTTGAGTATCTATTGTGCCACACATAACTAACAGAATGGGTGTCACTGCCACAGGCATGTGTCTGCCTTTTCCTTGTGACTCCATGGGCACCCTGGAGAACAGGGCAGAAACACTGTTGGACTTCCCAGGGGACTGGACTAGCAATGCAAAGTATATTCACCAGGCAATAGTTAATCTGAGATTACTGTGACAGTCATGGTTTTAATACTGGTTGGATTATGCTATACTTCAGGCATGTGTTCTTGTTGGAATTACAGTGCTTTGTACCCTCAAGAAAGTTGGTATTCTCAATCCTGTAAATGCAATAGTTTTTTAGTAGGAATGGAAACATCACAATCCTGGACAATTCTGCAGTATAGCATCCTCTTTATTGGGCTTAATGTGAGTCAGATGAAAGGATGAAAGGGAAGAAAAATACTTTATTAGGAGCCTAATATTTATGGTATTGTTTTGTTCTTGACAGCAGAATGCATTTTGGTTTAGTGAGGGAGCTGAGCTTTTTTTTTTTTTCTTTTTTTTTTTTTCTCTCCCAGTGAGTTAATGATAGCTTCTGAACTGTAATACAGCATACAGCATGTATTGTAAATCTTTTACTCTGGTAGACTTCTGCTGTGCCTTTTCTACACTGAAGTCTCCAAGACAGAGTAGAGCAGAAGCTGGTTGTACCAACTTTATGGCTACTGTTTGACTGTCCTGTTAAAGGTTGCTTGTTCTCTTCTGTGTAGTGGCAAAGAAAGAGAAAGTCTTGAACGTGGACTGAGGAATTTAAGCAATGCTGTGGAACAGCAAGACAACAAAGAGCAAGTGAAATGGTCACAATTATGACAAGGCTGGCAGAATTATGAATTCTGAATTGGTTCATCATCTCTCTGATTCCTCTTACTGCCCTGAAATGCCTGCTTTGCTAAATGAAAATAACCCTAGCTGCCACAGCTTTGCCATTACATTTTCAATCCACTGTGTCTAGTCACCAAAAAGAAAAAAAAAATCCATCAAACTCTAGTTCCTTCTTCATTTGTCTACACGATTGACTCACAGAGTTTGTTGCAACCAGGAATTCAGCTGAGTCACAGCAACATGCTATGGTTAATTCACAAAGATGTGATGCAACATTTTGTAAATGGCACAGATGGTACAGTATCTTGTTATTTTGAAAGAGAAGTCTTCATTGTTTGCTAAGGATCCATCCTTAACATTTAGTTTATTGCAGTCCAGTTACTTATTGGAATACAAACAAAATGCAACAGAATACGGCAATTGCCTCAGCAGCCACCATACACAGCAGGAGAAGAATCAAGGGCTGAACTTGAGAAGCAATGAATTAAACTTAAGGAGCTAGTCAAAAACATATCCATATTGCTTATGCCTCAGAATATGTCCTTATTCTACACCATATTTTGTTTTGTAAAAATACAGGTTTTATATCTTGTGTTTGCTTCTTAAAATAATAAAAAAAAAGAGGTAAAGATATGCTAGGATGTGACTGACTGTGAATCTACTAATACATGATTTTGCACTTCTCATGTTGCCCAATTCCACTTCCCTGCTCCTCTGCTCCCTAAACCCCTGTTGGCATTCATATGTTGGAGATGTGGATGGTTTGAGCAAATGTCAGAAATCCTGGCATTTTCTCTGGGACACACAAGGCTACATGATTTTACTGCTATTAGGACACCCTCTGGACATGATTGTGCTTCTAGAAAAACTGTCTATTATCTGCTCATTTGTTCAGGAACTATACACATGCTTTAGCAAAAAAATCACTGCTTGCCAAGTCCCACTCATGTAGTGGGGGATTCAAACAGCAGTCATAATGGGTTTAATGAAATTAACTGTTTTTCTGAGAACAAGTGAATGTATTCTCTATTCTGGGATCCTGAACTGCTGTTACTGTTAAGAATGTGTCAGCATTTTCACTGAAGATATGCTTCATACTTTGATGGAAAATCATTTTCATCAGTCTGAAATTTGGTATGCTAGCTCAGCCTTTATTTAGACATCTAAATAAATGGATTGGTTTTATCGAAGTATTTATCATACTAAAGTCAACATGCCACAGAAGTAGAAATCACTGCGGTAGGACTTGCTGGCATTCAGCTCTTTTGGAAATATGGCACTTAGGTTTGATTTAGGAAGCTGACATTAGACAATCATGTTTTAAAAATTTGAGCCTGAGTGCATAGTAATATGTACTGCAGAATTTCTGTATTAGGAAGACTCTATCTTAAAATAATCTACCAACCAGCATTTCAAAGTCTATGGGTTGTTTGCTGCCATCATGGCCTGGATCTTCTTGATGAAACTTTTAAAAACTGATTGTTCATTTATTTTAAATATATTTTTTCTTTCCCTTTTTGATCTGCATCCAACCTACATTACAGCCTTCCTTGTCAAAACATCATCAGTGTCTTGACACAGTTTTAAAGTCAGAAATATTAACAGCTGAATGCAGATCAAAAATGTGAATAATGTTATCTGGGGACAAACAAGTTAGGGAGAGTCCGACTCTTAAATCTATAATTCTGAATTGGGATCAAGAAAAAACATAAGGAAGATTACTCACTGACTTTCTAGGTGCTAATTAGAATGTTCTGGTTGGTTTAGATCTAGTAGTTTCCTAATCATAGAATCATATGGCTCGGGTTGGAAGGGACCTTAAAGATCATCTAACTCCAAACCCCCTGCCATAGACAGGGATGCCACCCACTAGATCAGGTTGGCCAAGATCCCATACAGCCTGGCCTTTAACACCTTCAGGGATGGGGCATCCATGACTTCTCATGGCAACTTATTCCAGTGCCTCATTACCCTTACAGCAAAGAATTTCCTTCTAACATCTAGTCTAAATCTCCTCCCTTTTACTTTAAACCACTTTCCCTTGTCCTGTCATTATCTACTTGAATAAGGAGTCCTTCTCCATTTTTTCCAAAAGACCCCTTTAAGTATTGAAAGGTTGCAATGAGGTCTCTTCAGAGCCTTCTCTTCTCCAGCCTGAGCATCCCCAGCTCTCTCAGCTTTTCTTTACAGGAGAGGTGCTCCAGTTCTCTGATCATCTAATTTTTGACAACAAATCACTGGAAGTCTTTAAGGCCATGCTAAATGGTACAAAGCTGTCCCATGGAAACAAACAGCTGATGATATTTGCCGGTACCTCCGTCAGCTCTAATATAGCACAGCAGAGAGTTTACGTCTTAGAGAGTACCTCAGAACCTCAAAGTCACGCAACAATGGCTGAAAAAAACATTGAGGAAGACATAAAGGTAAATTAAGATATAAAGTTCCTAATATGCTAGAAAGGGTGCAGCAGTGCCTTTTGAAGATGTTTACAGAATGCACTGTAAAAACTATTGTTTTTTGAGTTTCTCCTAGATCAGAAGGAGATGTCAGGGGAAGAAAGGCAAGATGAAATATTCACAGGTAAGAAATAGTAGAAGGAATAAGATTTTTGTCTGCACAATTATAACAGGCTACCAAATAAGGTCATGATTTAGGTAACCATAAGCTATACAAATCAGGTTTAAGTTTAGATGGAATCTGCCTGGAAACAAGGTGATACTATAATTACAGCAACTCATCCTATTTATAATAAAGCAGCTTAATTTTAGCGATCAGGTAGTAAAGGATTGGATCTGCCCTGGAGCAAAGTTCTTCTGGCAAAGATTCATATTCATGTTCAGTTCTCAGTTGCAGGTACAATGGGACACCTTTTTCACCCCAGAAGTGACATTTTTAAGGAAGTTTAGGGAAAATTTATCACAAAGCTTATTTACATTTTTCAACCTACATAGTTGTAAGAATTCCTTTTGATAAATTATTAAACTTATACTTCTTGTGCCTTTTTTTCCTGTAATGTTTGTATTACTTTGTGTTGTAATGTTCCACAATTAATATTATAAGTAACAGTCTTCTGAAGTCCTGTGGAATACTTCGTCTCAATCTGGAACTCATTTAGTATATACTTTTTTTTTCTTTTCTGCCTGTAACTAAACGTGTCTCTTACTTCGCATTAGGCACATTGCTTAGTGGCACAGTACTCAACAGTTAATGAGAAATGTCAAGGTATTACAGCAATCTGTTGGTCCAGACTACTTGGGAACCACTAATTTGACTAAAACATGTTTTTCTTAGCCTTTCTGAGCTCGTTCTCACCAAGTGTTAGATATGTAGTTTCCTGGTGGTGTAGCAGGTCAAAGGGCTGTGCCAAGTATATGTAGGAAGGTGTGGGAACAGTACTTTTGAAATACTGAGTCAGACTGAGTAGTGAGAGCTGCCAGAGCATGCTCAAGGTAAAGAAAAGGTAGTCTTCAACAAAAATATAGCTGTTTAACATGATTTCTGACTAATGACCTTGGTTTGCTGTAGCTGAGGAAATTAATCTATCCAGCACATCAACGGTTACGTCAGTGTGCTTAAGAGAAGGACATGATAAAATTAATTTGTGGTAGGAATAGTCTGTATTTTCAAAGTTTTTGATTTATTACATTTCTGCTTCAAGAAGGTAGAAATTAGAAAATCATTGTTACAAGCATTTTGAAGAAGTAAACAAAAGAAGAACATCATGCTTCTGTACTATTTCTCTTGTTTAGGTTTGCTCAAGTATGAAAATGGGGAACTAGCCCATATGTAAGGAATTTTATGCATTAGGCCTTGACCTGCAACATAAGATGCCATGTAGAGACCTACTTCAATTGGGCTTCTTGGCAATAGCAGCTAGAAGGCAGGGAGCTGGTGTTCCAGCTTGTGTCTGTCTCCTGAGCTCTTTCCTCTAATGGTTTTCAGCTGATCAGTCCTCATGTGACAAAACTCATCTCCTAAACCCCAAGACAGATTTCTCATTAATTATCAAGACCATTGCACCAGGCATGAGGCAGGGGGCAAAACGTATGAATGTGTAACAGTTGCTAGCATTCCACTCCTTGGCCTATGGTGCAGCCAGGAGTGAAACTGTAATGGCCTGTGCTTTTCACAAGAGAAACACTGCTTTCCATCAAAATTGCATCTAGCATATTGCTGCCCGATGCACAGCCATAGCTGTGCTACATGTGCTGTGCTGGAACTGGGAGTGTATACTCTGGAAGCTGCAGTGTGGGCACTCTTGAAAACATTTGTAAATGAGGCCAGATTCTCTACGTGCTTTCTACTTGGGGAAAAAAAGAGAAGACTGAGAGGCTTGAAACCTGCTGGGGGAAGATGTGCTATTGCTCCTCTACCATGTGTCTCAATGGTGAGAGAACTCCTCCAGGGCTCAAGGCAGGCAGCTCTTGGAGAAAAATTCAGTTGCTATAGTTGCTATTAATGTAGCATTTTGTTTTTCATATCGATGAGCAAAACGAAGTGCCACTCAATTGGAACAATTATGTCAAATTATGTTGTTCCCCCCCCTCCTTTTTGATGAGTTAAAAAATCAGAAATCCTTGGATGTTTTCCTCACTTTATCAGTTTAGCAGCTGGTATTGCTTAATCACAAAGCCATACTTTATCAAGTCTGCATATGGCACATGAATGCAGGCAAAGCAAACTATAGATTGCATCTTTTCTCCTCTGCAGTTTAAGGAGTAGGGTACATCATCACTTTGTCCAAAAACATTTTCTTCTTTATAGATATTAGGAGGACGTGCTGGCAGTGAACTGAAGGTGGGTCTGTCTGCTGAGTACACAGGAGGGCAGTGCCAGCTGATTGCATGTTTCAGAGATACCTGCACTGGGAATCTCTTCTTGTAAGCCTCTGTCTGGCACTCTTACAGTACCAGAGCAGCTGTGAAGTTACAGATCCCCTGGACAATCTGTCCACTCCTCTGATATATATGTGCTAGGCAGTGTATGTGTCTTTATATCTGTCAGGCTTAATAATGCTGTGCTCAGTGCACAAAGCAACAAAATGATCAGCACAGCATGTTCAGGGTCACAGGTACCTGCTGCCAGCTGAGTGCAGAGTGAGCAGATATGGGCTGGGGGAAGGGAATGATCCAGGGCTTCCCATGCCCTTAGCTAAATCAGATGGGTTTGATCAAGTGTGCTGGTTGCACTTTATCTGATGAAAATGAGACTGTGGGTTTGCTAAGACCATTGATGGAAATATTGTTGACCTGAAAAACTTACAGTGAACATCGGTGGTCCTCAAATCAGTGGCTTAGGATGAATAAAAATATAGTGGTAAAATCACTTGATTCATTTAACCTCATCATGTCAAACACCAGTGTTTTTCTTTGATATATTTATGTAAATGCTCTTATGAGGTCAGTGATGTTCCTTGGTGCAGATCACCAGTACTATGCATGTTAGGAACTGAGCAGGATGGGTGAATTCAAAGAAGTCACGATTCCCTTCATAATATGGTATGGCTTTCTGTGGCCACTTCTGCTCACATTCTACTGAACATTATATAGAATTGCTGGGAAAAATCACAGTAAATCTATGTGTGTGATGTAGAGATAAGATCAATCTAATGATTCAAAAAGGCAAAGGGACAAACACAAGATTTCTGCAACTCATGGAAGAAAGAAAGTATTGAAAAGGATCGAAGACATCCACTTTTTGTTATGGCAATATGTCTTATCCTTATCAAAATATATTTTTGTACCTGTGCACGCTATACTAATTCTTATGAGGAGGAGGATAATGAGGATGTCCATTGCAGTATGCTAGAAAGAAAGCAGATTTGAAGTGGGGCTCTATGCTTTGATTCTTCTTCTTCTTCTTTTTTTTTTTTTTTTTCTTCCACATACCTTGAATTTTTCAGTTTCTTTTCATCCCCTCTCTGTGATTTCTCTTTGCCTCCTTGTTTTTTTACATAGCTACACTTACTTTTACACTGTAGCTGTTGATCTAATGGTGTTACTGGAAGGTGAGAAGCTGAAGCAATGAGCAGTGCATTACTATTAGGGTTGACCTCATTTCTTATTGATTCTTTTCTCATAGTATGAGGAAAAAAAGAGCTTAGTTTGAAGATAGTACAGTGATGCACTTTCAGGATGCATTTGCACAAGTTAAGCTAACGATGTAATCTCAGGTTTTGCCTGCTTATCCCAACCTTCCCACCTCAGCTCTCAAGCTCTGTGGTTGCACTGGTACAAGTGGTCTGCAGATCTGTTCTACACACTAAGACTGGGAGATAATCTGGGTTAAAAATACCTTTTCAGAAAAAAATGCACAACTGATGCATCTGAGAACTGTGGCAGATGCACAGGAACATGAAGCCAGAGTGGGAATCTCTTAAATGGGCTTTGCCTTCAAGAAAATCTATTTGTGGAGCTCATGTTATGACACAGAGCTAAGTCATGACTCAGAGAAGCATACACACCTCTCCCTAATGTGATCCTTCAGGTAGCATTCAGTTCCCTTTCTGCTACGCTCCACAAACCAGTTTCCTAGGTAGGACCAGCCTCTCAGCTGTGCACACCCATGTTGTGGTCATCTGAGCATCACGCTCTCGCACTGGGGAAAGGCAGCAGGAAGGAAGGGCTGTGGCAGGGAACCATCCGGTTTGCAAACGCTGCTCATGTGGAGCTTGGGATGATGGGAGCCTGGGGGGCTGCTTGCAAGGGTTAAAAATACTCTTTTTAAAATATTTTAACTAAATATATATATATATATATATTTGTAAGGTGAATTAGTAAAACATCTCAAAAATTAATAGTGAGCAAATTAATAAGTTGTACTTGTGACAGAGCTAATAATAACTGGGAAGCAGTGTCTGTATTCCACCTTCAGACTGTAGAAAAAGAGAAGCAAATACACCCAGCCTGCAGACAATGCTTTCTTTCGGTAGATTCCATATATTCTCAGATGAGATTGCAAGTTCTTAGCAGATTTTTGTGCAGGTTGATGGCAGGAGATCACTGGGCACAAGTAATGTAACACCTTCAAAATTTAGTTTGGTCACCTAAAGCATGTGTGGATAGGGACAACTGGAAAATGGCTTCCCCTTTGTGGCTTTTCTTTCTTTCCATTTTCTTTTCATCAGCTTTGTTGATAGAAAATCATGTCTAGTTTCAAATCCTCATGGATTCTTAAATTTGTGCCTTGAAAAGTGCTTGATGATTGTGTTAATATAAAAGAAATTTCTATCTTGGCTGTTGATAAAGTGGATTTTTTAAAGCATTTTTTACTGTTATATCTAGATGCTGAACCCTGATTGGAAAAATAATCATGACTTCTTGGCTCCTGAAAAGTGACAATAGTGGTTTTGAATACTGAGAGATAGCACAATTTGTGACTGACAGAGAATCATAAATGTTAGTCACTTGAGAAACAGTTTAGGAAAGAGTTATTTCTGAACACTCGATATCAAAAAAGCATTGGCTTAAGTTATTCATATTTACTGGAGCAAATTTTACTTCAATCCACAAGTTATGAAATACTGAAGAATGGAATTGTATTTATTTATTTATTTATTAGGTTATAACCTGAACAAGGAAGGTTTAAAGAAAAAACAAAACAAAACACCACAGCCTGACGATTTGAGATTTGAGTCTGACTTTGAGATTTTAATGGGTAACTGCTTTCCCCACTCCATATCAATTCTGTGTGATTAAAGGTTTGAAACCAGAGATCTTGGCCAAGTGCTTCAGAACAGCAGGACCTTCCTTTCATATTAAAGAACTCCCTCAGTTACTCTGCAGAAACAGAGCCTGAAATTCTTCTGGAGATACAGCTAGTCAATAAATGGAGAATGATCACACATGGGAGATGTCCATATCCTACTGAAGTCACCATCTGAAAAATACCAGTACTTGTCAAGTGGGACAAAAACTCACAGAAACAACTGGCAGTAGGTCTGAGCTACAATGCTGGCTACAATGCAAATTGTTATTAATCTTGATCATTAATAAGTTTTCAGAAAGACTAAAATGTGGTAACTGACTAGGTAACAGCAAGCTGTCTCTCAATTACCAAGAAAAAATATTATATGCAAGATTTAATATTATGGTCATTTGATTAGCATTGCAAATATAAGTAATTTATTTGTAGCAACTAATTAAGTTTAAATGCTCTTCGGGTTTTGAGGGAATATACTTTCTGTTCTCTATCTAACAATTTTCAGGCCTGATGAATATTTGCAAGATTAAGTTATGATGTCAGATAGGCACAAAGCAGGACTTATGGAGGTTCATTAAAAGTCTCTCCAGAGAGTAGGCTTCGCAACTGTTTGTTATTTGCAAAATTAAAGCTACCTTTGAGAGTAGTTTCCAGTATGTGACAGCAGTGAGTGACTGCATATAGTGCACAAACGTGCATATATATTTAAACACATCTAGAAGTAGCTTAAGACAAGAAGAAATCTCCTGTTATTCCCAAGCAGACTGTTATCTATGGCTCTGGCTTACTTCAGTGAGAGTTATTCTTATCTTGTCAGAGATGAGTAAGTCTAGTAGGAATGGTTAATTCCAGACAAGATTCTTAAAAGAAGTGTTTTGGTAGATTTACTGTGCTGTGTAAGGTATGGTTTTGAAGCTCATAGGCTTCAAAAGGAAGATGCATTATGTTAAATGCAATGACTGCCTTTGGGAATGGGATAATTTTGGGGTCAGAGCAAGGCATGTATGATAGAAAAGACAGCATGTCAATAGGAAAAGATTTTCCATGGAGGAAAGAAAATCATCTTTGCTGGTTCTGAAGTGATTCATTGTCTGTCAGTACAAAAATTCATGAGGTTCTTTCCAATAAAACTGTACTTTGAATACATTTTTTGGTTTAATATTAGTGGTGAATTTGTTTTTCAAAAACAAACAAACAAACAAAAAACACAAACCAAACCAAAAGAAAAAAACAAACCACTACCAAACCAAACCAAAAAAAAACAACCCTATGAAGGGTTTTACCAAGTAAAATACTTTGCAGTCAAGAAAGAAATTGACTCAATGCATTAAGATGGCACTGCTTGTTTCATATAAACACACTTTTTTATAATTTCAGCACTTTTTGGAAAAAGTCCAAAAAATATTCTTTCAGCCCATTTATGGATAGTTTCCCCATGTTTTGTCATGTTCAAAGGAATGAAGATTCATACCAAGATCCAATAAAAAACATTTTTATTTTATCTGACTATAAAATCTTTTTTTTTTTTTTTTTTTTTTTCTTCTTCCTCAACTTATGTTTTTATTTTTGTTGATTTAACTGGAAATACCTGGAAATGGGACTTAGTTCAACTTTATTATCCACTGTTCAGTTCACCAACAATTTTTCATCTTGTCTATCATCTTGCTTTCCTATTTTTTTCTTTTCAGAGGTGTAGGCAATGAAATTAAAATTGCAGTTACAGATATTTTCTAACTCTTGCAATGAGATATAGAAACTGATATAATATTACATAACATTAATGGTTTCAGTACTTGAAGGATATAATTTATAAAGCTTACCAGAAGCTATTAAAAGTTTGGTTCTGTAAGCAATATAAAACGTTGCCCTAAAGTTGTAGTGAAGACTAAATTTAACTCGTAAGAAAATAACCCGTTACATTCGTACTGATACTCCAATACACTTATCTGTTAAGGAAGGGGAGACAGAGACTAAAAAAATAAATAAATCAAATATAAGTTTTGTGATGAATTGATATTCCTACACACCTGTCACAGGTATTCGATAACAGAATTTCAGTTCCTTAGAAGAGGAAAGTAACAGGACATTAAAGCCTACCGTGGTTATTACTCCAGGCATTTTTCTCAAGGTCTCTAATGCCTATAATTCTTTCTCTACGGGGATTGACTCCCACATTCCACTTTTGATCCAGGTGGGATGAAACCTCTACCTTCATTACAAGAAGATTATTGGTTGTCAGCATTATCATTACCTATAGATACTGAGGATTGTTAAAAGCAAACAATGCTTATTAATGGCAGCTTCTCCTTTGGTTCAACTAATACATGTTTCTTTCTTAGATCTCAAAACTCATGCAGAAAACATATAATGTGTTGATGACATAAGGTAGAAAGGGATGTTACAAGGTGTATTATTTTTAATAACTGACTTTTCCAATGGAGGTGATAGTGTGGAAAGTCTTTTAAAGTACATTTTAGCAATAAAAGTGAACTATGCATGAGCAAAATATTAAAGGATTTCATTTATCATGTGTGAACAGAATAGCCTTTGTAGGAAAAAAAATATCAGTTCTGACTAATCTAAACCAGTATTTAGGTACAGTTACCTCATGGAGGGAACTTGAGAATGATTTTGTCAGAAGTTGGAACATATATCTGAATCTTCCATTCAAACTGGGCTATTTTTCTTTATCAAAACTAGTGATGTTTTCCATTAAGGATAATACAATCTAAGCTAGGTCAACCTTGCGTTTTGGTCAGGTGAAAGAAATGACAACTTAAAGAAGGGTATTATTTAAAGAAACTATTGAAATCACAAGAGGAAGAAGAGTAATTCTTTGACAACATTTTGGCTGACTTATCAGACAGGACACCAGAACATGGGTTACTGTGTTTTGTTTGACGATCAGTGCATATTGCTCCAACATATTGACTCCTGTCTTGTGGTTTCTACTGTATTGCTTGGCTTGCCCCATCTCTGAAGACCTTTTCTTTTCTCCAATTACAGCTATTTTTTCTCAGTTGCCTGTTCAAAAAACAAAACTTAGAAAATATTGGAAATTGTTTTCTCTCCCTTTGAGCATGACTCTAATGTCTTTGCTGAAAGGACAATAGTTGTGTGTTCATTTTGTTTACAAGTGTGCAGGTAAAAAAAAAAAAATCACTAGAAAAATCAGCTATTACTTATTTTTAACATTAGGTTAATTTAAAAACTATTAAAAAACACATTAATAACAAAATTCCCTGCATTGCTACTGAATTCCAAACAAATTGACAGAATAGCTTGTATCTTTGGTTTCTGGAGACAAGCAACCTCCTTTCTTTGCTACTTGTAGAAACGACCAGTAAATCTTTTTCCCCAAAAAGGCAAGGAGACATTCCATTCTCCTACTCTTTTAATTCTTCCCTATGAAATACAAGAGATTTTTGTAAGCTCCCAAGGAGGAATATGTTATTTATCAAGACTACCAAGTTTGATTCAGATAAATTATTCCCTTTCATTCTTCACATAAAGATTCTTTTATAAGGCATTACAGAAATATCCTGGTTCAAAAATAGTTAAAAATGACAATGTAAAGCATTCATTAAATTATAAGGAAATCATGTACTGGTAAATGTTTTGTAGAAACCCTTAATGTGCTTCTCAAGTAAGTGTCTGACATGTTTTGAAGAACAAACTTTTTGGAGTTGCACATAACATACATACAAAATCACCCAGTATCAGAAAAGGAGTTTTATGTAAAAAAGGTTGGGAGTTTGAGCCATTTAGGTTATTGAGTACAATATGTTTGCAAATGTAGCTTTTTCTTCCGCCCTCCAACATTTTAACTATGGTCAGCTGTTGACTGCCTGATGATGGCTGGTCTGTAGGACTGGAGAAAGATTTGAAGAAAATCTGCCCTTTCAGTATCTTGGCTGCATGGATCTGTGTGAGGCTGGTACAGAAAAATGGAAGACTTAACCATAGCCTCTGTCCCCAGTCTGTCAAAAACTACACTGGCTCCCAATAGTTATCAGGATATTTGTCACTGAAGCACTGTGAATTGCATGCAAAGCTTATTCAGATTTTCTTCCCTTCCTCTCTTATTCAACAGAAGTGTATTGTTTCAGGAGGTACATAACAAACATGAAGAAGAGCAAAAGATATTCCATGTAGTATGGTGGATTTACCTGTTTAGAGCTGTAAGATAATGAGGGAACAGTACAGGAGATGCTAGCCAGGAGGTGTTGATGAACTGTCAGCATAACATTGTGCTTTGCTTCCACTGCAATTTTTTTTTTTTTTTTTTTTTTTTTTTTTGTGTGTGTGGAGTTTGGTAAGGGAGAGAATAAGATGGGGTATATGAGTTCTGACTTGATTTCTGGTAAACTAATTCTGCAGGTATTTCTAAAAATAATCTGAGTAGATGACTTAGAAGTGGAAATGTAATTCATATTGGCAAAGTGAAGTGACATTTTGCTAACTGAATGGTAATGCTAGTCTTTGGTGGAAAATGGGCTGGTACACCAGTGGCACAGGTTGTTCTGAGGTGGATCTGTTGCTTAGAGTTATATCTTACTCTGCAGCTCTTATGAAAATGTAGTGGAACTCATGTCTTGACTAGAGAGACCATATTCTGTGGGCTCCACACACTGTCATCTTAAGACATACACTGCTCAAATGACAAGTGAAGCAAGGCAAATGAGTTGTGTTTCACAAAACTGTAGAACATTATAAAAGATTTTGTAGAAGATGTCCTAAAAGTAACCAAAATGAAACCTCTTTTTACGTCATCAGATTGCTAAGAAATGCATAAATAAATACAGTATGTATTTTCTTAGGAAAAATATGCATCAGGATGTGGGCACAAATATGTAGGATCTGCAGCTCTTGATGTTTGTTTTAGGAAATTTCAAAGATTTTGGAGCCAAGAATTTTGCTCAGTCAGGCAATTCTACAGAGATCACCGAGGGATAAGCAGATGGATTTTCAATGTTTTCCCTTCCCAGTCCCTTGTTTAGCTTGGACCAATTTTATGACAGTTTGTGTGTCATAAAGAATGACAAGCCTTGAAAAGGTGAAGAGAATGAAGAATGTTAAATGTATATTCTAGTATTCTGGGCAGACATATAAAGATAGAATCATAAAATTGTTTGGGTTGGAAAAGACCTCTAAAATAACAAAGCCTAACCTTTAACCTAGCACTGCCAAGTTTGCCACTCTGGACCATGTCCCTAAGCACCACATTTATGCGTCTTTTGAATACCTCCAGGAACGGTGACTCAACTACTTCCCTGGGCAGCTTGTTGCAATGATTCACAACCATTTCAATGACAAAATTTTTCCTAATATCCAAATTAAACTATCTATGGTTCATCCTGAGACCACTTCCTTCACTACAATCCTCCTTTGAGGTAGTTGTATAGAGTTATAAGATTCCCTCAAGGCTCCTTTTCTCAAAACTAGACAACTCCAGCTCCCTCAGCTGCCCCTCATAGGACTTGTGTTTCAGACCCTTCACCAACTTTGTTGCCCTTCTCTGGACACACTCCAGCACCTTGATGTCCTTCTTGTAGTGAGGGGCCAACAACTGAACACAGTGTTCAAGGTGTGGCTTCACCAGAGCTGAGTACAGGGGGAGACAAGGAGGTTTTGCTTGCATCTTGCTGGAGATATCTGAGAATTAAATCTCTAAATCTGGTCTGGTAATCCTTGGACAATTGCAGAAAGTGTTTTGTTTGATCTTTTCAGACAGCCTGTTTAGGCTGAGCTCTATTGCTCTCTGGAACCACAAGTTTCTCTCTTGAGTGCAGACTGCTCAGGTTGATTAAGTCAGATGTGGATGTCTAGCAGATTTCTATGGTGAGTTTCTCCTGAACTGTAGGACACAGGAAACTTTGATCCAGACTTGATCAAGAAGTGTGTTTTTCCCTGACAGTCTGGTTCTAGTACATCTTCAGTGACCATAAGACTCAGTAAGAGAAGCAGTCAATATTTACTTCATTTTTAAATACAGACTGTTTCTTCACAAAAAGTACAGTTCTGAGAGACAGAAGAAAGGTCACTAATAAAAAAAAAAATAAAAAAGCAAAAATAATAATAAAAAAGCATAGTGTTTCTGTCCAATCCATCAGAAAACATTTAAACATTTGGAGAAAAATGTTCTGTAATGATTAATCAGGCCATCCATCCTTTACCGGATGCAGGGGGGAATGTGACTACTAAGCTACTAAGTATAAGGAAAAAGCTGAAGTTCTCAATGCCTTCTTTACATCTGTCTTTACTAGCCAAGCCACTTATTCTTGGGGTACTCATCCTCCTGACCTGGGAGTCTGGGACAGGGAGCAGAAGAACCCCCCCTACAGTTCAGGTGGAAACAATTAGACTGTCACAAGTCCATGGGGCCCAATGGGATCCACCATAGGGTGCTGAGGGAATTGGTGGATGTGATTGCTAGACCACTTTCCATCTATCAGCAGTCATGATCATCTGCGGAGGTCCCAGATGACCGGAGACTTGCTAATGTGATGCCCATCTGTAAGAAGGGTCATAAGGAGGAGCCGGGGAACCACAGGCCAATCAGCCTGACCTCGGTGCCAGGAAAGGTAATGGAATTCATCTTGAATGCAATCATGCAATGTATGTGGGACAACCAGGGGATCAGGCCCTATGGTGAGGGTGCACCTCGAGCACTTTGTTCAGTTTTGGGGCCCTCAATACAAGAAGAACATAGAGGTCCCAGAGCATGTCCAGAGAAGCTACACCCTGACATTATTTTGTATCTATGTGTGGATGTTGCAGGAGATTCCTATGTCAACTATATATAATGTGGTTCTCAAAACTCCAGCAGTTATCCGAAATATTAGTTTTTCTTTCTTCTAAGATTTAAACATGTTGAATACATTGTATATATAATGTGAAGCTCTATTTTCCCGTCATATTAGTTTATGGATGTTTCCTGACTGTATACTGCAAATATTGGGGCACAGTATAATCTCGTTTGCCAGAGTTTCTCTTCAAGCTACCTCCTTCTCATTCACCTACATTTGTAACACCTTTTGGGAAATGTGGGAATAGAGGAGGCAGACCTTGCCAAGTACAGTCTTTCCATGCACATATTTACCCTCTGAAAAGTTATTTTTCTAAGCTCTTACTTTATTTTTCTAAGCTCTTACCATATTCCTGGGCTCTCCATCTATCTCCCTGGCACACCTTATCTTCCTTCTCAAGGCCTGACACTGCCTGTTGCTAATGATTCTATCTGACAGTTGCTGTTAAGATCTATTTGGCTCAGGATATTCTTATGCATCTTCCATTTGTCATTTATCAAACAAATATTTTTGGCTTTGTTCCTTAAGCTAGGAAGGTCTTCTACATGAACTTCTCCAAAGCACTGCCTAAAACTTTATGCATACCGTGGCAGTGTTACCTGTAAAAAACACTTTGTCTGTGAACTAATTGTAAGAGTTTCTGCCCAACAAAAGAAGAGCAAACTCTATGGATTAGTTCTATATTGCATTCAACATTTTTTTTTCTAATTTTGCGATTATTCAGTCTGTCCAAATCTTATCCAAATATTTATGAAACTGAGTAGAAGATTATTTACCTTCTTATCTACCCTCTTTCCTTCTTTCTCTCTCTCTCTTTATTTATTTTTTATTTTTTTTCTTGGGGGGGGGGGGGGGGGGGGGGGGGGGAGGTAGAGGATGACACAGAGTAGAGGGGCTGGTTTTCTTTTCTTTTTTTTTGGTCTTCTTCACCGGAGTCTTTCCTTTTTAACCTTTAATATCTTCATTTTTCATACCCTCTGGTCTTTCTGTGACACTAGAAGAAGATGGGGGTTTTCTGCACTTTCGGAGAACTAAAGACATTGTTCCATTTAAGGCTATACCATTTCAGTAGAAGCCTTGCAATCATGCCAATATTATTTTCTGTTCAGTATCATACTTTCTAGTATTGTTTGTTTTATTGATTTGCAGGGTGCATAGAGGTTTTCACTGAATTCTTATGCAGAGTATAGTGCCCATGGTCTTTTCCCATGACACATTTTGCTTTCTATCATTTCTTCTTGTTGATTGCCTAAAATTAATTTCCTATACTATAGAAGTATTTAGCATTTTCCCATTCATTTGCTTTTTTTCTTCTTTCTGTTCTATTTAGAGATATACTTATCGGTATTTTACCACCTACACTTTTTAAAAAATCCTGAATTTTCTTTATGCTGTTGTTTGAAAAGTTTACTGTATTAATTCTCTACTTTTGTATCTTTTTGATTATCCTGTTCACTCGTCTCCCCTCCCCTCTTCTCATATATATATATATTTTTTTTGTCTTATAATTTCTCCATGGAGGAAGTTGAACTTTACTGTATTGTGTCACTGTTAATTAACAGCTCAGCTGCAGTTACTTGATGTACTAGTTCCAGTGTGTTTTAAAGCAGAAATATGAGAATAATTTCCAGCCCTGCATACTGTAAAATAAGCTCTTCTGAGAAGCCATAGTTTTAGGGGTTAAACATGTTCTATGTGTTGCATATAAGCTGAAATATCTATAATCACTTGACATTTGGAGCTGTTTCCATTATATCCCTTAAATTTGTGCAAGTGATTTTCTTTTCTTGCTCAATTGATTTTTGAAATAAATGCACTATGTATTTATGACTCAAGATTTGTATTCACTTATATTCTGTTGCAGGTATCTCTTCACTTTTTACTTCTCATGTTTTTCATTTATAATGTTCCTTCCACCCACTACAAAAACTCTGTCTTTCCTGTATGTTTTAGGGTCCAGATTTACATTTACCTGTATATATATTCATTTTCTGTGTTTCTGTGATATCTTATATTATTACCAGACTAAATCACCTAATTTTGTTTCTCAGATACTTCCATTGCATACTAATATTTACCTTTTTTATTATGCATGCTGCAACTATTTGAATAAAAACGCTGCTGTCTCACAGTGTGTTACTTTTCAGAATTTATCTCAGGTGCTCTGCTGTCATGCTTTCAGTTCACAGTATGAATTCTTACCTGTCCCTATTCAAATACAACTCATTGTGTGTAGCGTGAGGAAGGAGAAACTGAGTTTGGATGGTACATGCTCAGTTTTCCCCAACAGATAGCAAAATATAGTTTTGAAAAAATGTAGGATGTCATGTTTGAGCTGGAGAATATTGTCTTTAAAACAAAGTAAATTGTCATTGGTGTGATAAATAAAGATGAATTAGACATAGTACTCAAAGATGATGGCTATCTGGGGACCAGGGACTAGTGATTGTAATGTAATTATGTTCATTATAAGAAAAAAGTGAAAATCTCAGTAGGAATTTGTTTTCTGTCTCAAAAGAGCAAAATCCTGAAAGTGAAGAATGTGTGAGAACAAGTAACTATATTTTTAAAAGCATAAACAGGAATAAGTTACAACCATAGGCAGAGTTCTGGCTAGCATCCTTTCTTGAGCTAGTGATGGCTGCTTCCATCACTACACCTTTCTTGAGGTGTAGTGATGGAAGCAGGAGCCATAATCAATTAAAAAATAAAATGATGAGTAAAAGAAAAAATTAAAGTGGCTATTAGAGGTTATGAACTATTGCATCTATGTTAGGAAGGTCAAAGTTGTCAGGGAAAAAACCTAAACCTGATAAATGTAACAGCACTAGAAAGTTTTTTTTTTTCTTTTCTTTTTCTTTTCTTTTTCTTTTTTATTTTTACAAGATTAAGAAAAAGAAAAAAAAAAAAAAAGAAAGAAATGTTGGCAGAGGTGCCAGTCCAATATGGAATGAAAATGATCACATTGTTAACATGATTCAAGGGAAACAAAACTGTTCAAGAATTTTTATTTTATTTTATTTTATTTTATTTTATTTTATTTTATTTTATTTTATTTTATTTTATTTTATTTTAATTGGAAAGGAATAGGGATATGTGTTCTTGTTGCATGAAAATAATTTAGTCATTCTGGTCTTCGTTCATAGACAATTAGTATGTTAAATGGTGTCTGCTAAGGGTAAACAGATTTAAATCAGCAGAACTTGTAAGAAGCTGACTGGGAAGTTGTCTACCTCCTTTATGTTAATTAGGAAAAAACATTAGGAAATGTTTGCAATTTAAGCAACAAACATTAGGAAAATATTGCAATTTAAGAGAACTATCGCAGAGCAACATTAGAGAAATATGACATGGGTAAACTGACATCAGTCCTGGGCAAAATAATGGAAAAGTTGATACTGGATGTAATTATTAAAGTCTTAAAGGATAAGCAGTTCATTAAGGCTAGTCAACATGGTTTTATGGAGAATATGTCTTATCAAAAAAGCCTTATTTCATTTTGGAAGAATTATACTTGATTGAAATGCTGAAAGAAAACTGTGTAGGTAAGATCCAGCTTCACAAAGCTGTTCATTTAGTTCTACATGTCATTCTAGCTTTGGGGTTTTTAGGACCTGAGAAACTGTTTTTTTTTTTTTTTTTTTTTTTAATCATAAAGTTTCAAAATGAAATATGGAAGTCACTGCTGATTTAAAACAAACAAAGAAACAAACAAAATAAAACTATAGAAACTGGAGAAATGTGTATTTGAGGAAGAGTGCAGCTTGGCTTTCTGGGAAGGTCTGTCTGCTAAAACAAATATACATGAGGACAAGGGAAGGAGACCATATATATAAAATGGAAGACTGTGTACAGGAAAGTAGCAACTTGCAAAAAGGCTTGGGAATTTTGGTGGGTGAACACCTCAACATAGGCACCAGAGTAATACTTTTACCGAAAGACTATGCTCAGTCTTTGAGCAAGTTAGTATAAAACTGTGTAAACCTGATAAAAGCAGGTGGATACAGCATTTTTCTTATTGCTAATAAATTGTACAGTGTGTGCAGTTCTGATGTCACTTTTCTGAAGAAACCTGAGCAAAAGAAAATGATGCAGGAGAAAAATATGAGAAAGAGTTTTGAAGCCATAGAAAATACCTTTTAGAATTGTACTTGCAAAACTCAGGCTCTTATAATGTGTCTCGATTACAGTCTACAAGCTCAAGATAAAATGTCAGAAACAAAGTTCTTTTTAGTTTAGCTGGAAAAGACTGCAGAAAATAATGGCTGATAGCTAAAACCAGACAAAATCTTACTAGAAACTATTTTTTTTCCTTTTTTTTATTTACTTTTTTTTAATGGTGAAAGTGGCTGATGGTTAGAACAGATTATTGAGGACTGTATTTCTTATGTCATCATATCTAGAAAGCACACCTTTCTGAAAAACATGCTTAACATTAAACCAAGTTATTTGTTTTGGTGTCTTCTAAATTGGAATTCTCCTTGAGTCATCAGACATTGCTTAGGGCACAGGCAAGGGATTGTTTTATCTTTGTCCATACTAGGCAAAGTGTCTACATGCTGTCTTTATGGCTAATCCTGTGAATAACCCCTCCCCAGGTTATTTTTTTTTTTTTTTTTTTATTTATGGCTAGGACATTTAACAAAGTTTCCATAGTTTTAAAGCTATTTAAAGTAATGAGCTGATGCTAATACCATAAGTATTTCTCTCTTATATACTCTGCCTGTAGTGTTCCTCCTTTTCTTCTAGTACCTTATTCTTCTTGGACATCTTTAACATCAGTGCTTACCCGATACTCTGCTTTGGGAATGCAAAATTCCCTTATGACATTCCACACAAAGCCTATAAAAGTAAACCAATTTGTTTTATTTATGGAAGCTTTTGCCTCAAATTGCGTTTTGAATTAAGAATTTAAGAAGGAATTTTGGAAGTCATTCTAAGTGGTTTAGAATCATACCATAGAATCATCCAATGACAGGACAAGGGGCAATGGTTGCAAGCTGGAACATAGGAGGTTCTGCTTAAATATGAGACAAAACCTTTTTATGGTGAGGGTGACAGAACACTGAAACAGGCTGTCCAGGGGGGTTGTGGAGTCTCCTTCTCTGGAGACTTTCAAAACCTGCATGGACATGTCAGGTCACATGTGTGACCTGATCTAGGTGCTCTGGCAGGGGGATTGGACTAGATGATCTTTCAAGGTCCCTTCCAATCCCTAACATTCTGTGATTCTGTGCAATCATAGAATGGCCTGGATTGGAAGGGACCTCATGAATCATCTAACTCCAATCCCCCTGCCATAGGCAGGGACACCATCCACTAGATCAGATTGCTCAGGGCCTCATCTAACCTGATCTTGAACACCTCCAGGGATGGGGCATCCACAACCTCTCTGGGCAACCTGTTCCAGTGCCTCACCACACTCTGAGTGAAAAATTTCCTTCTAATGTCTAATCTAAATCTCCACTGGTTTAAAACCATTCCCCCTTGTCTTATCATTATCTACCCAAGTAAAGAGTCCTTCTCCATCATTTTTTAAGACCCCTTTAAGTATTGAAAGGCTGTGATGAGGTCACCCCGGAGCCTTCTCTTCTGTAGTCTGAGCAGTCTCAGTTCTCCTAGCCTGTCTTCATAGGAGAGGTCCTCCAGCCCCTTGATTATCTTTGTGGCCTTCCTCTGAACCTGTTCTAACAGATCCACATTCTTCTTCTCCTGGACGCAGTACTCCAAGTGTGGCCTCACAAGGGCAGAACAGAGGGGGAAAATTACCTCCCTTGCCCTGCTGGCCACTCCTCTTTTAATGCAGACCAGGATGCAGTTGGCTTTCTGGGCTGCAAGCACACACTGATTCCTGTCAAGCTTTTCATCCATCAGAACCCCCAAGTCCTTCTCTGCAGGGCTTCTCTCAATGAGTTCTTCACCCAGTCTGTACTCATGTCCAGGATTGTCTTGCCCCAGGTGCAGCACCCTGCATTTAGACTTGTTGAACCTCATTAGGTTCACATGTGCCCACTTCTGAAGCCTGTCCAGGTCCCTTTGGATGGCATCCCTTCCTTCTATTGTATCAACTGCACCACTCACATGTTTAATGGCTTCTCATGCATTTTCATATTTTACCCCAAACATTGATGAAATTCTGTATTTTGGGCTGATATCTCTCCCCACACTCATAATTGAGAAGCCAGCCTAGAAGTCAAAGTAGTGGTTTCTTTGGTCTGAGAGAAACATACTTTAATAAATTAGGCACATTTGTTGCCTTTCATCTTCTTTGATATATTTTACAAGCTACAGGGTTTTTAAAACAGCATTTTCCTATCACACTTCTTCTGACCTCACCCCTTAAAACATGTCTCTATTTAATAAGGGATCTTTGAGATTTCATATCATATCAAGCAGAAAATGGGCTTGTTGGATAACCATTTTTCTGTGGCCATTTCTAGGGAAAATAAATATATCTAGGCTCCTGGAATGTTTAACAGTTCAGAAAGTGAACCCATTTGTCACTTTAGACTACAACACCCTTTGTCAGGAAGTTTTTATCTTAATCATTAAGATTAGTTTTGACTATCTTATCACTTCGAATTAAAAACACAACATCAAGCTCTTGGTAAAAAAGAATGCACAAATGCATGTTTTGTTGTCTGTTTTCTTTTGCTTTTAAGGTCTTTGACTAATTAGAGTATTAGATAAATAACATATCTGTATTTTTTTGTTGGATTCTCTGTTATATAATTTTTCCTCTACTTTTACCCAAATGCTAGAATGAAACAAACGCCTTAGTAGGCAACTTCTATTTTTTTCTCCCCTAAATGACTTCATTTTGGCAGGGAGGAAGCATCTGCACAGTACTGTAATTTCTTCCCACTAATGTTCGCTCTGATGAGAAACACTGAGAAGAAAATCAGTCCTTGTTATGGACAGATTTACAGGGTGGTATTTGCTTCACTAAAAGCCTCCGAATTCCAATTTGTTGAAGCTTCATACTGATAGTGTTTGGCATAAATGTAGCCTGTGTCTATGTGATCTTGCCACTTGCATGAAAAGTGATTAACCATAATTCATACTATCTGCATTTTGTTACACATGCAGATTCATGTTGCAACAGCTTTTATAAATATTGTCTGACTCTCACGAATGAATATTTAGACAGGCATGGTCAATTTTAAATCTAATCACTTATTGGATGCCTTCACTTCTTGAATTTTGAATCTCTACATTGTAATTTCGATTTGAAGTTCACAATTCAGAATTAGCATTACTTAGTCTTACATTTTAAAACATAGATCAGTTTCTTTTGCTTTGCCCTTTATAAATGAAGAACGGAATTTCTTTCTTTTAAGTAGTCATTGCTTTCAGCCCTTCAGAGATTCCATACATCTCTCCCTCTTTTTTTTTTTTTTTTTTTTTTTTTCCTATCTCCATACTTAGAACATGTCCCAGTTTATCAAAGACTTCTGTGGGTTCAAGCCATATTAAGCTGGTATAAGATAAAAGATGATCAGATTGTTAGATACTTAAAACAGAAAATACAAAAGAAGCTGTTCTCATATAGTCAAGTAGATGTTATTTTGAAATGTAAGAAAGGTTAAGATTGTCAAAATCTGAAAACAAGAGTCTTCTTTTTAAGATCATGTCTTTATGGCTTCTAGAAAACTGATGTCTTTTATTTTCCCATAAGTAAGAGATAGGTTCAAAGAACAAAAAACTTACATTTGAATATTTTATTCTCACAGTAGCCTTAGATAGTATATAGAGATCATGTGCCTTTGACTTGAGGCCTTCTACTCAATAAATGCTATCTTTAGATCAATGATACCTGCTTCCTTACAGGAAAAAAAGAAAAAAAATCTTTTTTTTTTTTTTTGTTTTTTGTTTTTAAATTCAAAAATCATAACTTTCAATACCATCAGAATCAAATGTCTAAGATAGAAATCTATTACAGCATCATGGAGTAATTTAGGTTCTAATAGATGTCTGAAGTCCCTCTGGTCCAACTCCTGCTCAGAGTGGGTTCAACCAAATGAGGTCGCTCAGGGTTGAGTGTTGAATATTTCCAAGTATGCCCACAATCTCTCTGGGAAACCTGGTCCAGGATTTGACTTCCTTCTATGTATTAGCAGAAAAATGCAAATATGTGATGGAAAAAAATATATGTTTTTTTCTTTTACACAATTTGACATAAGAGAGCATCTTTCTAGAGGACTAATCTGCAACCTCCATGAATGGCAAGAAATCAAGGTTTCCATCTTGTTTTTCCATTATCATAGCAGTGTATTCCTATTAGCTCATGCATAAAACATACAATAGTGTAGCTGATGTCCAGACAGTGCCTCACTTTACTTTCCTCTTGCTACTTGAGTCATCCATACACAGGTAGACCAGACCCATTATAGTTTTATCTGTCATTTTATAAGGCATGATTTTATATATTGTCTGTGATCATTTAGAAGGATTTTCAGCTGTCTTATTTTTAGCTTGGGTAATGTCTGATCAAAGCAGACATGGTGAAGGTTGAAGCAGCAGAAACACTAAGTTAATCCCATGATTCTCGGGAGAGCATCACTTAAGAAAAATGTTAAAGTAAAAGGAAAAAGTAGGTGTGCTTGGCAAACCAAAGATCTTTACAATTTTTGCAAAGACCACACAACTAAAATATTTTTGATCATGCCCAGGAATAAACTAGGAAACTGTCAAAGAAAAGAGTTAAGATTAACTGAATGGGTGAAGGTTTACATGGACTTTAAAGCATTCAGACATAGAGTGGGGAAAAGAAAAGAAAAAATGGTAACTAGGCTGATGCCTCAGCTACAGTTGCCGCTTTGTCTTCAGTGTTGTGACACTAGCCTACATGCCAAGGATCCACCTCTGGGATTCTGGAAAATTCAGCATCTCAACACTCCCAGGCATAACACTAACTTTAGTTATTACTGTGGGATTAGGAAGATTTCTTCCCTCCCCAGATGTACTTTCATTCTGCCTATTTCAGAATTTCTTGTGTTTTCCTCTGAAGAAATCCTAGGAAGATGCTGTAGACATTACTGGACCAGCAAGGCCACCAGCCAGGTCACCAGCCAGGCCCAGTTTATGGTTTCTGTGCTATGCTGGAGCAGAAGCTCTGTGTGTTTGAAATGGAACATGAGCCTATTTAGTAGTGCAGTGTGATAATTACAGTGTCACCACGATGTTCCTGAAATAGGATTTAACATTCTGCAAGCTCTCACAGCAGCTTTCATAGGACCAGATGCTTTAGCTCAATCTGTGTTGACTCAGCTCAAGTGAAAACTGCTTGAAGTTTCTGCAGTTGAGGGAGAAGTTGCTGTCTTCAGGAAAAAAAAAAAAAAGTTTATTTTTAACCTTCCTTTACTGATTTAAGAAGTTGTAATTTTATTTTATGATTTTTTTTTTTTTTTAAGACTTATGGTCTACTGTGAAACCTCAGTGGCTTTACAGTCACTAAAATGGACAGAAGAATACCTAAACACCTGTTTATAGGTTTTTAGCTTTTTATATAAATTTATTTATTTATTTATTATGGCTATGAAAATATTTATCAAACTCATTTTGGCCAAATTCCATATGCAGAGTCACAAAAAATAGGATTAGTTTCCAGCTCTATCAGTAAGCTCTGTATGCATTTCCCTCATCTGTGGGGCTTTCTGAGCAGGACAGTCTTTTGCCTGATTCAAGCAAAAAAATCAAAGTCGAAGAACAGGCATAACTCTAACAATTTGCGCTTTGCATCATTTTATGGTGCTTTATCTGAGTGAAAAAACTAAGAAAGTACTCTTTATTGTTAATTTAACTGTGTTAAAAATGATAAGTTCAAAATTTCATACAGTACTGTTTTGAGGGAAGATTTGTTTGAAAGAAGGGATTATGACTGTCCTGTCAATTGTCATTAAAACGTAAATCACTGATTCCTTAGAAAGAACAAAAATGATTTCTTCAATGGTGATTCACTCTAAGCTAGGTATGACCAATATTCTTGAAAGACTTATCTTTTTTCTTCTTTGCTACTGTTTTGAGTTTCTAAAAATTAGAATAATTTTTATACAATAAGTCATTCCAGCTTTCTGACAGTTCAGATAATTTTTGTGGTGTAGTGTCATCCAAATGACTTGATGCATTTAAAGATGGGAACATTTTGTAAGTTATAACCATAAGATAATTTATTCATACAGAGAAGGCATTGTATTTGATAACTGATAAATTTCATTCTGTTTTCATGATAAAAGCAAAAAGGGTGTGTGGATTGCAGCTGCTAGCTTAATAATGCTACTGATGACTAAGTATGGAATGGATCTTTCTGTGAGTTATATAATCAGTTTAAAAGCTCTCCACATTCTGTCTATGACAGTTTATATATACATATGTATATAAAGTAAAACACAAACCTATGAGATAGAGGTTTATAAAATACAAAACAAAAAACAAAACCAGAAAACAACAGCAAAACACTTAGCTGTTCTAGATGAATGTAACAGCCAGTAAAGATCAGGTGTGAATTACTTAAACAGTAGTTCTAGGAATATCTGTAAAAGTAAGTACTAAATCTTTTCTGTATTTAAATTAAAATAAATATTATATTTATTTAGGCTCAGAGATTCTCATTTAGGAAGCTATGAAGGAAAAGTTTAAGCATTTAGCTCTGACTAATTGGGAACTTGCTCAGAATTGTAATTATTGACAACTAAGGGAAATAGTAGAGAGCTCTTTTCTCAATACACCAGGGCTTAATGCTTCCTAAAATGGAGCATTGGCTTCAATTATGATAGCCTAAATAAACACATAGTCTACAGAGCATTCTGGTTGCTTTTTAGCCTGGGACTGGTTATTAGCTCTGAAAATAGTAAGTAAATGCCTACCCTCTGCCTCACTGAAGGACTTTTATGTATATAGCATTTATGTCTGCCCAGATTCTCTTCAAACTGTTTTTTAGAAGCCATGATACAAAAATCACAATGGCCACGAAATGGATCACAGGATGTTCTGCACCAACATGCGAAAGAGCTTCTTCACAGTGAGGGTGATGGAGCACTGGAACAAGCTGCCCAGGGAGGTTGTGGAATCTCTCTCTGGAGATATTTAAAACCCATCTGGATGCCTACCTGCTCTAGGCAACCTATTTGTTTGTTTTTGTTCTTGTTTTGAACAAACATAGATTTGAAGAAAAGCCTTTTTTGTCTAAGTCCAGAGGTTTCATGTCATCTCCAGGCAGACTGAAGGTGTGTTTGCCTCACCTGTTTTTCTTCTGTGGATCCAGGAGAAAGTAAATACTTTAAATAAATAGAGATCATAGAATTACAGAATAGTTGAACAGAGTATTTCGCAAGCTGACCAGAAAAGAGAAAGCAGAAAAGAAAAACAACAAAGGAAACAAAACAGTTGAGAAGGATAGGGAGTAGTTTTGAAAGATGTAGTCAGAAGAATCTCACCACAACCAAAGTAGTCTCTGAACATCCTCTGATGCTGTGACCATACATGTGGCGCCACAGACAGGCTGTGTTTGTTCTGCTATCTGCACTGTAATTCACTCTTCCTTTGTTTAATATTAAGCAAGCCATGCCATATTTTGAGACCTTGGCTACCTCAAGTGTAGAAAGAAGAATTATTCCCAATGTCTGGTAAAACAATTTAGATATTCCAATGAAAGGTGTTAGCTCTGTAAAAAGTGTCAGCATTGTATTGTTGAACACTTCTGTCAGATTATTTTCTATCAGGCATTCTATTTTCCCGTGCATTTTTTCCAAATTAAATTTCACTTTTATTTCTTCACAGGATGTTTTAGCCTCTTAACTACCTTTTGTATTTTCCATAATACCTCAGTGACTTTACATTTTTACAAAAATTGTATTCTTTTGTGTCAAAAGACATATGTCAAAGAAAACAAACGTTAAATACAGCAGGATCTATTAGCTTTATAAAGATCAGCCTTGGAAAGTAACCAATGGAGTCTGGTGTAGCTATCCAGTTCTACATGGGTGTTGTCTGGTTTCTAAACCATTTTTACTCATTCCTACTGCTCCTATGTTGCACAAGATGCATCCGCTTATTTATTGCTAATCTGGACATGTATGTGAGGTTTGGCTGTAGTTCTAAGCAGTTAGGAAATAAATTGCTTATGGGATAACATCTATCTGTACATTTGTATAGTATTTCTTGACTTATTCTTTCACATAATTTTCAAGATTTCAGAAGACAGTCTGAAAGATTCAAGATCTAGTAAAGAAATAATGCCTTTAACAGTATTGACAGCAAACAAAAAAAATGATTCTGTGGCAATGGATGGTCTTAGAGACAACTTAGAAAAAAATATTGTTAGAATCCAAAACAAAAACTGGAAATTTAACAAGCTAGATGTTGCAGCTAAGGGCTCTATCACAGAAACACAGAATTGAAGGGGTTGGAAGGGACCTTGAAAGATCATCAGGTCCAACCCCCCTGCCAAAGCAGGTTCCTTAGAGCAGGCTGCCCAGGTAGGTCTCCAGATAGGCCTTAAATATCTCCAGAGAAATCAGTCTTATATTGCCGGGCTGGTGACTTTAGTGGTTGGCACACCTGTTGTGCCTGACCAATGTGATGAGTCCAACAACCAAGTTCTCACTTTGATTGTGTAGGGAAACGGTGCACACATTTGTTCATGTGCTCAAAAGCACCATGAGAAAACCAATGTAGTCCTTTTCAGCTATCCACGTTATAAATAAATAAATGTAATAGGTTAGTGTGTTTGCAAGATTACCTGATATAAACTGATGGTTTTTATTTTGTAATAATGGGAAAAATAAATTAGACTGCACTTTCTTTATACCAAAACAGAGCAAAACAAGAAACTGAATAGATAACATTTTACCAGCCTCAGCTGTTTCTGAGATCTTTAGATAACACTGAGATTATGGTCTTAAAGAAAGTAGCTTTACAGAAATTCTAAAATTTGTGACGTTAATCTCAACTGATGAAACTGTTTAAAACTTGATGTCTTTGTCAGGTAGACTGTTGAATGGCTACCGCAGCATTTATTATATTATGAAATAACTGCGACATACATAAGAAGTTTGAAGGGCTTATTGATTAATTTATTGCTATTTTTGGCTGGCTGATGAGATTAAAAGACAAAGAACAGTTTTGGTCACTCATCTGACCACCTTGCATATCATATGGTTATGGAAGACTATATCTAGGCCATCTGTGCAATACTAGATAATTGAATTGTTTGATAAAATGATTGTAAAATGGCATGTTTGGCTCCCAATGTGAATGTAAGGTAAAGCATTACTACTGTGATGTGCACATTGTGTTCTACCTTGTGCTGTACCAACATGCAAGCCACAGCAAGGTTTAATAATAATTTTATTTCTTTTTTATTTTTTAGTATTTATCTATTATTTTATTTTATTTTATTTATTTTATTTTATTTTATTTTATTTTATTTTATTTTATTTTATTTTATTTTATTTTATTTTATTTTATTTTTATATTTTAAAGTGGTATGTTAAGACATGCCCACTTGGGTTTGGCATAGAGGAAAACAGTAACAGTAAACATTGTCATTTTAGGCATCAGTATCACTGTGAGGAGTGTAAGGGTGAGAAAAATCTAACTACACAAATCTCTGGTATTTCCTTTTTACTTAAATGGCATGCTGAGGAGGATGGCCCCATCACATACAGCACTGTTACTCTGGCTGCAAGGATAAGAGGATCTATCATGCTTGTCTCCTGGAAACATAAGATCATTCCCTACATTTCAGTAGAGAACTACTGCATTATTACTGTATTATTGAAATGATACTGACTTCTGTTTTAAAAGTCCCAGAAAATTAGATTTGTACTACTTCTCTTGTCAGATGATTCTGTGGCTGAATTGAGAGTGCATTTTCTGTAAATAGGTAAAAAATGTGCTTCTTTCTAATTTAATCTTAACATTAAAAAAAAAAAGAAATTTTTAAAATATGAGTAGGACACTGTCTTACACCTGCACATAACCAGTTATTTTGTAATGAATGCATCTAATCTTTTTTTTCACACTAAAGCAGTTTGTGCTCCCTCTTATCCCCCTTATCAGATTTAGCATTGCTGTTTAGATAACATGGTGCGTCTAATTGAATTTGATGATTCAAAGGTAGTCACATTCAAGTGTTAAGGATGGCATGCACCAATTGCTAAAGATGGTGTTTGAAAAGGGCAGGAAATGATTTAGTCATCACAAAATCTGCAAGACATCATCTTTGACTTTACTTGCTTGAAGTTCAGCATCAACAAACACCTTTCAGGCATAAAATCAACTGAAGCAAATACTGTCTTTTGGTCTATATTCTTAATATTAGCTTTCAGTAATAATACTTTTCAGTTTTATTTTTGGAGCAGCAGTATCTTCCACTGTCAAGTATGCTTTAAGAGTCTAGGACTTGCATACTTAATTTTGAAACATGGGACATTTAGTGCTGGTAGACTTTAAATACCACAGATACAAGTGACATAATCACTGATATTAATCAATTTACTCTAGGTGTATTTTTTGATTTCTTCCAAAATTCAAGACCATCTGAGTAGAAAGTAGGGGTACCTTATTTTTCAGCAAGAGTAAAGATTGATGGAATCTCTCTTCTCATAAAATCTTTACTAAAAATTCAAGCAATATATTTACAGAATGATTTTTTCCTATAGGTATTCTGTAGATGTTATTTATTTTAATAAGTCTCTCACTGATGAAGGGAAATGGCCCTGAAGATATGACGTATTCCTAATTATTTATTATTTTTTTTTTATTTTTTATTTTCTTAACAAAGACTTTCTCCCTGGGAATAAACAACGTATTGCTTCTTCCTATTAATACACAAGCTCCCTTGCACTGTATGTCATGGAAATTTACAATGTTGCCATTTGTTTTTTATATCTGATATTTTGTGCAGATGAATGTAGTTGAAACTACAAAATGCATATTTTGGCACTGAATCTTTATGAGATTCTGCCTTGCACCTTCACCAGCTCTGCAGCAGATAAAAACACCAGTAACAGCTTGCAAAGGGTAGTGTATGGGTACAGTACTTTTTTTTTTTTTTCTGGAAGGCCGAGTTCATGGTCTTTTCTTTTCCTTCCTGGAGGGAAAGGATCCTGGGAAAAGAGATCCTGGGAAAAGTTATAACCAGCATAAGAAGATCTGCTGTAACTTTAAACAGCCTGTATTCTATTGATGTCTATTTTAGCACTTCAGAGAACTGAAAATTTACAGGTGTCATAAATATAAGAGCATATGCTAGTCCTTTGCAGAATGAGTCTGTTTTATCTAGGATAGCAGTAACTGTGTATGTGCCATTTAGTTGATCTGGGCATGGGCAGAGTGCACATCAAAAATACATCCGTATGCATACAGTCTGCTCAGTGCATAGGCAGGCATCCTGGAAAGGGAAGGCTTTGTGCATGTGCATTTGGAGCTGATCTATATTTTTGAAGAGGACATTTACCTATATTTACCTGTAGTTTCTGAACATGTGACAATGTGGACAGGGCTCCTGTTACTGTAGCCTGACCAACCTGGTAAACAACCTGGTAAATCCTCCTCGGGTATTGCGTTAGTGTAATTTCTAGGCAGAAAGAAAAACGTGTGCAAAGGAGATGTACCTTTGATGATACTTGGCATGTTGAGCTAGACAGGAAACTGTCTTGCATGGGATGTGGCAAGGCAGCAACATCACTGAAATGTTCATCCATATAGTGGGTCAAGATATGTACAGTTTACTGCAAATAAGTAGGAGAATTTAGACTTGGCTGCAGCTCATTTTTGATAATATGATGATTTATAAGAATCATCTTACACACGGAAAATCTAATGTTTTAAAGGACTCTGTTGCAGCAGAATTGTTTTATCCCATTTCCATCAGTTAGTCATTCCATAAATTTAAAACTCAGATCATAATTTGTATGCTTTGGTTATATATGTATAAAACTATGCTTTTACTGTGATGTGTTCAGGCCAAGGATAATGTTGATCTGGTAAATGTGTTAATCTCTGTTCTCAGAAGTATTCTGTATGAGGCATTGATTTTACAGATTATCAGTGCTTCTAGGAAGTTTTTTTTCATGCCTGTCTGTAATGTTTGGATCGATGCTCCTTTTTTTCTAGCTGAATACTCCCATTTGTTTTCTTCAGACAAGAAATGGATTAATGTTAAGACTTTTTTTTTTTTTCTTTTTTTTTTCTTTTTCTAAAACAGTAAATAGACATCATTCCTGTCTAACCCTCTAACCCTAAGGAAAAGTTTTTCAGCTGAAGTTCTGTTAGTTATCCATACCTATGCTCAACAGCAAAAATGTATTCTGGAGACAGTTCCCATGTTCCTTTTGTGTCCCATCTCAGTTAGGTGCTTCAGTTTCATATGTACATTAGAATGCTAATTAAATACTTATGATTAAACATGCATATAACTATTTTGCTCTCATGGGATATAAAGTATCTCTCATTTTGTTTTGAATGATTTCAAACTCTGAGAGATTAGTGATGATATCAGAATGTTTTCAGGAAAAGACGAAAAAAGTTTATGTGGGTTGTAAAAAGAAATAAATCAAGTGTTGCAAAAGAGATTACAGAGATCTTAAAAAAACATTATGCAGACCCTGATGTAGCAATTTATTATCAATTTATCTCATGTAGATAAAGAAACTTCTTCTATAGTGTCTTATTTATGTTTGTTCCCTAAGATACTTTTTAAAAAATGTTTAGAGTTTGGGCATTGGTCTCCTATTTTTTTACAAAACTAATTTGAAGTAAATAATAAAATAATTTTAACTCAATCCACAAATTCTATATTAATCTTATTCATAGGAAGCAGGAGAGAAAAAAAAAAAAAAAAGTTAACAAATAGAGATAAACCCATCTAGATATAATTTTTGGCTTTCCAGGCTGCACAGTCCTTAAAAAGGTCCAGGCACACAGGGTAGCTCTTCCCTGGTGCAGGTCTGACCTGCTTTGCAGAGCCAGAGAGAAAGCAATGTATACCTACAAAAAGAAGTAGTGGTATAATAAAAGGAAATGAAAGCTCATCTAAATTAGCCCTTTATTACTTCTGCTATATAGCTCAGTATTTCATCTGAAGGTCTTTGTTCACCACTAGTGCTCCTGTGTGTAGGAAGTCCAGAGCAGGCAGTCCTTTGCCATCAGCTCTGCTGCCTCTGTGCCATGCAGCAGGACTGGGAAGAGCAGTGACTTTGCTGATATGGGGGTGACCGGAGCTTGGACCAAACTGGTCCTATGCAGAATAATATAGTGCCAAAGGAGGGAGAAGAAAAATATGAATCCCTGGATGATAACAACAGGAGGAGAAAACATCATAATCAGCAGCACCTTCCACATGCAGCTCTGTAGGTGTGGGGTAGCTGCATGTGTACTCAGAAGAGTTTGCTGCCTCGTTTCTGTCCTGTTGGATCAGCATAGAAGTGGGGCTACTGGGGGGGCTCTGTCCATGACAGACCCTGAAGTGTTCTGCCTGCCAGAGCCCAGGGAACCATGGCTTGGAGCACTTTTTGGATCAGATAAGACAGTAAACAGAAGTAGCTGGGAAATAGCTCTGTAGTTTAAGAAATTCAAAGTGTAATCACAAGACAAACAACATGAATGATCTGGCTATTAAAATGAGATTACTGAAGTACAACATCAGTCTACTTGATTTTCTTGTATTAATATACTTGCTTATTTGCATGTTTCAAGAGAGAACTTTTTATGAGAGAATCTGACCGCATACCAGGTTGTTTCTCACTTTTAAAATATATTTTTTAGAAAAGCTTTATTTAAAATAAGTAATACAGTGAGAATTCCGCTAGCTTGATTATCAGGGTTTCAGGAGAGAGTCTGTAGATACTAAATTTTATTCATAGTAATGGAAGTGTTCATAGTCGGCATCTAGAATCAATTGAATGAAGGGGCTCCAAAGGAAACCAAGAGGAGTCAAATATTCTTTCAGTCACTCTCTAGGATAAGTCAACCTCTTCGCTTAGAGTCATAATAATTCAGCTATCTACTCATTGTATTTGCTGCTGTGTAGTTTTAAGTTTTACCAAGGCTTAATTTGCTTAAGTGCATGCTGCACAATGCTGGACATTTTATGTGACTCCTTAACACTGGGGGCTTCGATCCTGCAGGCAGGATTTAAAGAGGATTTTAAATAGAGTTGTATGCAGCGATTTCTTCAAGAGATTTTTTTTTTTTTTTTTCCTTCTAGTAACCAAACTGTATTGAGGAACATGCAGTTACTGAAAATGTTTTTGTGCCAGTTTTTATGCAAAAATGCTAGTGCTATTTTATAAGATGCATTTGGAACTTTGAGGTGGTTTGGACTGGGCTGCTATAATGGTTAAAATGGCACTGTATTTCTTCAGATTTCATAGGAATCTGATACTATTCTATATCACTATAGAGATCTCTATAAGTTATTGTAATATCAATTCTTAACGGCTGAAGTTGTCTTATGAGTGAATGACTTCTCAGATTCAAACTGATAACTTATTGTATAGCTTTTTCAGTGTTCGAGATGCTTGATATTATAATTACAAAGCTTTTAGCTGTTTCCACTTCCTTATCTCATGATCAGAATTAAAATAATAATAATAATGATAATGTTGCCCTGGCATTCAAATGAATTTTATGCTGAGGTAAGGGACTAAGGTGAAGAACCTATGCTGTTAGGATATACACATACATGATAGATGAATTCAAGTAAATAATGTGGTAGCTGAGATAATCAAACAACTATTCTTTCTTCAACATCTGAATTTAATTTATGATTATCTGATTTTCCTTGTTCTTAAAAAAAGTTCTAGGCAAGGAGCAAGCTACTGCTGATGGATAAGTTATCCTTGAGGTGATATCATTCAGCTCTGAGCTAGTATCGGATCCTCATAACTTCTCAGAATAAAAAAAAATAACATTTCAAACATTTATCCCTGTCCCATACTTCTGTTCTTCATGTGTTGAATTTCTTTTACCTTTTTCTTTTTCTTATCCCCTGCTCCTCCCCCCCGCCCCCCCCGCCATTGTAGATGTAGTAGCTAACTATCCAAGACCTAAAGACCTAAGTTGCCAACAAAGAGCAGTCATGAGCAGTGTTCATATATAAATTAGGTGAGGCATGTGAGAATCCAGCAGATGCGGAGTTGATAATCATGAGAAAGCTTTTAGAAGATGAATGGTGTTTAAACACTGTTGACCATTCACTTGCCCACTAATTTGTCTCTGCCACAGACGCTAATATTCTAAACCTCTCAGCTGCTTCAGGTGGCTGACTTTTAAAAAATACATACCTGCTACAAATAATTTTCTTTCTTCTGGCAATATATGGTACTCTGTCCCCTTCTGTACAAAATATGGAACCACCTACTGCATTTTCAAATGATAATGATATTCAAATTAGATGAGTAAGAGTTTAGTTTCCCATGTTCCTGAAAGGTTTTCACTGTGGTAGAAGTTTTACTTATAGTTTGAAAAGGTCTTAGATATATGGATGTCGAACATTATCTAATTAGTTCTTTAATATCAGAAAGATATTAGACTTAAAAACTGTCATTTTTATGTGTAAATGAATATTTATGGATGACCATATAAGGCACAAAAAAAAAAAAAAAAAAAGTGGCTACCTCTAAATGGTGTGTATTTGAACTTATTTTTACTGAAATATCTTCTTTGAAAAACTGGTCCTAAACCTAGTTTGCATTTTTAGAAATGCATACATAAAATACTAAAATTATTTAGTTTTCAGAGATTAATGAAAAAAACTTGATAAAAATAGTTGCCTACAAGTGAACATGCTTATTGTATTAGAAAGATAGAAATCGCTTATGAACTAAGGCAAGACAAACGTAAATAAAAGTGCTAAAAGAATTGTGTCCTAATTATATAAAATTTATTATTTCTATTTTATGCATTACTTAAAGTCCTGTCTAGTTAATCAAAAAGTTTAAAAGAAATAAATGAACCAAATGAAAGCACAGGATCAGAGAGGGTGGCAAAAATAAAAAGTGATAAATGGTTATATAGAAAAGTGGTGTAACTGTGATTTGGAGGTGAAATTTTTGATTTACAGGCTATTTGAGAAGTCTCATAAACTGCCCCTTAACTAAGGGATAATATAACAATATTTATCTAGATTTTCACTTATTTAGGGGGTCAAGTTTCCTATCAAAAGGGCAAGAAGGAACTCCTTTTTGTTTAAAACTCATGTTCTTTCCAGTTTCATGAGAATATTTTATTGAAGAGTTTAAATTCCCATGCTGTGTGTTCAACAGAATATAAATTATTTTAGTAGCAACCTCACTCATGAAAGAGAAGAGAATACTAAGATTACAACATGCAGAGAAACTTTTGTTTTAGGGGTGATGGTTTAATACCATAAAGGATGCTTAGTTCACAGGGAAAGGTGTTATCTTTTGAATGTTCAACTGATACAGTCAGAAAAAGCAGTGAACTCCTGTGCACTTATTACCATGCCTGAGACTGAAAGCTCACCTACTGCTCCTGATTCCCTCAGGTGCTCAAATAAAATATACAGCCTCTCCTTGAAACCTGGGCTGTTCTCATATAGCATGGAGATGTAGCTGCTTCTTGTCTTTAGGCTGGGGACTGGCTTCTTGAGTTCCTTTCTGGCAGAGTCCTCAAACTGAGCTCCTTTGAAGGTGAGCTTTCATCACACTTATACCACTAGACCTCCATGGCACCTTCTGAACAGCTAAGCCATGTCTAAAAGAAGTTTAATTTCCTGATACTCCTGACAAGCACTGTCTCTGCTTTGCCGTCAGGAAGAGCTTCGCGTGAATTGCTATGCAATACTTCTCTACTGTGGATCCATTGTAGCCTTCGTACTTGTAATAGGACCACTTAGACTTAACAGGAGCCATTAATGCACTCCATAATGCACTAATGCATATCAGCGTGCTTGATTTTTCAGTTAAAATCCTCTGCTTGGGAGTCAGGTGAAAATTATATATATCACTGTTGGAATTAGACTTTTACTGGATCAGAATTTGATCTCTATGCATGTGTGAGGCTCACAGTTATAAACAGCATTCTGTGAATCTGCTTGCTTTTGCTGACTAAAATGAGAAATGAACAGATAAGGAACTTTAAGAAACAGACCTTCTCTAATGTAATATAGTCTGTGTATAATTTGATTTTATTCTGACTCATAGGAAAAGTATGTGTTTGTTTGTTTGTTTAAATCTCGATAGAAGCCAGACCAGCCACTTTTCCATCTTGAAGATTAGGTATTTGAACAACTTCATAGCCAGAATACTGCAAATGTCTCTAGATGAGAGACGGGAAAGCAGGGAAAGGAGTTGTCACGAAGAATGTCCATGGAAGATATCTAGCCTACAGGACCATGGTCACCAACTTCTGAAAAACTCTGGCCACTGAGAATTCTCTAGCTTTCTAAAGACTCATCTTACTAAGACTCAACAAGACTATTGTGGCATATTTATGTCCTCGAGTAGCTGTTTCAGCAGAACCCCTAAATAACTTCTATCCAGGTCTACCCACCTTGGTTACAAAGTCCATTACATAAGCAAAATCAGAACCAATCAAAAAGAAAAAAACTTTTCAAGAAAATACCATTTTCTCCTCAGACAAATCTGTTTGCCTACAAGTTTCTCAACCCTCCTACATAGTTTGGCAGCAGAAATAAGAGTTTGGACTCATTTCTTGCAGTGCAGAGCTGATATTTATCTTCTTGCCAAGGTGTCCCTTTGTTATAGGGCAATACCCTACTTTCCTTCCCTGTTCATTCTGTAGTGAGGGTCTGCATCCTCAAAATATTGGCTACATGACTTTTTGTAGACACTAAGGGTACAGTCTAAATAAAAGAAAGACAGGGATCTAGTTCATTGATATAATGATATAGTTCATTAGCCATTTTCTTTAGCTCCTCTACAGCAGACTGTCTGTCTGGAAACTATGTGGTTCCTAGCTTTGATTCTCCTCTGTGCCCTTGCACGGGGAATGTGTTGCAGCCCATCAGAGCAGAATTTCCATGTATGAAACCCAGGCTGATGCAATCTTTGAGGAAGGAACTGAGTGGCTGGGCTAACACTGTGGGCTTCTGAGATATTTAATTTTTCTGCAAACAAGATATTGCTGCAAGCAAGGTAGGAGTTAAACACTAACATGACTGTACTGCTTCTCATATCAGAGTAGTGCCACATAGGCATGGCTGTCTGTTTCCTCTTGCTGAACTCCATGCCTTATAGTTCTCAAAACAGATTAGTCAACTTACCAAGACTCCATCTTGCTGTCTTAAGCACCACTGTATTCATCCTACAGGTCATGTTCTGGAGCATTCACAAAGACAGCATCCCTGTCTTTTTATTGTTGGCACAACGCTTTTAATTTTGTTGTGATAAAGAAAACGATGAATCAGAAAGTTCACACTACCTGAAAGAGGTTCACTTTAGTTTTCACTTTCTCTAGATTATGAGTCCTTTGAAAACTACATCTTAGTAAGGATAAGTAGAAAATGCATTGAAGCCAAGGGCTTTCCAGTCATGTATAGTGATATTTTTTTATTTTTATTTTTAATTCTTACAGTGAGGTTTGAGCCTTGCAGCACTGCGGTCTTTGTGACAGAACAAAGTGACATTGAAGAGAAACTTGCAAAACAGTCATCATAATTTTTCTGCCAGGACAAATTTTCTTTTGCTTTTTGCTATAGTATATAGAAAGTGAAATGTATAAACAAGTTTTATTTCTTGAAAAATTGATATCCCTCAACAAGTATTTGGCATCTCATCTTCTTAGTGAGGCAAATGTTGAAGGTGCATTATCCGGCTTCTCTCCTCACCTGTACCTCAATTTTCCTGCCAAGTCTGGTAAGGGTTATAACTGGCCTTGGTATGGCAAAATCTCCAAGCAGATGGATCTCTGTGCTTGTACAGTGTCCTGGGAGAACACTGAGGTTAGTACCTGAATGTGTGTTAAATTACACTGTTGGTAACAGTTACAGACTTGTCCAGAAATGTGCAATATGAAACTCTTATGCTTTAAGATATATCATGTTTTCAACAGACAGTTTGCCCTCTTTTCTTCCAAAGAGGGGAGATGATTCCTCAATGTTCTTGATGCCTTTCTCTTTTCCACCATTCCCAGCTACCAGAACTGATAATGGCTGAAAAGTAGACCTTCATTTTATGTGCAAATTGAAAACCACCAAGACAATAACCCTTTCAAATGAACCTGGGTAACCAGTTTTTGACAGAAGGCAAAGTGGCACTCTTGGGCCAAGACACCAAGGCACCTGGAAGAAAAGACTCCAAACTACACTACAAACCTGATGCTTATTTGCTTCCTGAGGTGTGTTAAGTATTATAGTATAGTATATTAAATGACAGTTCAACAACTTCCTATTTTGTCTGAAAGGAATGGCTCAGTATAAGAATAAAGATTAGATGTTTTTCAAACAAGCCATGATATAAAATGTAAAGCTTGAAATTTCATTTTAACATTACTTTTAATGTTGTCAGTTAAGAGAACTGTCAAAAGATGTGTTGCTGGGAGTAAGGGGTGTCTGCTCATTGCTCTCATCTTGAACTGTAGTTCTTTCTCTGAACACCTAAGGAATTAGCAAAGTCCTCATCTTTCAATAAATAACATACAAAAATAAAGCACAAAGATGGTTGTCCAGCTAGACTGAAGAGTGGGATTAGAGAATATGTTTTAAAGTTAATGTAATAATTTATCATTCTCCCCTAAAACAAGAGTTTCTTAATCACTCTGGAACTTCAGAGGAATTAATTTGTTTTATATGTGTGGCTTTATTTGTCTCTTTTGACAGTCTGCAAGCCCAGAGCCCCCCTTTTGGCCCCAGTAGGAGAATTCCTTATCCTCTGATAACCTCAAGCTGTCTGACAGTTTATGGCTAAACTGCTTTGCTCTCTAGTGTGCTCTGAGAAGACAAGATTTCCTAGGCAACTTTCTCTCCAAAGGCATTTTTTTCTCAAGTAATTTTGCTCATTTCTGCCTGACTTTCTTGCCTGAAAAACAGCAAATAAATTTCACTATCCAGCCAGCAAGCCTGAAATCTCTGCAGCTGGTGCTGCAGCTGAATAGACCCTCCCTGCTCTTCTCTCCAGCAGCTCAACAGTCCCCAGTGAGTCCTTACTGATGCTTCTGCTCTTTGATATGACTTTTCTCCTTCTTCCAGGTTACAAATAGGGACACTAGTTTCAAAATGTTGCTCAGAGGCATGATTTTAAGGGGTAAAATATTTTTGCAGAGTTGTCATGCTTTGCTTTCAAATTGAATGGTCCAGCTAGTGTCAGAGAGCCATTCACCATCTCCAGGAAAGTACCTCTGCAGTAACTGATTTAAAACACTGCTTTAAATACATACTGTAATTCTTTGCCCAATTCTGTAGATAAAGAGGAAAATAGAGCTCTTAGCAGAGAATTCACTTGGAAACATACTCAGGTTTTCTGTGCTCCTAATGAAAGTTCCAGGACAGGTTCATATTAGATCATCCTTTATTTTATTTTATTTTATTTTATTTTATTTTATTTTATTTTATTTTATTTTATTTTATTTTATTTTATTTTATTTTATTTTATTTTATTTTATTTTATTTTATTTTATAATTTTTTAATTTTTTCTTTGGCATAAATTATTCTACCCACGTAGGAGAACTTGACAAGCTCAACCAGGGTCAGGAAGAGGAGATGTCCAGAGTTCAGATATGAATGCTCAATTTATATACATTTGGTAACTAATTTACCAGACCCCAGGCCTTTCAGATATGTTGGCTCCCACTTACATACATTTAATATTGTGTTGTCAGTTGCCTATCCAAATGAGAGCTGTGCATTCAATCAACAGAGCTAGGCATACAGATTTTCAAAAAGTCAATTGTAACAAGAAGGTAAATAAATAGAGCTGAGATTGTGGAGCTCGCTGCCATATCTTGGTGATCTATACAGTTGTGTGTTCAGTCTTGCTGAAATTTTATCAAGTGTCTCCCCTAAATGCCTAGAAGTATCAGGAGAAAATTTTTCTTAAGTGGAATATTAGAATTTATTTCTGTCATTGAAAGAACAGTGACTTTGAGTTGGTCTTTGCAGGCACAATTTATTGAGGTGAATTTATTCATTGTTTAGTCTTCTTTTTTTAGAGTTTGATTCAGTAAAAAGACAAATTGTTTCTCTGATACATGTTTCATACCCCTAATGATTCAGGATGCTCAGAGACATGGAAAATATATACTCTGAGATGCTGGGAATATTGGCGTCTATACACATGATTTAAAATAGGTACTTATGGCTGGAAGTTATAGAGCTAAGAGAGAAGATGAGGATGACAAATATGCTGAATAATAAAATGTTTTTCATTTCAAAAGAATATAGTGACAATTACTCATGCATCTTATATCCTTGTTTGCAAGGAAAGTGGCAATCTCTCAAAGAAGAGTGAGATAAAAATAATTAAATAAAGGGGAAATATTCTGAGATCTCTTTTGAAGCATATTCTTCCAAACCAAGGGCCATAAATAACAAAAAAGGTAAATGTCAAATTGCACACCATCACAGAACAAGCAACCTTAGTTAATTTAGCAACAAGAAAGGATGTTCTGAATGGACACTTTACTGCCATATGGTGTACCGCATATGAAACCATGTTTTCCCTTAAGTTTCCTTTAGTTTGTGTATACTCCAGTACCCAGTCTCTCTTCTTTTCTTCAAGATTTAAAAAAAAAAAAAAACAAACAGAAGGGCCTGAAGTGAGGGGGTCAACTGCTAATGCTTCAAAATGAGGCTGAGGTTTTGGCTGCATTATGAGCAGCATAAACTGGATGCGCTCAGGTCTTGTGAGCAGACTGTCAGCCCAGACCAGTACCACACAGGGGCTCAGGTTTGCCTGTCACTTCATGAGACACCTGAAACACCCATCTCCTATTCTGCAAACATTCCAAGTTTTCATTTAGTACAAGGAAAATATAGAGGCAGGATCTGGTTTACTACTCTCCTTTCTTTTATCTAGCTTGACTTTTTCCTTCCAGCATCATTTTCCTTGAACTGGAGGAGAGTCAGTCTTTAAAAAATGCAGCCTCCTTTTCTGGTTTGGTCCAGATATCTTTGTCTTGTAATAGTTATTATTTTTTTCATTTTCTTTTTAATCTGCCTGGCTTCACTTTTTTTTTTTTTTTTTTTTAATTATATATATATATCTTCTTTCATGGCATTTTTGTTTAAACAAGAGATTTTGAAGATACAAGCATCTCCATTAGTTGGTGATGTCACCACTGCCTTAGACTTCATATGAAAATGGAAGTAAAAATATAGTAGATATATCAAGTTATTCTTAAAATGAAAACATAAGCTGTAGTTTTACAAAGATATAAAGAGAGTTCATAAAATCAGGCTAGGATTCACACCTTCATAATACAGTGTTCATATGGCCACACAGTAATTATATTTTATGAACTCCACCACATCAAACTGTGAACATCTTACCTTTCTGCAGGTTCTATTACCACCTGCAGTTTTTCAAACAGAGAAACCTAATAAATTTTCAGCACAGGGATTCAGGCAATACTAGAAAGAGACTGGCTATGGAATGCATGTCTTTCATTACATTACAACAATCTAGTAAAATAGCTTCATCAGTAACTGCAGATAACCCATAACAGAGTTTCACCATTGTTCAAGAAGTGGTTACTGAGGATGTTGGCTAGTCTAATGACAGATATGAACTAGTTGAAATCAATGGGATTTCTGTCCTTGGATATGCTTGAAACTCATCTAGGTCTGTCTACTACCTCAGGCACAATAGTGTACATCAGTCTATTGCACTGTCTTTTAAAGTACTGCTTGAGAATGAGATGTAAGCCTCAAAATTGCCTAGACTGTCGCTGAAAGTATTATTTATTTTTTTTTCAGTGACTTTGTTCAGCACTAAATAATTATCTCTGATATTTATTTGTTTGTTTTTCCAGTCTGAGACCTCAGATTGCCTGTACTAGAGTAACCTTTAGGACAAACAGACGCAGCAACTATGTGCTTTGAGTTTCTTTTCAACTGTAATCAACCCCACTAATTCCAATAATGCATTTTCTTGCCAACACAAGAAGGTGTCTTACTGAAATCATAATAACAGCAGATTTTAGTTAGTCAGACTGAGGCAAAATCCAGTGCTAGGCAGGCTAGACTAACATCTGAATTAGATATTTTAATCTTTTTTCATTGTACGTATGTGTATGCACTCTGACTTTAGGATTTGAGGATACCGGTATTATGGATGTTGAAATAATCACAAATTATGTGGTAGGAAAATGAGACTGCATTATGTGCAGTTAATACAAATACCTTGATTTCCATGAATATTTGCATCCTATTTTAATTGCTTGCTCATCAGCTTATACAAATGCATATTGAAAATGCAAGATTTGGCAAGATTAAGGTATCCAATAAAGGGCCCAAACTGGCCTCTGTCAGGGTTTTTTAAAGGTTCTTATCCATTGACTGCATCAACATCTTTGGTACTTCTATTGTGATGCTTAAACAGTGCTCTAAAGCATAAATGGAAGTTGAACAGCCTGGGTTCTTGCTGCCTGTTTTCTTTTCATAGCATTCATCCAGTTTGGGTTATTTTATGTTGGAAGAGAAGCCACAATCACAGCAGGTACAAATATCCCCAAACTAGCTTTGACCTGTATTTGACAAGAGACTGACAGGAGCAGAGATTTCAGTGTTGACTACACAAGTCTAACCACAATCTATTACTGTACTTTAGCACTATTACCACCTGAGCAAGGTACTGCATTCAGCTATGTTTCTGCTTGTGTCATACAGATGTGCCCAGGAACAGTGCAGTATAGGAATACTTAAACTCTCCTTGATAACACACATTATTAGCTGAATGAATTGCCAGCTGCTTATTTGTGCAGTTGGTTCTCATTAGCCATCATATGAACATGAAGATCTCTCTATTTTGTCTTGATAATCTCTCTGGCTCCTGTGTGGGAATTTCCGTGTTGTTTTCAGAAAACGTCAGTGCATTAATTTCCCAGTCTTTTCAAATGAAACTGGAGAACTTCAACATATACATGACAAAAGACAAGATGATAGGACTGTAAAACTGTCAGATTTTAAAAATTCATTCCCTTCCTTCCTTCCCTCCTTCCTTCCTTCCCTCCTTCCTTCCTTCCTTCCTTGAGACTTCTTGGCATGGAAAGAATCAAGACCATTTCTCTGGATTAAGATCTTGGTTGTTATTAGCCCGTCTTTCATTTTCAATCTGGATAGTATGCAATTACAGCACCAATGTGAGTTCTGATGTAGTTGCTGTTCCATATCCTGCAAGACTAAATTAGTTGCTTATTACCTAGAAGATATGATCAGAATATGATCTCCATCATTTGGCTTGTGGTGGCACCTTGAGATCTTCAGAGTTTCAGCTTCAACCAGCAAGTCAAGGGAGGTGATTCTGCCCCTCTGCTCTGCTCTCATGACACCCCACATGAAGTATTGTGTTCAGCTCTGCGGCCCTCAGCACAAGAAGGATGTGGGCCTGCTGGAGTGGGTCCAGAGAAGGGTTACAAGGAGGATCAGAAGGCAAAGACTGAGAGAGCTGAGGTTTAGTCTGGGGAAGAGAAGGCTTTGGTGAGACTTCATTGCAGCCTTCCAGTACTTTAAGGGGGTCATACATAGAAGATGGAATGAGACTTTTTACTTGGGCAGATAGCAATAGGAAAAGGGGGAATGGTTTTAAACTAAAAGAAGGGAGATTTAGATTAGATATTAGGAGGAAGTTCTTTATTCAGAGGGTGGTGAGGCACTGGAACAGGTTGCCCAGAGAATCTGTGGGTGTCCCATCCCTGGAAGTGTTCAAGAACAGCTTTGAGGAACCTGACCTAGTGAAATATGTCCCTGCCCATGGCAGAGGGTTGGACTAGATGATCTTTAAAGTCCCTTCCAATCCAAGCCATTTAGTGATTCTGTGAAAATTTCAGTGTAATAAACAGATGTTTATTAAAATGTTTTTATTTCTACTGCACTCTCAAGACATTGATTTTTAGTCAAGAATAATGCCATTTCTTGATTATTTTTGATGAAGTAGCATTAGGGGTCTGAACTATGTATAGAGGGCATGTACTGAAACTTTGTGATACACATGTTTTTTTATTCCTTTACACATCTATCTCAAACGTGGATGATTACAGAGGAATCTGGGGGCTGTGTTGCTCTATGCCATTTCATGTAACACAAATTCTCAACCCTGAAGGTAAAAGGAAATTTAACCCTTGTGTTTGATTTGCCTTGGCACCTTAGAAAAATATGTCACTAATGTTGATGGAACATTTTGTGATGTCAGTTCACATTCACACTGGTGTATTTTTGACTCCTTGACTGCGCATCTGGGCTGGGAGATGAACAGTCTTTTGTGGCAGGACACATTTGGGCAGATTTTAAGCTGCATAATCAAGAGTGAGCATCCAATTAGTGTTCATTGTTTTCTGAGAAGATTGATAGAGTTCACTGACCTGAATGCCCGTTTTATAATTAGGAAGATGTTAAAGTGACTGGCCTCTAGAAGAAGTTCTGACACGTTCTTGGTAACCTATCAGGACTGCTTTGCTTTGGAAAAGGATTGAACATGAACTTTTTTATCTCTAAGTGTATTTGCAGTATGCCTCTGTTAAGGACAGCTGTGAATAATGACAGCAACATAATTTTAGCATTTCAGAGTCTTTTGAAAGCAGAAGATATATAAGGTTTGGCAAGAATTTCTTTTTAAACTTTGTTTCCAAACAGAAAAACCTTTCTTTCATGGTCTCTTTGAATATTGAATACTCCTTTTATCTTTTCTGATGGCACTATGCGTCACTGTATCACAATAGGTAGCAGCCTCCTATTATTTGCCTTAGCCTCTGTAACCTGACTGTCTGCTGTATGTCTCTCCCATGTTATTGCAAATGAGAAAGCCAGACTTGTTTTGGCATCTGTGTTAAAGTGAGGAGTGTATAACAGCATTACATCTGGCAAGTCATATGGATGCCTTATTTGATCACATCAATCACTGTTTTTGTGGCTGAGACTTTTTAATGATAGTACTGAGCGCATTAGATCCGACTGAAACAGAAAGAGCTGGACCCAAAAGAAAGATGTCAATATCTAATTATGTCTCAGGAAGAAGTCAGAAGCCAGTACACAAAATTGTGATGCGGAAACTACTGCTTATCTGCTCCCTAACCCTGGAAAAGCAGCATGAATGCTGCTCTCTGTAAAATTCCTTAGACACCTGATATCTGACTTCTGTCAACTGCAGGCTGTTTTGTTCCTGATGTGGCCAAATAAGCTTGTGTTTAAGCCCCATTTGGATGTAAAAATGTGAACTTCCTCTCCTTAACCCCTGGAGCACTCCTAGCATAGAGTAAACACACTCAACACAAAATGTTAGTGCCCACTGCTGTTCAAAACAGAGCTGAAATTCTGAGGCAGAAACTGCTTTCCTGATACCTCTGGAGCCAGAGTCCAAACCTCTAATGGCTGTAGAAGACCAGAATTAGATATTTGTGTTTATGTGATGGTTCAAATATGAGCTCAGACTGTCAAGCTCTGCTCGTACTATTAGCTTAGAGTCTGAAAGTGGTGATGGGAAAGAGAAGGAGAAGGAAACAGAAGCAATCTGATATAGGACAGACAACATGGGACTGTGTGGGGAAAGTGAAGGACCATGCCAAGAAGTCTTGGAAGAAAAAGGCAGTTAGTGGGAGTGTATAAGGAGATTGGAAGAAAACACTGCAAAGAGGGTCATCAGGTGAAGTGCTCAGGCTGGAAGTAGCAAAGGTCAGTTCAGTTCCTTAGTTAGCCAAATCTACCACCTGCTAGGAAAGGGCTCAGAACTGCTCAGTAGGCATGGCTCAGTAGAGAGTAGAGAAGTTTCTTCACTTTCCCCTTTTATACCTTCTTGTAAATAGTTCACTATCGTATGAAAAGAAACTGCTGTGCTCCCTGTCTCAGTTGAGAAATATTCATCTAATACTATTGAAATGAGTATTTAGAGCAGAAAATAGCATTTGTGTACTTCTGAGTGTGTATTGTAGTTACAAATACACTGTCTTCCTCTGTGTCCAGTGAATCTTGAGTTCTTTGAAATATTGTGGTGATTGTCATCGGCTTTGTCATAGCCTGTATTTGACTTTGTCAGATTTGTCTAGCCCTCTTAATATGATCCCTGGAAAGCTCGACAGTATTTTGTCTTTGAATCTTTGACCTCGAGTACTGTGTTCAGCATTGGGCCCCTCAGTACAAGAAGGACTTCAAGGCCCTGGAACATTTCCAGAGCAGGGCTACGAAGCTGGTGAAGGGCCTGAAACACAAGTCTTGTGAGGAGTGGCTGAGGAAACTGGATTTGTTTAGTCTGGAGAAGAGGAGGCTCAGGGGAGACCTTATTGCTCTCTCCAACTACCTGAAAGAAAGCCGTGGCGAGCTGGGGGTTGGTCTCTCCTCACAGGTAACTTGTGATAGGACTAGAAGGAATGGCCTCAAGTTACGCCAGGAGAGGCTTATGTTGGAAATGTGTAGACATTTCTCAGAAAGAGCAGTCAGGCATTGGAATGGGTTGCCCAGGGAGTTGGTGGAGTCACCGTCCCTGGGGGTGTTTAAGGAAAGGTTGGACATGGTGCTCTGGGACATGGCTTAGTGGGTGACATTAGTGGTAGAGGGATGGTTGGACCAGATAATCTTGGAGGTCTTTTCCAACCTTAATGATTCTATTCTATAAATCTAAATATTTTAAGCAAATAACTCTTTCCAATATGTTTGTGCAGTGTCTGTTTCTTAACTACATTTGCCTTTGTCCCTGCCCTGTATCTCTGGATGTGAGACTTTGCATCACTGATTTTTTCCATATAACATCTAAATGACTATTTATTTATTTATTACTACCTTGTTCATCTGAAGGCACAGGCAGGACAAGAAGCTATCTTTGGGTGTATGGGTGTATGCTGCAGGACATTTTGATCCTTTAATCATCCCATTTAGTGATGAATTAAAATAATTGTATCTTACGTGCAGAGGAAAGTCCCAGAGGAAAGGCAGAGTGTCCAGGCTTCATCTTGTGTCACGATATGTCACCTAATTTGACCAGAGAGTATGGAAGTTCATGGGTTCCTCATCTGGGTGTAGTCATACAGCATATGTAATTTTTTTTTTCTCTGTTTCTAGGTTTTTAGGTGATATTGCCTGATATGAGATAGGGTAACTCTTGAAGGTGAAAAAAATGAATTGTGAATGCCATGAGGAATATAGTAGGATGCATACATGTGTGAGGGTGGACATTTGAAGCTGAACTTTTGAATTGTTAAGCAGAAGCCTGCTACTCACTACCTGCAACCAGTACAAATTGCTTGTAAGATTTGGTAACACTAAACAAGTGCCACCACCTCAGTCCTCCTGTTAAGAGAGACATGAGCCAGAAACAGAAATGAGGAGGCTGATTCCATGCTGTGCTTCTGCATGTAGACAATTTAGTTTGGGACAACTGGGAGCTTGAGATGTTGGAAAGGACAGATGATGCCAATAAGAGTTTCTGAAAATATGAAACAATCTCAAAAGAAAGAAGGGAGTTTGGAAGGAAGGTGAACACCTTGGCTAGAAGAAAGATCCTCGAAGTCATCCTGGAGACCAAAGATCTCACCAAAGAGCTGTGTGGAGATGGATGACAGGGGACACCTGGAGACATTGGCCCATAAAACCTATGACTGTTCACAGTGTACAGCAACACAGCTGGAATTATCTGACTTGATGCCTGATAGTCATGGGCCAGCAGTGACATCCCTGCTGGGAAGGGATAGCAAGAAATCATGGCAAGAGCAGTGGGGCAAAGAAGGAGTGGATGCCTGGGATAACCAAATAGGGTAAAATTCTCACCTCACTGGTTCTTAAATAAGTCCCAGTATGTAGACATAGTGTGGATTATCATTCACCTCTGACTCACTGACTCACTTCTGACACCCTGACTCATGGATGCCAGGGCTACTGGGGCCCCAGTGAATTGGGCAGCCTTGCAGCTGTGCAAATCTACCTTTCCTTAGGGAGCAGAAGTTACTGAAGGATTTTTGACACCATCCATTTTCCCACCACCAAGTCTTAGCAGAACCTATAGATATTTCAGGGCAGGAACTCATATCAAGTTAGCATTTTCTCCTAAAACTGGGTCTTTGGAAGGGCTTGTAATTATCTAACTGAATGATGCGACCTGAACTTTTGTAAGACAGATGGTTTTAAATATAAAAATACCCTGCCTGTAGATACATAATATATTTTTGACTTATTTCTCCTCTTCTCTCCTCTCCTCTGCATAGTGACAAGTATTTAAGGCCTGCAGATTCCTCTGTTCAACTACAGCATGGTATTCTAATTTCCTTCACCTGTTTTTCCTTCCCTCCTACTGCGTTACTCTAACTTTCTACTTCTTGTCATCTACTCTATTCTTTTTCACTGTTGTACTGTATGTTCAAATCTTCAGTTTTCCCAATTACTTAAAGAGCATTCACGAGTGCAAGTTCATTGCTGTGGAAGCATCTGTGGAATATTTCCAGTGTTCACATACACTTTATCACAATGAGTTATAAGCATCAAACTTCAGTGTACCATTAAAGGAAGACCTTTATTTTCTTTATTTAAGGAAAACCACTAGCAACAAGCTTGGCTAATATAATAATCACATTAGTACCTTGTAGCTCATTCCATTTTATTTGTGGTTTACGTTTCCTGACAGGGATGAGTTTGGTCACAAAACCAGTTAAACCACTGGATGTGACTCATAAGAAGGGTATTGGTACTGAGTGTTTTTTTTTGTATCAAAATGAGAGCAGAAATAGGCCATATGGGACACAGCTAGTAATATCACTGGAGGTACTTCTGGCACAGGAAGTGTACATGTGCTAGAATTAGGTCATGCTCCTCATCCAGTTTCTCGCACAAAATTGTCTGACCCTGGCACTTGCCCCAGTGCACCTGAGGGAAAGCTATCTGGCCCAGCATCTGTCATCAGTTTTAAATCTTAAAATGGAGATTTATGGTAGTCTGTGGAAAAATCATTGTTTCAAGCAGATCTGCCATGTGCTGCTCTACCCTCCCTGAGGGTGTCTGTGATTCTTGGTGGAGTCTAGGTTGCTAGTAAAGGAAACAGAACATTGGAAGGGTTTTGTTTTAAAAAAATAAAAAATCTTCTTACAGGGTTACCCAAAACAGAATAGTATGAGAAGATATGACCCTATAAAGATTCAAGGTGATCAGGCTAGAAACCCCTGCCCATATTTTGGGGATTTTTGCACTTTTTTCTTCAGCATGGACCACAGAACACCAGCTGAAATCATTTGCCTATTTCTATCTGACTGGTTCCTTGCCATTGCAAGAATCTTAGATATTGTCTACATGTCAAACTCTTCTGTTCCTCATATATAACTAGTGATTACTCAGTTTCTTTGTGGGTTGATTTTGTTTCTTTTTACCAGTAAACAAAATGAGACAGGAGCCATCCTCTGGCCCTGAAACTGCCTTGTGCAACATTCCTTGCACCCCTATGGTGATGCTCTTCCTTCCTAAAACAGAGGTACACAGACCTAGATAAAACCTTGTCAGAAACAAACAAACAAACAAACAATAAAACAATAAAACACACACACACACACACAAAAACAACACACACACACACTCAAAAAACAAAACAAAACAAAACAACAACAAAACAAACAAACAAACAAAAAATAGTAAAAATTTAATTATCTGATTGAAAGTTTGCCAATGCTTGGACATGTATATTGATGCCCAACAGATAGGCAGTAATCCAACCAAGGTCTCTGGGCCTTTTCTAGGTGTCAATTAGCCAGTTTATGTGTAATATCTACTTGATGAAGTATGTATGTCCCACATTAAAGTTATGTAGTACGCCAGTGCAGTCTTAGTAAACGGGCAGAACCCAAGCTGTACTGATCCAAAGGTGCAATGTAGGGCATGTGACTAGATCTGCTTGATGGCCTGCATCCTCTGCCAGTATATTGGATTGGGATTTGAAAATTAGACTCTGAGACTTTCATGACTGATAAAATTTAGACTGGTGGGAGAGACAAATGTTGCAAGTTTCTGTTGTATCCCTGTACAGAGGTTTCTCCCTGTGTTCTGTTAATAATTCTCTACTTAGAATTAATCAGATTTCAATGTTTTAACTGTATAAATGTTAATATATGTTCCATAACTATTTCAACTTTTTTGTTGTTGTTCCTGCGGTGTACTGTGACAGTTACTCTATTTATTGCCTGAATGATCTTGTGCCTTGTCCTAAAACTTCTCTGTAACAGAAAGTCCTTCTGGGACTAAGGTAGATGATGCAGGTGAAGAATCAGTCCTTTTTTTTTTTTTCTTTTTCTTTTTTTTCTTTTCTCTCTCTCACAAAAGGAAACTTCTGTGTAGGAAAAAAGCACAATGATTTAAGATTTACATACCATTGTAATGTTAGATACATATCAATGAACAGATAACAAAGCACTATATTACACACTTCGAAGGTGATTAAATGAATACTTTCTCTATCTGAAGAACAGCTTAATGCTAGAAATAACTTAGGAGGCTCTTTTATGTCAGCCTGCTGTAGAGAGAGTGTGGCAGTGTTTTAAGTAGTGCAGTATGTTCTGTGAGTTTGGTGCAGTGCAGCAAGCTTGTATAATATTAGCATCATCTTGATGTTACATTTGGATCTTAACTTTGAGAAATGGAAAGCATCCAGTGCTTTGCCTTTCCTTTCTGTCTCTCTTCCCCTTGTCTTCTTCATTATTTTTAAAAATCAAATTATATCTTGACAAATGAGGCCCAGTACAATGTCGCTACCAGCAAGTCCACCATTTGCTGGAGTTTGATTTTTGTCTAAGACTCTTGAGGAAACTTTCTGCTAACTCTGGCAAGCTTAACTCTAAGTTTTTCTTTCTTTCTTTCTTTCTTTCTTTCTTTCTTTCTTTCTTTCTTTCTTTCTTTCTTTCTTTCTTTCTTTCTTTCTTTCTTTTTCTTCTTCTTTTTCTTCTTCTTCTTTCTCTCATGTAGGCAGGAAATAAATGATAGAAGTGCTGTTGTATTTTTCTTGGTTTGTCTTTGGTCTTAAAATTTAGTTTTAAAGTCAGGCCTATTCATTGTTAAATGTTAACAAAGGCTCCAGAGCTGGTGTTTGTTGCAAGACTAATATTTTATACTTCTCTTTCTTTGAAATCATAGAATCATAGAAATAAACATGAAATCATCATGGAAATATACACAGAAATCATCAGAAACATGCATGCAACACATCTTCCTTTTGCTACTGGGTTTGCTATTTTCTCATTCATATTTGTTTCCACGTACTGTGACTTCACAACCAGCTCTTTGGGTTCCAAAACTGTAAAGCACGAGTCATGAACTGTTGTCTTTAAGACTCTTCCTGCAGTGAAGTGTGTTTTTCCAGGCCTTTTTCTGTAGATCTGCTTAGTCTTCTGGTAATCTTTTCTGCTTACTCATAAATGGACAATCTAATTTAGAAGCCTACTTCTCCTGAGAGGTAATTTTTTTTTACCTGCCAATTTTAGCCTCATTTTTTGGAATGAAGTCATCTTTTTCACAACTGAGGACTAAAAATGATGAATGATTTCATTTATTTATCCAGGAAAAATAATTCACTTTTTTTTGTTGTTGTTTTGTTTTGTTTTTAAAATGTCAGGTTTATTTCAAAATTAATGCACCCAAAACACAGCCAGCAGTCACCTTTTCTCATTTTGTTCAGCTTGTTGTCATGATCATTAATTAAACTGCATCTTTCAGATGTAAATATCCTTCAAGAAACTAAAATTGTTTTATAGAAATAACACTCATGGGTGTTGTTGCTAGGCTGTTCATGCACACTTTGAGTATCCTGCAGCCCTCAGGAAGGATAAAAGTAATGCAGTAATTAATAATATCATAAAAATATTGATTAGTAATCATAAGTTTCAGATATTTTCAAAAAGAACATTTTAGTGATTTTTTTTTTTCAATGTATCTCTCCCATAATATTTACTGGTGGTAAAAACATGACAAGAAAAATAATGGCCCAGGAAGGTTCTTTCTGGTACATTAAATATATTGTTGTATATTACCTTTATACATGTTGCATATTTTCAATTATCCCATCTGCCTCCTCTCTCATTTTTCTTCCATCTTCTCAGTTTTCTGGGAGGATTTCAAATCCTGATCTTCTTTCAGCTTCCTGAACCTAACTACTACCAACATAAGAAGCAGTTTCTGATTCAGTTCTATGCTATACTGTTTCTGCTAAGAAAAAAAAAAAAAAAGTAAAGTGGGGTTTATAATTTATAATTTAATCTTTCTAACAGAAAATGAGTATTGGTGCTGGATGCTGAACTGAAATCTGATGCAAAGACATCTGGGCTAAGGCACAAAAGAAATTTAAAGCTAACTACTTTCTTCTTCAGAACTTGTTCTACTCTCTAACACACATAAATGCACAATTTCTCTTCTGCCTCCTGTTACATTTGCCATCACCCTTGTTCCTGAATCTTTTTTTTTCTCTTTCAGTAAATGTCAGAAAACTGGAACTAGAAGCCAGTTACATTCACGTTGTGTTCATTGTAAAAGGAAAGTCTGAGTGTCCTATGCAGGGAGAGTAGGTTAGTGTTTTATGAAGGGCATGGCATACAGTGGTAAGTGGTGAAAAAATGCATTGACATTTTGTTCAAACCTCTACTCCCTATTTTTGATAGTTTCTTGTTCTTGAAGTTTTACTTTGAACAAATTTTCCTATAAATATGTATACTATATATATATGTATATATATATTTATATAATATTTATATTTTTAATATCTCTCTCTATATATATATTTTAAGAAAGGAGACCTTATTCTCCTAGTATTTTTAACACTGAGTGTAAAGAATTATGAATTCTTTCAGCCACTGCCCAGATGGTCTCTCAGTTCTGTTAACAAAGACATTTTTTTTTCTCAACACTGCATATTCTCCATAGGATGAAAGCTGCTATCTTTCTTTAGCTAGGATGATGCAAAATCCAAGTGAACATTTTTTTATACCTCTCAAATACAATAACAGCTCAAAGGATAGATTAGGGTGGAGCCTAGAAGTCCTAATTTGGTTTTAAAAATACCAGAACCTCAACTTCACCAGGACTTCATCACAGAGATAGTTACCACAAAAATGCAGAACAAATATATTTTGAAAAAAGGGATGCAGGAAAGAAACAACATGTTTCATATTCAGAAAACTGCAATATTAACAACAAAAGATACAAAGTCATGGAAATAGCTGATGACCATTAACTTGGCTTAAACCATTATCTTGGCTTATTCCTCAGAATGCCCCTTTTGAGGGTATTTCACTTGTTTAAAGAGGAAGATCTAGCTGATGTAGTTACAAATCCAAAAAGTGTGATCTGAGTGCAAGTTACGTCATGCTGTGGTTCAGAAATATGAAATGTAGAGGTTGGATTAAAAACCTGTAAAAATTCTATCAGATCTCTTGATAATTAATTGTAATTTCCAGAGGCTGAATTATTTTCTTTATGAAGTTCTGAACTTAGTAGTATCATTAATTTATCCTTTTCTCCTAAAGCTCTCTCAAGAAATTTTAAAGTTCTTTGAAGGGAGAGTATTTTATTGATGTTACATAAATGAATTAACTCTAGGAAGGCTTATGCACTATCTGCTGTGTACCTATAACCTTTGGGAGCTTTTAAGGTTTAAATATCTTTTCACCTGCTGCCCTTTTTTTGTGGCTCTCTCTTATTTTGTGGTGCACAGAAAACACTCAACAATCCATGACAGCTAGATTATGGCAGAGTGAAATGTTTTTATTTATTGTTAAGAATAAAATCTTTGATATGATCGATTTCATCAAGACATAATAGAAAAGCTGGATGTCTGCATGGCCTTATTGTCATTACTCTTCTTCATGTCCTCCTCTTCATCAAACTTCTAGTAGCATTTTGTTGAAAATAAGGTCTCTGAAAAACAGTTTGTCTTTGCTTTTGCTCAAAGTTAAGAAAAATATGCTTAGAGGTTTGGGGACTTTGGTTGACCATTTCTCCCACAGTTTATGACGTTTATTCTTTAATTTCTTTGTGAGAGGAAAAAAACTCTAATTATACGGGACACAGATTTTCTCGTTCATTTGTCCTATGAGTGATCGGAAGGCACAATCTATCAAACCTTTGCAGAACAACCCAGAGCAATGTAAGTGTTAATTAAACCTCCTTTCCAGAGTAAAATGAAGCCTGAAAATAATGTTTTTGAAAAAATCAGCTACCAATATTTAAGACAAACTTTAAGTTACCAGGCTTTTAAGGCAGATTTAAGTCTGCCTTCCTGTGTTTCACAAGGCTGAATTATATACCTGCAATAATGATCACAGATGTGGCTTTACACAAGAAAATTCCACTTATCATACTGGTAGGTTGATGGAAATTGAACTCCTAGAGAGGGTCACTAGTGACTGTGTGAACATGTGTCTTTGCCACATTATCCATGTTTTATTGTGTTTTATTGAAAAGGTGCAGTCAGTTCTTTGCTCTGAAATGTGATTGGGCCATGAACAGCAGGAGGAGACTACTCCTTCCAGTAAAATCTGAATGTTTCTTCCTTCACCAGCAGTGCTCAGGAAATTTTCATCCCATCTCAGCTGGCCATGCACAGGAATAGAAGGTGATAATTTACACTTTATTTTTTTTTTTTTCTGAGACACTAAGGAGATGCTAGTTAAAAAAGTGCAAAAGTCGTAAGCGAAATGAGCCCCTTGAAAAGTGGACTGAATGTGAATTTTGAAGAGAATGGAGGTGAAAGACTGCTTCTAAACAATTCTATCACTTCCAAAACTGGGACTACAGTTTGGAGGCTAAATGACCTAACAAAAAAGAGATTGTAAACTGTGACTTTTTTTTTTTTTTTTTTTTCTGTTGGCTAAATCTTTTTTCTCTTCTCCAGATCACCCTGCTATTTAAGGTTGAGCTAAGAGCAAACAAACAAACAAACAAACACCAAACCAAAATAAACCCAAACCAACTAACCAACTACACCCTACCCCCCATCATCTTACTGTCTTTTTTTTTTTTTTTTTTTAATTTAATGGTAAATTACATAAATATGAAATGTTTTAAACATTAAAAAATTCCAGAGTGACTATAGGCAGTTTATGTAGCTCAATACCACCCCTGTAGGGTACAGAGTCTCAGGTTTATTATCCATAAGGGATGGAAGAAAAAACATCTGCAATGATTTGCCTACATTTTGATATTATAAACATATTTTAAGTCCATCTATTCATATTTGTATTCAGTGCTACCATGGTGGTAACATCCCATTGGTGAGTCAAAGTACAGACAGAGAGGCTTTACATTCCCAAAGATGAGTAGGAGAGCAGTTTTCATGCATTTGCAGAGACAGCAGTAATTGTCATAAGGCTTACTGGAGCTTCTGCAGAAGAAAATTCTCAGTCGTTTAGAAATGACTGTCAGATGTAGGACAGCATGCAAATCAAGCAGATCACAAACACAACTGTGGCATAGCTCAAGAACAGAATTCTTGAATTTTTTGCAGTGCTAAAATTGTGGACTAAGAAAATAAAGCAAGTGATAAGGGGAATTATGGAGAAAATATGTTGTCTTACTATATATTATGCATAATCATTCACACAGACCACTTAATTGTGGTGGAAAATTAAGTGTTGCAGTTTTCCACACAGTGGGATAGAAACTTTATGCATAGTCATTCGTGTACCAGCTCTTCTCAAAAGTAATGGCTTCTCTGAAAGGATATATTTTTCTCTATGGCCACTGCTGTCTCAAACCAGGGAAATAACAAAATGATTCCAAATTAATTATTTGTTATCATAGAACCTCAGTGAAAATAATCGATTGTTTCTGTGGTTATTGTTTAAGAGCTGAAAAGACAATGTATTAGGAATAATTAAAGATATAAGAACACATCCTGAATCAACTGATGCATACAAATCAACTGATTTCAGGTTTGACAGGATATATTAATCTGCAGCTAAGTAGTGCTACTGTTTGTAACCCCTGAATGTTATCTTGCCTAAAGATAAATTCAGTTTAGGATGAGTATCTGTTTCCTTATTTTTCCTTGTGCTTCAGTGTTCAACAAAGCACAAAAAGCCACACAGAATTTTTACTTCCTTCTTTTTCAGTCCCAAAAGGGTCAGAATTGCTAACATACCATGAAATTTTCCCTCACCTCTGACATTGTATCTACAACCTGCAGCTGAAAGTATATGCAAATATTTTCTTAGTGGTCTAAGTTGCTTTCTACTTTGTATGAAAATAACAATTATAAAATCTTCTTAGGCATGACAAAGATGAAGAGATGCTGTCAGTAATATAATACTAATTTCTGTTTCTGTCACAGTGTATTTAAAGTTTTTATGAAGCAGTTTGAAAGCTAGAAAAAAATATTTTATACCTAATAAAGTTTATGACATAATTTAGGCACATGAACAAAGAATTATAGCAAGCCATTCCTGAAAACTAAATAATTTTTTTCTGTAGAAACATATCATTATAAAGCAGAAAGACATGGAGAAACTTTATTTCTACAGTATATTAACACTTCAATAACTACCTTTACACTTTATTTTAACAAGAAAATTCATCTTAACCAGGTTTGCTCTCAAGTTCTTATCCACTCTTGAATTGTGATGCTCAGTCTTACCTTAAACAGAACAGTGGAAAGACCATATAATTCAGAGAAGTAGACAGTTTACAGATCCTGCTAAGTATTGATTCTGCTAGGCTTGAGATTCCTATAAAAGTTCAAAAAGTTCCTATATAAAGTTCATTTTTTTGTATACTGAGATTTGTGAATGAAGCAAGATGTATTCAAATGTATTAAAACTGATAAGTGCTACTTTAAATTTATCTTGGATTTTTAATAATTGAACAATACATTTGGAGATTTGTAGACGGTAGAAATGTACATTTCAGGAAAAGTACATGCTATATGGTACTTCTTGAAAAGATCCTTTTTCATCTCATTGTCTTTTTTTTTTTTCCATCCAAGAAATATTGTTCCTCCAGTTTTACCCTATTATCAAAATAAGAATTAACAGTAAATTGTTATGCTAGGTAAAATGCAATAATCAATGGGTAAATCTCCCTCAGTCTTGACTAACTGCAAGAAACATATACTAGTAATAACAAAAATGGATATATAAAAGAAAAATACATTAAGTATTTTCTTGCTTCAGTAGGAATAAAACCAGACTCTGAACTAATGGAACCCATCAGATATACAGCATATTATTGATGGCAAAAAGGAAATAAAATAATCTCTTTTAAAATGATAAGTCCTCATTTGCTTCATAACATTTTAAAACCAAACAATGTGAAAGCTGGCTGAACAAATATAAGCCTGCTTTGAAGTAGCATTTCTTTGAGAGGACATCATGTTGAAATGCATCTCTTTTTGTAAGCGGCTTTATTTGACTTCTACTAATTTGTTAACAGATTATTTATTGCTTTATGCAATTTTCTTCTAAAGAGGGTTGGTGCTAATTTGCTTCTTTTAGCAGTACTATTAAATTAGGCAATCACCTTTGTGTCTACATGCTGGTAGAAAAAAAAGAGGTGACAGCATTACACAATGGGTTCATTCAAAAGAATGCAAAATATAAACATGATCTAACAAAACAAAATGGGGTTAAAATACAGCTAAGACTGATTAACAGATAGATTCTTCATGTTAGCATATCTCTGCTGCTGGGGCCTAATCCGTATGTTTTCCTACACAGAGTATAACAGAAGTTTTTCAAATGCGATATTATTTAACCAGGTAATCCTTTTAAGACTTTTAAGACTCCTTGAAAGCCTCACATTTAAGTTTGACTGGATTTTTCTTCCTTTACTCAAGTTAAGTAATATCTTTTATCCTTTAAAATTCTTATTATAATCCCTGAGATCACCTGAAGGATGAAGTAATGCTTATTCTCCCAAGAATGCAAGTATTCTCAATAGATTTTAGCATCAAGAAAAACAGGTGAATCAGTCTACAGCTACACAGGCACAAAATGTCATTTGGAAAGCATGACACATAAAATCAGCAATTTCCTTCAAAAGAGATGAGCTTTGGAACATATCCACAGCATATTTCAACAATTCCGGGCTTTCTGGGGCAACAGTTAATATCAACAATTCAATAAAAATTGACTATTGCCCCAGAAAGCCCTGAATCATAGAAGTGTACTGTGGATATACATTTTATATTTGGAGTAAATTTGAAAGTTATGAGCCTTTTCTGAAACAAAAATATAAATCCTTGGTAGCACTTTTTTTTTTTTTCCGATATTGAGAAATCTTCAATGAGAGCAATAATATTTAAAATGACAGTCTGTAGTAGGTCATTTTTAATTACATAATATAGAAGGGTTCAAAAAGTTAGCAAACATTTCTGAGCCCGTGGTTCAGAAGTAATGGAAGTCATAACTGTACATTTCTTAAATGCTTGAAGATTTATAAACAATGAAATACACCAAAAAACACTTTTTCATATTCTTTGTTTAAAAATATGAAGTAAATTTCAAACATACAACATCATATTTTGTAGTGAAAATAGTACTTTTACAATTCTTCTGTTGTTGTTTGTTTTTCAACTTCCCTTTCCCTCTGTTTTTCATGTGGTGTTTTAAAGTTTTTCATTACAATCACAAATTTTTCATTTTTAGTATACGTATATATTTTAATAAGACTTGTAATTATAATGAGCTTTCATGATTACAGACCTTAAAGAAAAAAAAATGCTCTAAAGTATTGAATGACTTTATAAAGTAATGAGTGACCATCACTATACTGTATACTGATGGCTTGGTATGGCACTGCTGGCCTGAAGAATTTTCACTGTTTGTGGCAGTGGAGCAGCAAATTAATAATTAATTATTTTTATTTATTAAATTTATTTAATTATATTTATTTTTATTTTTAATTAATTTTTTTTTTTCAGTTAAGGATAAAAAAACATTTATGATCATTTAAAAATAATTTGTTCATAAAATTAATCATTTCATTGCAACATATTCTTCTGTTCTTCTGTTTGATACTTCAGTAATCTTTGTCAGCTTTGTAAAGCTTAAATCTCCCTGCAATATGTTTCAGTTGTTGGCCTAATTAATATATTGCTCAACATATTAACATAGTGCTCTACATAATTGAGTGATCAGTGCAAATTCAATATTGACAAAGACCATTGACCTAATGTGCAGACAATCCCAAAAGCTGGATTCCCAAAATTTTGCAAGGAATTCAGAGTGTGGAGTTAGCACCACATGCACTGCATGGCTGTAGTCAAGTATTAAAAATAATTCTTTTGCATTGCAGAATTGTATAGAGCACTCCAGTGTGCCCAGAGCACTTCATGACATCTTACTCCTTTAAAAACAGGAAGAGGCAAAAGGAAAGTGCAAACTGACCTCAGTGAGAGTTGGTATGTCATTAAAAATAAATAAATTAATTAAAATGATATTTTGAAGTGAACTATGTCCTTCTCTGGCAAAGTTTAGTCTTCTTATAGCACTCAGTTTACTGTAAAGGTGAAAAGGCAGGTAACACTGAGTTTGTGTATCTGTTACAAACAAAAATTTATATTATATATATTCCTGATGGGGAAAAAATAATCTTTTGTTGTTGTTGTTGTTGTTGTTGCTGTAATTACATTAACTTAAATTGGTGGCAAATTAACTTAGAAGTATTTGTAAATGTTGATTGCTAGTATAAATCAGAGGGCAGAGCCAATGGCATTTTAAAAGACAAAGACAAGTGTATCTCTTGGCTCTACTTAACTCCTCTCTACAATTTCTAATCAGAAGTACAAGTCCTCATTCCCTTGGATTAATCTCAGGAGCATGTCTGTTGCTAAAATTTAGAAATGAGGGATACGATATGAGGAAAATAGTTCTGTGGAGAAGAACCTGGTAGTCCTGGTAGACAGCAGGTTAACCATGAGCCAGCATTGTGCCCTTGTGGCCAAAAAGGCCAATGGTGTCCTGGGGTGCACTAGGAAGGCAATACACCCTGGGCCAGAAATTTTGAGTTTGCATCTAAAAGCATAAATTATACCAGCAGAACTCTCTCAGATTGGTTTCACAATAAATGTCTGATACTATATAACAGGTAAAATCAAGTCCTGTTTGTTGAAGGGTTTGTTGAAGGTTTTCGTGGCATCTGAAGCTGAAAGATTCTTTGTAACACTTGAGAGTGAACAAGTGAGCACTTCAAAGCTCAGACACAGGGTTGCTAGCATCATCTTTCTGCCCCTTGTGTACAGCATCACAATGTAGAATAGGGAGGGATGTTTTGGAAGAAGTGTTAGATGGTTCCTTTTTACTTATTTATTCATTTCTGTATTTTTCAAGACTGCTCTTCATTTCATTTGTGCAAAGCAGATAAAATTAATTACTGCACTGCAGATAATAGTGCATAAAGGTCATCCTTTGAATTGTATTTTGCTTTGGTATCTTTTTCATGCTTTGAAGATAATGGTGTGATGTTGTTTGTACACTGTGGAGTGCACTTCTTTCCCCTGGGAAGCACATTGAGAAAACAATAACTGTAACAGGATGGTGCAGCATAGCTGTTCTGCAGTGTTTATCCCTGCTTTAAATGTCTCTGCTGCTTAAAAAAGTGCCTGATGACAGTGCAGAGGTTCCTCAGTCTGTAAATGCAAAGGCATCGATCTGAGGACACTGATAGTGATGTATCTGTGAGAAAAAGGATGTGCTGGGTTGGAGGTCATTAAATTATTCCAAATGGTTTGCTGCTGTTATGCCTTTCTACAACATCCTTCTTGTGCACCCTCCTTCCTTTGCAACTTGTGAAGGATGTCAGTTCAAAATGGGTTTGTGCTTGTAGAAAAGTGTTTTATATATCAGCTGCCTCTCCCCATACACAGTGCAAGGGTGTAAATGAGGTTACTTGGGAGAGAAGTGTTAGATCTCATCAGTATACATGCATTTTTTTTTTCCCTTTGGACAAGTGCTTTGGGTTTACAAATGGTCACAGAGCATATGGTTCAGCTTCTCCTCCTTGAACTGTGCAACAAACGTGTCGCCCCATCAATGAAGACGTAGATATCAATCAGAGTTGTTCACAGCCTAGTTTGAAAGAGATTTCCTATTTTTTAATCTCTGTAATTGTCATGTGATGGAATCATCTGGGCTCTACCATCACGTTTGGTCACATGATGGGCCTGTGTGGGTCTTGTTCTGGAGGAAGCATGCTGTGCCAAAGCATCAGGAGCAGGGGAGGTGTGCACAAGTGCCTGTGCACATGCCTGGTGGTTGTATGTCTATGCAGCTTCTCTCTGCTGCCTGAAAAGCAACTGGGAAGGGGTGAATTGCCAGGACTGTGGTGCTGAAGGGAGGAGCAGGTAATGAACAAGAAACAAAGTGAGGAACTCAAGGGATAACTGCTGAATTAATGTGGCTTGTAAACAGGCTTCTTATAAAGAACTTTAAAGAAAAACAAATACTATTTACTGCTTTAGCTTCAGCTGTTGGTGATTGGATACATTCTCTCTTGGAATATATAAGCTGTACAGAAGTCAGAGATATATTATTTTGCATTATGAACAAGCCTTGCATAGGTCAGAGATGTTAAATTTGGAACTGTTTAGAACACATCTGGGTCATCTACACCCAGGAAAGTATGCAGTATATAAGAAGCGCCTATAATAAGTGACAAAATAGTTTGAACTGCCTCAGATGCTGTTGATAATTACCATGTGATTCCTGGCTATTGATAGAAGTGTTTCAAAGGAGATATAGTGCTGAGTCTTGAGGACATTGTTAGTGCTGATGAGATTGCTCATAATCAGTAAGTGGTTCATCATGCTGTTGAAAGCCAGTAGAGGGAAATGTTTTGGAAAAGCCAATAATAGAGAAAAAACCTCAAAGGAATGGTTCACTGTCTTGCATTACTCATGCCATTAGATGGATTCTCACAGTTCCTCACTGGAAATAATTATTCATGACAAGCAATATTTATGTCATTAAATGTTTCTGCCCTGTGATAGGACCCAGTTCTGAAGAGCTTATGCAAAGTATTTGTGGAATCTGAGATATTTGGAAGCTCAGAAAGACTTGTGTTCCTACTGTTTACACTGAAAGGATGATAAATATAGGATAATAAATTGCAATAGGAAAAAACAATTCAAATAAAACAGTGAACTACTTTGTTTTTCATCATAAATCTACCAGTCCTTTACAGAAGAATCAGTATGCTTTGACAATTATTGCTCTGCTGACAGATTAAGCTGTAAGGGAAAAGCATGTGTGCTGTGAGTGCCCCTTTAATTTTTGGAAGTATCTGGCTCTTTTCATGCTGGTTGCTAAACCTAAAGGCAATAAAAGAGCCACTATATAATTCTGAGATCTTGTCAAGGACTTTTAAGAGGATCAGGAAACTAGCCATGGATATCCAAGGCAACTATTCTGAAGCAATAAATTTAGTCCAAGTTTATTTATTTATTTAGTTTATTTATTTATTTATTTAGTTTATTTATTTATTTATCTTGTGTGTAGACAGTTGTACAGCATGGTTCGTGCAGTGCAAATTGACTTTACTCTGGCTAGCTACTCTATGACTAACTCTGTGATCTTTAGGGTACTTTCTTCTTCTTCAGCTGATCCCAGTTTCTTAAAGGAAATTTGTCTAATCAAGGGTGATGCTAAAAACAGATTCTTTGTCAATTCAGAACTTAAAAAACAATCAATGATCTGCTAGCTGTTCTGTCCAGTGCTGAAACATATGGGGTTGCTCTACCATTGATTTCAATGGCAGCTGGGCACAAACCTTAGAGGATGGGGGCCTTGTTGCAGAGGCAGATCAAAGGGTAAAACCCACCACAGGTTCCAAATGTCTTTTCTCAGCAGTGACTTTTGGTATTGCTGTGCATCCTTTGAAAGTGCACTGGAATCTGTTAACTCATTTGACTGGAGTGTTTGATCTACTTTTTCTGATGAAAGCTGACAGTGGACAAAGGCACACTTATTTCTGTAATTCTGTGCAGCAGAGCACATTTGGGCAGAATTTCATTGTTTTATACCCAATAATTCTCGAGTCTAAAGAGAGACAGTAGGAACACAGTAGGTTCAGACCTATTCAACAACACAGGAAGCTGAACTGCTTCCAAAGTGCCTGCTTTGTCTGTTGGCAGTCTCTCTGAGACAGGATATTATGGGAAGATACCTCTCTCCCTCCTCCAGCTCTCATCTCCAACCCTTTATGTAACAGATTCTGTACTCTTTTGTTTTCTTAACAAAGACATTGCTTCTCAGAGCTGCTGGGATGCAAGGCGGTGGGTCTGCATTCAAGAATTGCTTCCCCAGGAGGACATGCAGGAAGTGTGAATATTAAAAACAAGATGACTCATATTATTGCTCTGGAGCAGGGGGCTGTGTGGGTCTTTCACAGATGACCCATGCCTCTTCATCTGGCAGAGAATAAAGTACCTGTGCAGGGTAACACCACAGGACTCAGGTAGCCTCACATAGGTGGTCCCTGGAGGGAGGATTGGCAGCAGCTTGTACATTCCTAGAGGTCTTGTGTCTGGAAGTAGTCTCCTTGTGGCAAAACACAGCATCAAATACTGGGCTACCCTCTCTAGAGCAAGCACAGACTCTTGATTCTGTGAGTGTGTGTTTCTTGCTGAGTCGGGGAGATTCAGCTCATCACCTTTCTTGAGCAACATAGTGCAAAAGAATGCTGGGATTAATCAGCTGGGTCAAGGCTGAGAATATATTCTTTGCATCAGCACAAGATGGGCAGTTCTGGTAGTGAGGGGAAATGTGCTGTGAAATCTACCTTATCTCTACCAGCCATGCATATCTTGAAAAGCATCTAGATCTTAGATAGCCAATCATTTCATGCAGCATCCTGGACAATATATTTCTTACTGCTGCGAGCTCTGCTTTTCTGCCAGAGCTCAAGAAGTGCTGAAATACAGGTGCTGAAGCAGCCAGCACTTTCCTGAGATGACTACAAAAAGAAACGAGCATCTTTATGTTATTTTTGGCCCCTCATAATTGCAGTCTGAACACCTTTCCAGTCTGTCCTGTGATAACTGTACCATGTTGTATCCTCAGAATTGTCTCTTTTCCTTGTTTCTGAAAGTGACAGTCATTCCTGCTCCTCATATAGCAGCAAAGAGTACGTTTGCACCCAGACATGCTATGGTGAGAGCAGAGGACTCAAAAATTCCTAATTTCCTATAGCGTTTATAGGGGTGATGTAGCCTAATCTATCACAACAGCCTTTGTCACTACCATAACACCAACTAAATTTAACCCTCATCCTTAATTTCAACCTTGGAAGATTTAAATTTCAGTGAAGCCTTGGATGTGGCAGTTTTCTTCCTAAAAGCTTCTGTCTCAGCTAGATGAGGCAATGATGAGTATTTTAGGTTCTGGAAGGTTTTGTGGCTTCTTAGCTAGATTTGTCAAAAAAAAAAAAAAAGATGATGACTTTTTGCTGATTGTTGGCTTTTAAAATTTATTATGCTTACTCTTGTGAAATCACTATAACTGTGCTATTACAGATCAGTTGTTACAAGTATATGAGATGTTGCCTAGAAGAATGCTCTAAAGTGGCTTCTGCTTCTGTACCAGAAAGATTTTTGAATAGATTCAGGCCACTTCTGATTGTTGAGATTTGCAGAGCTAGTATTTAGAGAAGAGAGCAGTGTTCATCATTGTGAATTTGGTGGTATTACTCAGATTTGGAAGCCAGTTAGAAATTTCATTTTAACTGCCCCTCTTTTGTTTAAAACCTTGAGAAGCATAAGTAGTTATTTGGTAAGCATTCTAGAAAAGGAGCAGAAGAACTGTAAAGAAAAAAATGAAAATTACTTGACAGCAAATGTAATTCAGCAGAAACACCTGTTCTATCTTCATCCATACCTGTATTCCAATTTTCTTATGTTATTTTGCAAATAACAATATAATAAAATACTGAAATTATTTCCTAATTAGTACAGGCTCTTGACTTATGAATGGATAACTGATACAGTGAGTTTTTAGAGGTTTCCATTAATACAGTTCTTTTGTTATACTGCAGATGTTCATTAGAAGGGATGTCATTTGCCCTCCTGTTACTGTTGTTTGTGATTGCAGCAAGTTGCTGGATTCCTGGAGATGCCATACTCTTTCTGCCTCTTTACCCTGTGGAACAGACACTGATTGTCAGAATTCCTTCCAAATACTGCTACACCCAGTCCTCCCCTCTTTAACCTTGATAAGTCACAATCACACAGAGCAATTCCATAATCCACACACAAATTTAAGAAATGAAGTAGCGCTTTCTTTTACTGCAATACTTCATAAGAAGATTTGACTTCTCTTAAGCCTTCCTGTGAGTTCAACAGCAAAGTTCTGTCAAGATGGATGTGCATTTGGGAGAAATTTGAAAGGAATTCTATTTAAATTTGATGCTGGAAGAGATCTACCCTCAATAAACACGTGTAACGGACTTTACATCTTCTGTAGTTGAGGTGCTTGGTGACTATTACACAGCTAATAGTTAGAGAATTAAGGCATAATGTAGATTTCAATACGTTTAATATCATAGAAGTTATTCAGTTTTTTTTGTCATGCTCTAACATTTATGAGCTGATGCAAGTGCTTCATACACAAGCACTGTCAAAGTTTCCTGGTTACATTTATTCATTATAATAATACAGTTGCATGTAAATGATAGTGCTTGTGTAGTCACTTTACCGGAAGGATTTGTTCTTTAATCAGAAGAGCAGGGAGGTGGAAAAGTGGTGGACTCAGGGAAAGGAAGTTAATATGTGTCCTTGCAGAACACTGCTCTCCCATGGAGTAACATTCAGCTCATCACTCTTCTTCTGTGCTTCAGTTATGCTGCTGTCTAATTGAACAGCAGAACTAGCCCTACTTCACCTGGGGGGACAGGTCTGAACTTTGAATAATTAGTTTTTGTTATTCTCATGGGGGATGTACATAAGCATTAAACAATTTTCTCTGTTTGCCTCATTTTTTTCAAATTCAACTGATACTTACCATGACTGGTAAGAAGCTCTGTATTGCACAGGGTGACAGCCATACCTAGCTTTAAACATATTAGTTTCCAGTTAAACTATATAGACCATAGTGGCTTTATTCTCATGCTGAAAGTCTGTTGTGTGGCCCTAGGTATTAAGAAATATGTCCCTGACCCACAGTTCCTTCCAGGTCTTATGTCTAACCTCTGCAAAAGATACCAAGTTAGTTTTTTTTCCCGTGGAATATGAGATTGCTCACTACCATAAAGCATACATCGCAGAGAGTGTGTTTGCTGAAGTTTCTTCAAGAATACAAGAATACGTGTTCTTTGAGAATGCGTGTGAGTTTCTTTAATGATAACCTCTAACACTTGTTATAGGCTTCATTGTGAAAATGTGCTTTAACTACTGAGTAAGGGGACCTTATTTGGTGGTCAAAAAATTCATCCAATCCTTCAAGTTCTTCCTAGAAAGAATGACAAAATTCTATTTGAGCAGCATACACTGTCCATATAAGTAGGCACAGAGTTGCACACAGCTAGGCTGCATCCACTGCTGCTGAGGTGAGGAAGGGATACGAAATTGTAGAGAAATGGGCTAAGAAATTAGAGCATGAAAGGCAAAGAAGGATAATATGGAAATAAGAACCCAAACCCCAGATCTGGTTCCTGTGGCTGCCACAGTTGTACTAACTGGGTAATTCTACTAACTTTTCCTTCTCCTCAAAGTCTGTAGTCTTTCTATAATCTTCTCAGTTAAGGCTGTCATGTGGCACACTGTGAAACCTCTCAGTATCACTCAATAGCAGCCTTCCTACGTGACAAAATACAGTTTGTTGATGCCTCATATGTAAACGTATCCTATCTGGACTTCCTTTTCTCATTTCTATTGACGCTGTACTTCAGTAGAATTAGACTAGAAACACATTACTTTATGAACTAGCACCTCTTCTTTGAGTAACTGACTGAGCACTGGATGAAGCTGTAGGGGTGTTGAATCATTTCCTTCCAAACAAGCTGCTTAGTCTTCCAAAATGATTTGAAAAAAAAAAATAAAAATAAAAAATGTTGCACCTGCAGTACTTAATAAGCTAAAACATGTCATTTTTCACCTGGTAAAAACTTAGCTCCTATACTTATTTTCTATTGCATTTCACAGAAAATAAAACAAAGTTCTATCTTTCATGATTAACTCTTGGCTAGTTTATACTGTTCCTTGAGACTTTATGTACCTTAGCAGATGGTGCTAAGTTTTCTGTGAATAGCTTAATTTAATTCCCACTTTCTTAAAATCACCCTTTGCTTTTAATTATTTTGCTTGCAAGTTAACTAATGCAAACCAGATGAACATGCCATAACAATGGACTGCAGTTGCAATATAAACTTTAGGAGGTCAAAATGTGAAGCAATTTACTGATTTTTAAAGGAAAATTGTCCAGGAATATATCAACATCTTTCTTGCAGGTTATTACAGAAAGACAGAAATAAATACATTTTAGTGCAGTGGTAGGTATTCATGAATTTTGGCTATATATCATTTTGGGCAAATTTGATCATAATTTGGGCAAATCTAGTTGCAATCACTCTGAAAAGGAGAAACACCAGAATAAACCCCAACTCTGTAAAAATGACTTTTTATGTGGGATCCGTGCAGATTCAGGGCCTTTGCCAACAAAAATACTAGGATGACAGTTTTTACTTGGAACAGTGACATAACCTCTTCAGCAGACTAAATATGTAATATTTTCTTAGGTGTAGAATATATCCCATTAGTACAGATAAGAAATATCTGTAGGCAAATTTCAATCTTATGTTCTGAAATTTAAATACTTCAGGCAGTGTTCAGTTGCCAAAACAGAGGTGTGAAGTGCCACTTAAAATATTGCTGGCTAACATAACACAAGTAATTTAGGAAATTCTTTGCCTTATGGAGTGACAGCTAAGGTTAGACAGGATACCTCACAATGCTCAAAATGATGCCACATGTCTTAGATGAGATAATTGAATCCAGAAGCTAGCACTGACATAGTGGGAGTTTTTGCATATCCACCACCTCCGAAAGTCATGCACATATTTAAGCATATGTCTTGCATCAGAATATCTGCAGGAGTTTAATTTTTGTAGAACAAAATAAAAGATTGTTCTACCTACTAAAGTACTGGAAAAAAAAAATCCACAATAGTGAAAATTTTCATGGTGTGTTCAAAAAATTGTAATTATTACTGTCTTATCTGTTATTAATGGCGATCTCTGTATCTTGGAATCTTGTATGTTTTGCAGCATTTATTGTAATATTTTGAATGACACACCATTAAGAAACTACATCTGATAATATATGTAGTAGTTTTACTCTTCTGCTGGTGACATCCTTTATTTTTTTTTTATTCTTATTTATTTATTTATTTATTTATTTATTTATTTATTTTTAAAGCTTAAGAAACATTAAGTTTCAGGTGATTTTTTTCTTAGACTGAAATCATGATCTAAATTTAATTCAGGTTTTTTATTATACCTATTACAGGAAGAAAATTCTGTTTAACACCCTCCCTCCCTCCATCCCCCTGCCCCCCCCCCCCATTTGAAATGTCTAAAATCTACTTCATTTTAGAAATTTGACAGTAATTCATGTAGTATAGTTTCATATCTAAGAATTTTAGTTAACTTCCCTGGAGTCCAAAGCTTAACCCAAGTGAATTTTAATCAAAAAATGAAATATACAGAAAAAGGAAATGCATGTAGTTAATACATATAGTTAATTTTCGTCAATAAGATCAGTTATCCCATTTTAGATTATTAAGACCAGGTATCCAGTTACTGACATATAAAACAAGGACTAAGCATTATCCAGACATAAGACTCAGCCTTCGTGCCATTGTCAATGTAACTTTGTAATTGAATATAAAGATAACTAATGGTAGAAATAGTAATACACTGCACGTTGAGCATGCGTGAACATCTGTTATTAGGTATATGTAATAAAATAGTTATTAAAATTACATTTACACATAAAACCATTAAATATTGGCCAAAATCTCAAACATGGCTCAAGCAGTTCGGTAAGATTGGTCTAGTTTTTCAAAGCAGTAGAGGAAAAGTGCATTTTCAGATATACAGTAAGTGTCTTATAAAAGTGTGCAGGCTATTTGGGGTCAGGTAAGTAACTTTCAGAAGACAATGTTGAAAAAACTGATTTAACTTAGTATGAATTCATGGTGTCTTGGTCTTTTGAGATGAATTTAAAAGATGACTGATGGTATTTTTTTTTCCTCATTTCCCTACAACCTGGTTATGGTTTCTCTCATGACAGTAAAATCTCCTATTTTAAAATCCTCTCACTTTTAGAGCTGTCTAGGCTTTTTAACAACTACCCTTTATGCTGTTGGAACCCATCTCCTTTTCTGCAACATGCCGCTCTATCTCTACTCCATTAAATATATATATATATATATATATATTTTTTTTTTTTTTGCTCTACAGCGAAGCATTAATTTCTTTTACCTGAATACCAGTATCATTTGCCACCAAATAAAAATAAATTAATAAATAATTTGGTCTAACTACTTTGGTAGAGTTGCACACCTTTCAGGTTTGTTTTTATAAAGAAGGAAAAGCTATATTTAGCTAGAGTTACATTTACTGAACTACAGCCTGAAGCTGAAACTAGTTTTCATTTTGAAGTTCTGTTGTTTTTTTTTTCTTTTTTTTTTTTTTTTTTCCTGGCCATAGAACTGCCTTCTAATATGGGCTCTGCAGAAAAAAAAGATCAAATTCATGTTGGAAGTGGAAACTAGTGTTTTCTGAACCTTTTTGAAAATGAAAACAAAGTCATCTTTGCATTATCCCCTTGACTAAAACTTTGCCTTTAGTCAGAATTTGATTAAAATAGCCTCTTGCTGGCAAGGTAAAATGTCTGTGAACTCCTGTTATGTTAACTAAATTAGAACACAAACTGTATTGAAGTAAAGCTCTCTAAAATGTGTGATTTAGTTCTAACCTCTATAGTAGGAGTTTCTTTTTCTGATACAGAATCATGAGGACTCTATTCTATGTGTCTGGGAAATTGGTAGGGAAAGATATAAACATGGACACATTAGTTGAATATTCATTTGCCCTGACATGGCTGTTAGTAATGTCCAAAGCTTATATGGCTGTGAATGACAGGCTCTAGTGTTAATTTTACCTTTTATTTTGCAAGTGATGTTGCTCATGTCATTTGAGCAACATTCATTTGTCCTTACCATTGTTATTATAGGTAAATGAAAGCTTTTTTTTTTTTTTTTTTTTTTTTTTTAATTGTTCAAGATCTTTGTGTTGGTACTTTGGCTTGCCCCTGGTATTCTTTTTCCAACAAATTTTGCTGGAGAAAACACAGGGCTTTTCTTAAGCTACCAGAAATATGCATTTTTAGTAGAGTAATTGTTTTTGTATTTAGAAAGCTTCAAAAATCTTTTCTGTGAAAAAGGAATAGATAAAATTTTCTCCAAATAGGAAGAAAAATAACACATGACAAAGCTTAAATATGTAATAATACCCTCTAAATTAACTAAATATTTGTAGTAGAAGCATTCATTTGCAAAATCTCTTGTTCTTTGGAATGCTTTAAATTTTAACAAAATCTTTATGGGATATTACCTGCATTTTTATACCTACACTTACATTTTACTGGGACTGCTGTGCCTGTACTTGAAAAATGTTGTCCTTGTAAGCCATTAAGGTGTTGTTCCAGTTTTCCAGCATTTACTTGCCCATGGTTTTTCCAAGACAGCTGCAAAGTGTGATAGGCTTCATTCAAAGTAGCATGACTTTTTTTTCATGTTCATTTTCTTAGTAGTTTATTTTACAGTGTCTACAGTACATTCAATTTATTCATACTTCTTTTGTCATCTTTTTAAAGACAGATTTCAAAAGAGATTTCAGTATCGCAACCATTACTGAAACATCATTAATTTAATCTCTCTTCTAATTTATTAACATGCCTTCTTTTTCTTGAAGTTTTGTTTTTGATGTTTATAAAATATTCTATTCTTCTTAACCTCTGTGGAATATTAAAAAAGCTTTTAAAATATGCACTATTAACCACATATTTATTCTCGTCTTTCCCTTCACATCTGTTGATTTTCACCCAAATTTACTGACGCATTTGCATGAGACTCCTGTTACCAAGTTTCTCATGAATACCAGAATACTTCTCTCTAAATTTTCTGCTCAACTATGCATCAATAATTGAATGCATTAACAACACAGAAGTAAATAAATATTTAATCAATAGCAATATCTGAGGTTGAGTGTCAGAATCTGTTGCAGGTAAATGTTGTTGCCAAATGCAGCTGACTGGTAAGGACCTTTACATAAAATAGGCTAATGTGTATAAATTTAGTCTCCTAAAATATTTCGGTAGAAGTACAAGTGCAAAGAGTTAGATAACTTAGAGGTATTCAAAGAGAGCCATTCTGCCTGAATCTGTGTATTTGTCAGACGAACATGCTATTCCTCCGGAGGCATTTCACCTTCTCCATTTGTAATATGGTGAACTTGATTGCTTCCTTAGTTAATGGCTTTACTGCCTCAAATTTGAGTGCAAATTAGGTGCTGGAGTTTGGCAGATTGAATCTTACTGACAAGGCTCAGCCCAGGCATAAAATCTTGCTTAAAAGGATTGTAATTTGCTTTGCAAAATAATTGTGTAGTTGTGCTGTAGATTGTTCAAGATTGCTGATCAGTTCCAGGTCAGGTTTTTGTATACCAGTTGTTACATGATTTAAGAATTATACATGGCTCCAGAACCTTTATTAAAAGCGTTAAGTAGACTGCCAAATCTAGGAAGTGATGGGGAAGAGGAAAAAATTAAATCTCCTAGCCACAGAGCAGTTTCAAATCTGTTTATTTTCACCTGAATTTTAGAGTCTTTTCTTTATAGCTTGGCTAAGCCAAGTGTTTATTTTAAAGAATGGTACAGGCAGTAACATTTTAGTTTGGAAAATTGTGCAAACAACTTAAACAAGTATTTCAGTGAAGCCTAAAATTTTGCTCTGGCTTGTATCCAGAAAAGAAAAGCAGACAGAAATGCCTATCATTTTATATCCAATACATTATTTGTGAAATAACATGGGAAGAATGAACATAACTGTAAATATACATATGTTTTCACACGTGTTCACAGTAACTAACATTATTTTTTAATCTTCTGCAAAAGTCTACCTCCAACTGTTTTTCAAGTATGTATTGGTATGCTGGAGGAATTTTTGATAAAATGACATGAGAATTATTGTTGCAAATAGTAACTGTCAGAAAATAACCCTCTTGATTCCATGTTGCTGTTATACAATCAACTAAGATTTGCTCTGCAGAGCTTTATTTCAACACAGATTAAGCTTAAGAAAATTTGTGTTTAATTATTTTTTGGAGTAAATGATGAGTACAAAATTAGCTGAGACATGGCAATTTAACATTCAGCAGAAAATATTATCCATATATAGACTGAAAAGAACTGTATTGCCCATAGGTCTTAAATTCATCATTGATTAGGAAATGCTCTCAAGATCCTGGTTTATATTAGAGCCATATAAATATCAGAAAACCAGCTACAGTTTTTAATATGTTCTTTGCTGTAGGGCTTGCAACAACAACAAAAAAAAAGCCAGGAAACATGATTCAAAAATGTTGTTTTAATACTGAAAAACAAGAAAGTAAAATAAAGTGTTGTGGTTTAACCTGGCCGGCAGCTAAACACCACACAGCCATTTGCTTACCCTCCCCCGTTCCTTTTTGGAATGGGGGAGAGAATCAGGAAAAAAAAAAAGTCAGCAGGTTGAGATAAAGACAGTTTATTAGGACATAAAATAAAGGAAAATAATAATGATAATAGTACTTATAGTAATAGCGTGTACAAAATTAGTGAGACATAATGCAATTTCTTACCACAGATGCCCAGCTTATCCCCGAGCTGATTCCTCCACCTCGGCCAGACCCCATATTAACTGTTTAGCATGACGTCAGATGGTATGGCCCCTTTGTCCAGTTTGAGTCAGCTGTCCTGGTTCTGTCCCCTCGCAGTTCCTGTTGCACCCCCAGCCTGCCTACTGGCAGGACAGAACGAGAAGCTGAAAAATCCTTGTAAGCACTGCTCTGCAACAATTAAAACATCAGTGTGATATCAACATTATTCTCATCCTAAATCCCAAACACAGCACGCTACCAGCTACTAAGAGGAAAAGTAATTCTATGCTAGCTGAAACCAGGACATAAAGGCACCTGAAATGTATACTTTTCCCACCGTAATTAATGCCTTTTGTTACGTGGTGTCCTGACACAGGACTTGTGAACATCTGACATCAGCAATAAAGTGAAGGCTCTGGGAAGTGCTTCTACTTTTATTATTATTTATTATTATTACTAATTCCTAATATATTGGTAACATTTTCTGCTTAGAAACAAAGATTGTATCTCAGGGTTGGGGGAGTTGCTGGTAGTCAGTAGGCATCTGAGACTGTAATGGCATGGTGGGAATGAGAAAACTGTACTACTTGCTCAGGAGAATTAAATAATTGAGGGAGAAAAAGAAATAATTAGTACTGGAAGAAATAACCCTGGTCCTGGGACTTTCTGCACAGATTCATACTGCTACCAAAAGAGTATGTGTTGGCTAGAAATCTTGAACAACCTCCCCTCCATGATTCCCAATGCCATCAATATCGTGAATTTAAAGTAATTTTTATTTATTGAATGTTGAATGCTCTGGCTGGTTGTAACTTTAGGTATTGAATGTTGCATGGCCTTCGTATTGTTTCAGAATGGCAAATGTATGGGAAGAAGTAGTGCAAAAAGTTATTTGTTTAAATTATTTGATTATGTTGGTGCTAGCACGTGTGTACAAACAGATATGAGGAACTGATGGAGAAAACTGAATGGGATGCTAATTCACAGCACTATACATTATAATAATAATATCTATTGTATGTTTTTATTCCTGACATTTAAGAGCAAAAAGTGTTAACCAAAAGCACTGGCTAAAAAGTCTGAAGAGATACCTTGATACCTTGACTTCCTTGGCAAGATGCTGGTAGTAACAAGACAGTACTTAACAAGACAATCAAAACAAACTCAGAACATTGTTACTGATATTCCCTTTGGACAGATAACTGTAACAGACAGCTAGCTACTTAGAGGCAGGATAACAGTATTGGCACCTGTCCATTGGAAGGCACTTAACAGTATCATTTTGCTAAAAGACTTGTCAGTTGGTATGTTGATACTGAAATACTCTGTCTCATTTCCTGAGAATGCATTTGGCCAACTTACATCAGCTGCAATCTGATCTACTTTTTCTGGTGGCTGCACAAATCATAAATAAATTTTATTGTTGTAAATGTCAATCTCCTTAATAAATCTGATTTAAGCAATCTCTTTCAAAGTAATATCCCTCCAGTTCATTCTGCTTTGTTCAATTTCCCACTTAAGGCTCTAATGTTAACTCAGAAATTTGGCAGAAATTAACTAATTATCCGCTTAAAACTTTTGGACAATTTGAACCTTTCTTCATGGTTTATTGAACTGATCTGCAAACTGGTCCTATTCCACTCTATTGTAAAAGAAGACGATAGCTGTGACATGGATTTACGGTAATTTGGCGTTAATTATATCAGGTACTTCTGATGGATAAAATTAATTTTGACAAGATGTTTGTTGGAACCTTTTTCCCCCACTCCTATATTGTATTTGTTTGGGCTCTGAGTCTACTCACAGACCCTGATGGCCCTGCCCAGGTGCAGCTGGGGCCTCTGCCCTTACCCTGGCCAGCAGGTTAGTCCCTGCTTCAGTGACACTGTAGGTAGGTCAGCTCCCAGCCTCTTTCCCTGCTGCATCCTGGCATGACCTGGAACCTGACATCTCTCCTTGCGTTTTCCTGCTGGCTGTGGTGGGAACCATTCCCACCCCATCCTGCCTGGTGATGCTGTGGGACTGCACCCTGCTGTGCTCACTGTGCTACCTGCATGAGGGTTGGCTTGTGCAATACAAAAAAAAATTAAAGTTAATTGGAAGTCCAAAATAATAGTCTGGTATAAAGGAGATCAAGCTGTAAGACAGCACTGCAGAAGGTGACATGTAAAAGCATAGGGACGTAACAACTGCAGAGGGCTGCTTCCATGGATATCACGACAGGGTTAAGACACATATTTATGGCGTACATCTGTGAACATCTTTTAGTAATTTGTTAAATTTCAATAAGGTTAGTCTTTAAGCATGCATCATTGAGTAACTCACACAAGAGAGTACCATCTTGCACTTTCATCCATGTTAATATGAACCTTTAGCAAATGTAATTAATGTTAGAATTACAAATATACTGTCATGGAAACCATAGGTGATCAACATGGTTTAATTCAATCAAATCGACCTGTTTAATGAGTATGCCTGATTTTAAAGGGAATGAAACTAAGTTGTTTCAAACAAGCCATGTTAAAAGCTCAGAAGTCTTTCAAGTCAGAAATTGATGTCTGTCAGTGCAGATTTGTTCTGCTAGATTTAAATAATAGTAAAGCAGCGTTTAACATAGGAATTAGGCAGAACAAGAATAAAAAGATTAAAGAAATACTATCATGGTCAATATGTGATTTGGGTTTGAAAATTCTTTAGAAAATGTAATATATAACTTTAGAATTTATTTATTATTTTTTTTCCTAGCTCAAGCTTTTCTCTTGAAGAACACTAAAACGTCACTGATAACACTGAAAATATGTTTTTCAAGTTTATAATATCCCTTTAAATTTCTGTCCCATGCAGTAGATATCAGTGGTGTCATAAGTGAGTTTATTTTATATGTGTACTGAAGGGATGATTAAGAAAACTCTTTAAGAAAAAAATGTGTCAATAACATTTAAAAAAAAATAAGAAATTATTTTGGAAGTTGGAGGAAGGAACAGCATCTAATTAAAACAACAAAATGATTTTTCTATCTTCCAAGCCACATCTACTCTTAAACTTAGAACAAATGTTTCTGTATCTGTTTTTTTTTTTTTTTTTTTTTTTTTTTTTTTTTTTTTAAGGCCATAGTGTAAATGCATTGCAATAAAGTCTGGATAAAATATGGAGCTTCAGTTCTTGCATCTGGGTTGCTGGGACAGACTGTTGTTCCGGGGGTGAAAGCTATCTCCCATAGAAGAACTTGAGGTGGGCATGTCAATTCCCTCACATCAACTGGTATACAGTTTCCCAGGCCTCAGTGTGCCAGTTATAGATTGTAATAAAGTCATGCTTTTGGCATGAATTTTTATTAATCATGCAAATGACTGGTAGTACTCATGTTCTTGGTGATGAGCACTAAAGCTCATCAAAAGAGACAGTCGAGTTATAAAAGCAGTTTCACCATAAAGCCACCCTCAAGCATTCTTGCTCTATTAAAATTATCCTTCTATTCAAATATCTGATACTTCTCTCTTGAAAAGAAGAGAAAAAAAATGCTGATTTCAATTCTGGTCATTTTTCTCCCTTAAACTTACACTTGCATATCTTCTTTAAATCATACAAAAAAAAAAAAAAAAAAAAAAAAGAAGAAGAGAAAATGTTAGATATGAAAAAAACATTGGAGTTGAAGGTTTTGAAATATACTTTGTCATTAAACAGGTTGTATTCCTACAAGCATACACCTATCTGAATGTGAATGTAGTAGTTCCCTTTCATTCCGTAATACTTTTCATATACATAGAATTAAAACAATATTTTTTTTAAAGCTAAGTTTACACTATGCTTTTGTGAGTGTGTTGATGTTTTTGGAATTAGAAAAAAATATTGCTTAAAACCTCAGAAAAATTCATGTGTTATAGAGACAATTTAATGTAATAGCTACCATTTAGAAACTGGAAAAACTTCATAGTTTTGTTTTTGTTGTTGTTTGTTTGTTTTTGTTCTTAATTTTTAATAAAGACTTTAACATCTATAGATTTATTTTTACCTTCACTCCTTGGCCTTCTTTAATTTTCATGTAGCAATGCATTAAAAGGCTATTTCAGATCAAACAGAAAATGATCAGATACTTCCCTTTTCCACAATGTGCCATGTCTTATTCTTCAGAACAGATTTATTACTTCACAAATTGTAGTGGTATAGTTATTCCTTACTGAACTAAGAATTCATGAGACATTCTGTCCCTCTCTTTGCGGAGCTGTCTGTGCTGCTGCTGCTGCTATTTGTGTTGGTGCATGGCAATGTAACCTCTAACTTGTGTGAAACACAGTTAGCATTTTTTTCCCCTGAAGTGTACAGACTGTGGCTCCACTTGGAAGGAAAAAAAGATGCAGGTTTTTCATTCATGAAATGTGTTTCTGTATACTAGCATGTTTTATTTTAATTGTAGTTGAGCTATAGTATCACCTGCTGTAATATTTTCATTATTACAGTGCAGGGTGCTCTTGAATGCTAGAGAATATTTTTAAAGGAAAAACATGAATTTCTTATTTCCAGACAGCCAAAAAAAATTTTTATATTGTTTTATCACATTTCCAGATAAAATATATATCTCAGTATGCATAGGTTGGATAAAGGATTATAAAAGTATTTGAAGTTTCAGCATGAGGTAGGGTTTTTAGACTCTTTCAGGCAGGTAAATGGTTAACAGGCACTGACAAGACAGATGGGATGATGAAATGCAGCTGGAAGGGATAAATGCACTTAGGAGAAGGAGGGTGTGTGCTTAAGGAAGTAGGGGAGAGCACTTAGAAGAGTGCTGCTGGAAGGGCATGCTATAAAGCTCAAGGTGATACGAGCCTCTGAAAGAAGGGAATAGGAAAACAGTTGCTATGTGAAGAGGAAAAGATAAAGATGTACTTTTGGGAATGAGTTAGAGAATGAGTAAGAAGGAGCCTTCTATTCCAGCAAGACCAAACCTGGCAAGGTGGAGCTCTGGCACCTTGACTTGTTTGTAGTGCCTGGGTGGGGTTCAGCTCTCCCTAACTCCAAAAGTTTTCTATGTGGTAGCAGTTTGTGTTTGAGCTCATTGGTGTTGGCCCCTTTGCTGTCAATGGAAAGAAACAGATGCTTTTAGGGCATGATTCATCTGACCTATTTTGGATGCCTGCCTTAGGAGGAAATGAATCATGCCCTGGAACTGCTTCTTTCTTTACATTGACTGTAAAGAGAGCCGAAGGCAAGTAACTCAGATTTAAATACCTGTATAACAGATATCTTTGCTTGGCCAGATATAAGCAGCCTCAAAGAATACCACTTAAGTGGTAAAGTAATGCTTGAATGGCATCATTGTGACAGCTCTAGGTCATCAACACTACAGCAGTTTCTTTGTATTTACATTTTACTCTGCATCTTTGCTTCTTTATATGACACAGTCAGTGGGAGATAGTGGCCTAAGCACCCTACGCAGTTCCCCAGGCTATGTGCTGAGGTCTGGTGGGTACTGCAGATATGTATGGCTCTCCCAACCATCCTGCAGCTCTTCTGGTTCTCAAGTATAAACCTTTTAATTCTCAGTCTTTGCTTTCCTCTGAGCTTCTGGGGAAGAAAACAAACAAAACAAAACAAAAAAACAAACAAACAAACAACAACAACAAAAAAAATCAGTAAGGAGAGAGGGGGATGGGATGGGAAGTGAACAGATTTACCAAGTTTTCCTATGTGCTAGAGTACCTTGCACCCCACTTATAAAGGAGGTCTGCAGCACTTCAGTGATTAGGAGGAAGATCGTGAAATTTTGCTGCAGGAGGGATAAGGTTATCTTCATATCATTTTTTTTTTGTCAGTCCTATGGAAATATTCTGAGTTCTGCCTGAAGTGTATTTTAGTTCACAGAGACCCAGAAGGAATCTGTTAGTTTTCATTCAGTATTTGTGGAGACTTCTAACATCGCCTCATTGTGTCAGTTTCCTGGTTGTGAAATCAGGGTTTCTCTGATGGCCTTCACCTGCAAAAGAGATGAATTTTCCTGAGGACTTTGATTAGCATAGATGATGGCAGCCTTCAAAAAGACCATGAGGAAATGTTATTTGTTGTTCAGACCAGGATTTAAATCATCTATAATAAATAAATTATTTGGCTTAGCCTTAAACAACAAGGAAAATAAATGAAATGCTGAATAGCTGTTGATCAGGTGAGTGCTGTCAAGATGATATACTTAATAAGACCTAAGCATTGTGAAGAAACATTTTAAAGAAATGGGCACTCTTAGTTCTAGCATTCCTAAAGGCTAAATATGAGCTAACAACTTCTGCAACCATAATTTCTTTAAGTTAACAATTTATGTGCGACATCATAACATTTTTAAAATAGGGTGTTTGAAGTTCACTGTAATCATAGCTACAGTCTAAACATAAATACAGTCTTTACAAATAACAGTCTGACACTGTTATTATTCTGTTTATAATATTTTGTTCTAAGAACTGAAATGTCTTCTGATTCCTGAGCACAAACTTAAAATTATTGTAAATTTTCCTCTAAGTTCAGTACAAGCCAAGTTTGGCATATCTTTTTTCTACAGCTGGAGCTTGGATATGTGTCAAGAAAACAGTTCGGTAGAGGAAGTGAACTAATTTAGGTCAGAATACAGATATATCATTTATACTTATTCTTTACACTTACAGTAAGCAGATATCATTAGAGACTTTTCAAAGATTGCAGTAATTTTGTAATTTTAAATTGTTAATGGAACTATAACTCTTTGATAATTTAGAACATTTTCTGCGTACTTTTTAAATAGAAACATAGAATCATTAAGGTTGGAAAAAAACTTCAAATCATCTGGTCCAACCGTCACCCTACCACTCCTATCATCTACTAAACCATGTCCCTAAGCACCACGTCCAACCTTTCCTTGAACACTCCCAGGAAAGGTGACTCCATCTCTTCCCTGGACAACCCATTCCAATGCCTGACTGCTCTTTCCGAGAAGAAATGTCTCCTAATTCATTCTTTTACATTAAACAAGACAAAACACAAATAGGCAAGTGCCTTCAGCATTAGGATATATATATATATATATTTTTTTTTTTTTTCCAGTCAATGCTTTGTATTTTTAGTTATTCTACTTTTCTTTCACAGGTGGTTAAAATGACTCAAAGAAAATTAAATATATGTTTAATGACTACTACACAGACATGTTTGCAGAACTGATACCAAGAACTGAATTCAAATGCACTGCTATTTTGTTCAACTACAAGAAAACTGACCTTAATGGCATACTTAGATTGTTATCTTATCTCTATTTATTTGGCTATATCTTATCCTGTCTCAGTGCTGGATGTTACACTAGATGATCTTTAATGATCATTCTAGTTCTGTCTTTATCATACTCCCAGATGAGGGGATAAGAGCACTGATGTGACACAAAGCAGGTCTTCTCCCTTACTATACTCGTATGGACACCAAAGCCCTCTTAGGAAGAACAGAGTGCTCCAAACTCCTATTCCAGTAAAAGGGTTAAATGAGTTTAGGAGAAAAAAAAGTTAGGATGCTTCAAAGGAAGACGGGTAAAGCAGATGAGATTATTTGATCTCATTAATTAGAGGTCATTAATTAGTGAAGAGGAGAATCCTCACAGCCAGACAAAACTAAACAGTATAACAAGACTGTAGAGCTTCAGTTTAAGGTGTTCTAGATTAGTTTGTTTTCCTTATGTATGGGTAAAAGACAAAGCCAAGAATGTTGCTAATAAAGCCAACACTGACTTTTAAAAATATCTACTATTTTATCTAATCTGAGCTGTTAATCACATTTCATACTCTGCTTAATCATATGTCATTTGAGGCAGAGGTTTGAAAGGAAGGCATCAAAGATATGTGTGGTGAGCCCCTGTGAAGTAGAGAATATCAACTTATTTTTCTTGTTAGATGTTTCTGTTTCATTCTAGCTGCACAAATTATATGCGTGCTCTTTCACAATTATTGAATACAAGTAATCAATAAAACCCAATATCGTTTCTGAACTCTAAAATAAGGAACCTTCTGAGGCAGACTAATTTATCATTTTCACATTAAGATGTGTTTTGAATATGTGAAAAACAAAACAAAACAAAACAAAAACAAAAACACATGGAAAATGCCTATTTTCCTTGTTTCTGAATGAGAACAATAAATGTTTGTAATTGAGTATCATCCTGATTCCTGAGAACTATTTGTGCTTTAAGTTAATAAACGTGGATGCTGAATAACCCGTATATCTGAGATCTTGGATGATCATATGTTCATATATACATATGTATACACTACATATGTGTGTGTGTTTTTTGTTTGTTTGTTTGTTTCCAAACTGAACTTCTGTTCCCTGCTAAGACTTCTTTCATTTCTAGTATTAAGGTTTTATTTCCCTTTGCTGGGATTTTTCATTACTATATTAGAAATGTGTCTTCATTGTTGGTATCTAGTGAGCTTAGTCCACACCGATCAACTTTGTGTGAATTGATAATTAACTTTTAACTGGAATTAAGTATTAGCTGCAATTTATCCTGCATTTCATAAACAGTTCTGACACAGACTAGCAAGAAGCAGTATAAGGTTCACTGAACTGAGGGAGTAGAAAAATTTGTAACTGAAACTGCTGAAGATTTGGAGCTATTTCCTAATGAATTGCAATCTAGAAAGTACATAGCCTTTCAGCCAAAGCCTTTTCTCCTGTGAAAATGTGTTTAAGGTGACAGTTGTTATAACTAAGGATAAAGCACAACAGGTTAAATCAGTTACTGTCCATCTGGGTGTTCACCTGAAGAAGTCCAAGCACAAATGATTTTTCAGTGGTTTCATTGAATATACAATATCAAGGCATTTTAGTGTTTATAATGTACTAAAAAGCACATGAACAAGTCCCCCAGAAACACATCCCAGCCAGAGAAGCTTATATTCTTAGGTATTTAAGAGGAATTTTGAGGTGCTTAAGAACAACTCTGCTTATGCTGCTTGCTCTGCAGTGTGGTAATTTTAGTGAGTATGTAGGCAGTTTAGGGTTTAACTCTCTCTGGAAGTTAATAAGTGTATCCATCTCTCTGTTCTTTGCATTGGAAAACCTTTGTCCTTGTTGTCCAGGAACACAGAAGGAAAATCTGTGAAAATATATCCAAGCAATTACACAGATTTTTGTCACTGATCTAAGTTGGCACTGATAGGTGAGCTGTCCTCTTTTCCCATGTTGAAGTGAGTGTGCAAACTGAGAGCTCATTTAAAAAATATCAATAACTTCAACAAAAAGAAACATAAGTTTTAATTGCCGTTTTGTGGTGCATTGGGACATGTCCATTTTTTCTGTTTTTTTTTTTTTTTTTTTCCTTTTTTTTTTTTTTTTTCCAGTTGGTCTGGAGTGTTTCCCTGTTTGATTGTGTGAGAAATCACTATAATCACTGTATTGGAATGGGTGCATAATAATAGCTTTATAGGTATAAATGTCAAAATGCTATTAGTGCTGAGAAAAATTGTTTTGGCAATAGGATCTTGTGTGGAACAACCTAATTTCTAATAATATAATTTGCTTAATGTTACATATTCATAAAATTAACAGTCATTGAAATTTCCCATGCATTTTCTTTTTTGAATTGAAATAGTTTTGCCTGTCAGATGCCGTGTTATTAAAGAACATTAGCTAAATTAAAATTGCACCTAAGCTGAGAGTGTTCATGACACTTAATGTACTTTTTACAGTTTACTTCCAAGTACTTGCCTACTAACAAAATTAAAGGCATATTAAGAAAAGTGTGTTTGTGGGGGAAAATTTCATGCTCTAAAGAATAAAAACACTTTCAGGTGCACATCTTCTAAACCATTATCTCTCACATAGAAAAGCAAGCCTTCCTTCTACCATCCTTGCTGTAGCATGTGAAGACATGGAGTTGTAGGAAGGGGCAAGTAAAAAAGATTCAGACACTGTGAAAGAAGCAGCTTGAAGAACAGGAAGAGAGGTCTGAGCTCTACGGACACATGCTGCACTGCAAGAGCTTCGCTCTCTACCAACCTGTCTTTTTTTGCTACAATATTCTCTTACAGTTCTTTTGCAATAACCTACATTCACTGAGAGTTTTGTTATGGATCTATGGTCTTGTGCAATTTGGTAACTCCTCCAGATAAGCAGAGTAACTTTCCACAATACAAGCATATTATTTCCCAAAGCTGTCAAGGTCTCAGGAGACTTCATCAGTGTTTATAAAATGTCTCTAGATGTTCCTGTGAGAGGTGCTTTATACTGCAATATCTGTTGTGGAACAGGCCCTCCACCCACCCTCCCTCCCTCTATCCTATACCCAAAACAAACATCTCCATGGTGGTAATGAGAAATTTCCGTAGTAGTGAAATAATTTTTTTCTTAAAGAAGCATGCCATACCCGTCATGAGATTCTCTACATGAGTTAAAGCTAAAGACTTATTATGGTAGTGTGGAAAAGCTACCCAGACAAATACAATGCCCTGAATTAGGCCTGAAAACAATGCAAGACGACTTATTTTTGATTAACTGTAAGTCACATAGCTTTTTTTTTTTTTTTTTTTTTTTTTTCCCTCTCTTTAGTTTCATCCTTAATTGAACTTCTCTTACCATTGTTTTTCACACTCTGTACCAGGAGAGGAAAGACAAAAGGCAGAGGTATGAATTGCTGCTTGACCCGTAAGACTGTCCCAGCATTTGTCAACCACAAGTTATTGAGCTGAACATCTGGCTGTTTTGGATGATTTCTCTTTTAATCTCTGTGCCTTTGCCTTGCCACCTATTCCTCGTTTCATACAAGCAACAACCAGATTTACTATCTTCTCTTTGGTCTAGCTATGTTGTCTCTGGATGGACTACTAAGGACTGAATCATTTTCTAAACTAGATCTCGTGTTACCTTCTTTTAATGGAATCAAAGCATGGGGCTATGGAGTAGTGGCAACTGACACCTGTAGCTGTGCTTTAAGTTTTGCAGCATTCTAAGTGAAAGATTTGAAATTGTTCTGTTCAGCTTCAACATGGAGCTCAACAACCACTTTCTGAAAGTGTAATTTTAGGTAAAAATTAATGAGAGCAACACGAAGGCAGGTTACAAGAGTACCAATGCTCCCAACCCAAATCAGAAACTCCACTTCGAGCTTTCAGAAGTCAAAAGCAAGAAAGTCAGATTTTAATTCTGCATCTTGGATCACAGACTCGTGTAAAAATGTTATTGCCAAAAATAGATACCTCTTTTTCACTCACTGCCAAAACATTCTGTACTGGGGAGACTTCTCTAGTATGTACTTGGCTCACCAAAAACTGTGTCATTTTTATGTTTTTTTTTTTTTTTTAAATTATTATTATTATTATTTATTTATTTATTTATTTATTTTTATTTTTTTCTTGCAAATATGAAGATTTATATATGCTACTAGTCAGAATCTAAAAATCTAAAGATTTTTCTAAAGAATCTAAATCTTCTTAAACATGCCAGAAGTTTTGATTAACTATGGAACCAGAAAGAAGTCTTGCTTTTGTTTAGGAACAGAAGTAGAAGTTATGTTCGCATCTTTAATAACCAGAGGCCTAACACTTATCTTGATAAAGTCTCAGGGATATGAATACCACATAAGGTAGTTAATTCATGTATTTTGAAAGTGCTCACCTTTGGTTTTTATTTTTTTTTAAAGAAATATGTGTATGCTTATGTCCCTACTTTTTCAGCTTTCAGCCAACCATGACCATCTATAAATTTAGATCTACATAGATGTAAATCTAAAGTAGATCAGATATTACTTAGCTGTGAGAAATTTGAAAATTCTCCTGTTTGGGCCAGATTAATCTTTTCATTGGTCCAAATGGGACACAAATGATAGAAGAGATTAACTCTGGAAAAGCATAGTTAAAATATGCATGTGCAGCATCATCACCTTGGGCAGTGTAGGTTTCCCCTGAACAGCTATATCAGTTCCAGGAAACAGAAGCAGCACCGTTATGAGCAGGTAGTGGAAACCAGTGCCTAAATGAAAATCTTGAACACTTAGAAAATAATAATGCTGCCCAGTTAAACAAACAAACAAACAAAAAATCATTAAGACTCATCAATACTTGAGTAGGAGAGTCATAAGTCTTCCAATAAAATTAAAATACTCATAAACTTTCATTTCTGTGAGAGTGAGAATGAGCCATAAATTCCAGGGGAAGTTTATTTTCTAGCCAGAGAGAAATTATTTTTTTGTGTGTGTATAAAAGACTGAATTATAAAAGCTGGTCTCACAAAACTATTTATAAACTTGGTGGTTGTATTTGTATTTTATGACCTCAGCTTCAGCTTGTTTTGACTAATTACTTTTTTTTTTTTTTTTTTTTTTTTCCTACAGTATTCCAAATATTCTTTCTGTGTTAACAAAAGTGATTTCTCATCTTTTATGATGAATCATATCTATGGCTTGCAGCATTCATTTATTATGAGTGAAATTCAAATCTAAGTTTTCATGCCTTTATTTTCAGAAGAGAAAGGTATTCTTAGAGAAAGATAACTGAGTAATTTAAGAAATCCATATCTGTCATCTAGCACAGTATAATGGTAATAGTCATCTGGAGAAGTTGCTGGAGACAGAACAAGCATGCTACGAATCTTCTTTCCACTAACTATCCTATTTTCCAGTAGTCAGAATTTTGTAGGCTTTCTTTTTATGCTTCTTAGCTGACAAAAAAATTGCTAATGGTCAGAGAGGGAATCTGTCCTGAAACCTTGAAATGAAATAGATAAGAATGTTTTCCTCTAGGAATGTCAGCTGTTTCTTAACATTCAACACCTAGGAAAAAAACAGTCCTAAAGACTCATGTTATACTGTCCTTAATGTTTTCTTAAAATACTTAGTGCCTTCAAAAAAACTTACTCTTTCTGTAATTCTTTTAATAAGAAAATAAATAATTTTCTTATGGCTGAGAAGAATTTAGGGGACATATTATGTTCAATGTCACTGCTGTATTCTCAGAGCTATAGGTTTGTCTGGATATGCTGCTATGATTTGCTAAATTATGTTCATTATGTCTCTTTATATAAAGATGTACATGTTGACTTTTACCCCATAAAAATTCTTCCCCATAAAAATTTCCCCAATTAAATTCTATCATACAAACATAAAATGTTAAGATATTTTCCAAAATCAGGAATAACTAGCAAGCATTAACTAGTAAGCTAATGCACAATGGCAGTGTTTGTTTTTTTTTTTCTTTTCCCTGTTCCCCCCTCTACCCCAGCTAGCATTAAATGTGGTTCTCAAAGCACAAAACAATGGACCAATAAAAATAACTACTGATGAACAAGAAGATTATTAGTGGTATACAAAGATAGACTTGTCTATTTTGAAGGGGGGTGTTTTATATAAAGGCACAATAGAGCCTCCATCTTGCTTTCAGAACCGGTTTTTACTAGATAGCAGATAAGTACTCTTGAAAGAGCTACTTTCACAGAGCTGTTTCACCTTTCTTCAGCAGTGTCACCAGTGCAAGTGGACAGGTTTCCGATGGATCTGAAATAGCTAAGTGGCTATTTGCTTCTGCTTACTCTCTGCACACCTTGACCTCTGTGTGCTTGTGAGGGAGAGCTGTCCTGATTGACCATTGTTCCTTGAAGCAGTTGTTGCAGTCACGCTTGTCCTACTCCTAACTAATTCTGGGGGCTCTTAGGCCATTTTTAGATAAAGAGACTTAAAATAAGGGAAAAGGGAAGAAGGGGGGCTACATGTGCTGTGCTCAGCAATCCAGCCCATCCACCACAAAGCTTTACTTGCTTTGTAGTTACTTGTGCTTTCTACCCATTTAAGTCAAGTCATTTTAGTTAGGGACTGATGTATAAAATTCAGCTGGAGGAATGGCCTGAAACCCTCAAACACTCTCAAAGTCCAGAGCAAAACCAATGTTTTTTGCTTGTCCCTGCAGGAGGCATTTACTACAGTTTGTGCAAACCATGTTAATCTTAATCTTAATCTTAACCTTAATATAGTCTCACATGGCTGAAACTACACCGCATTTTGTAACCCAGTACAGTATTAACTTCACAATCTCCAGACAAGATTGCTTATAGGGATGGGAATGTAATAATCGAGAGGCAACATATAAGTTGAGAGGCATTTTTCCATGTTTTTGTATGCCTTTTCTCTAGTTTGTGTCATCAGCTTTTAGGCCTATACATACATACAAAAAAAAAAAAAAAGTTATAGAGGAACATACCTAAGTAATACTAATTTAATATAACTGCTGCAGTTTAAAATGTTCCCTTTGCAGTGATCAGTGTAAAGCTGATTTGATATTCAGAGGGGAATGGTGAAAATATGCATTTCCAGAGATTCAATCACCACAGTGTATTGAATGCTTGTTAGAATATCACACATGAAATAAATAGACAAATCTTAGTTGTAAATGCTTTGCCATATTTTCCTCTTGAAGTAAAAATCTTATACCTCAGGCTTTCACATGTATTAATAATGTATAAAAATTTAGTAATTGTCTTCTGTAAAGCATATACATATTTTTTTCTAAGATAAATTTCACTCTTGGATTTATCTCAGACAAGTATTTTTGTGGAAGCAAGATTGTACTCTACAGAAGAGCAACAGTATTTGCAATATGGTGTCCAAAACCAAGGGCTCCTAAATCTATATTGAAATAGCAAAACAAAACAAAACAAAACAACAACAACAACAACAACAACAAAAAAAACACAATCAAACAACAAAACAAACAAACAAACAAAAAAACCATGATTAAGACATTTCTTTCTTTTAAGTAGATGAGGATTGTTAGATGGTGCATTTGTCCTCCTGGGTTACTTATGATTATGCATTACTGAAGTATTCATCAACCGTGGCACACTCATTGTCTTGCAAACATTTGACAGAGGCATCCATACAAGAGGTAGAAGCTGCCAATGTGGCAAAGTATGGTATCTATATACCTACATATTGACACCAGCAGCACCCATCCTGAATCTGGATAGGTTTGTCAGCTATGGGTCCTATTTGTTGGTCATGGGTCCTATTCCTTGTGTTGTGTTGAATACAGTCAGCAGTGGTTGCTCTTTAGGCATCTTCTCCTCACCACCTGTGCAGACATGTTGGGCACTTGTCTGGCGATGATTTCAGCTCCTGAAGTTGGGTTGCTGCAAAACAGATCCAGAATAGAGTGCCTAATCTGCCACCAGGTACGGTCAAGGTGTCCAATATCTTGCAGATATGGTCATGATTTACAATATCTTGTAGAAACTACTCTAGCTATTGCACAGCTAACTCACTGTATCTGTATCTGATGTGTAACTCAATGTGTCTCTATCTTCTTTATTCATAATTTTGTTGCGCACCACTGACATGTATAGTCATATAGTTATTATTTGTATTTTGCCAATGGGGTTGAAAGACACAGGGAAATTACAGAGGTTTTTCATCTTGTTATAAGTGGTTCTAGTGCAGGCTTATAGTCTTTGCCTGAAGATCACCTCTTTCCTTCAAATTTCCTGTGCAGAGAAGTGTAGAGAGTCTAATTTGAAGGCTAAGGTTTCTAATACATGTGCATATGATTTTATAAATGAGAAATTTCATAATTTTCATATGGCAAGTAAAAATATAAATCCTAATTGATAAATCAGATTCTTTATAAATATAATCTAAAATGATTTTCCATTTCTGAATGCCAAAAATAATCATAGTCATTGTGGAAAGTGTGTTCAAGGCAGAAGTGTAGTAAATAACACTGTGTAGAGGCTAAGAAATAACTGCATGATGTAAGATGAAAAAAAAAAAATAGAGTTACCATAAAAAGGTATAAAATTAGAAGAAAAATGTTTCTGTGAACTGAGTTTTTGACAGCTTGTCCTTTGCAAATGGCATGTTTCCCTGAATCTTCCAAATACTTAGAGAATAATTGTTGTGGAAGCTGGTGTATAGTTTTCATACAAATGTATGCTGATTCTGACTAACTGAGTGTTATAAGCATAACATTCTTTTTTCTTTTCTTCCCCCCCCCTTTTTTTTTTTTCTTCAAATGCTGAAAGCAGCTTAGAACAAGATTTCACTAAAAGCTGAACTAGCAGAAAAATAACACATTTTAGTTATTAGATAAATATCACTTTTATAATCTAATTACATATTTAATCACTTTTTAATATGTTGGAGTAGAAAGAAGGGAATGGAAATGCAAGGGTTAATTTTTGATTGAGTAGACCTTACTAAGAGCAGATTCAGAGGGTGAATGACAGACTTGCAGTTTTGAAGTTAGAGGAAAAGTTGGCCAGAAATGACAGGATCAGCTGGCAATTCACCAAGTGATGTGAACCCAGATGGAATGGCTGTTTGCTGTGCTGTTAAGGACTGCGCTGCAGCATAGACAGGAAGAAAAAGAATGCCTAACCCCAAATCGGTAACTGAGTTTTTCCTATGAGTAGTTACATACCAAAGTAGTTTCTGGATCGCTATCACTTTGTTCACAAGATGTGATACAAGAGCATAATTACAAACCTGAGTGTAAGAGTTTTTGAAGACTGAAAGACATTAAATTTCAAGGTAATGGTTAATTTTCAAATAATGAAAATTCTCTGCTCTGAGTTGAATTATGCCTTAAGTTGTTCTCATATCTTTCTCCTCTCCTAGTAGGTCAGCCTCTTTTGGTAGATAAGTGACAGGATTATGAGGATGATCATATGTAGTCAGATAACATTGAGTTTGTAAGGAAGCACCAGGCTGAAGTGCAGATCCTTACCATTTTAATAAAGCTTTTTCTCCCTTGACACACCCTTCAGAACACTAAGGCATATAACAGCAGTCATGAATAGAGATTTTAGTTTCCTCATACTCTTTGGAAAGATTACAACACCTCCTGGGTTGTAATCCACACTTACATGCTCAGAACTCTAAGCTCCGTGCAGGTAATGTACTTTATACTAGCCACAGGTTACTTGGGGTTTAACTCTGTTATAAACTGACATGGGGGAGATACAAGCCATTTGTATTTGTGCTGAAATGAAGCTTCTTGCAAGCAATCTGCAGCTGCAATATTAGTGGTGGAATAAAGCAGTGTCAGCTGGAGTTGTAGAAGGCACTGCTTTCTGCAAGCGATTTTTATTTATTTATTTATTTATTTATTTATTTATTTATTTATTTATTTATTTATTTTTGGGGGGGGGTGAAGTTAGTTTTGGGGCTAAAGGAAGTGAGGAACTGTGGCAGCCCCACCATAAATTAGCTGGAGCTATCAACAAATCACATCCTGAATTAATCCCAGGAAAGTCTCTCTCTTTCTGGCTGGGCTTTGCTGTCTTATGCTTCTCTTGCAAATGTACCTGTGTAGATATGTTCTTGGGTTTGAGCAAGTCGGATAGAGATTGTAACACAAAGACATCACGATGAAGAATGTTAAAATAGGGTAAGGTATAATTCCACTAGTGACTTAAATGGATCTACAGTGAGGCTTCTGCCAAAGCAGTTGTGTTGACATGGCCACCCAGCATGTTGACATCACACCACCAGGGCACACAACCTGCATCTTCAACAAAATCCTGCAATGACCCAGGGAAGTCATCGCACTGTTCCAGCTGAGTGGAACAGGGATAGGCATCAGTTGTTCATTGTCATATTGCCCTGTAGAGGCATGCACAGGAGATATTTGGCAACTGTTCTTGGTTAGTTCTGCTACAAGGTGGTTGTGTCTACTGCATGCTCATGATGTGGATGTATTGAGTTGCCTTGAAGTAGATGGAAAGTTGTAAATTCCCATCAGCCTCATCAGTTTAATTTTGTTGGCAAGCCTGCAAGCTTATTAGAGCAACATTTTGAAGGGCAGGGAGAACAATGTGTGCTTGACTGATATGTTGTATGTGTACATCTGAAAAGGCTCTTGAATGCTGGATGAAAAGTAAATTTTAAATCCACAAGATAATGTTATTGATTATAAAACAGGATTTGGGAATAAATGTTAGAATTGGCAACTATAGTCATTGGAGTTATTACAACCTACTGATGTTTAATGGATAAGAAGTAAAATCCTTGTTATTTTATTTTGTAAAGGGTAATGCCATAATTCTCCTGGGTAGCTGACTTCCTTAAGTATATGTGATCTTTAAATTGCTGAGTAGGTGAGGTGAATACAAACTGTAGCTATAAATTGCTGGCTTGGTGGCCTCACCTTAGTGCTCTTTCTTTCATATGTGAGGCTTTGTCAGTGTTTCTTCCAGGGTATTTAATATTTTAAAAAGTGACAGTTGCAACAGTATATAAAAGAAACTAACAATAATAATCCAAAAAATGCTGTCCTTTTCTTCTTATGAGCTCATGGGTGTTTGCAGTATGTGGAGAAGCACAATTCTCTTTATTAAGATGAGGCATAAAGCAGTATTGAATAATACCACCTAGGAGTATCTCTTTTCTTTAGGATTGCTGCAAGCCAACATTTTTAACCTTCTGTGCACCTGTAATTGCATTAAACAGTTGTATTCCTTTTCTTCTCCTTTAACCACTGTTTTCTTCTTTCCCAAAATTGCATCTTCAATATATTGCTTACTAATATTTTGTGTCACTTTTTTTTTTCTTTTGTCAGAGTTGAACATGATAAAAGGTAATAAATTTTGTGTGATGAATTTCATCTAACATATTTGACATATATATATTTTTTTCCATTCGGATAGCCGTTCAGTGAATTTTTGGCATAAGTAATCTTCTTTCCCTGGCAAAATCCCAAAAAGTAACTTTTCCTGCACCATAAGTAGAATGAGAGCTGATGAATGAATGTGAAAACAAAATAAATTTGAAAAATATTACATGGAAAAAAATAGGTGAGAAAAGATTAGACTATTCACATAAGCACACTTCCTAAGATGTTTTTTTTTCCTTTTTCAGTCTTTTTTATAATATTAAATTGGGTATAATTCTTGATTTAGTATTCACTGGGATTGTCAAAATACAAAACTAACTTGAGGAAATCTGTTCAATGATTTGTTTTGTTTTGTCTGAAGGAAAGAAAAACAGATTAAAATCCTAATTTTTGTGTTTAGATTATTTCAATTTATAGAAATTCAAGGAAGGGAATCAGTCTGTTTATTTTTTTTGTTGTTGGTGGTGGTGGTGGTGTTTTTTTGTTTGTTTTTTGTTTTTTGTTTTTTTTTTGACAGAATAGGCATGCTTTCAATGTGCTGTTGCATGACTCTTCATGATAGATTTTCAAAGTCAAAAATAGTAGAGAAGTGCAATAGAGAAGATAGCAATATCATGGTATGTATTTGGTTGGTGATGATACAGCTCCTAATCAGATTTTAAGACCAATGAAAAAAACATCTATTGGAAAGTTGTGACAAATGCCTGGCTGGGGCTGAGCATGAGCTTGTTTGTCCATGTGGCAGGTAGGGTGGGCACGTTGATGAGGTGTAGGTGCAAAGCTAAACCCTGGATACACTGTACTTGCCTGCCACATCTACCTGGTGGGTAGGCTGTCACCCGAGTGTCCCTTAATGAGGAAGGTTAGATCCAGAGGTTAGATCTGGAAGAGACAGGGGTGGCTGCTATGACCATGAAAGAGTGATATGGATTAACCTTGGAGGTTTGAAAATATTAGATGCAGGTCTAGGGGAGTGGAGTGGCCATGAAACAGTGTCAGGACTGGGAGTAATGTGTTTTTATCACATTTCCAATAACCAGGCTGTCACCAGTGAAATCTTGTATATGCCCTGTGGTGTTTTTTCCTTAAAAAGCTTGAATAGATTTTGGTAAATTGCTAAGGCATGAATGATGAGCATCCAGGGAATCTATGAGTCCTAAATAATGGAGGTTTGTGCAGTGCACACATCTGATTTCCAACAGAAGGTCCAACTGCAAAAGAGCCTTAGAGAGATGCAATATCATCTCTCAGTTTCTTTGGTAAGACAATTTACTCCCTAAGAAAGGAATGAATGTAGGTTGCCAAGTAATATTTTCAGGGTAGAGCAAGTTGAGTAAAGTATGTTTTTGTGTTTTGTATGGATTTATTAAATAATCATGCTTAAAAACTTATTTTTGAGTAAAACATGAAATAAAGTTTTTATAATAGAGATTCCCTATAGAGGATAAAAGAACATAGTTTTTATCCTGATATAAACTTTTATGACAGACTGAGAGGATATTAATATTTTATTGATTTGATACTTAGGATGATGCTATACTTACCAAATTCATTGCAAATTTCTCAGAAGGTATTGTCTTGTAACACATACATTTCCTATTTTTGCTAGAAATGTGCTCATTGGATGTGTATTAGTTAAATTATTTCTGTAATGAACAAGAAGGAAAGAAAAGAAATAGGAATGCAAATCTGCCCCTTCTCAGTGATCCTTCAATAGCTGAGAATTTGGATAAACATCTTATGATTTATCACTTTCTATAATCCTAAAGATTTGTTTTAAATGTTATGAAATGGGAAAAGCAAAGATTTTTGTTTTACTGAAACATGGTAGCTGAGTTAGAATGGTTAAAAAGTTATTTCTCTTGAGTACTAACTACAAAATTAATCAAATTTATCTGTTTTTCTTTTCCTTTTTTTAAAGTTTTTTTTTTTTTGTATAAGTTTTTTTTTTTTTTTTTTTTTTTTTTTTGGAAAAAGAGCAACAGTTATATATTTTAATTCTGATGAAATAAGTCTCAATTTCAGACAGAAAGGAAATACTGCAGTAGCTAATAACTTCTAACCAAAGTAGGTTCTTTTGTGATTACGGTTTGAATTACTGGACACTTGTAAAAGTATATAAATTATTTCTTTTATTATTATTATTTTTAACTGTGGTGTTGAGGAGATATTTCAGTCACTTAATGCACTCTGAGAGTTTAAATTTGCTGTCTTAAAATTTTTCAGGAAGAGGATGTCGAGACATAATCTTTCATTAATGAACTGTGCTTCTAGCTAAAATTAGTGAAACTACATATGAATATATTAGTAAAGGGAAAATGCATATTTTGAATTGGTTTAACTTTTCTGTGGAAATTAAATCAACCACTAGGTTAAATACTTAACCTACTCTATTGCCAACTTATTCTGTGCTCAAAGAGTTTCAAGCACTTCTGACTTTGAGGCTTGGACTAATTTTGTTCTTCAGGTTTTAAGAACCTAAGAAGCATTTGGGTGTTTGTATACAGAATCACAGAATTGTCTAGGTTGGAAGAGACCTCAAGATCATCGAGTCCAACCTCTGACCTAACTCTAACAAGTCCTCCACTAAACCATATCACTAAGTTCAACATCTAAACATCTTTTAAAGACCTCCAGGGATGGTGACTCCACCACTGCCCTGGGCAGCCCATTCCAATGCCTAACACCCCTCTCAGTAAATAAGTTCTTCCTAATATCCAACCTAAAACACTCCTGGCGCAACTTTAGTCCATTCCCCCTCGTCCTGTCACTGGGCACGTGGGAGAACAGACCAACTCCCACCTCACTACAGCCTCCTTTAAGGTACTTATAGAGAGCTATAAGGTCGCCCCCGAGCCTCCTTTTCTCCAGGCTGAACAAACCCAGCTCCCTCAGCTGCTCCTCATAGGACTTGTTCTCCAGACCCTTCATCAGCTTCATCACCCTTCTTTGGACTCTTTTGAGCACCTCGATGTCCTTCTTGTAGCGAGGGGCCCAGAACTGAACACAGTTCTCAAGTTCTCAAGTTCTCAAGTTCTCAAGTTCTCAAGTACTCAAGGTGCAGCCTCACCAGAGCCGAGTACAGGGGGACAATCACTTCCCTAGCCCTGCTGGCCACACTGCTTCTTATGCAAGCCAGGATGCCGTTGGCCTTCTTGGCCACCTGAGCACACTGCTGGCTCATATTCAGCCTGTCCAAACTACCTCAAAACAATGAAACCCTATGTTTGAAAATAATTTGGTATTAAACATGCAGTTGGTTTGTTTTGAAAATGCTTTGTTTTGTTTTTAAATCAAGGTTATTATGATTGTTTCTTTTTTCAAGTAGGAGGGGAAGACTCCACTTGTTTTTGTATTTATCACATTGAGGGTTGGTGGCCATCAGGTTTCACTCAGGTTTACAAGGTATACTATGCTAATGCAATGCTGGGAGTCCTATTGTTTGAGCTCTCAGCTGGGAAACGAGAACAAACCTATAATGGGAAAATCATATGGATGAATGGAAATTTATGAGATGCAAGTAAGATGAAATTTTGAAATTTGTATGCTTTGTATCTCTTTCACCAAGTAACTTAGGGGTTTTGACTGTTTTGAATAGGTCTTGGTCTAGGTGGTTCCATATCACTGTAAGTCAACAAAGTTTTAAATTAATTAGCTCAACATTTCAACCTATCTAAACCTATAATTATTACAGCACTTAATGTATGGATTGAGTTCAAAACACAAAAAAATAATAAAAATAAAAGCTTAACAGACAAGAATTGCTTAATGTAGTGGTGCCCAGGAATGCACAAATGCAGATACTCTGCTGTTTGTGTATATGTGAAGTCCTTGGATTTCTTCTCATACCCATTTAAATAAGAGAAGTAAGCCATTCTTCAGTGCCTTACCTGACACTAGGACATGATCAGGGTGACTCTGATAAAGAAGATTTCTCTGAGTGCTTTCCTAAGGTCTTCATGCCTCAGCAAAGCTGAATCAGGACTTGCCTTTACATTAATGTGGTTGTACACTGTCCAGGTAGGTTTATACTGACTGCTGTGACAGTACTTGACTCAAATGGACTTAGTGAATTGCATTTGTGGGGTGAAGCACTGTGCTTGTTTCTTACTAAGCTACAAATTGTTCTGGAATGACTAAAAAGTCCACATCATAAAAACTCAACTACAAACACCTACATGAGTCACCTCTGAGAAGGTTTCTTATTGTGTAGAAGAAAAAAAGTGTGGTTTTTTTTTTTTTTTTTTGGAAGAGGGAGAAACTCAGATGTGACTGATTCATCTGACCTGACATTCATGTAGCTGTTTAAAAAGCACAAGGTACAAATTTTTTTGATCAGAGCATTACTCAGGTGTAGGGATAAAAAAAAAAAAAAAATACTTGCCCCTTTACCTTGTAAAATTCTATGTCAAAAGTGCTTTATTTTTGAAGTATGTGTCTTATTTGTTTGGAATTAGCACTTTCTCTGATCACCCTCTTCTGCAAACTGTTGTGGTCAAATAAAAATTTGCCACATTTATCTTCCAAGGTGCTTGAGTGTTACACTGACATCCTCAAATCTTGAAATTGTTTCTGATATTCATGTGTGTTCACTATTGAGGAATTATTTTTGCAGCAATAAACTCTGATTATCTTTTTCTTTGGTTTCTAAGGCTGGAACCTGTTGTTTGAGGAATCTGTCACTTTTTAATATTAGTCTTTTCAGTCTGTTTAGTGAAAATTTGAAACAAACAGGTAAAGGATTATCCTATGTTCCTTGCATTGTGTCCCTTTAACAGCCAGAGTTGCCTACGCTGTTCTTCTGCATGTGATTGCTTTGCCTGAGCAACAACTGAGAAGCAAATCTTTCCATGCTCCCCTTTTTCTATACAGTTGCTTATTGATTGTACTGAAGATTGACATATTCAAAATAACAAGCAACATTTGTTCTAACAGAGCAGTCAGATTTAACTTACACTACTTAAAATGATTTTTGCATTCAGAGTACAGGCATATAAGGAAAGAAAATATTAACCAGAAACATAATTACTTGAGCTGATTTACACAGTTACCTAGTCCTTTGCTTACTGTATAGAAAAAAAAAAAATAGAATAAATTATTCTACCTATAGAAAAAAACTAAGTGTATTAGAGAATTAATAAAGATACATGGAGTCTCACAAGCCAACAGTAATCCTAACACAAAACCATGAATCCTTTAGGATTTAAAAAAAATCATCGGCTGTCAATCCTCTCTGAACTTGAGCCTTGTTTTATGTGAAGGATTTTATTACCTCATTTGTAAATGGGTTGGGGGGGGGGGGGGCGGCGAAGGAAGCTGTTTGAGACATTGGGATCTTTGTTAGCAAATTGGCTTGGTGGAAGGTAGAACCACTTTTTTGCAAAATATTTTAGTCTTGAAATGGTTATGTTATCCTGCTCTTCTGTGCTTTTATGGACTTAGAGGCAGGATCTGGCTGTTAAGTTGAACTCTCATTCTGGGAGATGGGAAATGAAGAAGTTTAACTACTATCCTGCAAATACCAAAAGTAAAATATGGACAATTGAAAAGATTTAAATAAAACAGAGCATGGAAGAGCTCTCTTTGAAGAAGTAAAGATGCTCCTAGTGGATTCAAGTATTGATCTGTGTAAAATTTTCATTTTGGTTTGAAAAAGATCTAATAACATAGCTTATCCATAAAGTTATGTGTAGGATAAAAAACAGAGTGGGGAGTTTGAGATATACTCAAAGGACACTGAACTAAGACGCTGGAATCAAAACAAAACAACAGCAACAAAAAACAACAACAAGATCAAAACACCAGTTAAATATAAATGAATGTAAAGTAAGACTTATTTGCTTAAAAATCCTCTTGGGGAAAAATGTTCCCATGATAAGACAGACTGCTAGAAGGGCAACAAGATGGTATGCAAGCAATCCAAAAGACTTTGAACAGATGTTAGATAGCACTTTGTAACACAGGTGCAAGATTGGCTAGCCAATGGTGATAGTCTCCTGGATCTGCTATGCAAAAAAAGGAAGAATTGATTAGGGATGTGATAATTAATCTGTGGTAACCTTAACTGTAGGGACCATGAAATACTGAAGTTCAAAAACAGAAGGGGAGTAAAGAAGGCTTTTAGCCAAGCACAGATCCTGGGCTTCGGGAGACTAAACTTTGGTTTCTGCAGAGAACTGGTAGGTAGAATCCAGGGGAGGTAGTTCTGAAGGGCAAAATAGCTCAGCATTGCTGGCAGGTATTTAAGGACAACATGTAAAGTTCCATAAGGCAGCATCCTCCAAGCACAAGAATTCTCCATCATGATACTCAGGAAAGCTAGCAAGGAGACCCATTTGCTTAAATAGAGAACTCATGAATGAGCTCTAGCACATAAAGAATGTACACAGACCATGGAAACAAGGATAGTTGTAAAAGAGGAATAGAGAAACACTGTCTAGGCTTGTATGGAAGGTGTTGGGAATGCCAAAGCTGAAAAAGGGATACTCAAGGAAGGAAGAGTAGCTACTGCTACGTTAATGGTACTGCTACATTAATGGTACAAGGCAAAATGAGGAAAACGTAAGTCTATTAGTGAGCGAAGTGGGTGATTTAGTAACACATCTGCAAACACAGATAAGACTCAGTGCTTTCTTTGGATTGGTCTTCACCAGGAAGACGTCACAGGCCTCTGTGCTTCATGAAAATCTTCAGGCAGGAGAAGAATGTCCAGAAGCAGGTGAGGATTGAGCCAGGGATTACCTGCAAAAGCACAACACATACAAGTTCGTAGAATCAGACAGGCTGCATCTGAGGCTGCTGAGAGAGCTGACTTACGAACTTAAATGGAAAGTCTCTTTGAAATCATCTTTGAAAGTCACTGAGCTAGGGTACAAACCCAATGAGTGGAGAAAGGCAAATGTTGCATCTGTCTTCATAAAGGCTGAAAAGGACAAGCTGAGGGACTAGGCTTCACTGTGGCCCCTGGCGATATCATACAACATACTTCAGCTTCACTGTGGCCCCTGGGGATATCATACAACAGGTCCTCTTGGATCACATTTCTGGGTAAATAAAGAAGGTTATTGGGAGAAGTCATCAGTAATTCACCAAGGATAAATCATATTTGAAAGACCCAACTGTCTTTTATGATAATATCTTTATTTGTGGATGAGGGGAGGGCAGTGAATGTCATTTACCTTAATTCTAGCAAAGCTTTCAACACCATCTGCCACAGTATTCTTCTATACAGGTTAGATCAATGGACTACTGAATGGGTGAAAAAGCATTTGGGTGGTCAGGCTAAAGGTCAGTGATTGTTCTCTACCTGGAGGTAAGTTACAAGTGCTGTACTGCAAGGGTCTATCCTGGGTCCTATCCTGTTTAATATCTTTAGCAATGACTTGGAGGAGGAGATAAAGGCACCATCAACAAACAAGGGAGTTAATGCACTTGAGGGTTGGGCTGTAATCCAAAGGGATTTAGACAACCAAGAAGGGTGAGACAATAAGACAGTCATGAAATCCATCACAAGGAAATACGAAGTTCCACAGCCAAGATGAACTCTCTGCAATGAAAGAGGCTGGGGAGCAGCTCTTCAGAGAGAAGCTGGAGGTCTTGGCAGACAGTGATCTGAACAGAGCCAACAGTGAGTTCTGGCAGTGGAGATGGCCAACAGCATCCAGGTATGCATCAGTGGGAGCACAGCCAGGAGGTCAGGGCAGTGGTCTTTCCTCTTGGCTTCAAATAGCACCTGGAATCTTGCCCATGTTCTTTATCTCATCTAGGACAAGGAAGATGTTGAATTCAATTCCAGCAGAGGGCCACCAAGTCATTTGGTGGTAGGACAAACTGAGGGAGAGAGGCTTGTACAGCTTGGAGTAGAAGTGGTTTCAGAGGAAATACCAGCAGCTACATGATGCCTACAGGGAGGGGAGTGGGAAGTTCGAACCAGACTCTGAGGTGTACAAGTGGCAGTGGCTACAGACTGAACAGTGGGAGGTTCTAACCATTTATAAAGCAAAACTTCATCACCAGGAAGAGAGTCAGACTGTGGGAGATGTTGTCAGGGATGTTGTTCAGGCTCCATCCTTGGAATTTTTCAAGATGCAACAGGATAAAAACCTGAGCAACCTGGTCATGTCTCACAGCTGACCACTTGAAACTGGGATGAACACATGAAATCGGAAGGTTAAGGATTTGGTTATCTTAATCTGATAAGTGTGTTCTTTCCAGAATCTGAACATCGATATTAACAAGTACTGGGTAAGCAGAAGCAGAATAGAAGAGAAGGATATTCATCTCCTAAATTGGTGGTGTCTTCACTTGGCTTCAGTCAAAATAAAGTATTTTACATAAGAGATGGAGCCCATACCCTTCAATTTCTTTGAGATAATCTGATTCCAGTATGATTATTTACTGCATGTATTCCATATAACACAGTGTTTAATGTTTCTTTGACTGATTGTTCTGACAGAAATTTCTTATGTAGTCATATAAAAATAAAAGTGGGGGGCAGGGAAAGCTTGAATTAGCAGCCTTCTGAACAACAATATCATAAATCCACAACTGGGTTGCTTTGTCTTCCCTTGAGCTCAACATTATTTTCTTCTGACAAAATGTGTATCTTCTGAAGAGTGAAGGACAAAAAATTGCCACCATGTTTTGCAAATATAAGAATCTGTGAAATAGAATAAATTACCAACTATTGGCTTGATTTTAAAGCTTTAATTAAAGCACATAGTTGTTTAGTCACACAAATATTCCCTAAGTAAGCCAGCAGCCTATTTTCAGGTGTCAGATTTTTATAAATGACTATGATGTGATGAACAATTTAAGATATTTTGGGTTGATCTGAATATTAGAATGATAATTATACCTCCCTGGCTGTGTAGTTCCTTTCTGGTTAGTGTTTCCAATCTAAATATATGTAAGTGCTTTGAAAGCACAGACTGTTCTTTGTGTAAAAAAAGGTACATGCTACCACAATACAGGGCAATTTTGTAGAGAAGTTAAGGTATCATGTTGAATATTCTTCTACTTTCTACTTTCCATTAAAATAAAAACAATCTAAAAAGACCAAGGGCCTAATCTGGTATATTTGTTGTTGCCTTAGATCTGCCCACATCTCTCCCTTGAGGCATGCAGAAAGATTTGATAAGCAAACCTTGCCAGATGGCTAGTGCTTGAAGGGAACGTTTTGCTACAAACATTGCAAAGTACAGAAATTTTAAAGTGCAACAACATTCTACAGGCATAGGACTGTGCTCTGCTTAACATGTGCTCAAGTATCTTGTCTTCTGGAGAGGGGACAGAGGGCTGAATTGGTTTTTTAATACCCTTGGCACAGCTGGCATTAGCATACACATTTGTGTTATTGTCTGAACAGAAAAAGGTATACCTCCAGTCTGCAGATTCCTCACCATATTATGGATATATGAGGTTCTGGACAGGGAGTAAGAAAGCATGGAAAAGGAAGGGAAAATTGGCAAAGCTGTTATTGTTGAATTGCCTCCATGCTGTGTGTATTTTGAAGGAGGACAGGAGCTTGCTCATGATAAATACCAGCTGTTCACAGTTGAGAAAGCAGTCTGCTGTACCTCCTCTGTCCCTGTCCCTGCCCTTGCATACACCTGGTAAGCAAAAAGGTATCAGATTCATGAAGGCAGCTGCTCCAGCCAAGCAGGAGAACTTTAAATAAAAGGGCTCTTTGGTGCATTGATTGTTATGGATATGTCATCAAAATAATTTTTGTGGGGTTACAAGTTTGCCTACAGTGAGGAGAATGGTATCCTGTGAAATAGTCATGTTCAGACAAGCACTTAAAGAAAGCTTTTCATATACGAATGAAGGGACAGAAAATAAATTCAAGTCTGTATTCTATATTTGCAATTTGTCCTTTTAGATATTGTGTTTCAGGATGAGTAAACTGAAAATGATGTGGTTAGTTTTCTACATCCTATTGCATCAGTTCTCTTAGATTTTGAATTTTTGTGAAGAATGAGGCTGATTTTAAAATGAAAGGATCGAGTCCTTAGTTGCAAGAATAGTTGTAGAATATGATCCATCACATCTAGAAGCATACACAACTAGTACATACATTTGTGCTATGCACTTTCAAGGCCCAGCACCATACCCAGGCTGTATTTTCACAGGGTAGAGGCATTATAAGACTTCCTACAAATACCCTGCTTCTTTGCTCCTGGGTGAACTCTACCCAATCTGTAGTATAGCATCATGGTCTGAAGTGGTGTTGGCATCCCTCCTAAGTCTACAACATTCTACGTGCCATTGCTACTTTCCCCTCTTCTTTCCAACTGCCTTCAGTCATAGTTACTAAGCATTGAATTCTTAAGTGCAGAACTACAATATACATCCTCTTACAAGTCCTTAGACAGCTAAACAGTTTGACTAACCTTGAGCTGTTGGAAATGAAGTATACCACCAAAGCAACAAAATAATTCTGGATGCTTTTCATAAAGTATCCAATGATGGCTTCCTAAGGCACTTAATCTGGAGATAGCTTCTCAGATTCCCACCCTTTCTGTAAGCAGCAGATCATAGGTCTGCTGGAAAAAGAAACTTTAGCAAACTGCAGAAGAGTTTTACCATCATAACATATGCAGCATCTCTTCCTGGTGTTCATCATGACAGGCTGACTGAAAAGTTCAAAATTTGCTTCCTTCATTCAATAAACATGGTTAGCTTAGCCACTACATGTGATGACACAAGCGCTGTCCATCAACTTTGCATTTGAATCTCTAAATGCATATTGTCAGAAGATATATCACAAAAGAGTTTTACTTTTTGGGTCAGAATAACAGTTCAGATGAGTAACTGTTCATTGGTAATTTAACAGTCAAGGTCCATTAAGTTACAGAATAATGTGCCTAAACTTACTGTGATATTAAAGTGATGTTAAAATCAGATTCAAAATGTATTCACTTAAATGCTAAATAAAGATTTCTGGTTATATTTAGAAAAGCTGTGAATGTCTTTGTTTATACAAAAAAAAAAAAAAAAAAAGAATAAAATCCAAACTTAGTAGTCACTGAGGACCACAAATACCATTTCAAATTTTAACTGTTATTGCTGTAGCTTTCCCTTAAGGAATAATAATAATAATAAAAAGTGAGGATAAAATTATCAGCTTAAGAACATTATTCTTCAGTCTTTGACTTTTGAAGGCAAGGGAAAATGTATGATTACCTACAGTGCTGCCAATTAGTGCCTGGTAAAATGCTGCACAGGGAAAATTATTTACAAGAAAAGGGGGCCAAATACTTGCACAGATCATATTGATAAATAATGTACCTCTGCAGCTTCCTGTGGTGCTTAATCTTACCTGTTTCAAAATGTTTTCCATAATTGTATGAATAAACCACTCATTATACACAGTAAAGTGTTTTTATTATATTATTTTCTTCACTTCCTCTGTTATGATTGATCATGTAGCACACCTCAACTCTAGCAGAGAAGCTAGTAATGCATGCCAGTCGCTCTTCCTTCAGAGGTGAAAAGATACATTTAAGCTGCACATTAAACAACCCTGTAATTCTCTTCTGGAGTCAGACCTGGACTGGACTGGGGAGGTTTCTGTACTTCTGTACAGAGTGTGCTTCTGCTTGTCAGTGGAGCCTCCACTGAGGCTACCAAGAGGCATCCAGAGTCCCACAGCATTCATTAAGATTTTGAAGAATACTCACTAGGCACATGAAAAGTTTCAGGTAGAATATTTCTTCATAATGTGAAAGAAAGAAAGGTGCTTGCAGATTATTTAAATGAAAATAGAGCATGGCAAAGCACATCTGACTTTTATTATTATTATTATTATTATTTATTTATTTATTTATTTTTAAAGCAGTTAAGATGGCTTATAACATGCAAATGATACCTTTTTAAATAATGAAACCATGTCATGTGTGGGGCTTGTTTTTTTGGATGGTTGATGGCTTTTCAGGGCGTGTTTTTTGTTGTTGTGTGACTGTTTGTTTATTTTAATTGGAAGATTGTGCTTTGAGAGGTTTTGCAACTTTGCCAAATGTGAATGTTGGACTGAAACTATCAGTGCTGTCTGTCTGTCTCAGAATGTCTTTGACTGATTAGTGTTTTTTTGTTTTGTTTTGTTTTGTTTTGTTTTTAAAGAAATATATTGAGTGGAAACAAAAGTTATGTGATTCCGAAGAATTTAAATTTATATGTATTCTACAAATCTTTGATGATCGTTAGCTGAATGTGACTCATCTTAGATCGGAAATGGCTAAGCACAACTTTTTCTGTCACAATTCTGCTAATAGTGAGAAGGGATTGTCATGCATGGAAATGAAAGTATAATTAATGACTGATGTATTTTGCCTATACAGAGAACACTGAATTAATATTTCATAGATATTAATATCTATCTTTTTAAATATTCTAACTTTTGACCACTTGTTAACTGTAACGATAGCATATTCTTGTTTAATATTTGGAAAGTTAGTTTTATGTAAGTGTTCTGTGTTGATCATATGTTTATCCTTGTAGGTTGCCACAAATCCAAGATAAGCAGTGTATGACAAGGGCATGCTGGCCACAGTATCTGTTTTTTTTTCCTTTTACCAAATGTCAGTCAGCACAGGAACCTTAATTAGAATTCTTCTTCAACTATTTTCTGTTTATATTAATGGATGTGATTTTCTGTGTTAATGGGCGTGATTTCTTGAAATGTGTGAATATTTTTAAAGTATTTAAGCAGAATTTAATAAAAGGTATTTATCCAGCAAATTTGGAAGTAAACTATCTCAAAGAAGTTACAGTGATATTCCAACTCAGTCTCCACCACAACAAAACAATGAATGCACGAACTTTTAATAAGTTAAACTACCTTTATAAAAGAGAAGTATTAGAAGAGTGGTTTCTGTCTTTACTGTAGTGAAAGGAAACATTATAGCATGTCGCAAATGCTACTACCCCTGTACTTCACCTGCTACAATGGGTAATTCTGAAATTTGTATAATGTTTGTTTGACGTAACTATAATACTACCAATACCGTATTTCCTTCCTTCCTTCCTTCCTTCCTTCCTTCCTTCCTTCCTTCCTTCCTTCCTTCCTTCCTTCCTTCCTTCCTTCCTTCCTTCCTTCCTTCCTTCCTTCCTTCCTTTTTTCTTTTTCTTTTTCTTTCTTTCTTTCTTTCTTTCTTTCTTTCTTTCTTTCTTTCTTTCTTTCTTTCTTTCTTTCTTTCTTTCTTTCTTTCTTTCTTTCTTTCTTTCTTTCTTTCTTTCTTTCTTTCTTTCTTTCTTTCTCTTTCTTTCTCTCTTTCTTTCTCTCTTTCTCTCTTTCTCTCTTTCTCTCTTTCTCTTTCTTTCTTTCTTTCTTTCTTTGTCTCTTTCTCTCCTTTTTTTTTTTTTTTTGTGTGTGTGTGTGTGTGTTTGTAGAAGAAAAAGCAGAGTTACATTATGTTTCTATTAATAAACCTAGTGAATCAAAGAAGTTTAATGTGTCTCCCTCACTGTGGGTGACAAATTCAGAGATCATTTGTAGTTTTAAGTAACTAGGTGTGCATGTATATCAGCATTTTAGTGGATGCCAGGCCTCTAACAACAGTTGCTTTGCTGCAGATATTGCAGCAGGCTACATGCTAATGTAGACACCAAAGGCTGCTTTTGTTAGCAGCCTTTATCAAAGACTGGGCAGGATGGATGAGAGACGAGAACAGGTAATGCCAAGCAATGGCAAACAATTAAACACAAATTGAGGCTTTGAATTTTGCAGTATGTCTTCATTTTGTCTTTCTTTTAAACTTTTTTTTTTTCCCTAGGAAGTGCATGAGTTTGTTTTGTTTTTGTTTTTAACAGAGAAAAATCATGCTTGCCTGCCTTTTTCTGTATTTAGAACTGTTTAATGACTATTCTCTTAGGTATTAGGGAAGGGGTGGAAGAGAAAAAGTTAGTTGATATAGACTGCTGCTTTAAGTTTTTTTTCTTAAGACAAAATGTACTAGAAAAAAAAAAAAAAAAAAGTAGTAAAAATAGAAAAAGCCATTCTTGTCTCAGGTGCTGGAAAAATGTAGGCAGAACACATGGCCTCATCAGCTGCTCTGTGATGTGGCAAACCTGTATCAGGATTGGGCTGCTGGGAATTTTATTGAGTTACCTTATTTCTCACCAGTTCACAAAAGATGTTGTCTTGTCAAAAAGATGTCTAGGTGTATCATCAAATTCTCATGTCCATTCCTCTGGAATTGTGTTTTTAAGTTCAAGGATGTAGCTATCTCATTTGGGATATCCATACTACTGAGTTATACACCTAACACAGAAATCTAGTCTGTCCTTCTGGTCAGATAAGATATACTTTGAATCTAGAAGAGTTCTGTATTGTCTTTGATTCTGTAAGTGTTGCGTTAAGGGATGTAGCCGATTAACCATTACAGGTCCAGTCACAATCACAATCACAGATTCCCCAATAACGGATTAACCGTTAGGGGTCTGGTTCTGATTCATAAGTAACGCATTAACCATTAGGGGTCTGGTTGGATTCAGAGTACTGAACTACCACAGTCACGGATTCACCAATAACATATAACCACCCTTACTCTAGTCATGTTTAATGAGAACTCTCACGGCTAGGAACAATGCAATCAAGTGCAATTTATTACAGCAACAGTTATACAGGTTCTTTGGATTGCCAGTGATAGTTACTGTCTGCAAAAGCAAGCTAGCATGCATGAAATACACAGATGACACAGGTGCACAGCCTGGAAATTAACGCGTTAAAAGGCACAAATATTCTATTATTTTCTATATTTTAGGTGGAGCTTGAGTGACTCTAGTCAAGCATATCTTAGTTATGATTGGTGAAAAGCTTTCTTGTCTCCGTTTAAAGTAATAGGCTCAGAGAAATTCAGAGTGCATGCTCAGTGAGGGGTGGTTGCACCTTAGGGGCAGGTAGCTTTTGGGATGGAGGTGTGTTTTGGTATTATAATGATATTATAATGAGCGAAAGTACACTAGGGTACAGCATTTGTCAAAACATGACAGGCCGTTGGCTCAGGGTAGTAAGAAGTGCAGCTTATCAGTCTCGGTGTGCACAAGAACAGTTGAGTCCCCACCTGATCACAGAGCCTAGCTGTGGTGTCTCCACTCCACTTTATGCTCCTTACTTTTCCTTAGAGCTAGCACACCAGGTTCCCCCAGCGCAACAGCATCTAAGGTTGGAAACTTAGGGAACACTCAGGTAATGCACCTACACCCTACCCTGAAAGCCTCTTCAATGCTGTACATTTTCTTTAAAATGTGAATGTTAGTTTTATTTTCCTAGTTACTTCAGGCAATTGTATCACAATAAGAAGCCTAAGAAAATGATCTTTCCAAAACACATGTTCATAATGAGGCACCTAAAACTTTAAAGCTAGTTGGAACAAATGACACTCCAAGCTCTGATCTATGAACAGCTCTTGTGCCTGCCTCTCTCCTCAGTATTGACATCAGTTGAACATGAATACTTCAAGGAGCTCATGAGCTTCTTTTTTTTTTTTTATTATTATTACTATTATTATTATTATTTCCTCTTTTTCCCATTTTTTTTTTTCTGCTTCCCTGTCCCCTATCCATGTGTTTTATCTATTACTTTATTTGACACTATATTATAGAAAAGAATAGGTTCTGGAAACAAAGTTCTGAACAATAAAGCCTCCTTATTTTTAAAGATACGCATAAAGTAAAAACAGCAAAAAAAGTCAAAAAAAAAGTTGCTAGTGCAAATGTATATATTTTATCATCAGTAGAAAAGTTTGATTCTGGTCCATGACTTCAAGACTACACCATTCAGTAATTTCTATATGAGTAGAACATCTGTTTCTTTTTTAAAATATGGGACAAGTTTGTAAACTACTTCCACAAGTTAAAAAAAAAAAAGGGCCAACCACTTTGTGAAACATTTATCAGCTGGGAATCTAAGTCATCCTAAATTCCTAAATGAGTGAATAGTGTGGAGAGAGAATTGAATGCATATGGGTGGTGCTACTATGTTCAGAGTTAGAAACTTTGACTTAGAGTCATCTTCCTGGATGAAAGTGTAGTAGTGGGGGTATTTCACAGGTGAGGAAAGGGATTGTGGAAGGAAATGCTCCAATGTTGCAGTGCAGCCTTGCTGCTCTGTGGTACCCAGCTAGCATCTGAACTGCGTAAACTGCATGGGTGGTTGCCCACATCTATCAGGGTGGGAGAATTGCTTGCATGACTGAAATCTGGAGCTGTCTTGTGGGCTGCTGATTCTGTTTGGAGACTCTGGCTGGGGGTAGAGCAGAAGCTACGGGTATATGATTCATTCCTGATAATGCGTGGGTGAAGCTCAGGCAGACAAAAAAGCTGTGATTCAATGAACCTTCTGAACAAAGAGAGGATGGGAGGTGAGCAACCAGCAAGGGTGTTTGGGGAATGAGTTAGTGTGTACCATTTTAAAAAATACCTACCTATGGTGTCCATACGCAACAACGTTTTTAGAGGTAGTTATTGTTCTTTGTAACCAAAACACCTGAATGTAATAAAGACACGTAAAGACATGTTCCTTGGTGCATTAGGACATATCTTTCTGTGATTTCCTTTATTCACTAGATAACAGATTGAACCAAACATCATAAGAAAAATTACAAATACCAAGAAAAGGAATCCCCTTATGAAAAAAAAAAAAAATACATTGAACTATTTTACAAATTTTTATCTGAATATTTTCTTGTGTACAGCCAATTCACCATTTGGAAGCCTGTTAGACTAGGGGAAGAAAAGAACAAAGAGAGAAATTATATAGGGTTCTGCCAGCTTCATGGATTCTGGGTGGGATAAATAAGGTAGAGTAACAAAACCCAGAGCTGATGGTCTTTTCAGTATTTCATCATGCCCTTTCTTTCATCACATAATAGGGAACATCTTCCGAGAGAAAAAAAAAAAAAAAAAAAAAAGGAGCAAGAGAAAGAAGAATAATTATAATTCAAGCACTTGCATTTGTGCTTATCTGTGCTACCTCTTATCTGTAGCTTTTCTTTTAAAACCCTGACTTTTTTTCAATTTCATGAGCAGAAGATACAGACTATGTAGAGTTTTATGGCTATTTCAGTGGTTTGGCATGGTCTGAAGAGCCTTGCTTATGAATTTCAATGCTACATAAACTGTCAGAGGGCATGCTCTCTAGGGCAGAGATTATTAGCCATTCAATTGTGCTCTGCTGAGCCTGTTCTAGATATTACCCCTGGACAGACAAGAGCTTTGCTTTCCAGTGGCAAGGCCCCTGTGACAGCATGCTGACACTGCAGCACTGCTGTGCGATTACCCTCACGGCTCTGGCAGAGTCCAAGGAGCACTGATAAGAGTTGAGCCTGGGCTTTATTTCCTGACTCAGGAGTATGATGTGGGTCAAAAAATATTTGCCTGTCATTTTCACTGGCCCTCACCTAATAGTACTGTGTGTATTCTGTTTCAGTAATAAGAATTAATTTGTTTCCATTTCACTAATAAGAATTCATTTGTTTCTAGCCAGTGTTTTGTTTCAAGTTGGCCAATATGTTGAGGTGAGTAATTTAGGAGGTAGTTATATAGAACTCATATGAAAGAATCAAGAGTAACAATAGCATGGCCATGCAAAATATCACTTCATATTTAGACAAACTTATTAAGTGTTTCTTAAAGAACTAGACATGTAAATATTATTTATTCTTTCTGTAGTTCTAGACAAATGTGTCCTGAGCTTTACCCTGAATAATCTGAATCTGAAAACTGTCATAACAGCAGGCCCTCATCATGAAGGGAAACTGAGAGGTCAGATGAAACATTAAAATGTTACCTTATAGTCAGTAAACAACTATTCATAGGTATAGTTGATGAATTAAGGAAAAAAAATATATCCCACAAATACTGCAATATGTAAAGAAACTGCCCTATTAATGAAGGCAAGCAGATGAAGCAGGTGGTATATTTTAATATATCAAATTATATGATCTGATATCTCACATTTATGGCAACAGGTTACTCTCAGCTAACACTATTGACAGTGAAGCTACTGTTTTCATGGCTGGCTTTAAAAGTTTATTCCTTTTTGTAGAATTCTGTTTTTTAAATCTCTTTTTAATTGATATTGCACATTATATCTTAACTGAAAAATCTATAGGGAGAATTCATACAAAGTGCTATAGAAATGACAGGTGTACCACTTACACAGTGCAAAAGTGTAAAAAAAGTGTAAAAAAAAAGTAGGGGAAAGTTCATAGGTGCTCCAAGTTGAGAAAATCCTGAGTTAAGAGCTTAGTGTTTGTATTCATGAAATGATTCCTAATTAAAATGTTTACTGTTTATCTGAAAATATATTTAAGCTGTAGCTGTAAGGACAACATCAAAATCTACTATGTCAGTGCTTTGCCTCTTTAAAAAGCCTTTCATTGAGGTTTCTGAAAGTATTAGTCCACACTGAGAGTCTCAGTCCATACTGAGAATCCATCTTCATATGAACACTTTGGAAGAAAAGATTTTAAAAATCTTGAGAAACACTGTTATTGGCACTGGAGCATTGGTTTTAACATCTGTACTGCGCATTTAACCTTGCTGACCCATTTTGCAGAGACTTTATGAGCTTATCAAGGTGTACTTCATGGCCTTTTTGTTTGGTCTGAGCTCAATAATGCTTTCTATTTTAATCACAACATTTTTGGTGGCAGACTCCACACTTGGGCTTGAGATGTGGAGCTGTTCTGTTGAGGCGTCCTGTTCTCACATTTGAAGTACAGTCTCAGTGCAAGCATTGCTAAAAACACATTAGGAACCTTATTTGGGTATTCTCTATTCAGGGCATGAAAGTGTAAGTGTTTCAAAGACTTTTTTTTTTTTTTTTTTTTTTCCTCAGCAAACAGAAATGCAGTCTGTGACAAAGGTTCAAAGAGAAAAATAAGAGGACCTGCCTGACCTGAAGGCTACAAGGTCAATGTCCTGAGTACTTAGACAAGGGCGCTATCCCAGGAGCAGTCTGGGAAGCTTGCCATTCATATGGGACTACAGTATTAGAGTCATCTGCTGGGACAAAGTCCAGGTAGGCTAGCTGTGGGCAGTCACCATTCTTGGTGAACATGAAGTCAGTGAAGAACCTGCTGTGCCAAAAATGGCTTGGGTGTCATTCCACTAGAGCTGGTAGCTATAGGTTGAGTTGAATTCTAGTAGAGTCCTCCATCAGTGCAGTAAGAGTAATTACTGAGCAGTGTTCAGTGGTGTATATTTGAAGAGCCATGTGTAAACAGTGGTGGGCAACAATGGAATTTCTCAACTGAAAGTATAGCTGTTTGAAGGAAAGCTGGAGGATGAGATGCTACATGTTCACTAACAACTTCTTCACCAGCTGCATTCCAGCCTTTGAATGTGCCTCTAAATTCATCCACAGAGCTATTAATGTTTTTGAGAGTTTTGTATTTGAGCACTGCACAGTTATTTTTTATTTATTTTTTTATTTTTTATGGATTAGGTTCGAATAGTTAGACTTCAAATTTATAAAATTATGGGACAAAAAAAGCTGTGTGTGAGGGGAAGATTTTGCCTATTTATTTTTTTATTTTTTACATTTCTGTGTGGTCTATCTTGTTGCCATACATTCTGTTGGTCTCCTTTCTTTTCTGTAATTCTATAATTCTATGATTCTATGATTATGTTGCCATTTATTGATCTTCACAGAGGTTTCCTAAATCTGGACTCCATCTCGCTGGCTTTGGTGAGGACTGGAACAATTTGCATATTTGCAGGGTCTGGATCCAAACTCAGCTTTCCTAGTCACTGCACTCCCTCAGGCTCCACCATGCAACTTCTTACTTTGAGAAGATAAATCTATCAGTTTCTTCCTCCTGTCAGTACTGGTTTTTGCAGGGAACAAATGCTGACAGCATGCCCAGGTACAGGTATTACGGCTTTAGCAAAACTCTGGCTGCTACACAAAGAGTAGAACTGGTTCTGCTAATAGGTTCTGCTTAATACACTGTCTTTTTTAGCCCATTTTAGTACTTCCCAAAATATACAATTCTGCTGTAGTTTATAGAAACAAGTCTACTCATGTTTTTATGTTTTCTCTATGGAACCTCATCTCCATTTTTAGAGGGAGAGAGGGTCTTGGAGAGAAATCCAATTCCTAACCAAAAAGAAAAACAACTACTATTGCTGGCATATCTTTATTGCTATATAAGGCAACTAGAGTACAGTGTTTGAGGAAGTGCAGTGAAGGCACCTATTTCATCATTTGGAAAGCACAGAAACTAATAACTCACTTCTCTCAAATAGAGGTTTTCCCCAAAGGAAACTACTAGGACAACTAGCTAGGGTTTGTCATTGTATACCTCATTGAAACTAAAAATCTTTATCTTGCTTTTGAAAATGCCAGGAGAAAGAGGAGAAAATTATGTTGGTTGAAAGTGAAGTTTTGTTCTTGACTTTTTTTTGTTCGTTTCTCTTGTTTTGCCCATAGCGATATTTACATTTCATAGGAAGTAATTTCCTTTCTGGAAAAGATACAAAACATCTTCAAATCTATCAATAATGCCAGCAGAGAGGTTCAGTAAAAGACAATTCTGAGAATGAGGGCAAATTATTGAACTTATTGATGGAGGGAATCATAACCTCTTGCCAATGAAGATTCAGAGGTGAAGGTAAGTTTGAGAAACTCCAAACCTCCTGAGAAAAATTACTGTAACGACATCTTCAGACATCACATTTGCATAGTCAGTGCTAAATTATTAACTATATAAAAGAGACACTTTCATAAGTATCTTGTATTATTTCTAAAATAATGGTTTGATAACATCACATGGAAAGTGTAGAAGTCATATTAGAGAGGATATGAGTTAACTGGAAAAAATCAAATAACAAAATGAATAAGAGGGATATAAGGACAGGTTGGGACTGAGTGGAACACTCTGAATAGTTGCCAAACTCCACGAATACATGCAAGTAGAAAAGTCAGTTTAGATTAAAATAAATGTATTCTTTATTTATTGCAATAGTTGTTGCAAATTAAAGGGAACCTAGAATAGAAATTTCAGAAAGGCACTGAGATTTGCTGTTTTAATTTTTCAGCATAAAATCTTTGTAATTCTCATAAAAGCCTTGCCCTTCATAATATTTATTAATTTGTAATTTAATTTTATATAAGAAAAATGGGTTCTAAAAATCAAGAAACTCTGGTTCTTGATCTGTATCTGGAGAGCAACAGAAGAGATCATTGCCTCTTCTTGTTAGCCAGTTGACTTGTTTTATTTTTTTGTGTCTTACGGTTAAAATGCAGACTTCAACTTCTTTCTCTTGTTTTCATCACAATTTAATTTTTGCTTTCCAGTACTTGATTTTTGATTGAGAATTATTTCAGATTTAACCATATTTGTATTATTTATCCCTTTCTAACATAAAGCCAGAAATAAAGGAATAAATTGATTAGCAATTCTATGTCTTAAAATAGAAAAAGGAACATTAAAAAAAAAAGTCATTAACATTTCCTTTTACATCTTCTAGGGCTATTATATTTTTCCACATTGGATATCAGAATGAATGTACAGTGGAGTACATGTGTATTCCTGCAACTTAATGAGCACTGTATTTTCAGTATGTGGTTTGGATTTAACTCCAAAATTCATTCTTTTTTCTTGATGGAGATCTGTACTGCTTTTTTTTTTTCATCAGTTCAGAGAAGAGGAGGAAAATATTAACTTTTTCAAAGAGATTCAAGAGGGTATCATTAACAAGATGAGCATCATGCCTTTTGGAGAGACAGTGATTTGCTCAAGGTTTTGTCTTATTTCTTTTATATATATATCATATATATCTCTTATATATATCTGATGCTTACATCCAAGTCATTTTAAACCCTTTTCCAGTCTTTACAACATTGAAGGATTCTTATTCTAGTTGAAGTAACTTGGTAAAGTCATGATTTCCTTTTGGAAAAAAAAAAAATTCTAAAAGTCCTTTAAGAGAAGATTTTCTTAGATCTTTAATTGTCCCTTAGCTGAAGTCTGAAAGAAAAAATGAATTAAAGGTGATGGAAGGCTGATACTAAATTTAAAACACAAGTATCTTTATAAGGGAGATAAAAAAACAAAAAAAAAACAAAAAAAAAAAAAACAAAACAAATTGTGAAATCAGTGTTTTCAGAAGAATGTGGTTTGGCTTACTTTTAATATATATATATATATATTTTTTTTTTTTTTTTTCTTCTTAACAAAGTGACTGGCAGTCTTACTTGATAGAATTAATTCCTTAATCTATGATATTATTCATAAAGTTTAAGGATTACACACCAATCCAAAACACAATAGAATCAATGAATTTAAGAATGATCTCTTCAATATCATGACTCTTGCTGAAAAGATTCCAAGGTATTTTTAGATGAGAAACTGTAGGTTTGTTTAAAGTAGGCATTACACTAGTGTGGAGTGATTATCTGATGTTAATATTTCTGAACTTTGCAGGGTTCTGAACAAACTCTCAGTACATCTTATCTAAGGCTGAATTAGAGCCATCTCCAGGCAAACAGGTAATATTTATGTGGCTTCTGGAGAAGCCCAAAGGAAAATTAACTATATGGTCCAAAGCCCTGTTCTAAGTTTCTGCCTGTTATTTTGTAACAGTAGAGGAATGCTCTGTCCAGTCACCCCTCTATTCCAGTTCTTGAAATGTTCCTCATAAGTGATTGAAAGCCACTTGTGAAAGATAATCCTGTAACCTGTATAACTCATTACAAAAGGTTGCATGCCCAAGGCTGTGTAAGTTCATGTTTTTGGATAGTTCTCCCCCCTGTCAAAACCTTCCAAATATTCTTTTTATAGATGTTTTCTTATCTTTTTTTTTTTTTTTCCTGTTGTCTGGTGGATCAACAGCACCACTCATGGTATTATTCACCTGTATTATTTAATGAAATCAAAAAGTGTTTAAATCTTTCTATTAGGTTGTTTTCAAACTAGATGCAGAGAACACGTGTTATTGTGGAATGTTAACTTTTGTCTTCTTAATAGTTTAGTTTTCACAGCTCGTCTAAAATTAAAATTCAGAAGCAAAAGATACTTTGTGACTGATTAATTTCTTGATCATGATGCACAGATTACTCATCAATTTTCAGGGTAATGTATCATACCACTTATAAATATCTCATTACCTTCTCTATGAAAACACCACGTGTATCAGAAATACAACAGTTGAATGCACTCAGGATTTATATTTCCCTAGGGAAAAATAAAACTTAGACTCATTACAGCATCCCTAGGCCTGTAAAGGTTGTCATACCAAGTTTTACCTGGCTTGCTGAAAGCCTTTTCTTAGCTCAGGACAGCAGTAAAATATTTCCTAGTCAGGGTGCTAGGCAAGTGTTCAGCTTGTTCATGGACAAACCAATATTTTGTCACTCTTCAGGAGATGTTCTCCCCTTTCTCCTTAACTAATTATATGAGTTAGAAGTTAATACAGGAGAAAAAAGTAATGCTTTATTTGTAGAGCTCATTTCCACATGCACAAACCATGCAAATGACTAATATTTTTGTTATTTTCAACTTTTTTTCCAATAATTTTAATTCTACAAGTTCAGAAAACGAAATGTGGTTTTAATCAAAACCAAAGAAACAGTGAGTTAGAGAATAGGAGATTTTGGCAAAGGATCCTGTTTTTTTGTTTTGTTTTGTTTTGTTGGGGGAGAGGGAGAAGCAAGGCTTTGGGTCATACAATATCTAAATAGATAAGAAAAAATCAAAATCATAAAGTTTGGTTAAAGGACCCTAATATTTTAAGCAACATAGAAATTGTTTTATCTTCATCAGTAAGAAGAAAGCTAATATATTAATCAGAACTTGAAATGGTAGCTTAGGTTGTGGTTTAAGAATTGATCTCAAAGAACACTCCTTTATATTCTAGTTTTGCATGTTATATATATATATTTATTTAAAGGATGCTTTTTGTTTTGGATAAAATATTTTTCCAAGTCAAAATATAATATCTCTTGTATGTTTACTTGTATGAAAAAAGATGATGTAACCACTGATGCATTTACCAGGGGAAACACATACCTTTTTCCTCTCTGAAATAACAATGTTGGAGTTTTTTCCTTAGAAATCTGTGTGAGTTCCATCTCGTCTAACTCCAGCTATCTAAAAGTTACATTCTTGAATTTCCTCATTAGAAACATCAATACTGTGGGAGCCCAAGGGTTCTGGTATTCTGTTTCCATCAATGGCATATAGCCATATAAGCTTGGGGAGAACACAAACAGGGACAACCATATACAGTACTTCCACGGAGTACTTTCCTAGGTTCCAGATGTCTTCCACTCAGCTGATTTACAAAGTCTGATGTTTCTGTGAGCTTACTAACCCCTGACAGATGCTTCTTCTAAGTACTTGTCCATTCCTTCCTTGCGCTCTTGTAAACTTTTATCATTCAAAACATTTCTTATATGCAAGTTCCTTTTGTCTGCTTTGAATTGCACAAAGAACCACCTTTGTTGTTTCTTTGAGAATGAACGTCTACTATATTCATTTGATGCCTCTAGTTTTTGTATTGGAAGATGCAGCAAGTACTCACTGTCTATCCCTTTTGCCATGGCATTCGTGATTCCTTCTATGGAAGCTGTTCTTTCCTGTTCTTTCCTTTGACTACCTTCACTATTTCTTCTGGAATCTTCCAGTTATCTGATATGTCCTTTTTGACATGACAGAATAAGCACCATGCAGTGTTCAAGATGTGGGTGACCCCCAGACTTGCAAACTTTGAACTTGCTCTTTGTGTAGTTTTCTATTCTTTTTCCATCGATTCATAATACTTGATTAATTTTCTGATTACTACTGAGATAATAATAGTTCTATGAAAGTAACTGTCACAATGGTCTTAGAAATATGCGCTATGATAGTGCTCCAAAATACAGGTCCTTCAATAATTCTGTAAGGATTAAACTGTCTGTAAGTTTTTAACTATCTTAGTTGCTCTTTTTTAAACAAGTTTCTTCATGCTTGTGCATTTATATCTCTTGAAATAGAGGAAAATTGCAGTGTATCTTCCTGGTGTTTGTTTTGCCTGTAGAGATATTGACTTAGCTTATGTCTGCAGCTACAAGGTTTATTTAGATTCCCATGTGCTGTTTTGAGCAAAGCCACGTGTTAGAGTCAGGGCAAAGCTAAAGGGGTGTTCCCACTTTTTGGACTGCCTTCACAGCTGCTTCAAGGAGTACTCATTGATGGCCTCATAAACATATGACCTCTGTGTTATGTTCCAGTATGACATTTTCCAATCTTCGTAAAAGTATTTGAAGGCTCCTACAGTTCTTGTGTTTCCTGTCCTTCCTGCCTGTAATCTCTCATGGCATAGCAACCAGTGCTGTTATTCTATCTGGGTGATTAGTAATGTCTTACACTCTTACTTTTCAGGCCTTGAATTTTAGTCACTAAGGATAGTGAGGTGCTTGATCAGGTAGTTTGTAAATTTTGGTTATTATCAAACTTGGCTTCTCTAGCCTGGTGACTGCTGAGAGTGTATGAGTGTAGACATGAGGTCATGAGGCAGAAAGGGAGCAGCAACAGAGTTCAGGGTTCACGCTCCCTGTATTCACCCTGACTTTCTCTGTCATTGAAGGAAAGAGAAAGGACCTGTCTAAAGAACAATTAATGCCACTTTCTTAGGAATAAGGTGAACCAATTTATGTTTAGATGTATAATGTTATATTGGCTGCTTCTAAGTTAGTTTTCCAATAGAAAAATACATGTTTGAGGTCTAAGTGATGAAGGATTTAAGTCTGTGAAGTACATAATCAGGGAAATATAAACTTGTAGTGTACACTGATTGGATTACCCTTTTCCTTCCACTGAAACTGGTCCAATTGCTTTCTTTTAGGTGTTGATGACAGAACTCTTTGGCTGTTAGGGTGTACAAGGGTAGGGGAGTAGAAATAGGATACAATGGTTCTGGTGCTTGGTCCAAGGACCTATTTTTATATTAAATATTTATTGGGTAAGAGAGAAATCCTTGGAATGGAGACTGTCTGCCAATAAAGCAACCTTACTCCTCAATTCTCTCAGTTCTTCTTAAACATAGAAGCACAGTTCCAGGCACCTGAAGGATTTTGAAAATCGGATTTTGATGGCTTAAAGCTTTACTCTTTTCAGGGAAAATGTATCTCTTATTATATAAAGAAATATTATATAGATTATATAGATTATATAGAAAGATTATACACAAAGATGGGGAAAAAAGGACAAAAGATGTATTTTTATAGCCAAAGCAGATTATTTACATGCAAAGCTCAGAAAAAGAAAAAAAAGAAAAAAAGAAAAAAAAAAAAAGGCAACTCCCCTTAAGTAATTCTGAAGTCATACATCATTAATTTAAGAGATATAGTCCACTTGTATTATTTCACTAGAAATAACTTTTTTTAATAACATGTAAAGTTTAATATTTCATAAAAATTAAGTGATGCATCTGAGATTATATCTATGAGACAGAAAACTTAATGTGCCATTCCAGTTGTATAGGAGTAGAAACTAAATAATCCTCAGTTTGAAGGTGAGGTAAGATATCGCAGTCTGTGTCTGCTGGTCAATGACCTGCAAGTATGTAGAACATAGTTTCAACAGCTGCTTTGACTTGCCAAACTTAGTCTATTTTTTTTATGCAGTAGAAGATAAAAATAGAAATTCTTGTTGAATACCCCAGTAATGAATGTCTTCATTTGTTTTGGTCAATTTAAAATTTAGTAGACATTTGTTGGAGTTGCACTATTACTGCCTGAATTATCTAATACTAGGCTAGAAGAAGATCCTTGTGGACTTCTTAAGCACAGAGTGTGCTGTTTTGTTCTGGATATTTTTTATGATCATACTCAGAGGAAATATTTAATGGGTGATAATTCACAGATTTGAAGTCACTTTTCAGTGTATGTGACCCAGTGGGCTATATTTCATAAAGTACATCAGAGGGATTTTAATTAACTTTTTTTTTTTTTTTTTTTTTTAATAATATAGAAACTTTTATAATACTTTTACTTAGAAAAATACTAACTTTCATTTACATGAAAGTAAATATATTTCCATTCCTGTTTAACAACCCATTGAAGCTACATAAGCTCATAATTCTCTCTACAAACAGAAATATTCTTTAAGTGCACTGTCATATATTTAATTATTTATATTCTTTTGTTCCATTTTATATTATGTAGATTTTCTTACTGTAATGTCTGAGCAGTCTTCTGAAGAGCAGAAAGTAATGTGACTTGCATCGATCATATTTGTTCTTGCATTCTTCCCCTATGGGAAAAATGAGAGAAGTAGAGATGCTTTGAGTTAATAAAAGGAGTCAAAGCTGAAAATAACTCTGGCACATAGATGTCCTTTGGTTATTCAGGAAATACACTTCAAACACTTAGCCCTGGAGAAAATGATGTCTCTAGTGCAGACGAGCTTCACCCTCACTGTAGAAAATTTCACTATGTCAGAGAAACAGTGCTGTTGGCAGCGTTGCTAATGTTGGCCTTTCAGTTAACCTTGGTTGAAACAATGACGTACCTTGAAGATAATATCACCGACCTTGGGCAAGGAGAAATACTATACAGAGGACCAGATCAGGAAGCAGAGAACAGATTTGCTACCCAAAAAGTAAACAGTATTGTTTGAATGATGTACTATAATATTCTGAGCCTTTTAGTGTTTTCTAATTGCTGAAGGCTACAAAACCAAATATGTTTCATTGACTTGCTCAGCTCTGAATATTTAATGAGAATATATGATCACTGCCCATGGGCATGAAATAGAGGACTTCACGTCAGTGCAGAAAAACAATCCAACTGACAGGGTGATGTCACTAGTTTTAGGAGCCTCTAGCAAAAATATTATTTCAGGTTGAGTTTTAAGTCTATCCTGATAAAATACCAGCTTAATGCCATGCTCTGGCTGAACAGAAATATTAGCCAGCTCAGAAATGAGATCTAGCTTTTTCTACCTTGAGGGATTTTTTTTTTCCTGATGTGTGCATCTTACAGCAGTCCTAGACATTAAAACTAAGAGTTAGTTTGACACTTTCCCACATCCCCCAAATGATCTAAATAAGTAAATCCCACCCCTAGAATCAAGCAGTAACCTTTCTATGCCAAATTTTGCTCCTAAGCCATGTGCTTATTTTTTTTACCTCCATGGGAGCTGTTTGTTTATAACCATGGCTGAAATTTGGCCCTTAACACTGAACGTATCATCACTCTTTCTAATGTAGGTCAAGAGAAGAAAATAAATGATGACATTGTGCTGCTTGCTGTGGCATCCCCCAGGAGTTTGTGTGGTCCCTAGTGAATGCTTTGAATCATTAATCAAAGGGTAACTGCACTGCACAGCCTACAATATATTCTCAGCAGGCACATGCATTGATGATGCTGCACCAAGAAAAAAGACTTAATTGCAGTGACAGTACAGTTTTTTCACAGTTTAGAGTGTTTATCAAAATTGTGCTTGTAGCATCTAAAAATACTGTAATTAATGCAGCTTTTGGCCTCTTCACACACTGTTTTCTTTTTAATTTCTTCTGTTAAAGAAGACAGCTGTTTGCTAGGAAAACAAATTCATCTCTTTTCCTTCTCTATCTCGCCTCCTGTTTTGTGTTTGAGTGCATCAGTAGGAGGCTCACAGTTTGTTGTAAATGTTCATTCACAGTTACTGCAGATCCCTACATTCATATTCACAAAGGCAGAATATTTCAAGATGTCCTTCACATCAAGTTACTCTTACTTCACATTAGATGTGTGGAATACAGAATGCAGACTTCAGGAACTTTGCTTCCCTAGGCAAAACAATGATCCTCAAGGGAACAAAACACATTTTCCTTGGGGAGAGTGTGAAAATTTGGGTCAGTTATTTCTTCATTCTTAAATTATCTCCTTTCATTTCTGATTTAAGCATGCCTTGCAGGTATTAACATGTAGAGTATGTTCCAGAATAAAGAAAACAGATCTTTGATTAGATAAAACATCTGTAAGAGAAGGTGAGTGTGTTGGTGAAGCCACTAGGCAGCTGGGCCTTGGCTCCTGGGCAGGCCAAGGTGAGGATTTTCTTTTTCCTGTTAAATATTTGTGGCTCCAAGAAAAGGAACAGGCACAAAAGCATGGCATACAGTCTGTGCCACCAGCCGAGGCTGCTGTTTCTGTTCTGGGCAGTCTGCACATATGTGGGGACCTACAAGCACATGAGAAACCCCATGTATTTAGCTGCCAGCAGGGTGGGAGTAAGGGAGCTGTGGTTGCTGTCTTTTGTGGGGAGAGACAGGAACAATGGAAATTTATAATGGAAATACATCAAATTCTGTTAAAGAAGATACTGAAAAGAATATCTATTTGAGCACAAGAAAAAGGAGAAAACATCTGTTTTTCTCTCACTTTTAGAGAAAAATAGTACTATCATGACTCACTTTTGTCATTCATCCACTACTGTTAACTAAAAAGGACTTTTAGTGCTTTAGTAAAGCACTGAAAACTTTAGTGCTTTACTAAAAGTAAAGCACTAAAGTGTTTTACTCCTTCAAATATTCACATCAGGTTTTAAAATATTCGAGGTACTACCTATTGCCTTGTAAATCTTGTGTTACAGTGTGGAAGGCTGTGTATGTAGCAGAGCTCTGCAAAGCTGCAATTTCACTGAAATGACTGTTATTACTTCATAGACTGCAAGGGTAAAGCTCAAGTGGTTGCAGTATATGAAATCCAAAGGTTAAATAATGGACTTTACCATAATGTTATGCTGGACTTTATACTTCTACCACTGATGTAGGACTTGCAGCTCTATTAAGACAGGAGTATATTGAAAATCTTTATCATCATCTGGCAGAAAAGCCTGCACTGTGTACACACACAGCGTGAGGGCTCAAGATCGCAGTGGAGGTGGGAGAATCTCAAGTTCATCAAATGCTTTCTGAAGGAAGATATTCAGAGCCAAGCTACCAGTACATTGCTAGTTTACAGTGCATGTGAGAATTGAGGTTATTTATTCATCCAGACAGCAACCCCAGAGACCATTCATTTAAATGATCTTATGACAGTTTGAATGGCCAAGCATGAAGACCCACAGCCACTCCAATGGAGACTGCTGAGCAGCACCAGAGCTGGAAGCAGCTAGCAACATACTGGTCCTGTGGTCACCTAAATGTGCCTGCGCTCACCTAAATCTACAGACACATTTTTATCTTTGTCAGTGAGGTGACCATGGATTCAAAGGCTATGCACATTAAAAAACAAACAAAAACCAAACCAAACCAAAACAAACAAAAAAACAGCCACACGCACATACACACACAGAAATTATTAGTATAAATACTTGTTGTTTTGGGAAAGAATGGGTGTGGGAAAATCTGCAACCAGAATGCATTTGAATGGGTATTTTAAGTCTGGAAGATAACTGTGTGTGTGCTGTAACCTCCATAATGAGGGTAAATGTTTCCCTTCTTTCCTTCAGACCTGTGGCCTCCAGGCATACAAAGATTTACAGAGCAAGTAGAGAGATATTCCAAGGTGTTTCTTAAAGATATAACTTCTGTTATGCTTATCACAGTTAAAATAGTTTTATTTTATTTAATTTTATATCACAAGATAAACAATTATATCAGAAAAAGGAATCTACATTAAAAATTCATCATTTAAATCTGATAGAATTTTCAGTTTCTCCCTCCCTCTGTAGATGAATGGATAATTCCTACACCTGCAATAAAATCTATATGGATTAATTAGTAACACATGCATAGCACTAAAATATGAAAATAACCAAAAGAAAAAGTAAACCCTACAAAGTGTTAAAAGAAAAGATTAATCAAAATCAAACTTGTTTTAAATAATTATGTTTTTAATGAAGGTGATCTTAAGGAGACATTTTCAATAGACATGTCTCTATACCTTTTTCATTGCCCTTAAACCCATCTGTCTCCTTTGATATGCTGAAGTGGTATTTTGTGTGGGATAGAACACCTTGAAGAATTCTATTAGGTAGTATTCAAGAAAATATATTAGACATAGACTATTTAAGCTATCAGCTGCTATAACCTTCCACAATAATTAGAATTTATAGTTTTGAAAAAAAAAAAAATGCCAATTTCTCTCACAGTACAAACCCTATTCTTGTAAGTGCTGCCTTGTAGAGTAGAAGAAACTTAATGCACATAGATCGTGAGTCTTAAAACCACTTAAGAAGCAAGGTGTTCCTAGACCTGATGTGCCAGCTTGTGCTGGCATTTCTTTCTATTCATTAACAAAACAACATGTAGCTGTAGTGATTATACAACTGCTGTTAAAATTGCATCAGGACTTTCTTTTAAAGGGGATGAAAAACCATGCAGCAAACATTCTGTACCTGATACTAGCCTGCCTATTAAAATCAATAGTGGTCTTTGCATTGACAGATATTTTTTATTTGTATAATGCTGTGGAGAATGATGGGTGCACCTTAGGAATTCTCCTTTGTGTCTGTTATAGAAAACTATAGATGGAAAATTATCTTGTAATTGAGGATTATTTTCTGCCTTCAAAAACTACAGCACTCTGAGATGGTAGATGAATGTAGATGAATCCCTCACTTTGCATCTGGCTGTTGTTTTGATTTATGACTGTATGCTGAGGCTGAGGTTTTTGCAGCCTTTCAAAGAGGCTGTTATTATGGATGAGCATAAGAACATTTGAAAACCCTTTTACTTGCTGATGCTAGGAAATGCTGGTTTCCCTCTTCCCATGTCACTCCCAGCTTCATTTATTTCTTAGCAATAGGAATGTCATAATGTCATATCACTACGGTGCTATTTCAAATGTCTTCAGACAAAACAAACAAACAAACAAACAAACAAACAAAAAAAACAACAGCGCAACATACCAAATACCTCCCTGGTACTACCATTGCTCCCTTAAAGAAAAAAGTGTGAAAGACATTAGAAAACAAACCATAAATGCCAGGCTGGGATCAACTAAGAGACTGCAGTTTACAGGTTAATGGTTACAGTTCATTAAATGTACGGTCATCCCCATACAGGTAGTCTACAGTTTTTACTCCTATCCTTGCCTTTTTGCAATTCTGCAGTTTACAGAGCTTTTGAAAAGAATTATCGAGTTAATAAAAATACAGAAGTAAAACATCATTTTAAGTTCAACCTTCTTTCTAATACTCTAATATTATCACTAACCTGTTTCATTTAATTTGGCTTTTGTCCTGTGCTATTTTTAAAATGCTTAGTAACATCAAATACTAAAATACAGGTGCTATTAATAATTTTTAAACTCTACAGTTACACTAATAATACAATTCTGAAAATATTCCTGTCTAATTTTACCACTTAGATAGCATTTAGGTTGAGACTCCACAGGAAACATTTCTGAGGAAGCAGAAACCAAGGTAGTTTGCAAGCAGTTCCTGTCAAGCAGCCATTCAGATAACTGCAGCTTCAATTGCTTTATAAAAAGCCAAATTGTTGTTTTCAATAACTGACTGCAGCACAATACATCTTCTGATATCAATGTCTAGTGATAAAAATTGATCTAAGGCTGCTGCCTCTTATACTGAAAAAAGGTCTGGAAAATGGATCTTTTTCATGATGTATACTTTGGAAAAAGGAGTTTTAAACAATTCACTATATAAAACCTTACTCTGCTCCTGCTCTTGAATACAAAAGAGAAATTTTGTGTAATATTTCAGCTGTTAGTAGATTTCGAATATTGTAAAGGTTTTTGTTCCTCATTTAAATTGTACCCTAAGCCCCTTTAGCAGTCACAGGAGTTATGAATGCTCTATCTTTTGTTCCTTATTAGTCTAACACGTAATATTGTGCATTTATAAATGAATGACATATAAACTTTCTTAGTTATCAAAAATGTACAGATTTTGAACAAAACCAAGTAGTATTTACAACAACAACTGTGGTATTTTATTACTACCTGATATTACACTTTCCTTCACTCATAAATTGATTTATCATACATTCAGGTGATACGTGCTTGGCAAACTGCAGGACTTGTGAAACTTGAATAATTCTTGTGAAACTTGAGTAATTCATGTGACTTCATCTTTTCCTTAAAAATATAAAAGCAAAATTATATAAGCCCTCCTTTCTAGGGGAATAACAAAAAAAGTGTCAAGGCCCATAACTGAACACAGCTTTTGTCCTTGTAATTCTGTGGCCATGCATTTTGCCATTTTAACAAGAGCTGTTTGTGGAGTTACAGTGTTTACTGCCCTGGAATTCAGACTTTGCATCTTTCCATCAGTCTGGTACACACTGGTAAAAGATATAAACTGTGTCATTGAACTAGAACTTCATAATCCACCATAATAGTGGGTCACAATCTTTCCTCAACCTCACATACAGTTTCTGTGGTTTTGGATCAGATCCTGATATTAATAAAAATGTATTAATATTTCCACACTCCAACTTAGGCAACCTCTCTTGCCACTTCCCCTGTGTTTTAAGTGTTTCTGGAGCTTCACTGTTGTTTGCCATTGTGTAACCAAGGTTTCTATGGGCTTTCTATTTCTGCATTTCTCCTCTATAAACAATTGTTAGAAGGATATGGAATGAAACTATTTCCTAACTGGAGACCATTGCCTAAAATGCCTTTTTTTTTTTTTTTTCCCCCCGTGTTCCTGAAAAACATACCACCACTCTGCTCTGCAAACTTGTCATTATGCTGGGCACCCAGTGTGCCTTGAGACATTAGCAATAGTGCCAGACTCATTATTAACAGGATAGGGCCACACATTACATTTACAGATACACCAGCAGGGTTGGTACTATTAGCATCCTCTGGCTGATGATACATTAACTTAACAATGTGTTCCAGAGGGAGTGGCCATGGCCAGTGTTAAAATCCAATTGTTTCTCATGCAATGAGGATGAAGAAGGTGTTGCTTTCTTTTCTCCAGAGATCACCTGCATTGGTTTCACCACCTGACTTTTGGGATCCTCTCTTTCACTTCTAGCATACAGTTCTGCCAACCTACGCACAAAGGCAGTAGGTGTTTTCTTATTCTGCTCATTGTATCTGCACCCAGACTCTCAGATTTTTTTCTTCCAAACCCTATTATTGTTCCACTTCAAATGCCACCCTAATGACTCATCCAGCACTCTTGGAAAAATAAAATAAAAAGAAAAAACCTCTGTGTCTTCCTGCAGGCAAGCCCTGTAACTAGAAATACGAGGGTCTGATTTGTCCTTGTTTTCCAGGGACCTGGATTGCTTGCCCTCAAAGCCTGTATTAGCAAGCATAATAACTGCTTGTATTTATTTTAATATTGTATTTATTTGCCTTATACGTTTTGGTTGGGTTTCTTAAGCGCTTCTCCTTCCTGGAGAATCTTCCTGTCCCTCTCAGCCTGCCTTTCCCACTCTACAGGGTTCAAAGGTCCCATAATCACTTGCAATGGATGAGTGAATCCTCCAATGCCACATTTTTGAATAGCTTTTCATAACTACAAACCCCAGTTTAACAACTACAGCAACAGTTTAACTACAGACAGTAGCAGCTTTTTAACAATGTGTGACCCATTTGGTCTTTTTATTTTTTTTTCTTCCAAATGAAGCTCTGCAGACATGAATACAGCTGCCTTAACAGATCTCAACACTGGCTGCAACCATTCTAATTCCCTGTGGCTGGCATTTTGGCAAGTTCATTACACATGACCCAATCAGTGACTGCACAGGCTGTTTTAGTCATGTGATTTTGATTTGCATCAATGAAACTAAACTGTGATTCTTCTGTGATTCAAAACCACCTGTCCCCCACATAGGTATTGCTCTTCAAAAGCCCCAATTATTTAGATAAAGCTCAAATATGAGTAGTAGCCAGGTGTATTTCAATGGTTAAAGTCTTGGTAGCTTTTTTCACTTGTGCTTTTCCCTCCCCTGCTATTTTTACCACTACAGGTTGCCTTTGTTTTCATGTCTGTCCCTCTTTATGCAAAGGGGCACATGCAATCTAGTGTCAGTGCTTGACTAGGGACAATTTACTTTCACAAGGAGTATGCTCAGATGGACTGGGATCATCCCAAGGTCTCTTTGACAGTTCTCAGGAACCCATTTTGCTAGCTGTTTTCTGGTTTGTACTGCAGCCATGCTACCTGTTTTACCAGGTTATCAGCTACCTTTTTGTAAGTGTCATACTTATCACCATCCAGTCTCCCTTCCTGTATTTTATCCAATAATAGCAGTTTTAGCCTGATCAAACTCACTGTTTGCTCTTTTTCCCTCACTGTGCTTTCCATCCAAAACTTCTTTCCTTAGTCTCTTCTCCCATGCTCACCATCCCCTCATAGCAGCAGCCGTTTTAGCGCCTCTGCAGCGAAGGTACGTTCCTTTCTGAGATCCCCTATTTACTGTTCTCCCCTAATGCCCTGCTCTTATCTGCATGTGCTCTCACGAGCTGCTGTCTGTTGCCCAACATTCCTCCAGCCCAGGCTGCCCTCCACATTAACTCCTCCTTTTCCATAAGCAATCCTCTCTTTCTAAGGCCCCCCAAAACTCATATAACTCTACTTACTAGACTTTTAAAAGCCTCACATGTCCAGGGGGCAGGACCCTGGTGTTCTGCCTATGCTCCTTCCGTAGAAGACGTTGTAGCCTCCTTCAATGGCTGCAATATTCCCAAGTGGGTTTAAAGCCCCTTCCCTGTCCTGCCTTGGCTTACATGGGTTATGACCTTTTTTACCATCCTGGTATTCAAGTGTTCTTGTACGCTGTGTGTGACAATGATACAATTTCTATTTCTGCTCCACTCAGGCTCTCACATTCTTGCTCTCATAGCCTTGGCTGTTGAGTTGCCCGCATTCTCCATCAGTCTGTTACATGAAAAACGATGCCTTGTGCTGTTTGCAGGACCCACCTGTTGTAGGGTGGACTAAAGAGAACAGGACTGACTTTGTTGCTACTTTTGCAAAACAAAATTGAAAAAAAAAAAAAAACAACAAGCAAAACAAAACACAACAACTGATAATTACTAGTATTTCTGTTGTGCTAGACAATTCTTGGGAACATCTAAATGTGTATTAATGTGCACAAAGTTGCACGGAGGAGCCAACCAAAGGGGAATCAGTCCTCACCTGGATACTCACATGGTAGGTGGACTTTTCTGTCTGGTACTCATTGTGTACTGTTTTACATCCATTTTGTTCTTTACATATTCTGGTATCATGGGAAAGTATGCTTTATCTAGCCTGAACTATCCTGTGTATTTTATTTTTTTTTTGTACAATCTACTTTGCATATACAACTATATCAACATATCAGTGAACTTTTGTTTTGTGAGGATTCTTTAGTTTTGCAACAGCTTTGCAACCTACTCATATTGCAAAGCATTTAGTTCCACTAATCTGCTAAACTCTTGAAAGTCCATGGCAGGTGCTGTTTTCTGCAGTGGAAATAGTCATGGTCAGCAGCAGTGTCCAGGATTTTCTGTACTGGGTACTGTCCACTTCTGGCAAAAGTTCAGTGAAACTGAAGTGGTTTTTGGATTATCTTCCAGTTGTATCATGTGAATCACAATCACATTTCTCATTTGAATCTTTAGGAGATGAACAAGTCTGTCAAGACACTAAAATTGTTAGGAAATTACATTCTGATGCTTTCTTTAGGAAGGAGAATGTTGGTAATGGAACCTGCAATGAGTAAAGATACTTAAAAAGTAAAAAGAAAACAAAAAGAAACAAACTTTGGTTCATTTTAAGTTTTGCGGTGTGAAGGTTTTCTTTAGTGAATCTGGAGGGGGGTTGTCTATTGATTAGTTGTCCTATAGCAAGCCTGATGGAGCACCTGGTTGTGAGTGTTGACCATAAAAACTTAATTTTTATTTTTATTTTGTCTATGTTCAGTTTCCCCATTCAGTTTCATCAAAGTTGAGTCATCCTATAGATTTAATGAATTTCATAATTTCCCTTGTATGGAAGCCATGTCAGCTTTTTGTTACTTGCCATTACTTGTCAAACATCTTTGGCTTACTCTTAGCATATATCTTTTGCAGTGTACTGTTTTTCAGATGTTCATACTAGAACAGAAAATTTAAGGCATTGTTTCCTGTTCTCTTGTCAGAACTGTCAGTTTCAACAAAGTATATATGCTGGATTTACTGCAGTTGTCTTGTATTTACCCTTGCTTTGTTCAGCTAAATTGGTTTACTTCTGTCTCTCCCTTTTTTTATTTTATTTTATTTTTTCTTATCAATGACAAGTGTGTAATTCTGAAGTCTCAGGTTATTCTGCACCCATCTCCCACTTGCAGCTGGAATATTGGTTATAAATCACTAGGGATTATACTGTGAAGGTTTGGCTTATGGGATCCCCAGGAATCCTACTGGCTTTTGTGGGAGGAGGAAACTGCAATCCAAAACCAATGCTTTTTGTTTTATGGTGGCCAAGATCTGCCAGTTAACCCTATTTGTTTTAGAATTTCCAAAGGAATACGGAAGTTGGTACAAAGCAAATGGCTCAGACATCTTTATTACACCAATTACATATTTTTTAAAAACTGATAAAATAGAAACATTTCAGTAATGCAGATGGGTGTCAAACAACACTATGTATTAAATTAATATAGTTCATTAAGTTTAGCACTGGCTAATCTGTGAGACTGACAATTTAAAACTTATCAGGAATAATGTAGTGCTGTTGTTGCAGAAGATTATTAACGAAATGGTCATCAGACTTTCTCTGACCACCCTTACACTTCTGGCAGGTTCATCTGGATCTCCCTTTTCCTTTTGTGAGAAAAGAGAAAGACTACAGAGGTACAGAAGGCTGACACAGCTCATTTTTTGTACAGCGTGTGCTCCTTTCTGGCCCTACTCGAGAAAGAATGCCTCTTTCTCCCAAACCTTCCTTTTAAAGGCTAAGGCTATAAGGCGCCCTGTCACAAGGCACAGAGGGATCACAGGAAATATGAGAGATTACACTATTATCTTAATTCTTCCTCTATGAGGGTTGATTTGTTTAGTTTTGCTTTGTTTTCCTTTGAATCCTCAGGTGGCTTTTATTCAATAATGTATTTGTATTAATGGATTTACACTGGAAATGGCTTTGAAAATTTTTAAGATTATCATATGCATAATCACATGTATCTAGCAACATGACTGAAATGTTTCCCCTTCTAATCAACCTGTACACTTTAAAAATGATACTTACACACAAATGAATATTGAAATTGAGAAGGTAGACACCTCATACTCATGTTGGATTTTGGGTAAAATCCTAAGAACAAAAGCTGCCTTCCTTCTATATCCATCAGAAAATAACTCAGAAGACTTCTAGGAGTCAGAATTGAGTGTGTGTTGTACTAAAATTTGAAATTTTATATTAAAGGTGGCTGGATCATTCCTTTCTTTAAAACATGCAAAAAACCTCACCCCCCCCCTCCCCTCCCGCAAAAAAAAAAAAACAACCAACCAACCAAACAAACAAACAAAACTTAAAAAAAAAAAAAAAAAGCAGACATTCATTAGCAGAAATACGTGAATTTCAGGTATTATTTAAATCATGGAACGACTTAAAAAACAAATCAAACAAATAACAACAACAAAAAAACAGTCCACCATCAGCAAATTGTTTTAGAAACTAAAGTATATGTGTTTCTTGGTTTTAATAGAGAGCAACCTGTAAATTTTCTTATTTCAAGCATGGAATAATTTTAATACTTCTTATTTTGTTTTACTGGAAAGTGCCATTTTCAAAGAACAAGAAGTTCATGTTTGGTTATGATGTCACCTATTTATTCTCGCACTGATTTTTTTAAGAAACAACATCCATCCACTCAGATTTGTAAATAAGCAATACTCAAAAAAGTATGTAAAAGCCTCTGGCCCTGACTGATCCATTTTCTAGTGCAGACTTGCCAGTAGATGAAGGACTTTAGTGCAAGGGCAAAGGCTGTGTTGAAAGTGGATGAGAAACATGAGCTTAGTTTTCAGTTCTTCTTCTGTGACCTAGACATTGAATGGCTTACAACATTTCTTGGACTGGACTCGAAGGCAAAAACGTGTACTTCAAAAGGACTAAATAAAGGGTTCCAATTGTCTGAAAGACGGGAAGATACAAAATGTTCCTTCTTAACAGTCTGTTCTTTCATTTGGTTATGTTTGTGCCCTTGGTATAAAGAAAACAGCATTTAGGTTTATGACAATACCGTTGTGTATGCCAAGTCAGCTTTAGGTTTGCAAATATTATTCTTCATTCTTGCTGAAAACAGCTATTGCTGTACTTGATAAATTATGTCTATGTTAGAATGATAATAAATTGAGAGTTTATAGGTTTTGTATTTAAGAATAATTGATATCTTTGCTTCATATGTCCTTTCACATTGCATTATAGCAAATTCAGTTCTTCTTGGAGGATGATTAAACATTAGCAACAATCAAAGATGGCTGACATAGAGCAGTACAAAAATTCTTTGTAGTCTAGATTTTGTTCTTACTTTGAACATATTCCAGTTAAGCAAACAGTTAAATGTAAACCAAATTAAATATAGAAAATATTTCTCATGAAAACAAATTGTAATTTGATTTTGACATGACCATTTTTTTTTGTTTTATCTTTTCAGTGAGAATGTTTTTAGACCAGCAACATACATTATCACTTTAAAAAATATATATGCAGCTGTACATGTAATAAATACACTGCAAGCAAGCCTCTGATCATATGCTGCCTTCACTGGTTTAGATCATTAGGAGTATTATAATTTGGACACCTTTAATAGTTTATTTTCATTTTCTTTTTAATTACATTTAATCCCACACTTCATCAGTTTTGTTTGTTTGTTTGTTTTGTTTTTGTTTTTAATAGTTATTTTTCCTCTTTGTATCAACAAAAAGCCTCAGCTTCTCCTTGCATTGTGTGCAAAGTTTTACTACAGTTTGTTCAAGGTATATGGTATTTCAGCCTCACAGTGGATAGCCTTAAAATGAGCATCGGAGAAAATAAGGTGCATAATGAGTAAGGAAATATTTTAATAAATGAGGAAAATCTAAAGTAAAAATTGTAAAGAGTTATTCTTACTGTTATAGAAATATAATAAATTTAAAGCTGTAGCTTTAGTTGTAGCTGTAGTTTCATTTAATATTTGTTTTACCCTGAAAAAAAAAAAAAAAAAAAAAAAAGAAAGAATTTTACCATGAAGAAAATTTCATACTGAAGAATCACTGGGAAAAGGAGCATGAACCAAGGATAAGTTCAATAAATTGTAATGTATCCATAATGTATAATGGAGGTGTCCTGATATACAGGATAGTCCTGATTACAGATAGAAACTCTACCAGGGTGTCTGTGTTCTGTCCAAACCTTTGATATTATCTCATAGAATCATATCCTGATTTGGAAGGGACCTACAAAGATTGTGCAGTCCAACTCCTGGTTGGACAAGACCACCCAAAACTCAGACCATAAGTCTGAGAACTTTATCCTTCTTGAACTCCGTCAGGCTTGGTGCCATGAACAATTCTCTGCGGAGCCTGTTCCAATGCCTGACCACCCTCTCATGTCATCCATTCTGCTCCCCAGCTGCAAAAATTTAGTTTAGTTTACTTTAGTTTGCTTTATTTTATTTTATTTTATTTTATTTTATTTTATTTTATTTTATTTTATTTTATTTGTGGTCACTGCACCGAGCCTGTCTGAATTTAAGAAGAGATTGGACTGTGCACTTAGTCACATGGTCTGAACTTTTGGGTAGACCTGAGCGGTGTCAAGAGTTGGACTTGATGATCCTTAAGGGTCCCTTCCAACTCAGGATATTCTATGATTCTATGATTCTATGATTTTATTTATAGTTATCTAGATATTACCTACTTTCTACACTTCTCATCTGCATATTATCTAGATATTGAGATATCTAATACGTCTCTGTGAAAACAGAAGCCCAAAACAAGAAACTGAAGAAAGGGCAGATTATTATGACTTTGGACAAGTAATATTTGACTTCTTACTGCTTAACACTTAACATCCAAAAAAAAAAAAAAAAAAAAAGATCACATCAAAACAAAGCACTCCTTTGTAACTTTGAACTTTTAAGTTACTTCGAATCCATTGCAAATTCAATGTTTTCAATGTTCAGAATGTGTATGGCTACAACTGAGTCTTTAGATGTGATTTTTTTTAAGCGTTGGCAGGTGTAGACCAACTCTGAAGTTCAGCCTGCCTCATTTACCCAGATTCTGGAATCTATTCCTAAGGTTGACCCTATTTAATCTACCAAGCTCTCTCATACATTCGTCCTACTCTCTAAGGTCTCCCCTTCATATACCTTTACCATTTTCTTACCCCAATAAACCAAGATGTAAAGGTAATATTAAAGACCTCTTTTTTTTGAATCTAATTTCCCTTCTCTGTGGTCAGAAGTACACAACCTTTTATTCAGAGGTCATCCCAGCTCCAAAGCCACCAAAAGCCCCTGACCAAAAGTGATGATGATGTATTGTATGCTTGCCCGTACACCTGGTTTTATTTAAACTGGTATGGATGAACCAGAAAAACAACATTTTACCATTAGAATACATATACACTAGGTTAAAATACTGCAGGAAAAAACAAACAAACAAACAAACAAACAAACAAAAAACCAACACTGTGTGATATTTTTATTTTCAGAATAAGTTAAAAAAAAAATAATTTGTACCAACCTACTCTGCTGGGGACTAAAGCATAATAAAAGGCAAGGATTAAACAGAAAAACAAATACTTTTTATCTTGTAATCTTATAATATATTACACACAAGTGAATGTTCTTTTTTTTTTTTTTTTTTTGTTGTTGTAAGCATTGAAAAGTTTTATAACCTTCATTTCTGTTTTCTAAATCTGATTTATATGTTAAAAGACTTGTTGATATTTGCTAGCTGTCATCAGAAGTAGTTCAGAGTGTTGAACAGAAAAGTCCTACACTTTGTTTTGGTCAGCTTTTTTTTTCAGTCGCAGTTACTGAGAGACCTTTTTGTTTAACTGGGGGAGATTTTCATGAACTGACTGTATTATTTATTTTCTTATCTATTTTACTTTATCTGATTCTGTTTTGTTCCCGGAATCTTCTGTGTATAAGTTTACAACATTGGCTTTAATTTCAAGCCAGAAATTTCCCTACAAAGATTCATGTATGATATTCTCTCAATTTAAACTCTCATAATTACCTTTACTAAGTTTCAGCAAAAACTTGTGCTCATCTTCATGTTTTAGAAATCAGAATTTTTACTTGCAGTGGAGCTGAAATGAACTATCATATGTTCTTCATTAGTGTCTAGACATATACTGATCATAGTAAGTCAAACAAACAAACAAAAAAGCAAAAAGAATAAGAAAGTTATGGGGGACCAGTGACCCCATGGAAACAAGATAAAGATATTTTAGTCTTTGTGAAGATACTAGGGAGGGTGCAAGATGTCTTCTGAGTTGCTGTTGGCAATGAGGCTGGCAGCCTACTGGATGGATTACAGACTGAGCCTGTCTCTACTTCAGCTTCCCTAGCAAGCCTGATCCTTCCTGAATGGCATATCATTTTTATATATATATATATATATATATATATATATATATATATATATAATTTTTGTTGTTGTTGTTGTTATTGTATATAATTAAACACTCCCCCAGAGTGGCTGTGGCAGTGTCCACCATCAGCTCTCAGACTCCTGGAGATATATTTGAATATAGTTGCTTTGCAAGGTAGTGCTTTATCTCCCCAAATTTATACTCTGCATCACAACTTTGGTACTTAAAGTAACATTTTCCACTTTCTTTTGACCTTGGGAAACATCTTTGTGTTCTTTCTTAATATATCATGATTATTAAGAAGATATGATTTTGCAGTTATCCTCAAAAATATCTCGTTTCCTCCTAGTTTTAGAGAGGGAGAAATCTATAACAGCAACAGGTAGAGAATCTGATTCATTTCTATGTAACTCTGCCTAAAGCCACTCTAACTCTGTCCACCAGAACTCGGTTGGACTGATTCGTGGGAAAACTGCTGAAATTAGAGTCATATGAAACTTGGGTAGTGATAAATCAGATCTATTCCGTTTTTAGCTGTTCATATTTGTACTGCTTCTAGAGGTGTGCTTAGTAACTATGCCCATTATGAATGCTATCTTTGTGGGCTTTCTGGATGCCTACACGAGTCTTTGAACAGCCATCTGGTGAAATGTGCTATGGATTGTTATTTACATGGCATTTAGCTATGCCTGCGTAAGCTTCAGCAATATAATGGAGACCAACAATTTCTACTGAGCAGCTCATTGAAACCAAGTTGTAAAGCAAGCTGTATCCAACTGTTAAATAAAAGGAATCAATATTAAACTGTAGGGGAATTCCACTAGAATATAGGGAAGTTAATTTTTGCTTTCTGTGATTCTTGTTTTATTTATTTATTTTTTCTTTTAGGAAGCACAGCCAATCTCAGCAGTTGCCATGAGCAGTATCTTCAACCTTGGACTTTTTATCTTAATCATCACACCCTTTCTATTTCAGATGATTTGTCTTTGAGGACATTTTATTTTGTTTTCTTTATATCAAGCTACAGGAATAGAAATGCTTGGAACAGTCATATTGACAAGTTCCCCAGCATAACATACAAAGGATTAAGGCAAAGCTGTTAATTTTCTCTGCTTTCATTGATGTAATTTGGAATCATTATGACGCTGGCAAATGAGACTATTTAGCCACATTATTCTGTTGCTATTTATAAATGGGATCTCATTTAAATTTAGAACACAAAACCTTCCTGGGTGGAAAACTGCCATCTTGTGTATCTGCATGCAGTGCAGTGCAAGAGATCCAACGTGATCACTGTTAATATTGCTGCTGCAATATGGCCAGCCATAATGAGAAGAAAACTGAGCAGCCCACAGGTCTCAATTCTGTAACCTTGTTGTATGCCAACCTACGCCCTCATTGGTATGTGACGTTTTACAGGGACTGCATGTTTAAATGCATGTATTTATCAGGGATCATGGGGCTGGTGATATTCTGAGTGGGTGTCCATCTGAGCTATGGGAGCTCTGAGCTTCCAGGGGTGCCTCCCAACTACACTCCAGCAGCACAATGGGGTGCAAAAAAAAACCACCTAGCCTCATCTTTTCTCTTCCCATCTCCTGTCCTCCATTTCTTTCCTTCCCTAGAAAAGCAGGCTGGGCTTTTGGACAAGGAAAGGGCAATGGAGTTACAGTGAGCACTGGGTGCTCCCTGAGCCTGCCCTGCAGCTTGAGTGTAGCTAAGGACAACTTGTTCTTGACATCTTGTGTTTACACTGTTACCAGCTCTAGAAGAGTAGGACACAAAGAGTAAGAACTGCTGTTTTGCTGCAAATGTACAGAGAGGAAACAATATCACAAAATAAGACAGTTTCTGGTTCAAATTAGGTATTTGGGATATTGATCTAATTGATACCTTTCAATCTGTCTAAAGTCTTGTTAGGATATGTAAAGCCTAGAATCTCAGATCCAGCTCTGCTTTTGCAACTTCAGATTCTCAGAATTTGTTACAGGTAGTGATCTTCATCCATGTAGAGCAAATAAACTTGTTGCATTGGCAGTGATTTATAAGGATGCAGCACAAAGCAAATATCTTTATTATTATTTTATTCACACAGACATATATGTATACATATACAAAATGTAGCTGGGACTTTTTATGCCTCTGAGTAGATGTCACTTTTCTCTAAACTGAGATAAGGAGGAGTGCATTTATGAAGATTTACGGAAGTTTTTTCTTACCTGTAAATTCAGTGTCCTGTCAGCATTTGGCACTGTCAGTTTCAGCTCGCATTTGCAAACATTTCTTAATATAAATTGCATGAAATGTGATTACTCCCAATCAGAAAAACAATGAAGTGATCCAGGCATTTTGAGCCACAATTATTTCATATAGGAGAGGCTGTTTCTCCCATCTTAAGTTAAATATCATGTATGAAGTAATTGTTACTCAACAGTGGTTTCATGAAAAGCCACATGATTCATAATAGTTTGACCACTTCGGATTAACAAATTACTGCCTGTCAACTCACCAGCACTAGCTTACCAGGTAACAGTTACAAAGATGATTGTTATTACAATTAATGTAAGTTTTATTAAAATTCTTCTTGGGACTTTCTATAAAATAACTGCATTCCTATGCAACTTTGCTTTATGTTGCATATCCTTGAGTTATTACATCCCCACAGGTCACCTGTGTGTGTGCCTGCAATATTTTATGTGTGAGATTTCAAACTGGCAGTCTCCTGTTTTTGTTATTGAAATACAACTTTTCTACTTTTTTATTGTGACAGTTGTAAATAGCATTTTTCAAAAAATAACAAGAACAAAAAAAAACATCATTTATGGTCTTGGAAGGAGATTTCATGAAACAATTCTGTGTTCTAATCCTATCAGAAGTATCCATTTTATTATTTGTTCAAGTTTGATATAAATCCCAATATTGCTAGAAATTACAGACTTTCACTGCTATAATTTGCACTGTTGTGGATGCCTACAATGTCAAAAAGAACATATATTTTGTATGTTCTTGCTGCTTGATTTTTTTCTTTTTTTGTGCATTTGGAGCACACTTGAGCCAGTATAGAAGCATAAGTTCAAAGTCGGGAATTCAATACCTGTATGAACAAACAGAATAGCTGGTGAAATCTATCACTGCAGGGATCAGTTATAAAATTCCTATGAGTTCAGTGGAGCCAAGACTCTGCCTTTATCTTAAAGTGTCAGAAATGATGTACAAAGGGCAGGGTAGATGTATCTTCATCTTTACTAAATATACTCCAAATTACCTACTTCACTGGCTGATCATTTATAGAACTGCTAGTTTATTAATCAGTGAGTGATAATAAACTGTGAAAACTTTGAAAGACTTGAAAAATTCTTTTTAACTTTGGAACATCAAAAACATTTCATTTGTTTCAGTTCTCCCTTATATCATCACACCATGAATTCATAGCTTTGCCAGCAGTGCAGGGTTTCAGGTGGTAGGAATATGCTTCTGGCACCAATGGCTGCAGAAGCTCTGCAGATGCTGCTTCCTTTGAAATACTTTCAAAAAATCTTTCCAAAAGGGTTTCAGCGTGGTTTAAGTGGCATACCATAGTGGTCTAAGATGGCTCAACTGAAGGACCTGTCCAGGCCCATCCCATTCAGTTTTATGCGTAGACTTTTTTTTTTTTTTTTGTGTGTGTGTATAGTTCATTAGGAAGGCTCACTTTTCAAGCACAGATGCAGTGATGAGAATATATGATGCGACGTTCAGCCCAGCCTGATTCCCTGTGCAACTGTGTCTCCTTGAACTGCAATCTGCTCAGATTTCAAAAATGAAAACAGGACTTTGTCATACCAAAATGTGATGAACCTCCTTCACAAAAAAATGCATTGTCAGGGTCCTCAGGGCACCAGTACATCTTCTGGCCATGCCAAGCCACTAAGCTCTATACTAAGCCATACTAAGGTCCCCCCTACACTGCCGATCACCCAGAAACCCATTTAAGTCCTACCAGGACCATCAGTCTCTTTCAAGTGATGCCATAGCAGTCTTAACAGGCTCCTCGTAAGAGTAAGAGCTCTAACTTCAGGGTGAAATTCTTGTCAAGTTCTTTAGCTTGAGCAACAGTACACTGCACAGCTGCTTTAACCCACTACAGAAATACCTATCAAAATGTCACCTTTCCCTATGTTGATAGGAATTTGGTATTAAGCTGCTTGTAGCTTCACTGCTCTGTTTTGGAGGTGGCCGCATTTCCATAGCAGGCAAGCAATCGATGCATGCGAGTGTAAATTTGAAAAGGCACTTTTCCACTTTGTAGGGCCCCAGACAATCTAACAGTGTGACCCTCTGAGAGAGGCCACATCCGTGCCATTGGAGGGAAACAGCAGGTCCAGGAAAGAGGCCAGAGACTAAAAATATAACACACGCGTGCTGAGACAGAGTTGTGACATTTGAAAAACAGCACTCTTAGCCTGGTCATATTGGATAAAACCTATATTTCCTGATAGCTAGAATATACAGTTGCCATTGCTTTAGCACCTCCAAGTGGTCATTTATATTATAAAATTACTAAAGGGCTTCATATCCACAGGGATTTATTCTGACCTTCCGAGTAAATACATTTGATGACAAAGTTAACTTGTAGGCAGGGAAGACAGATCTCTTCCCTATGTCTTCAGCATGCCTCCTCATCTAAGCAGCAAAACGAGTTTTAGTGGTTGTCTTCTACCAGTTTTCTATTTTTACATTTGAGGCATTCGTTTTATCCTCAGAGTGCTTTAATTTTATGACTTGGATAATGCAGCCTGTATTCAGCTCTAGTTCCTAAGAACATAACACGAATAGCGTTGTGGTATTTGAAACTGAAAATTGCATTCCTGTGAAAATCCAATGAACAGATTGAATTTGTGGTCAACAGTAACGACTTCTGTTTCTGAAGTGAAACCGTGGTAAATATTGACAATAACAAGGGTGAAAGAAAAAGTTTCAGATAACAGAAAGGAAACTCATCCCCTTAACAGCAAACATACCAAAACTTTGTGTTTGGTGATGGGGCATGAACTTTTAATGCTGTGTTTTCCTAAGAACAAATTAGCTTCGTGTGGGCACCAAAGTGAGATAAGCTTGCACATACACTGCATTTTGCTGTTCAGTCAGGCAGCATTGGACCTCAGAAGAAAAAGTGGTGTGGAATAGCATCTCAAAAGGACCATCCATTCCAGACAATCCTTGTAGTGGGATTTATCTAGCTGTTCTGGAGCTTCAGTGATAGCACTGTAGGTTTCTGCTTTGTGATAAGTCTCATTTGGTATATCTGTTCCAAAGTAAGTCAGAAAACCTTGCCTTGCTATGCTTGAAGCAGGACAGGCACCTCCATGGGACAGTTCACCCTATTTATTCTATATATGATTTGGAAGGGATGAACCTTCCTTGAGAAGTGTTTATTTTTCTCCTTGGGTTTAGAATAAAACCCTGAAATTCCAACACAGATGAGGGATGTGACTCAGATCCAAACTGAGACATCCAAGAAAATACCCGTGTGTCTAGAGCTGTTTCTGGGGACATCTTATAGTCAATGGAGGTACATGGTGGACCACTCAAAACGTGGTGGACGAGAGACAGCTTCTGAGCTGACCAACACGGGTGGTTGCTTATGGTGAAATGATAATTCATGTCTCTTTTGAAGATACTGACTAGATCTCCAGTGATCGTAAAGGGACTATGGGCAGTTGAAGTTAGGTCTTTGAATCAAGAACTGCACCCCAGCACTTGATGCCTAAGTTCTAAATTACCAAAGTCAAGAGAAATAATTTTAGGCCTAAAAGAACATTTTTTTTCTCCCTCCTTAATCCTAGCTCAAGATTTTGTTACTCAGAGGATTATATCCCCTCATTTTTCTGCTTTCACTACAACATTTGCCTTTAATGGTTCCTCTGCACTTCCATTCAATTAAAAATGTGTCTATACCTACAAAAGGAAAAAAAATAGTAACAGAATGAGATCTGTGTTTTCAGATGTTGGGGTAACAATATGAATTGCCTTAAACAGCCAGACTTTCTCTTACGTATTCATTTCTATTTTTTTCAAAGAGTCACAGCTTCTCAATCTTTACCTAGAATATATCATCTCTTGAATGGTTTGCCTAGATACTTTGTTAAAGGTATGTTTGTTAAAGGGTGTGCAACCCCCTTTTGTTCATATATTATAAAATCTGAATGAACGATATAGGCAATTGGTAGCCTTTTTCCCTCTGCTGAAATATTGACTTATTACTTGAATTTTGAGCTTAGTCTGAGAATTGGGCCCTAGTCCTGCAAAAGATGTATGTGTATGCTCTACATTTAATGACATGAATAGTTCTGCTGAGATCTGGGAGTGTTTTACAGTGTAAAAATTAAAGAGCAATAAATCTTTCCAAGATGAGTCTGTTTGAAAGCAAAAATTTAACTAAATGCTCGTAGTAGATCAAAAGTAGATGGAAGTTGGCATGCTACATTTGTAAGATCTGTCTGATATATCGATGCTTTTGCATTAAAGAATTTAATTTATTTGAATTAATGAAGCAATGCATTCTGTAATTTGACTAATATAGATAAGTTGGATTTTTTCCTTCTTTCCTTTATGAAATCTATTTGTCAGTAATTGAGTCTTTAAGAAATGAAAATGAGTCAATATACCGTTTTTTAAAAACGTTATAATTTGTTATGCATTCTTTGCTGAAAATTCTGATACTTACAGATGAAATGCATTTGTATATACACAAAATTATTTTTTAAAAAGCTTGAGAAATCCCCTTGCTTACCCATGCATCAGTGCTTCTATTCCCAGTTCGATGTTATTTCTGTTTGGGTCTAGGTAGAAAAACGAAACTACAAAACTTTTTACAAGATTGCTGTCAGATTAAATTTACATTTGAAAAGTTTGTTGGAAGTTTTGTTGGATTTTCTTTCTTTTTATGCTCATTAGGAGAAGTAGCTCTAATGGATGTCAAGAGTGTTATCTGTAAAAGCTGTACATGCCCAGCCATGTGCAATATTTGAAGCACTTGAACCTATAGTTTCGCTTCTGAAAATGTACTACAACAAAAACTGAAAAGCTTACTTATTTCATGGTGGTATATCACCTTTGGAGTTTTTCCTTATATTGTATACAATTAATTACAAGTATTTTAATCCATCGTTTTCTAACTTAATAGTTTGGGGCTTTTAATATATATTTCTTTTTTCCCATTGAAAATATTAATGGACAAGTAACAACCAAGAAGGTTGTTTTTTTTTTGTTTGTTTTGTTTTGTTTTGTTTTGTTTTGCTTTTTCCTTTTAACTGTTTTGTCTATAAAAATCCATCAAAATCTAATGCTAGAGAGAGAGTTGATAGATTTGGGGTACCTGAATGAAGGAAAGAAAACTCTTTTTGAAGGGCTTTACTATCTGTGTATTCCTCTCCAGGATGTACCATAGGGATGAACCACTGGCTGCTTCTGCTTGCACTGCTGCTCCCATCATTCAGTGACATCACAACTGCTTGTGCATACATTTGCCATATTTTCATATTGCCTCTAAATAAGCAGAACGGCTTCTGGTTTCAGTGTGCATTTAAACATAATTTTACCGACTGATGTGTACTACATCAGTTTTCTACAGAATTTTTTGGTCTTCAATTCTTATTCCATTTTCTACCACTTTGCTTACACAAGGTTTTTATATTCTTGATTTGGTATGGAGAAAAATCAACTATCAAGCTCTTCAGAGGTGGGGCACTCACAAAAATCTGGTTCTTCATTTGTACTGCTATCATTCACCACAAAAAAAAAAAAAAAAAAAAAAAAAAAAAAAAGGTAGATGGTTGTTGAATCTTTACTGTGGAATATTTTTGATTTCTAAGTTCTTGTCAACAGAAATTAGATAGGAAATATGTAGCTGCATAAACAATAAAATACTTGTTTTTTATTTGCACTTCTAGTTCAATGTTTTGCTGTAACGAAAGGTTTAATAGGAGAACCTAAATTCTACCTCTCTTTTGATTATAGAAGCATACTCAAATGTCTCGTATTGAAAGCTCATCTCTAGACTGTATTTGTGGGAATATACTTAGAAGTATGTTTTAACAGGAGGGGGAATATGTGTTGATAGTAATAGGACAATGGGGAGTGGTTTTAAACTAAGACAGGGGAGATTAGGTTAGAAATTAGGAGAAAGTTTTTCACTCAGAGGGTGGTGAGGCACTGGAACAGGTTGCCCAGAGAAGTTGTGGATGCCCCATCCCTGGAGTCATTCAAAGCCAGGCTGCATGTGGCTCTGGGCAGCCTGCTCCAGTGGTTGGCAACCCTGCCCAGAGCAGGGGGATTGAAACTAGATGACCTTTAAGGTCCTTTTCAACCCAGGCCATTCTATGATTCTATGACTTTAAGACTCCAGGTTTTATGTGGCCTTTTAGTTAGCATTAGGACTTAAAGCCTTCCTTTATTTTTTTTTTTCATGAGGAGATCCCACTCCCAGGTCTAACCACCTTCCATTCCAACTTTCCAGTGTCTCTTTTGAGTTTTAGCTTCCACAATGAAATTAGTCATCAACTCCTTGGATAATACATTGAAAACTGAAGTAAAATGGTAAATGTCACTCAGCAGTTTTCTTCAGTTTCATCATCTCACTTGTGAAGCCATGAGCCCTAGAGGAAGATAAAAACCTGTTAAGACTGGCGGTCTACTGCATTTTTTAATTTGTAAACCAGTAAGGATGCCTGTGTTCCCCTTTCCAGTTAGTCATCCTTGGAGATGTGTATTTTTTAGTAAGAAGGAGGGGATGAGCAGGTACAGGGAGCCTATAAATATTCCTGGCTAGACACAGCACTGAAGAATTGGAGTTCTTCAGTAATTTGTCAAAACACACTGAATGAAGCAAGTGGTGAGATCATACTTTTCACCATAGCAGTGACTTATTAGCTCTGGGAATGAAGCTGAGTGGCTGGAGGCTGAACCGAGTCTCTCCTGCCTCCAATGTAATTATATATATATATTAAATAAAGAAAAACTGATTTTGACTAATTGTATCTTGGTTGTGGAGGGTAATTTAGTTTTATTGTATTCATGTTGAACGTAATAACTATCGTCACACAAAACCTGTGCAGTTAACTATGTTTATTTGTTTTCTTGTTATAAATTCTTCTACTGTTTTTGATAAATATTTGGTAATTAATTCTGAGAGAAAAAAAAAAAAACTTGAAAATTGTTTTTAAAGTATATCTTTATAGATTAACTGTTTTTAATGTTTGACCATCAGACAGTAATGAGATTATATATGCAGTGAAGGAAGTAATAGTTATACTAATTAATATTAATGAATTTGCAGAATTTGCAGAACACTGTTCTTCTTGATGGAAATTTCACCAGATTTGGTATTTAACTGTTTTCTCTGTTGCTGTTTTATAGACTTTGTTTTCAGGTTGTTTGGTTAGAGAAGAGAAGTAGGGTCTCATGTTAATTAATCTCATGATAAGTCTTGCTGCTGCTAATTTAGTAGTTATGCAGCATGTCATGATTCTAGACTGTTTATATCAACTGTTATTGGCTGTAATTCAGTCTTTGAAGAGAATCATTAGGACAGTGTTTGGATTTGGAATGAAAGGTATCCTGTCCCTGGAAATGAAGGGCATGCAGTTGTGAAGTTTTCAGCCTTTCTCAGTGTTTCACCAAAGCCTGCTGAATGGTCGTTGCTCCTTCATGAAGTCTTAAAAAATAGCTGATGTAGAACTTTTATAGATCTCTGTTTTCATATAAAGTCTGTACTCTAGTCTATGTTAAAATTATAAAAAAAAAGGGGGGGGGGAAGAAAAAAAAAAAAGAGAGAGAGAGAATTAAAGTCGTGCTTTATTTTATCTCCTTGTGAGAAATGAGCATATTTATATTTTAACAGATAACGTGCTATCACAATAATCTAATGCTCTAGCAGAATCATCAGGGGGAGTTTTGTAAGGGTGAGAGCTTGTGATTGCAAGTGTTATTGCTGACACGTACAGCTTTATACCAGAATTGCACTGTTCATTTCTTTGTGTGTGTATGTGTATATAATTTCAAATAACATGACACATAAAATCTGTAGTGTGTGTCTGCTGGCAGCTGCTGTAAAAAATCAGACCAGAGGCACTGCCCTCATCTCTCAGCCAGCCTGTCAGCAGAGTTCAGCAATATCACAGGACTAGCACCAGCAACCCGTTTCCAGGGACTCTCATCGTTTGTTACAGCTCAATAAATCTCTGTGTGAGAAGGAAAATCCATGCTCAAAATCCATCTGCGTGATCAGCTAAATCTTGCAGTCAGAGCAAAGAAAAGTACAGGTCTCTTTGTGTGGATGTGTACAGGGATGGTTGGGTCTTTTCACTCTATTTCTTGGTGGGTAGATTTTGGGTTCTGCCCCACAGCCTCCACATCATCCACCTGGGTGCACATAAGGACAGCAAACTGTAAGCAAACCTTTCTATTAAGGGAATTAGTTCTGTCTAAGATTTTCATATGTATTAATAATAAAGTTGCCAAGGAATCTGAGTAGGAAAAAAATTGCAATGTATAAAGTGAGACCGTGTTTAGGTGATGGCCAAGGTGAAAACGATACTAGCGCTTTCTACATCAATGTACTAGGAATACTTTAGTCCACTATCCCCTATAGTGTTATTGACAGTATTTCAAGAAAATTAACTATTGCAAAACATAATACTGCTTGTACTTAACTATTTTTAAAGAATTAATACTTCATGCTGCGTGAACTGTGCCTGCTCTGAACAATCCTTGAAATAGTATATGTAAAAGACTGAACTCTAAGCATTAACACTTACAGAATTTACTGTTCTGGTGGTAAATAATAAACATGCCTAAAGGTAGCCTAGAAAAATTGGTAATACCATGTTACCTTCAGACACAGAAAGCCATATACTAACAATACCCAGTGGAAGAGTAATCTTCTTCCTATTAAGATCTCACTGTCATTGTGCCTGGAATGTTCCTTTCTCTAGAGAGTGTTGTAGGCATAAAGTTTTCATACTGCCAGGGGATGTTATCTCCCCCTGAAAAACATAACTTTCCATTTCAAATGGATGTTGTTAATGTTTGAATACCTAACTTTGCATCTCAATAAAATAAAATAAAATAGAATAAAAAAAAAGGCAATGAGAGACTAGTCTAGGGTTAGAAAATGCATTTCCTTTTATTTTGTTCTGGGTACAGCAGCGTGAGAAAACTAGTTAACTTAAAGTGAAAAGCAAGTAAAGGAAACTGTACCAAAATCAACCAAACAACAAACCAAACTCCCCACATATTTTAGAACTAAACTTTTCTCTATAAGATAGGTGAATTATTATTAAAAATAAATAAATAAATAAAGTCATAGCAGAGTAATGCAAAATGCAAAGATGGAGGAAATTAATTGAATAAAGTGCTTTCCTAAGATCTCTAGTTAGAACAAAGACCTACTTTATTATCAAGGAGGAAAGGAGTAACCTACTTGTGTCATTTGTGCTCAGAAGTGCTCTATGGCAAGATCAGTGTGGATTCATTACCTAATATTGTGATAGAAAAATTAGAAAAATAGAAAAATTTTGCCACCAAAATACTTCTGAGTCCTGTGTGAAGGAAACTGGGCCTTGGAATTGGCCCACAACATAGTACCCTAGCAAGTACAGACACATGTATGATCAGCATTGTGGATCTTTTCCAAAATTAGTGAGGGCCCCTACTTAAAGCTAGTATTGAAGTGTAAGTGAGTGCCAACCTGGTTATTGTTTGTTTATTTATTTATTTATTTTTTGCTGCAAAACAGTATTGGAGATTTAAGTGAGTGAGTGTGTTTCATACATATTAGTTATAGATAGAGGTTTATTACAGTAGACTGTTGCAGTACAAAGAGAAAATAGCATATATACTTTGTCACATTTGTTCAAAAATGTTACAGCTTGACATTTAGTTACAGTATAGAATAACAGTTAAAAATATAAGGGTCCTCAGTGTTTCTCACTGCATTAAGCGTAGGCTCCTGTTCTAAGAATGCAAGCTCTTCTGTTTGGGGACACATAGGTGAAAATTAGTTTAATTCTGAATCGACATTTCTGGAATCTCTAGGTATTTGTGAAAAATAAATAAGTGATGATTGTAATATGACATTTCTGTGTTGGCATTAATTACTGAAACAGAGGACACTCAAGTAATTTTGCTTCTAGGACCATTCTTGTAACACAGATGGTTGGTGCAAAATTTGTGAAAAGCTTTAGATTGTACTGGATTTTGTCTATTTGTGTAGCATATCTCCAAACAATGTCAGAACATTTTTCATATGGATTTAATCTTTAGTAGTACTTATTGCCAAAACTCCTCCTCAGTTTTTTTATGTACTAAGCTTGGCGTTCTGATCTAGCTCCTTCACAAACCACCCTGGGTTTAGCAATTGGTGCAATTTTTTTTTTCTGAGTGTATACTTAGGAAGGCAATAATGTTGCTTAGTTTCATGGGAAAAAAATAAGTGCTAATGAGAGAGCTGAACTAAAATGTGAGAGGCAACTAATGCCAGAAATGTTTTTTCTTTATTGGTCTTTGAATTCATACTAAAGCTCAAAAGCAGATTGAATTATTTGAAATTATTCAGTATATGAAATTTCTGTGTGCATATAAACATATGTGTCTGAATTCTTTCTGAAGAGTGCGTATTGTCAACCAGTTTTGCAGTGGAGAAATTAAAAAGAAAAAAAAAAAGAAATGGGTGAGGTTGCGTTTTCCTGACTTTTTGAGTGAGTGAACCACATGCTTAGAGAAAAACATCTCAACAACTGTCACTGGGCAATGAGTCAATGGGAAAACCCAGTTTGATCTGGTAACTGATTATTTTTCTATGCTAAGATATACTTTGACAATAAATAAATAAATAAATAAATAAATAAATAAATATCCAAACGTTATCACAAAAAATGTTAAGATGGTGGGGAGGTTCCCTACCTCCATTCCCCTTTGAGGTATCTATCTATCTTATGGTTAGTAAAAAGTTTTAGAATGTCTGCTGTTTAAATCATGAGATATATGTGAATACACAACCTGCTGAAATAAGAGCAGTGAGGTGTGTTAAGGAGAATATGTGGGTCTCATACACAACATATACGACAACACTGTATTATGTGTTTGTTTTTTCTTTTCTTTTTGAAACAAATAAGGGGTTTTATCCACCACTTCCTCCTCCCCCCCCCCACACACACACACTTTTTAAAAATATTATTATTATTTTTCCTATTTAGCTGTTAATTGTTTAAAAAGGAGGGATGGGAAGAAATAACCATCCTTTGTAAAACCTGTGCCTGATACATGAGATGACCAAGTAGAGAACAGGAAAAAAAGAAGAAATAATTTTAACTTTTAATCTAATGGTGAAAGACTGCAACACGTAAAACTCCTTCAGAAACTGCTGAAGCTATCCTTACAGAGACTTCTCACAGGCTTCTGCTTGGATATCTGAACCCCTAGCTGGTGCTGGCTGTAAGACAGGCAGTTTGGCAGGAGGCTGGAAAGGTGGCTAAGTTTTTTGCTTTCATGGCCTGGAACACCCATTGGGCTCTGTGATATGAGAAAATCCACCCTTTAGGTTTTGATTTTTCATTTTCCTAAGTATTTTTCTTGCAGTTATGCTTGTTCTTTTTGTACTATAACTCTACAGTCCAGTGCCAATAAAGCAAAACAAAAAAATTGCTCACTTTATCTAATGACAGTTTCTTGTAAACTGTAGTGGTAGTCTTAGAGAACAGTACTCAGAATACAGTCTTTGGGGTATGACCAGCCATTAGGCCGTCAGACTGGAGGTCTTGCTCTGGCAGTGCAGCTGGGCTTCAGAAGAGACAGGCTGCAAAGTGCAGCCAAATGTCGGCCAATGACTCTCGTCCCATGGGCCATGGAGGAGAAGAGCTTGAAGTCTGGAGTTTACCTAGAGATCAGTCACTGGCACTGTTTAATAACGTGCCCTCCACCACTCTCTACTTATTCCTTGGAAAGACGGTTTGTGGTCACTGCTGGGTGCACTGAAATCAGGGCGATGGATACCAAACAGACTAGGAGTTGCTTCAAGGAAAATGAGCACACATCTCTTGTTTTTATATTCCCTGCTGCTAGACATTTGTTGAGCTCCCACTCAGAGCACAAGTCCCTTGCCTTATCTACAGTTCTTCTTGTGCATTGTACGCTTGTTCTGTGTCTAGCTCTGAATTTTCTTTTCTGCTCTTTGATTGAGTTTTAACAAATTAGACGTTATTTAGACATTGCCATTTAGACATGCCTAATTTAAGATGGCTAATTCTTTTACTGGATTATTTTTAAGTCTTTTATGAATTCAGGCCCAGACATTTTACGTTCTGGGCTTCTGATGTTTGTTGTTACACTAATCTCAGTCATCCTGTAGATTTAGTAACAGTAAATTATCCTGAGACTATAGGAAAGCAAGAAATGGAGACTGCATCCAAGACTAGGGATCTAATCAAGAACACTTTCCTGTGGCATATGTTTTTCTAAGTTGCTTTGTTTGTTTTATTGATGGATATAATGGAATTGAATATCTATACAACCAAATTGGTTCCATAAGCAGCAGCTCAGTGTAATTCTTGTCGAATTATCAATAAAGGCTTGAAATTTCTCTGAGGAATGAAAGACATCTCTTACAAAAGTCCTTGATCTCTTGACTGGTGGGAAAAACCTTTCCTCTGGGAGAAAGTCTGGTGGAGATTAGTTTCTATTTATCAGGTTGGCCCACGAGGTCAGCCCAAAATTCCTCCTGGGTTCTGAGGAGGTGAAGAAATACATGTAAATGAAAAAGTAGTTCCCACATCATTAATTTATAAATACTATTTTTATTTTATTTTGTATAGTTGTACTGTTTTCTGTCACTCTTGATATACGCTCTCCTTGGATTTCCATCAGTAGTCTGATTAGAAGGATAAACTAAAAATCAATAAAGTTTGGTGACTGCATTTGTGAACAAGACCATCTAGTTCATTTTCATGCTTATTATGATCAGCCAGAGCTCTACCAAAGCTGTTTTCAGCTCTGTTTGAATGCAGTTTCATTTTGCAGCTGGTGAAATTTAACTGAGGGTCTAACCCCCACACGAAACCCCAAGGATATGCAGTTTCAGTCTCCTTTGCACTTTTGCAACATGAAGATGACTCACAGTGATTTGTCTTGTGGAGAATTAACTAACGAAAACACAGGGTGCAGGGCTTCACTAGATCATCAAGCTCATCCCACTTGCCCTGCAGCCCCATTTTTGTAGGCCTGATGCACAATAAACATTGCAGGAGATAAAATGTAAATGTGCATTTGGCAGCAATGTAAAATTAGAATGTGGTAGGTATAAGATGTTATACCTACTGCTGGAGCATGTAGTGATTTTACATTAGATATTAAGTCTCCTATGAAGACTGGCTGAGAAAGCTGGGTTGTTCAGCCTGGAGAAGAGAAGGCTCTGGGGACACCTTATAGTGGCCTTCCAGTATCTAAAGAGGGCCTACAGAAAAGCTGGGGAGGGACTCCTTGTCAGGGAGTGTAGTGATAGGGCAAGGGGGAATAGTTTTAAACTAAAATAAGGTAGATTTAGATTATACATTAGGAAGAAAGTCTTTACTATGAGGGTGGTGAGGCAGTGGAACAGGTTGCTCAGAGAAGCTGTGGATGCCCCATCCCTAGAAGTCTTCAAGGCTAGGTTGGATGGGGCTCTGAAACAACCTGGTGTAGTGGGAGGTGCCCATGGCAGAGGGGTTGGAATTTGATGGTCTTTAAGGTCCCTTCCAACCCAAACCGTTCTGTGATTCAATGATTTTATAATGTGATGTCTGTGTTAGGGTAATACTGAGTAATAGAGTTATTGTCTGGGTAATAATAGGTAAAGTTGGGTAGTAGTGTTAGTATAACATTTAGAGATCCACACAGACAGAGATACACAGAGACTGGTACCCCACCAGGCTAAGCATGGTACAAATAGGTGAGGAAAGGGCAATCCTTGTACCACACCAATGTTAGGATCCTAAGTATAGGACAACATGTACTTGAGAAGTTTGGTAGGAAATAAGCATGAAGATTCACCAGCAGTGAATATAAATGTCCTTCATTCCCTATCCATAACTGCATGAGCCCTTTTTAAGGTTAGACTACTGAAAGAAAATAGAATAACACCTGAGCAAGTAGCTTTTTTAATTAAATATATATATAAATAAATAAATAAATAAATTGATATATATATATAGCCTGATATATATAGCCTGATATATATAGCTTTCATAAACCTTAGATGATTTCTGAAATTATTTTGGACTGCCTTTGTTTTTTGTGGCATTATTTTTTCACATATTCCTGGCATTTTGTCATTTGAGTATTATTTGTGACCACTGGTGTCTGGTAGACTCCTGACTAACCCTGTTCCTTGAAGATTTGGCTATTTTAATATACTGCATTGTTTTAGGTAGAGTAACTATTAAGTCATTACAGAAAGATTCTAAATCATTTTGAACTCATACACATAATTTATTTTTATGGCACTTATGGAAGAATGGTCATTTATTTCTACCTAAATAAGAAAACAAAAAGTATTGGTTTAGAAACCAGGGCAACTTTTATAGACTACTGGCATTTAATTTGTAAATGATTGGCTTTGAGAGATACAGATAACAGTGAACATTATGAAGACTTTCTTATTGCTAAACTTAGCTTTAATTGTTGTAGCATGGTCAACTACTTTATGTATAGGGGAGCATATACAATGCTGAATTTTCTGAAACCTTGACAGTTATGACTGTGAAAACATGTTAAAGTGGATTTTAGAACATGATAATTTTCAAGAGATGCAAAATTTCTAATAGAAGAATTCAAATGTTGTGAAGTAAAATTATAAACAAATACAAGTCAGAACAACATAACAAATACTGAAAAAAAATTACAGACTCACAGAATGGAGAATGTTGGATGGGACATCAGAAGATCATAGAGCCCAATACCCCTGTCCAATGCAGGGTGACTTAAACCAGGTTGCCCATGACAGTATCCAGAAAGTTTTTGAATATTTCCAAGGATGTAGACTCTACACCCTTCCTGGATGACCTGTTCCAGTGCTTGTCCACCCTCACAGTAAAAAAAGTTTTATTGTGTTTAAACAGAATTCTCTGTGTTTCAGTGTGTGCCCATTGCCTCTTGTCCTATCACTGGACACCACTGAGAAGAATTCTGCTCCATCTTCTTTACTCCACCATCAGGTATTTATACATGTGGATAAAATGAACCTGTGAACCTTCTCTTCTCCATGCTAAACAGTCCCAGGTCCTCAGCCTCTCCCCATAGGAGAGATGCTCCAGTCCCTTTATCATCTTCATGAGCACTTGCTGGATTGGCTGTGCTACCGATGTCTCTCTTGTACTGTGGACCCCAGACCTAGGTCTAGCTGTCTAGGTATACCAGCAATGTGTAGTAGAGAAAGATCACCTCACTTGACCTGCTGGTAATGCTCCTCCTAATGCAAACCAGGAGCCTGTTGGCTTTCCTTGCTGTAAGAGCACATTGCTGGCTCATGTCCAACTTGGTATGCACTAGGACCCCCAGCTCTACCTCTGCCAAGTTTCTTTCCAGCCAGGCAGTACCGGAACATGGTCCAGGTAATACAGCCTGCAAAAATAAACATGTAGCCAAAGATTAAACATAGCTAAATATGCTATTCATATTTTCTTCTAATAATAGCTTATGTAATTAAAAAAAATAGTCAGCAAAATTTCTGTAGGAAAAAAGATAAATATGGAAAGAAGTCTTGAACTGAAATGTGTGGTTTCTGCAGATAAGAATATATAGGGCACAGGAGGTTTTTTTATTATTATTTATTTATTTATTTTTTGTATAGTAAGAAGTACATTTTTATTATTATTATTTATTTTTTTTTTCTGCCAACAGGAGCACAGTTCCTTATATACAGCTTCTAGCTACATGAATCTAAAATAAATCATCTTTTCCTTTCCTCTCAGTTTTGTCCTTCACAGAATAGGATTATTTTCTGTTCATATAAAAATATATATACACATGATTAAGGTTCTAATTTTATTCTTGAATTATTTTTTTTTTTGCTTCAGAACTTGTGCAAATATGCATGTTTTATAAACTAAAGTCATGTAACCTGCAGTATAGGGAATGAGTAAAAATATTTTTAATCCTTTTATTTTTCATGATGTGTATGTGTTAGTACCTTTCTCTCATTCCTCTGTGCCTCTTCCTGGCAGGAAAGGTCTGTAAGGTTGAAGAGACAGGTCAGGCTCAGTTATTTTTTTTTCCCTTCTTGCCAAGCATAGGATTCTATGCAGCTGGGCCTCCATCTTTTCAGAGCAAGCTTTTGCCAGTGTCTAAATTACAGGTTGGCCAACTCTTCCATTCAAATTTCTTTTCCTTCATGTTCAAAAGTCTCAAATCCAGCTCCTCAGCTATCTTTTCCTTGTAGTGTTGAGTGAATTTTAAGACCTGAAATTTGGCATTCTGCATATTGCCATGTAGAGAGAAGTATCAAAAACAATGGGAGCAATATTTTTTGTTCAGATAAAAATCATGGGTACAGTTGACTATTGCTATTCTTTCCCAAATTTACAATTTAGACTGCTTGTAAACAGTAATCCCTCTCCAAACATGGGATGGTATCTGCACATAAGACTATACTAAAAATAAAAGTACTGCAGTTTTTTTCTGTATTCTGCAATCTAGAAGTTGTAGGCTATAATTTTTATTGTGTACTGCTGTTTTTTCTTTTTTTTTGTTTTTGTTTTTGTTTTTTTCATATGTTTTTGGCTTGTTCAAGAAAATGAACAAATGAGTAGATGAGGGAAGAGATTGTTAGTATTAGAATATAGTCTGCTTTATGATGGGTTTACAGCTCATTTGTTAGGTTGGATGGAGATTTGTGATTCTTTATCAGAATTTAAACTCAGTTTCTTAAAAAATAAGGCAAAGTAAAATACTTGTGAAAATAAATAACCACTGGGGTCCATTTCTACTTCTTTATTTTGCATCCCGCTACATATAAATATACTCAGCTTAAATATTAATGGAAACGGGGACTTGAGTATTTTCTAGATACCATGTTCACTAGATACTTCTCACATGTCTCCTCCTCAAATGTTATAGAAGAGCTTCAACAAGAAAAAAGAACTGCAGAGCACAGGAATATCTTCCCTGTGTTCCAGTATGTGATCTTTTTGTCTGCTAGTTGAGATGACAGAAGGAGTAGTTGTTTTAATTTTCACCTACCACTTGTATTTCCATCTACTTCACTTAGACTTTCACTGTGACTAGACCTAGGTATTTCTTCTTGGTCAACTTGTAAGACCAAAGTAATAGGGCTATAATATATACTTATGTCTTCAAGTCATAAAATATAATATTTTATTTATTTACCTTTATTGTAAAATAGTATTGTGTTTTTCAAGTTTGCTTGTACATAGCTAAATTAGATTATTTCACTGAAAGACTATAGTATTTTTTAAGGCAATTTTCAATAATGGGAGAGGAAATTAATTACTAAAGTTTGCAATTGAATCAACATTAACCTAGTTCCTGGTTATGATTTCTTGCAGCTAGAAGCTGGTTACTTTTCTAACTTTACTTTGATGTAAAAGTGCTTGAAGTGTCATTGGAAAGGCCAACAAATACTTACCAGTATTAATCTAAGATGCTGTGAAATTCTGTAATAGAAATATGTGTAGGTATTATGTTCTTGTTCTAATTAATTTTCCTAGGTACCAGATTATGTGTTAAATAAATCTGTGATTTTACTTTTTTGAGATGTGCTTGAAGAGAAAAAAATGCATATGGAATATACAGATATACACTACAGAGATAAGTTCATATCATTAGAAAATTTGTGTCTAGGAAAGCTTGAAAGTAAAACATCCTGAATATGTGAAACATGGTGGTGAGCATTCTCCTGAAACCGGAGCAATTTTGTTCCTCATGGGTGGTGAATATCCCCCCTTCTAGTAACTGCAAATGTAGTTTCCTTTGTCTGAATTGTCAGATTAAGTAGAAAAACTATGGGCTACTGTGGGCTACTGGTAAGGCTTCTCAAATTTTATCCACTGTTTTGCCTATTTGATTTGGTGGGAAGACAAAGGTCTGAAACAAGCAAGCATTGAGTTTTATTTAATCTCAACACAGAGGTTGATGTCTTCTAGCTACCTTCTAGCTTACTTGGGAATGGTTAAAAAAATATATATATATCTTTTTCTATTAAAGTAAAGATTTACATTCAAACAGTTAGATGTATTATGGCTCTAAAAATACAATGTTTTAGTTAAAAAAAAAATCTAAAAAAAATATCTATTGAAATACATTATTAAGTTCGAGTGTGACAACTTCTACTTGGGTTATTCTGTTGCTGATTACAGCAGTCAAGAAAATCATCTGTATGGTCCATTTGCTGAAGGTTATAGAGTCATGCTTCCAGAAGCTACAATATGCTCTTTAGACTTTCTTTAATTTAATTCTTCTTTATGAATTTTTGACCACAGAGCATAATGTTACTAGATAGAACAGTGGAAACATTATGCAAATATATATGTATATGTACTTTTGCTTTGCTGGCTGATTGTTCAGGTGTCTGTCAGACTTCTCAGGCAGGGTTTCGCAGCTGGATCTGGACAGCTGCACATCTGAACAGCTTACAGAACTAGCAAAGGTTTGTTTTTTGAATTTCAGAACTACGTCTTAAGTCAGTTGCAAAGTGCACAATGTTTAGTGGCAATGTTCAGACCATAAGCCTAAGTTAAAGTGCATGTAGAACTCTCATACATAGTCATGCCTGAGCTTTCCCAAGAAGATTTGAAAAAACAGCATAATTATACATTACATGTAAGTTAAGCTAATTATTTGACCCAGCAGTTATCTCATGATTCTGTAGATATGAATGTGTCCTATCACAAATTAATCTTCAATACTAACACTTTGAAGCTGGTGAAAAACTGTTTGTGTAACAAATGTACCCTTGTAATCAATAGCTTTTTTTATTATTTTTTTATTATTTTTTATTTTTTTTTTCCACCCTCACTCTCACTGCCAGAATCTCTAAAATTTTGGGAAGCACATTTATTAAATGGGTTGCAGTTTCCTCCTTTGAAAATGTATTTGAATCTGATAAAGGTGAGCTAAGGCCAATTAAATGATCAAGGGAAAAACTCTAGATGAATAATTAGGCATATTTTTCTGTATCACTAATAATCAAGTTTCTACACTGCAGCAAGAAGAAAGTTGTTTCTTGTTAGAAGGATTGGAGATAAACTTAATTCAGGATGCAAACCAAAAACTTTTGCTGTCCAAATGCAGGCATCCAGACATCTTAACTGTTTGGGTACTGAAACAGTTCTCTCTGAGCTGTAAAAACCATGTGTTCTTCTGTTAGCATGCATTCTTTGTAAGAAAGTTAAAAAGAAACATGCCTATTCATGTCTTTTAGAAAATAGGTCTAGAACCTAGAAAATAGGTTCAGAACAGGTCTACAGAAAAATAATTCTGATAAATCTTAAAGTTATTAAAGCTTAAAGAACATGTTATGTGTTTGAGGCTATCAATATAGAGTCATGGTATCTTGCTTTTCTGCCCTTTTTTCTACCCTTTGACTTTGTTGAGGTTAGAGAGGCCTTGCAGAGAGCTCTTGACAAATTACAGGACTGGGAATTGCCAACTGCATGAAGTTTAACAAGAGCAAGTACCAGATTTGGTGCCCGGGAAGGGGCAATCCTGGCTATATGTGCAGAATGGGGGATGAGAAGCTAGAGAGCAGCCCTGCAGAAAGGGAACTGGGCATTTTGGTCAATGGAAAGTGTGCCCTGGCAGCCAGGAGAGTCACCTGTGCCCTGGGGTGCATTAAGCATGGCATTGCTAATTGGTCAAGGGAAGTGATTGTTCCACTCTACTCTGTGCTGGTGTGGCCTCACTTTGAGTACTGTGTGCAGTTTTGGGCACCACAGTATAAAAAGGACATAAAACTATTAAGGAGTATCCAAAGGAGGGCTACAAAGATGGTGAAGGGTCTAGAGGGGAAGAGGTATGAGGAGCAGCTGAAGTCCCTTGGTTTGTTCAGCCCCAAGCAGAACAGGCTGAAGGGAGGCCTCATGGCGGCCTGCAGCTCACAAGGGGAGTGGAGGGGCAGGCGCTGAGCTCTGCTCTCTGGGGACAGTGACAGGACCTGAGGGAATGGCATGGAGCTGGGACAGGGGAAGGGTCAGGCAGGGTGTTAGGAAAAAGTTCTGCACTGAGAGGGTGGTTGGGCACTGGAACAGGCTCCCCAAGGGAGTGCTCATGGCACTGAGCCTGCCAGAGTCCAAGAGAGATGTAGAGAGATGATTATGCAAGACAGTATTTAATCAATTATGGAATAAACATTAATAATGTCCTTAATCTCTACTTAAGCTACAGCGTTTCAGCGCTGCTCTTTACCCTAGTCACCATTTCAGAGCAATTTCAAAACCAGAATAGTAAGGGAAAACCATGGCTTGTCATTATTGTTCCTTCTACTCATATGTCTTATGGTTGCAGAAAGCTGAATTTTCTTCAAGTTTGTTGATCTTCCATAAGATCTCTCTGGGAGTACAGGTTTATTCTGACTGAGGCATCTTGTTCTGACTTCCCAGAGGGTGTGTGAAAATAGTCCGTGAGTTACACGGATGGATCACTTTAATGGATCAGGCTCAGTGGCTAAGTTCTTCATTATTCCAGGACACACTGAGCTAGTTTTATGAACTTTAATTGTTTCCATTACTGATGACATGGAAAGGTAAAATAAACAGAGCCCTTAACAGCAGTTGTTACTTAATGTGAATCTTAAAAATGCTTGCTTTTTAAACAGTGTTTGCTTTTTGCTCTCTTTTTACTTAATCCCAGAAAGGAACAGACCCTGACTTTGCTTCCACGTATGCTAAGCAAATGTTTTAATCAACCAAATCTGTCTCTAGCAATCAAAGAGTTATTTAGCACTTGTATGCATTTGACAAATTAAACATATGTAGTAAAATATGTATTGTATGTAGAATACAGAATCACAGAATCACAGAATTTCTAGGTTGGAAGAGACCTCTAGATCATCGAGTCCAACCTCTGACCAAACACTAACAAGTCCTCCACTAAACCATATCACTAAGCTCTACATCTAAACGTCTTTTAAAGACCTCCAGGGATGGTGACTCCACCACTTCCCTGGGCAGCCCATTCCAATGCCTAACAACCCTTTCGGTAAAGAAGTTCTTCCTAACATCTAACCTAAAACTCCCCTGGCTCAACTTAAGCCCATTCCCCCTCGTCCTGTCACCAGGCACATGGGAGAACAGGCCAACCCCCACCTTGCTACAGCCTCCTTTAAGGTACCTGTAGAGAGCAATAAGGTCGCCCCTGAGCCTCCTCTTCTCCAGGCTGAATACAAGTAAGCTGTAGTTATTTATATGGTAGGTGCACTACTGTTTTGAGGACAAAAATTGAATATGTTTTGTCACTGTGATTCTTTTTCCTTCTTTGCTGTAGAGAAGGGAATATTGGTTAGCATTATCATTCTCTCCTGCTTTATGATGGATTTGCTTTTAAAGTGTTCTGAATATGTAGAAACATTATAAAGGGACAATGGCTAGACTGTAGCACATTGTGAAATCAAAGAAATTAATAACATGGTTAAAAGTTCATTCTCTTCTACAACCTCTGGACAATTTTTTCCCTGACTCAGACTCAGCTGACAGTGAATAATGTTTTTCTAAATGATTTCTCACATTTCTGATAGAACAAATTATGCCTTGATTGCATGACTGTTGGGAAGTGGCATAATCATGGATAAGTAAGTGCATCCTTTAGTACCAAAATAAAGGAGAAAAAATGGGTGAGAGGGAAGAGCGGACAGTTGAAAGGGAAGGGCATGGCCATCTGTCAGACTCCAGTCCTGCATGATTCTTTGAAGAATAACTGAGCAGTGGTAACTATTTGTTAATAAGACTTCAAATAATACCCCCTGGTAACCTGCATATTTTTGTAACTTGAAATCTTGTGAGATATTGCAAACATATAAGAAATAACATTTTCATATGTTGAACCAGTATATATTTAAAATGATGGGCAAAAGTATTGAAAAACAGTTTTAAGCTCCCCTCATACTCAAATTTTGTCATGCTTTTTGTTCCTATGCCTGTGCCAACCAGGTCCTTGGGCTTGCACAAACCTTTAAGCAGTAACATTGCTGGACAGTTTCTCCATGTTAAAGCTAACCTGTCATGAACATTTCTTTCAATGGCAGGTCCAGCTTAAGCTGGTTTAAAGTCTTCTCTGCTACCACTGCTTTACTAATCTACAAATGCAATTTAAAATAGTCAAGAAAATAATATGGAAGCATGATTTTAAAGCACAAGTCTTGATTTGATCTGTTGAAGCCGCTTCACAAAGATACTGACTAGAATCTGCCTTTACTGATTTACATGATTAATGTGAAAATGAAGTCTTTCCCCAGACCTGTAAAAATCTTGCAGGTAAGTTGGCAGATAATGTAAATAGCTCATGTATTCTACCTTTCTTTCTCTCAGCACGCTTCCAGCTTTGAGGGCTGTAGGGGAGGAATTTTCTGTAGATAGTAATAAATACAATAATAAAACCTCTGATGCCTGACTTCTCTGACACAGAAATGTTGCTCTTTGCTCTGTTTTGATGACAGAGAAATAGAAGGGGAGAAAGTGAAAGGTCTGAATAATCCATTTCCTGAAAAATTCAAGCTGATAAATGCCCATGTCATGTGTACTTCCTTTCTCCTCCTACTTCTCTGCAAGAATGAAGTCTGTGATGCCTCTTTTTTCCTTCTCTCTCTCTCTCTCTTTTTTTTTTTTTTTTGGTCTTTTACTAAAGAAAAGCAGGTCTGCTCTGTAGTAACAGTTTTTATTAGTAAACTCTACATCAATTCTTTGAACTTATCTGACTATCCATTTTGGATTTCTTGGGGACCGTGACTGCATAAATGATGTTGCAGTGCGAGGCAAAGAAACATTTTAAGGGTAGGATTTATCTATTATGAGATACCTAACTTTGCTCATGTAGGAGGGAAGCAGGGGTAATTGTCCATCTATTTTCTTCTTGCTTCACAAACTTTGAAGAAATAGGGAAATTGGACAATAAACCTATCTTTCATTTTGACAAGGCACCAGTTCTGTCCTTGTTTATGTATTCATCTTTGTGCATACCATTATGCTTAACCTTAACCAGATGCCAACAAGGGGAGCTGGGTTCAGGCCTGCTATTTCTAAACATATAATTCTAGGCAGTACAAGAGTTTTCCCAAGACTACATGAGCTTATTGCTGGTATTGGAAAACTAAAACATCACCTCATTGGCAGCAATCTTCTTTGTCTTGCTTTTATTTTAATGTAATTGTGTGTTCATGCTTGGAAATATGGAACTTTTTTGAAATTTTATTTTGGGAGGAGAAGGAAAGAGAAAGTGGAATATGAGGAAACATGTCAACAGTCTATCCAATAAAACAAGCAAAATTTCACGTGCATTCAGGAATGTAGTTTGCCTCATACTTACAGCAACTAAACTCTGTGGTGTCATTGAATCATAGAAAAAAACTCCTTGGCAGGTTTTGGCTTGTCTGTCAGTTAAAGTCAGTATTTCATGCTTTCCTTTATAATCTCTGTGCTCTTGCACTACCACCCACCACTGAAAGGTACTACAGGTATTTTTAAATCTTTGCAGCAATCTTAATCTGTCTCTCAGAGGTGTATTCCACAAATGGTATTAAAATAACTAGATAGAAACAAGGATTTTTGATTTGTCCTCTGGACACAATCTATGTTCAGTGGCCTTTGATGTCAAGAGCAGATCCCTTAGCTATAGCTTGAATGGTAAGCTGTTTTGTCAGTTTGATTTGTCCTGCAGGATCCCTCCCACCCACCAGTTATTTTTTTTGTTGTTGTTGTTAAAGCTACTATATGATGCTATTCAGTTTGTCCTTGGTTAGGGATGGAGTCAGAATAAAAGTGACCCACTTGCCCATTCCTGAGTCTTGTTACAGCAGCATTCCAAAACTGCACATGTGGTCAGAGCTTCAGTTGCTTCTAGAGGACAAGTGGCATCCTGTCCCCCTAAACTTTTTATCACTGGACATCACAGATATCAGAAATAATCTCTATTCTGATTTTTAAAGATCACAAAGCAAGCCTTTTCTCTGATTCTGTTTGATTTTTGTAGTTTCCTGAGAAATGCACCAGAGATTAAAGGGAAAAGATTTTGCAATTAATGTTTCACTTCCTGTTTCAAGGAGGTATGGTGAGCATGCTGTGATATAAAATGATTTGTACTGAGCGTGTTGTGAAATAAAATTATGCAGAAAATATTTTGTAAACCACAGTTCATTTTCAGTTTATAAATAAGACTTTCCAAGTCTTATTGGGAGAAAGGGAAAAGGAGAAACCAAGGCAAAATAAGCTTGGGGTCTTCTGTTGCTCAATAAAAACAAAAATTTGGTGTAAGAAGTCTTCCCTGAATGACCTAGGGGTCAGATCTTTGACTGGATGTGGAGAACTGCATCCTGACCTGCTGCTGCTTCTGTGATTTCATATAATTAACTGCAATATAAATAGCTTCTCCTCCTGGATGAAGTCTCATTTCTTGCACAGTTCCTTTTTTCTTAACAGTTTAATCAAACTAATTGTGACAAGCAGTGTATTTGTATAAATATTTAAATGCGGAGCATGAGAATTGAATTATTTATTCTGCAAATGTAAGCTTAATGTAACTATCTTTGGAAACCATTTCATTCTCATATGGTTGTGCAATTCAGTCATGCATGCTGTCTGCTGAATTCCATGTTTAATGTTGCAAATGGCTCAAATAAATTATATTATTTGCATAAGTACTAAACAAGATGCCAGAAGAAACAAAACACAGGAGATTATCTTGCTTTAGCACATGGAAAAACTAGTTATCTTTCTAATGTCATGGGACCTTGGTTCCCTGAAAATGGGTTTACAAAGATACAGATGATGTCATTTTTTTTCACCCAATCTTCTCTCATGCACAAAGAGGCATATGTTCTGAGCTGGAAAAAAAAAAAAAGATCTTATTGATGGCAGATGCCAAGCAGCATGGGGAGATTCTGAGACTGAATGTCAGAACCGGATTTTTCCTTCGTGCGATATGGTGGCTTGCAGTTTTTTTGCACTGTCCCTCTTCAGGGAGAATGAAGGACTGTATGTAACACGTCCAGCTGTGCAGATGAGTTATGGCTCTCTAGGGAAAAAAGTATCACTAAATACGACAAAGATACCATGCCAAAAAAACATCCTGCATCCCAGTGAGTGGGGGACTAGTGGAGTCTCGTGCTTGACTGCATGAATTAAAAAGGATGGCTTAATAATGCATAAAGCCTTCTTCCTTACACTTTCCATACTGAGCCTTCCTGGTCGCTGCTGCTTCCATGGGCATTGGCCACTGAGCTGGGAGCTGTTCCGGCAGCTCTGATTCACAGGCACAGCAAAGCTTGACGGGGGAATCAGCACTGATAAGAATCAATGCTTTGCATGCTGACTTTCATGTTAATTAGGCACCGTGTTTCCAACCATCGTGTGCCATTGTGCCACCTTGTGCTACCTTTCCTCTTCACTTCTATTATTGTGGAGTTGTGGCAGAAAACTTTAAGGATATTAGTCAGCAAACTGAAAATGGTTAGCAACAGTAAACTCCAAACTCAGCAAATGTGATATTTTTTTACCCCCATATTTCTAAAAAAGTGCAAAAGCATTTTCTGAGTATAGGATTCAGTTGTTCACCTCCCACTGATGGCCCCCAGTGTTGATATCACCAACAGCACGCTCAGAGAAGGCTTTTATTTTCTGTCTTCTGAGACATGCAGCAGAGCTGTAGCAAAATAATTCTCTTTGGCTTTTGGAAACACCTTCTTAAGAAGATTTGCTTGTTTAGTGTGTCAGCTCTACTTTAGACAAGTTTACTGGTTGATGTTAACACTGGGAGTCTTTGGTGGGAGGTGAATTGTAATCCCAAGTAGTATTGCTGCAAAAAAGGGGGTAGGCACCAATGCCCCTTTTTTCTTTTTTTTTAATCTTTTTTTTTTTTTTTTTTTTTTTTTTTTTTTTTCTCTCAGTAAAATTTACAGATTCCCAGATATCCTGCTCGGAGACAGGAAGAAGCTAGTTTGCCTAAGCCCAGCTGATCATGTGATTTCAGTTTTATTCACAAGGAGACAAGTTTTGCTACATCCTTACTGTGTAAAGCTTAGAAATTTAAATTTGTCTCAGCACTAGTGGTTAGATCAAGTATTCAGGACAGGAATTTTTTCTAATTGGCTCTTTCTATTCAATATTTCACTTTCCTCTGGCAAGAAAACATCAAATTTTATCAAAATCAAGCATGTCTCCCAATGCAATTTTCAACAGTTCTTTCTAGGACTTAATTTCTGTTTTGAAATGTGACAAATCTGTCTTGGAATAAGTAGTGTATCGGAGTTTAGCTCATTTCCTTGAAATGTGAGAGACCAAGGTGTATGCATCTGTGGTTGGATTGTTCTGGTAAAGCAGCCTTTAGATGGAGAAGTTGCTGTTGTTTCTCTTTCACAAATGTCAAAACTAAAATGTTAAGGAAGGAAAAAAAATTCAGCACTTTGGGGGGAATTTTATTTTTCTATCCATCTCTGCCTGTGTCCGTCAGAAGATTTCATTCTCTGAAAAGAAGCTGTGTATTTCTAGAGACAGCTTATATGCTCGATGACATCAGTTTTACTAAGTTTAGCAGAACTGAAAAAATCTAAATTAACCAACTATTTAAATTTGCCTTGGTGCTATAGCTAGATCAGCAAATAACGTTTTCAGAGAAAGATTAATAATTTTTTTCCCAAGGTTTCTTGCAGGGTCTCAGCAAGGAAAGAAAATATATTCGGTGAACAGATCAGACTAAAACTACACTTTTATCATGTCACAGTTCTAGAGGGGCTTTTATTTCTCTCTGTCATGGTGTCTGATCAAGTCAGTAAATACAGTGTTATTGATTTTTTTTTTATGATTTTTTTTTTTCTTGAAGAACTGAAAAATCTCTGTTACCTAACCCTTATCAATCTGAAAAATATTTTCATTGGAAATGTTTGGAAATTAGAGACTTGTCTCATATGATGTGACAGGGAAACCACTCATAAATTCCTCTACTGAAAGTTATGTAGAGAAGTGGAAATTGTTGTGCTGAATTTTGTGCTGTTTCAAAATTATAGTAGGGTATTTTCTACAGTATTTATCTTTGACAAGAACATTTATGGGGTCTTACTGAGAAACTGGATTTAAATATTTGTTGTGCCCTACTATGGAGATAAAAATACTTTTTTTTTCAAACTTTTTATTATTATTATTATTTTAATGGAAGGAAATAATCTGTGCATTAAAATAATAATATAAATGTTTTAAGTGCTAGAGTTTTCCCAATGTAAACCATATGTTTCAGCATATTTTTTGTCAAAAATCCTTCCAAGGTACTTGACCAGGCACTGAATTTTCAGGTTCATTTTGAGTTAAAGTGGAAAGGGATTATGGCTATCCAGAGAAGCATTATGTGGGCTGTCTCACATTATTATTATTGTTATTATTGTTATTATTGTTATTATTGTTATTACATCACTGTGAAATTCGGGAACTGCTAAATTCAGCTAGGTTTGGCTATGCATGAGTGATGACTGGCACACATTTTTCAGTGGGAAAGAAAAGGTTAGGAAAGTGTGACGCAAGTTTTGTACAGTGAGGTGCTACCCTCATGTCTGTTTTTAGATCAATTCAGTAATAGACCCTTGAAGGGAAGATGATTCTTACTTTAATAAAAATTAGAATGTTTTCACTTTGTTTTTCCCCTTTCATTTTGTTTATTCTAGTATTTTAATACCTTTCTTTCATGCTGTGTATATATTTAATCTTTCAACAAAAACCTAGGCATTCTTGCCTATTAAGAGCCCATCTGACAAAACTACATTAACTAGACTTTTTCGATAAGTTAAAAAATAAAATATAAAAATAGAGTTTCCTTTAAAACAAATAGGATTTTCAAGCTTTCTGTAAAGTAGGGAAACAATTCCATAACACAGCAGCATGCTTTACAATAACAAAAAGGAATCTATGACTTACCATTTTACCAGAAATTAAACCCAATGTGAAGGTGATAAGGAGACTATTGTTGCTTTTGCAATGAATGCAGCTTATATGTCATTATATGCCATAACAGTGTGTGAATGGTGAAGAAAAAGGAAATGATAATGATGGAGGAATATTGAAAGAAGCCCTGAAAACAGGCAGAGCTTTTGGAGGCAGATGAAGGAAATAGGACAATGAACTAAGCCTGTGTTTGGGGATTGTTGGTAAACAACAGTTTTCTTAAATGAAGGTTAATGTTTTATTATTAATTCATACCAAAAGTACATCACCTGCATTTGAAACAGTGTTGGAACTCTTAGCTGTCACAACACTGTGCAAAACTGCAAGCTTGAGTTATCTATGCTATGTTGATACACTATGTGACTGTTTCTCAAACTATAAAATTGGGAGTCAGAAATTAGTGTCTGCTTCAGACTATTTATTTCTCTTGCAGGTGTAATGCCAACATATACCTGTCAAAATTTATAGCATATTTCAGGTTTAGATTTTTAAAATATAACTGCACCAAAGTGCTGAAAGGCTGTTCTGTTTTCCTTCAAGTACATGGAAAATGACAAAGTTCTGAAATCTTAAGTGCTTGTTTATATGCACTGTTTTTAGTATACATTCCATTAATTTAATGGAATATATTCTATGTACAAGTGATAGCTGAGGTGAGTGACATTACCCAGACACTTAGAGAATGTTAAATCATGAGAATAAATTAATTTAGAGAGGAAGGAGTGAGTGACTGAAGGAGTTAGACACTCCAGAAAAGATTATGTGCATAGCAAATAGTTCAGTCAACATTTAAACTCTTTCATATCAGAATTTCTGCACTGGTATCAATTTAAATTATGAAGTTATCAAGCATGGTGGAGAAAAGACAGAAATAGCGAATTGTTTTATTTCTTTAAGGAAAGTTGTGAGGGTGTCAGAGAAGTAGTGCCACGTTGCCTATTTCAGAAGAAGCTAAAGAAGTTGGACATCACCTGCGAAACAAGCATTTTTCTATCTGCAGGTTTGATAACTTATAGTAAAGTTGTTCAGATGAATTGACCAAAAAGCTTTGAGTCAGTGACAAATTTTAGTAAATATGATACTAATGATGTATTTAAAAGAGCTGTAAAATGTAATGTCTCAGTATTCTTTGATTATTTTAAATGTAAATACAGGCTGATTTAGAACACTGTAACCCAGTTAACTCATTGTTAGTCCTTGAGGACACCACAGGAGATTCAGTTCATTAGATATTAGAGGATGAATGTTGACTTGAGTCAGTCAGTATAATTTTATGAAAAATAGGACTTGTCACAAAAAAAAATATATTGTTGCTGTGTCATGCAAAGATGACAACTCTGCCTGGTGACTGTATTCCTGAATTTCTGTAAGGCACATGAGTCAGGATCACCCATGTTTTGTCTGGCATTTGGATTTTAAGCAGTCCCATGCTGCATAGGTTTGTTGAATTGAAAGTTTTTAATTTAATAGGCATTCTTACAACTATTACAGGTATTTTTCAGATTTCTTAAAATCATTATTATAATTTCATCTACTTTTCCCTTAATAACAAAGTTAAATATTGAGAGCCCTGGGGCAGAGAAACTTGAGTTTTGAAAACTTTTAGTGATTTTTGTTTAATCAACATTTTTGAAAGCCTGGAGCCACTGGATTATATTTGATATCAATTTGTAATTAAAAATTTAAAGGAAAAAAAAAAAAAAGAGTGAATATTTTTACTTAAAGGAAAAACATTTCAAAACTATGTTAGATAATAATGATGTTATCTAACTGATAACTGCTATTAGACTTTTTATGTAAATCAGTGCTTAATTTCAGTTTAAAATATGTGCATTTCGGTCATGATTTCCTATCAGATATTAAGTAAAACAGATATCTGAAGTAAAGATTTACTCAAGACTTTCTTTTCTTGGCCAATATCATTTACATAGATTTACCTTTCATGACAAACTGCAAGAACTGCAGTTTGGATGTACTTGGTCAAATGAACACTCCTAATATCCTTGGTGTATTGGCACAAATGGCTTTGTGAATGAAGGACAAGGAGCAAATGAATGTCCTTCATTTATGTGGAAGCAAACATGAGGCCAGGAAGTGACATTGAGTGTTCGAATGCTGGTGTTCTTCCATACCTACTGAAACACTGCTTGTGAACTAGATAAAAAAATCTTCACAGATTTCCTGGTAAGAGATTGAAGATGATGTAATTAAAAGGAAATACAGTATATATGACTTAGTAGCAGGCTGAAATCTGCTCAATTAGTAGTATGCTGCTCTGTAATTTATTCTAAAAATCAATAAAACATACTTCAGTGTAGAAAAACAATTTTATTTTGCATTTTCTGCTGAATGTTAGCACGATACATTCCATTTTTCCCATGCATCAAACATCTTCGAATATTTTTATTAAAGAGATATACTATATATCGTATACATAATAAATACGTAATAAATTGTTAGTATAGATTCTTGTTCATAGTACCCCAGCTGTCAGTATTTGCAAAGGTCTTCCTGATCTGTGCCGATTGATAAGACAGTGACTTTACTCTGTCATGATGCTTAGTCTTCAAGCTGTTACTATAGCATGAGAAAGGAAAAAATAGATTTCATAATATATTTTTTCAGAATAGATTTTCAGAATATAACTGAATTTTCTTCAGTTATATGTCTGCTATTAAAATGTTCAGTATTCTAAATGGTGTTTATACAGAAAATCTTTTAGAGTTAATTCAGAAACTCATTACGGACCAATATAGCTTCTTGATCTTGATCATGATCCTGAAGATGAGCACTAGCAAAACACTGGATAAGATGCCAACTCTTTAAAACTGAGTAAGATTATCCACTAACTGTTATAAAAAAAACTTTTGTATTTATTCTTTGCAAATTTTGTTTTCATCTAATATGCCTGAGAGATTCCTTAAATCTGAAATGTCATTTCTGACAGTCAAACTTAAGAGAGGAAAGAAGCTTTATTAAAAACATTTAGGTGAATCACTAAGTAAGATCCTCGAATATGCCCACAGAAAAGCAAGAACGATAATTTACGTCCTCATGCAATAGACTATGTTTCTTTTGTTATTTCTTTCTAGTTATTTCTTTCTTTTTAGAAAGCTTATCTGATATTGTTCTGAACAAGTAGCAGATGAATTAGGAAAGGTTATTTTGGTTACCCTGAAACTTAGACTTCAGGACTTGGAGCTGCTAGAGTGAGATTGTGCACTTGAAAAAGGCAGGAAATTCCCCTAAGCCAATCTGACCTGTGTGCTGCATAGACTAAGGGTGACTTTTCCAGCTGGCTGATCACCTCTGTGTCACTTTTTTAAAATGCTTTAGTTAGAGAGTGAGAGAAAGAAGTGACTCATTAACCTTACAGTGAGCACAGCCCCTCTGAGAGATCTGAGCATCCTGGTGGCGTCCACAGCTCCTGCAGCTGTGACTAGCAGCTTTTGGCTTTTTTTCCCCAAATGTTTATATTCTTAGCCTGGTGAAGATTTTTCAAGAAATGATACTAGAAGCGAAACAGACAGTAGGTTTAGGTGTTGTATGAACATACACATATTTATCTATTTTAAAAATATTGTCTAATAATGATTTAATTCCAGCATACATTTTTATTTTGGAACATAAAATATTGAACATAAAATACAGAATTTCTTTGAAATACGTATATTGTTTAGAATGTATCAATTGTAAAACTCCTAGTTTGTAAGTTTCTTTAGACTGGAATTAACAGGCAAATGATCAATATAAGTATAAATTAAAAAAGAAATGAAAATGAAAAGCTGTTATGAGTGCCATGAAAATAATTCTAAAGAGAGTTAGCAACAAGTGTTCTGTAACTTGATGCTAGCCACTAAGTTAGGAAAAATTAGGTATCTACAACATACATCTACATATAACTTGTAACTTACTTGTACTACTGGTTTAGTAGGAAAAGCTAGCACAGTAGAGTTTTCATGAAGAATAGTAGATATTTCCAAGGCTTTTTTTTTTTTTTTTTTTCCCTTTGCAAAACGTCCCTGGGAAGTATGCTGTGTGTCATGTTAACAGGTCTACCACTAAATTGTATTCAGAACCTTAGCTGCTCACTTGACCGAAACCAATCTATATATTGCCTGTCATTCCTACATTTGAAAGACCAAAATTAATTCTATCTCACCTTAACCATCAACAGAACTACTCTCTGAAGCATGTCTTATATTTCTGGGCAAAGAACAGCAAGACTATGTACTTATAGCTTGTGTTCCATCCAGTGCAAGTTTTACTAACATCACAAGCTCTTCTGCTGCTTTCTTTGGGTTGCTGATTTGCTACAGCTTTACCATAATATATATATATATATAAAAAAAATTTTCTTTCTTCCAAATGAAGTCATTTTTGGCAGAGAAAATTCACCTGTTCCAAAACTGTGAATTCATCCTTTGCACCTGCATTTAAGGGATTTAATGTCTGCAAGCTGGAAAGCCAATATTAGCTTGGTTACTGTGGTAACAGACTCATTTTCAGAAGACTGTAATGAATGCTGCTAGAAGCAGGGCTGCTATTCTTGAATTTTATTTATGTAAATGTGTTTTAAACACCTTTCTCCCGTACCGCGTCTCCTTCTACCAAATCTCCAAGTATGAAGGCACTGGTATTTGAGGCTTTCTCATACAGTTCAGACCTAAGTAGGACTGTTTGTTTGGGTGAAGTTAAAATAAATTCGGATGCATCTAGAGGACTCTGACCTATAACCCCAATTAACTCCTTACTACCTATGTTCAGAGATGACTGTTTTATTGAATCTCCAGTCTGCTTCTGAGTTTTATAAAAGCTTGTAGAATAAAAGACCTTATAGCCTCTTGGATTTAAACCAGGTTTTTGAGAGAGGGAGACTGCTCTATGATGCCTCAGAAACTGGGTATGTATTTCAGTTTAATAATTATGTTCTTAGAGACAGGAACATTGTTCCCTGGATTTCTTGTAAAGTAGTAAGAACTCTTTAAATCACATCACAAAAAAATATTAAAAGGATTGTTCATCACTTATAAAGCTGCCAATACTTTTATGAAATACTTTTGTTTTTCATCTCAGTGCTTGGATCTCTTTGGAATAACATTTTCACAAATTTATTTGTGCACATTTATTCATTCTTAAAGTAGTATACCAAGGCTTGCTGGCCTGCTATTCTTTGTCCTGCCCCTTGCCCTGGCTTCTTCTCTTGCATAAAAGGGAAACCATCTGCTACTTCCCTATCCCCACTATATGAGATCAGCAGATTTTTTATTTTATTTTATTTCTGGGGAGTGGGAGGGGGCGGGTTATTCATGGCAAAACTTAGAAACAAAATTCTGTAGGTATAATCACTTTGAAACACAAAACAAGTATTTTAGTAATTAGAAAGAATAGTTCAAAACTTTAAAAAACAGTGAAATAAATATATCTGTCCTCCAGGGAGAGGAGGATGCAGTTCACCACAGTTCACCATGTTTACTCAATCTTTAGATAACAAACCTACCAACAGCTCTAGAAGCATCACCTTTTTCCATCTGTTTTGAAGGGTTCTTACTGTAACTTAGAATTACCTCTTTTTCATGTCTCTGGTAGTAGGATGCTGTCTCCCATGGCTGAACCTGAAAATGAGCTATGAGAACATATATAAAAAGGACCACCTTGGTGATGTAGACAGAATTGAGCATGGTGCTCTGCAGAGTGATTCACCCTCCTCCTGCAGAGTTCACCCTCCTCCACGGTGCTGCATTTCTTCCAGAGCTTCTATGCATTCATAGGTGGAATGGACTGAAAAAGCCATGCCATCAGAGCATCTAAGCCATGTTTATTGTCACAGTATGATACTAAACAAATTCAGGTTTTCTATTAAAAGCGGGGATGTTTTTGTTTCAGTCTTTTGCTTCTCTCCTGGAAATGTCTCAATACATCTTTTTAGCTTTTTTTTTTTTCCTCCTCTTTCTACTCCAATCAGGAGTTAATAATGTACCAAATGCATGCAAATAATTTAAAGAAATTTAAGTACTTTTTTTTTTCTTTTTTTTTTTTTTTTTTTTGCTGCATTTGTTGTCTATTTTTTGAAGTGCTGCTAAATTATAATTGGAAATGAGGATTGGACATCTTTTGCTGTAATAGCTTGACTTGTCTGTCTTCCAGCAGCAAGTTTCCAAAAATTCCTCACCTACTTTACGCTGCACTGTAACATGTGTGGATTAAGGATGCTAAACAGTTGCTATGTTTAGCTTTCTCCCAGAAGGTGATGGCTGTTGGGGATGAGCAAACAAATTCAGTGATTTGGCATGGTTGGCACTGCAGCACACGGAGCTCGATGGGCTGGAGAGAGAATGACTTGTGGTAGCTCATTGTCCCAACCCTACAGTAACGGATAGTGTCCTCTCCTGTCCCCACTTTGCTTGTATCCATGCACTGCAAAAGAATATTACCTCTTATATCCAACATTTTTTTAAATACATAGGATATAATGGTAATTTAAGATAAAGGATTGATGGGTCTCAGAGGGTTGATAAGCTCTTAGGGATCTGATAAAGCTTTTTAATATATTACTGGTGAAGGGCTAATAGGTGTTTTGAGTGTGCCTGGACAACAACAGAAGAAAATGCATTGGCAGAACATAATCTTGGAGGACTCAGTAAAAAGACATATGGTATGTAGATTTCTCTGGCTTCTGCGGATATTTGCCAATTTCTCTGATGAGACTATTCAGGACCAAACCTGCTAACAGACCACAACACAAAGCAACCTTAACAAGAATGAGCTTCTGCAAGACTGAGCTTCTTCACAGGGCAGAGTCCTGCCTGGCAGGATGGGGCAGAAGCTTGAGCTGTTTTTTTCTCTTCCTGTTTCATTTTTGTCTTGATGATGGTGTTGTACTGTACTGCCATCAGGGACTGTGGAAAGCTGTGACACTGTATCACAGGAGTTTGTTTCCCATGCAGTTCCTCAAAGGTCCACAAAATGAAGAGGCCGAAGCAGGACAAGCTCCAGAGCTATACATAGCATTTTTATTGAGGCTAGTACGGGTTTTCATTCAACATTTGAAATTGTATTCAGAGACAGTGCATAGTCTAATCTTGTTCTATTGCTTCCATGGTCTTGCTGAGCTAAAAAGCAAAAAAGATGCATTTCATATTAGATTCCCCAGAGAAGCAAACTGTTTAAAAGAAGAGTATCACTGGCACCAAAGCTGAGTAGATGTTGAGGTTAATGTTTTTAAACTATAATGTTCTGCTCATTCTGTTCAGAACAGAGATTTGGAGCAAGACATGAGGAAGTTTTAATATCCTGAAATATTCAAAATTTGTAACAATCAGTAGAATATACTTCAGGGAGTATAATTATCTCAGGGAGGATGTTAAAAATTATGGTGACAAATGTTTTCAAAAATTATGAATTTAAATACAATTTGTTTGCAATTATTGGGGTTTGCCATATGATCAATATGGTCTTGATGGGGAATGGGAATAGGGGAATGAAAATAAAGACACTTTTTCCCAGTAGTTTTCATTAAAAAAAGAAAAAATCTGGTAGAACCTGCATAAATTAATAAAATATTTATGCATTGTCTTAGGTGGCTATTTCTATTTCTCTCCTGCTGCCCATAGGAGAGCACTTTAGAGAACAATTAGCAGCATTTGATTTCTCTTTATGTGTTTTTTTTACATAAGTTTTGCAATAAATTAACTAATTTTTCCAACACCTGTAGCAGTTGGCTATTTTGATTCCAAAGCTGAAGCACAATTAAACAGCTTTTATTCTTTGAGAGGAGAATGAGGGGAGAGTTTGTTTCCTTGTTAATAAATTAAAAACAGATTGGGCTTGTGTTCTCATTTCAAATCCCTGAGTCATTAATGGGAATGTAATGGTGTGATAATACTGGTAATGCTATGGCTTATATTGAACAAGGGAAAAACTGATATTTTTGCAGTGGCTTTCTCATTTTGTTCTTTGGGTCTTTGATAGCAACAGGGCTTTTTGTCATTGTTGTTGTCTTTTTTTTTTTTTTTTTAAATAAAAAAAGAAAAACTGTTATTGGTAGAATCTGCTCACCACCAAAATCCATTTCTTCCACATCACTACAATAGGTGTCAGAATGACCCTGATTAGAAATGGCCTGAATAAATCTGTACCTCTTACAGTCTTTCTCCAATTGCACTGTTGGTATCCAGTCACAAGACATACATGTAGACCTCTTACTTTTTAAGTATTTCCTATTGTCATGAGCTAACATTAAGCACTCTTACTTTAAGGAAATGGTCTTATTCACTGCTGGTCACCACTCATCCCAAAGAGAAAAAGTAACAGCACTAAATCTTGCTGGATCACCCAGTTAGGTACATTTCATATGTGGGGCACCACAGCATGAGAGTCATTTCCAGAGTTTCAGCTGAAGGTTCATTTCCAGGGTTTCACTTGAAGGTTAAGAGGCTCAGGTCATGCTCAGAAATGCTAGAATAGGTCTTAGAGTAGGGGTAGCCATAGACATACTAATGACGTATTGGAAAAACAGTGCAGTATGAAAGCTATGATTACTTCTGTACATCAGTAAAGAATTTTGCATGAGTATCTGCTCCATGTGACATTCAGGGCCTTCTCTGCCTCCAGTGACATATTAGCATGCTCTGTCATCCTGGTTGTCAAGCTTCATGTGAAACTTCCTTTAAGGAACACTGAAATGTCCCTGCAGAATGACTTGTGCAAGCTGCAGAGATTTCTCATGAAACCTTACCATGTTACAACAGCCTGTGGTTATAACTAATGGCAGCTTCTAACAAGTTTACAGGAACAGCTGCAATATAAAATTTAAATAGTGCCTGATGACAAATTCCTGGGGGGTGGGGGGTGGGGGTATATTGCTTGTTTCAATATGGCTTTTTTCTTGTGTTTCTCTCTTTTCCTGATGAAAGAACTCCATACGGTTATACAGACTGGCCATACTGTTTATTTAAAAAGCTGAGAGCACATACTTGTATGTCGTGAGGATAAACATCTAAATGTAAGCAGTAAGGTCTCCACTGCAAACTGACTTTTGATGAGAGAAGTATTTGTTTATGATGTGTTTTGTTTTTTTTTTTGTTTGTTTGTTTGTTTTTTCCCTTCCAGTTGTAAGTTTTCTGGTAATAATGCAATATACATTTTTAAGGAAGTAATAGCTCTGTACTTAATGTCAGGATAGACTTGAAAATAAACGAGATTTTGGTATTCATGTATTTTCTAATGAGCTTGATCATAGCATCATAGAATCACAGAATGATTTAGACTGGAAAAGACCTCTAAAATCAAGTCCATTCGGAAACTGAGCCCAGAAATGCAAATGACTGATAAGATCATTATATTTCCTCTACCAAATGACATACGTGAAATACATATGTAAAAGGATCAAAAATTGAACTATTTTAAAAATAAGTTGCTTTTACTAGAAGGCATTTGTTTCGCACCTCTGCTGTTTATTTTATTTTAGGATGTGTTCCACAGTCTACACCCCTACCTTCTGGAACTTGTACATCTCTTTAAAAAAAATTGTTGTGCAGCATATTTAGTGCTTTGGGTATTAATATCAAGCTATGTTAATCATCTAAATTTCTACCAAGATGCAGTAAACGATTTAAGGGTATACCAACTTGAATCAAACCCGCTCGTTTAGAAGTAGCATATTCAAACATGGCTTTATACAGTATTTTGATCAATTTTTGTCAACCTTTTTTTGTTTGTTTGTTTCCTTTACTGTGCTGTCTTCTGAGAGGAGGAGAACATCTGTAGCTGACTGTCTGGGGAGCCCTTCAGAGCTCTCCATATGCAGACCTGCCTTCCAAGCTCATTTAAGGCTGTTTAGATCCTTCCATTGTTTGCAATGGTTGAACTTTTGGTTGAATGTGCTGGAAAATAGGATAGGTGCATGGCACATCTCATGTTTTAGTAGTTGAGTTTGTGAGCTTTATCACAAGCTTATTTCTATTTATTTATTTCTTTTGAGCTGCCTTTGTCCATATAGCTAACAGAAGTACTGACTTTATCCTAAAGCAAATACCTCTTGTCAATAAGTTTGTTATGGACTTTGAAAATATATTGGCATATAATCTGCCCAAAGGTCTACCTAGCTCTGTACACCATCACTCAGGTGGAATACAGCAAAGAGTTTTTTGGGGAAGAATAAGAAAATGGTGGGAGGAGAGAATTTTTTTTCCAGAAACTCAGTTTCCAGTGTCAGGCAGTTTAGTGGCTTCCAGAGCCAAAGACAAAATGTTTCTATTTAATATAACTCAGAGAATTTTTGACTAAGAAATATTCTAAGTAATTTTTCAACTTACCTAAACTTTGATTCATCTACAGTATCCAGTGACTGGTTGACCACTGATTTTGTTTCTTTCATACCCGTCCTCTCCCAAACTAATTTGATATAACAGTTGTATTCTTGCTCCCTTTTTACCTTCTCTATGTCACTTCTGAATTTATAGAAAGCTCTTATACACCTCATGTTCAGCAGTGTTTTTGCCTGGACTGAAGAATCCTAGTTTATGTAGCAGGCCTTACATTTCAATGTAAAACTTCATTAAAAAGCTGACCATTTTCCAGTATTTTCTTCAAAAGATTTTAATCTGAACTTTCCCCACAAATCCAAAATGTACTATAGGAATGGTAGGAGTCAATGTCTAAGTTTAGGGATTTTTTTTTTCCTTTCCTATATCAATTTTTTACTGATTCGCAGTAATGCTTTTCTTACTTATTTATTTTTAAAGTAAAACTAGCTACACATTCTAAGTAGATCTTTTTAAATTTAATTTTCCCTGTAGATGACCTATTTTTTAGCTGATTCATTAGGAAACAATGAAGAATTATCTTTCCTTTTATGAGTGTGCATGTGTGTATGAGTGTGCATGAGAAATATTTTTTTTCAGCAGTTGCTATGGAAAAGTGTTATGTGTTGAATCATACTTTGACTTTTGTTGAGTAATGGCATTCTGATTATTTTATAATAATTTTAATTGCAAATATTAATTGCAATCTGAAATGCTAAGGATTGAGACCTATGTTTAAGTAGAGTCTGAAAACACTTTAAAAGCAATGCTTTTTTTGTAGTGTATTAATATGATGTGTGACATTTTAATGTAACACTATAAAAGAATATATATAAAATTCTTTGTAGCAAAAGCCTATGTAGGAAGAGTTGGGAGGGCTAGTTCCCTTGTTCATAGGATACGTCTCAATTTAAATGTGTTCTGTTCTGCAGCGGGACTGAGTGTTTGGAGATGAGCTCATGAGCATTTGCATCTATCACAGAACGGCTGTATATTATAGAATATAATAGACATAATTGTAATTTTCTCTTTGTTCTACTATGTTTAGTCATTGAACAGAAAAGAGCCTGATAATCAGCATTCGCTGGAATACGGACAGCAGAGTTATATTACCTGATGTAGGTTTTACAGCAAGTGGATTTTAACCAGCCTCCATCTCCTTAGTGTTATCTTTGTTGGGAATGTTATTTAAAGATTACTTCTCTCAGCCTTCTTTTCCTCTTTTATTCTTTCCCCTTCCCACCTCAATCAATCAATAAATTCATTCTTGTAAAAAGTGACAAATATGTTCCAGCCAAATGTTTGGATTTCGCAATTTTTTTTTTTTTTTTTTTTGACATCTTTTCACATCTGTTCCCTCTTGTTTAAAAACAAAATTACAGGAAAAAAATAGAGTCGGTATCACCTTGCACTGCATGGATTTTTGCTGAGATGAGCTGCATTTAGATCATTAGGTGCAATATGCAAGAAGTGAGAAAAAGCTTCTAGTTTCAATTAACATTTTTGATAGCAGCCAAAATAGGTTAAATAATAATGATAATGAGGGAGGAATTTTCATTATGAATTTTCATAGCAGACTAGTACTTGCAAGTCAGTTTACAGTAAATAAACATTTAAGGCTTCATCAGTTCTTTTTTTTTTTTTCACTTGCCATCAACTCCCTCTAATGATCTTAAGTTCAATTGTGATCTTTGTAAGAATTATAAAATAGAAAAAATCCCCAGACCAGAAGTTGGCATAGCCATTTTCAGGCCTGTTCCTTCTCCTTTATATAGCTCTTCTTTCTTGAAGTCATTTCATGAAAACCTTGAAATTTATAGTTGGAATCAGAACTGTTCAAAAAGGGTCATACTCATTTAGGCCTGATATATTTTTTTCCTCATACATGAAATAAAGAATATAGTGAGTAATTGTTGGCTATCCAAACAGAGAATTCAGATTGCCCTAATACCTGTGACAGAGAAGCTGTAGTAATGAAAGATGAACATGTGAATAAGGCAATGAATCCCTGGCAGTATTAAATGTGATTCAGCATCTAAACTGCAGAAAGCCTGTAACTTAATTTCATCTAGACGATAAAATAAATCTAAGTCTTGAAAGACGTTAGTCTTTGTCTCACCCCTCACTTATGTTTACAGCTGTTCTTCATCACTGGAAAAACAAAACAAGAAAATGTCATGTTAGTTTTCATTCTAATTTCTTTTTTTTTTCTTTGCATTTTATTCTTTTTGCATTTTCTTCTTTCTTTTCCTTCTCCATTTTTCCACATGAAACAAACAACAACAAAATTGTTGCCTCTATTATTTACCATCTGTCTTTGAGAACTGAAACTACTTGCCATCCCATGGAATTTGCATATATGGAATTTGAATATATATGTAGATATATATACCGATTTCCCCTATGGAACCTGTCAAGTCTTTAGATTATGAGTCCTAAAAATGACATGCAATATATAAAGAACTGCAAATATACAAACACTGGAACTCTGAGAGTTATGCCTTCTAATTTTATGTCCTTCATATGTTCTTCACATTACTCTTGTTTAAGATAGCTCTCCTGTATCTGATTAATTTTCCATTGTTAGCAGGAGGAAACACTTTTGTGATAATTAGTGAAGCTTGATTTCAAGTCAATATGGGTTGTCTCAGTGATCTAATAGCAACTGAATTTCTTGTATTAGTATTTTGCATTATTATTCTGATTACTTGTTTCAGCACCATGAGAAGTAAAAATTAATTTAGAATAATAAAAATAGAATGAAAAGCTATGAAAATAGAAAATTGTGATGCACCAAAAATGCCCCGAAAAGTTAAACAGATGTGATTACTTTCATCTGTTAATCCTTTTTTTTTTAGTTAGATTAAAAGAACCTGTTTTAATTAATCTGTATATGGAAAGAAAACACAAGATTATGCAATATAGACAACATCTTATTTTCTTGCCTTTGTATGTTTAAGATCTTTCTGTTTTCTTACACATTTTTAAAGGCCTTTGTTTTACGTGGACTCTCTTGTCAATACTTGCTTTGTTTTATGTTCCTAAATGATTCTGCAGTAAACTTTATGTATTACATAAACTGAAAACAGCAAATCTTACAATTTACTGGTTTTTATGTATATGTGGAAGGGTCCAAGTTTTTATGGTCAAATTAAATATCTTCAACTGTAAGTAAATAAAAGGAATTTTGGTGACGTTTGCTTGTTTTGGTTTGTTTTTTGTTTGTTAGACAGTCCTGATATGTATTGATCAGTATTGTTTCAGACTTTATGTTAGAATCAGTAATAGGTGTTGGGTTCCAGTTTTCTGAGTCGTTCTTAGAGCGGTCTCATGTGTCAAAATGGTTTGTAAATATAATTGGAAAAGTGTAACCAATAAAATGTTCTGGAGTTTTGTTGTTCTAGTCGTGCATTTAAAACAAAGAAACTAACAAACAGAATAGCTTGTTGAAGAATTCCTTTAATTTTGCTTCTTATTCAACATTATCTAGAAGAATTTCAATTTTTGTTTTTAGTGATAAAACTAAATATCACTTGGAGCAAATTCAGATGAGTGGGCAAAGTGTGGAAAATAACAAAAAGATGGTGAAGCAACAGAGAGGAGGCAAAGTGTGGGTGCTTTGTTTCATTGTTTTGTTGAGTAGCTTTCCCCAACACACACCTCAACTGTATCATAGCAGTTTTGTGGAGACAATGATCTGAAGAAAGCTGTAAGCATATTTAATGAAATATGATCTTATTTCTAACACTCGCATTATTCAGGAATTCTTTATTGGAAAAAAAGTGTTGAACCATCTGGTATAGCAAACAATTGTTGTAAAGAGGACAGTTGATTAAAAAAAAAAAAAAAAAGAATACTTTTCTATAATCAGTTGAAAATGCAATTTTATTTGGGTTGAAAAGTGAAACTTCTAAATATTTTTATGTTATTGTCATGGTTCCGCTCGAGTGGGCAGCCGAGCTCCACCACAGCCGCTCTCTCACTCCCCCTCCTCAAAGAGGAATGGGGAGAAAATATGTGAAAAGGGCTCAAAGGTTGAGATAAGGACGAGAAAATCACGCAGTAATTATTGTAATGGGCAAAACAGACTCAGCATAAGGAGATAGTAAGATTTATTGCTCATTACCAACAAGCTAGAGAAGTGAGAAACAAAGGAAAGAAACCAAAAGCACCTTCCCCCCCTCATTCACCCTCTTCCACCTCCTCCCCCCGAGCGGCGCAGGGGAACGGGGGAATGGGGGTTATGGTCAGTCTACAGCACTTCTTCTCTGCCGCTCCTTCTCAGTCACTCTCGTCCCCTGTGCTGTGGGGTCCCACCCATGGGATGCAGTCCTTGATGAACTGATCCGGCGTGGGCTTCCCACAGGCAGCAGCTCTTCCAGAACTGCTCCAGATATGGGTCCGTACCACGGGGTCCATCCCTCAGGAGAAAACTGCTCCAACCTGGCTCCCCTACGGGCAGCAGCTCCTGCCAGGTCACCTGCTCCTGCGTGGGCTCCTCTCCATGGGCTACAGGTCCAGCCCAGAATCTGCTCCGGCAGGGGTCTTCCACAGGCGGCAGCCTCCGTCGGTGCAGGGCCACCTGCTCCACCGTGGTCTCCTCCACGGGCTGCAGCGTGGAACCCTGCTCCACCGTGGTACTCCATGGGCTGCAGGGGGACATCCTGCTTCACCATGGTCCTCACCACAGGCCGCAGGGGACTTCTGCTCCGGTGCCTGGAGCACCTCTCCCCCTCCTTCTACACTGACCTTGGTGCTGTTCCTCACTCCCTTGACTCTCCCGGCTGCTGTCTGGCGCAGTGTTTTTTTCCCTGTCTTAAATATGCTCTCACAGAGGCGCAAAACAGCATCGCTTATTGGCTCAGACCTGGAAAACAATGGGGCCCTTACCAAACATGGGGCAGCTTCTAGATCTTTCTCACAGAAACCACCCTTATAGCCCCCTGCTACCAAAACCTTGCCACGTAAACCCACTACAGTTATGTAGATGTTGTTTAACAATTAAAACTAAGAAATAGGTTAGATTTGCAAATTTCCCATGTTTTTGATCTAAAAGAGCATCTGAAAGTTGTTTGGTTGATTGGTTTCCTTGATAAAGGAAAGATAAATGTTTATCTTCAGTCAATAGCATTCATTTTGTCCATTACACCTCAGAGTATTATTCTTTTTTCCAGAAATTTGATTCTTGTATTGGTGAGAACATGTGTGTTCACCTATAAATATATATATAAATAAAAATCATTACAGTCTAACCTTCTGAAATATTTTAAGTTTCTAATAGCACTGCAAATAATTGATAGTTTCCAAAGTAGCCATGATTTTTTTTTCAGGATCCATGCAGAAATTATAGGTATATTCTTCTAAACCTTGATGAGTCAGATGCTCTATCTCTAGAAATCCAAAGACAAGGAGTTCAACCAGTGATGTTTCTCATTAATAGTATATTTTATTGTTAAAGCTGCAAATCTTGAACTTGCTGTGCCCAGTCCACTTTGTGAAAAGATTTTAGAGGCTAGAAACACATGACATATGAAACTAATTTTTAACTCTTGATTTTCTTTTTCCTGTTACTTTGCTGAAAAAATACTTGGAGAACAATGTAAAAAAAATAATTAGGAGTTAGAGACCCTTTTGGTGCAACTAGACATATAGATTCAAGAAGCATAGGCAGCATGAGGTTTTCAACAGTGAAAAGGCCATTATATTCCTTATGTCTTAAATATGTAAGGAACAATGCTTTTTTTTTTTTTTTTTTTTTTTTTTTTTTTTTTTTTTTCCTAACAGACACACTCAGACCAGCAGTAAAATACATAAATTTAGTTTTATTTTTTAATTGCAAAATATTCATATGTAAGTATAAGCTCTAAGGTTATATTCAAAAAGACAAAAACATAAGAATCTTTCAAAAGCACATGAAGAATTTGGTTTTGAGGAGTGGACCCATGATGGTAATGGCAGATATTTATAGCACATATGCAAATAATATGATTTCACTACTACTACTACTAAATAAATACATAAATAAATGTGTTTTATTGTTATGCGCTTTCTGCTCTTCTGTTTGCTTTATAGTGCCATTCTGTCATACCACTGTGTCCTTTCTTTTTCCCATTTTCCTCCAGGTCTCATAGGACCACATAGTTCAGTATTTACTTTCACCAAAGTAAGCTAGCTTTATTCCATAGATTTCTGTGGCTTATCATAGTAGCTTCATGACTGTTTTACCTGCTGAAGGTTGGCTTCTCTCTCTGCCTGATTATTTTTCTGTTCCTTTTTTTTTCCCTTTTTTTTTTTTTTTTTCATATATTGTGGTACATGGCTGAGTAAATCATAGAATCATAAAGGTTGGAAGAAACCTCCAAGATCATCTGTTCAGTCTCTGAGCCACCAATACTACCCAATGAATCATGTCCCTAAGTACCACGTCCAACCTTTTGTTAAACTACCCCAGAGATGGTGACTCCACAATTTCTGAGAAGAAATTTCTCCTAATTTCCAACCTGAAATGGAACCTTGAATTGCTGTAGGTTTTATTCATTCAGTTCTGTATACATGTAGATGATCTGTTTAACTGTATAATACTTTAATCACTTAAAAGAGAACAAGATCACATGCATTTTTAACAAAATTTTTGGTTTGTTAATTTGTTTGTTCTTTTCAACAGTTCAAGCATTTCTATTTAATAACTTGCTTTTAGTTGTTGTTTTTTTTTTTTTTTTTTTTTTTTTTCCCCAAGTTTTATTAACTGAAGTTAATTCTGTCTAACATATACATCGATTTCTCAATTTTTGCTCCAGTGATAAAGTAGGCGAATCAAAACTATCCCATGTAATCTTATATACACCAAGGCAGAAGTTGGAGGCAATAAATTCCATAGATTGGTGGATTCAGTATGGGTAACTGAATCAAAGAATCTTGCATGTAACCATGCATGTCACTGATAGCTTCTCTATCTCCAGAAAACTGGTATCTTCCAGTAATCTAGTAAAAATTAAAATCTGTCCGATGCTGACTTATGTTGGTTAAAAAAGAAAACAAAAATGTCTAATTTACTCTTGTGACATGGCATTTGATGTCTTTCCTCTTCATCATAATGTGCAAGTCTGTTAGTTGTGTATGGTCTTCTTTTCCTTGTTTTGTGAGCAACAACACTGGACAAGTGGGCATGTGGAGTTGGTTAGCAAGGCAGAGACTGAAAGGTTCATAGAACAACATTTGCAGTTGTGCAGTCCATCATCAATTCTATTCTCTTCAACTTATCACTGGCACTTTCCTGTACAGATAAGAGTGAGCTATTCTAAATTGTGTTATCAACAGTACTTTTATTTTGGCATTTTCAAGTCTATCTGATATCAGTAAATGTAACTTTACTTCTCAGAGACGGAAAAATCAGATAGGTGAAATTGTAAGCATCATACTGGCAGTTCTGAAGCTATAATATTGCTTATATTGCTCTTCTACATACTTTTAGAAAAAGTCACATAAATGGTGTATGAATGGCATGGTTATAGCTGGGTGTAATGGGGGTTTCTGAAAAGCTGTCATATATTTCATAGAATCATAGAATATCCTGAGTTGGAAGGGACCCTTAAGGATCATCAAGTCCAATATTTGAAATGTTTATTCATTTGTTTATTCATTATGTTTATTCATATATTTGAAGTCCCATATTTGAAATGTTTCAGACTGTATTGGTAAGAGGAATAATAAGACTGAGTCACAAAACTGAAGGTGAAGAAACTTAAAAATACAGGTAAAATTACACATAGGAATTATTCATATTTTCTAGGAATTGAAACTTCTGTTTAAAATATGATTTATATCACTAGCTCCCTATTGCAGGTAATACACATTTCTGGACAGATATTTTCAATAAGTAACGGTTGCAGCTCCAATGAGCCTGTTACACTTAGCAAAGTTGTTCTCTGGAAAACATTATTTACAGAAGGTAATTAACCTCCTGCCTTTTCATGTTCCTACTGCATATGAGCAACTGGAACAAATAGCTCTTTTATAATTATTTTCATGCACTTTCATTCCTGTCACTTGTCTTGAAAAAGAAATCACAACTTCCACTTTTTTTGTGTGTGTGTTTTTTATATTATTAGCTAAATTTTAATTGTATGCTGACTTTACCAGAGTCATGGAGAAGCATTTTGTTTGGACATAGCTGTCAGTAATTTTAGAATACAGTGACTGAGAGGGATTTATGCAGTTTTTCCTTATTATTTCAGGCAGCATTTTATAAATTATTCTACATCAGAAACTGATTTTTTTTTTTCTTTCCCACTATTCTTCTGGGTAGATGGAGTACAATATCACTAGTATGATGTTTGATTTTTTTTCCCTTCCACTGCTCGTTTTCTCTGTAATGTGCATTCATATTTTGTTCACCCAATTCTGTTTTAATTTTACCTGACAGTAAATTTTTATCATCTGGGTGAGTTTTACTCTATAGTGAAAAGATATATTTTTGAAGCTTCATTAAAACCCATGTTTGCTTTTCTTAGGAAAAAAAAAAAAAGTAACTTGCACTCTTTGAACCTAAATCAACAAGAACTTTTTAACAGATAAGAAAGTAATTTACTCTCTTGGGCTTTGTTTAGTTGGGATTTTGAGGGCTGGGGCTGGGGATGGGAAAGTGAATATAAGCATGTATCAGATTCAGTCTTTGTTTCAATATATTTTCTTAAAGGTAATATAATGGTAGGATGAATTTGAGTCCAACAACTGAAGGGGAGATCAATTCTAAAAGCTCAAGCTGTATGTACAGAAGGAGACATCTTGTGAATATTCCTTGGCATTGGTCTAGAATGCATGCATGCTTAGCACTTTGAGAAACATGGGAAATAGTAAAATTCTTCAAATACAGCAAATTCTTGTGATTGTTAATGAAAAAATCTGACAAGCTGTTGTAATCCTACTCACTTCAGAAATTCTGTATAAGAGTCTTTATAAGGCTGAAAGAGTCATATTCACATGCTTCAAGTGGCTTAACATGGTAATTCTGCAGTGGGCTAAGTTAGCCCTATGTGGATACAGTGTCCATAAAATTTAACATTTTTGTACAGGCAGCATCTTTAAAATGCAGGAGTCCCTTATCCTCTATGTGATTTCTGAAGTAGTCCTCTATGTTAATAGCAGGTGATTTCTGCTTGTCTTGATTCAGGAACAGGTGATTTGTCGCTTTTTCTGCTTAGAGATGTTTTTTTCTTCAGAAGAGGAAGATTTTTTTTTTTTTTTTGAGACCCTTTAGCATTAATGTTTAACATAGAATTCCCCAGCAGTATGAAAAAGTGTCAAAAAAAAAAAAAAAAAAAAAAAAAAAAAGGAAAAGAAAGTTTACTTTCATGTAGAACTTAGTGAAAAATGACTAACAAGATAGAATTTGGAAACTTTCTGTTTTCCAGAGCCAAAGACAGTAAATTATAACAGAATATTTTAACTACGTTTTACACTGCATTATTAAAAGTGCTTGAATCAAGAGAATGTGCTGAAGCTGTAGCCTGTTATGCAAACTATTAATTAAACTGAAATGATGGTTGGAAAAAACTAGTTAATTTATCATCTTAAAATGGCACTTGAATATAATAATTAAATCTATAAAATCTAGGTACATTTTTTTCATAACTGTGTAGTCTGTTGCCTTTCAATTTTTCTTAATAGTTATGTATTAACTGTGATGACACACTGAATATTCATCCATGTGATGATTTATAATGTAAACCTACCTGTATCCTAATATAATTACTTCAAAGATTCCCTTGAAATTGGTGGGAAGTAAAGGGGGAAGAACACTGAGATTTCATTAGCAGGAATATGAATATCCTGAATTTGGATAGTGTTGATGAAGTGAGTTTATTATGTGTGTGATTCCCTGATATGAAATCAAATTTTGTTGTGTTTGCCTGACTTGTTAAGGAATTTTGAGACTCTTTGAGGTGGAAATCCGGTTGAACTTTTTTCTCTTAATGCTAGACAACTATAAGTGAAACTTTGATAATGGGATCTGAATTCAGATTAAATTATACTGTTTTGAAGGACAGTTGAATTTAGGAAATGGAAAATTTTCATCAGTCTATGGTAATAATATATTTAAACCAATTTAGTCTTTTGTTGTATATATTAGGAACTATTCGATTTTACTTGTGAATACAGTGAATGCTTTATTTATTTATTCTAACCGTATTTGAGTGAGCAGATTCTTGCTTTATATCTTAATTTTAGTATGCCTTATAGTGTCCTTCTGTATTATTTTAAAAAGTTAGAATACTGTGTAGCAGGCTTTGTCTTTTTCCACTTATAATGTTTGCAGAGATGGATAACATACTGAAAAATATATTTAAGGTCCAAACTAACTGTATTGTACTGTTAAGTTATTTTTCACTTGGTGTCACTGAAAGAAGATTGGGTTTCCTGAACTAGATTTTACTTTTTCTAAAACACCAGCAAGATGTTCTAATCTTATCTAGCTATAAAAATAAGGCATTTGGCTTTTAAAAATATTCTAAACAAGTCAGTTGCTAAGCATTTTTGATTTTTTTTTTTCGTGGAAGCTGTGGAATTAGGAAAAAAAATATCTACACAGCATTTCTTAATGTCCCTTTCTGATGCTGACATGTAAAGGATAACTGTAGCAAGACCATGGGAAGGTGTGCAAACCTAGACAATATAGTCTTAAGACTATATCAAGACTATATAAGACCATTAAGGCTATATAGTCAATAGTCTTAAGTAGCAAGTTACAAAGACTTACAAACGATGAGTCGTACTTACAGTAAAAAGGAGTTTTAAAAGGTACAAGTGATTGGTAGGCAATTCACTTTCCATGCAGTGTGCAGTTTATTTTTTTGTTTTGTTTTGTTTTGTTTTTTCTTTCATTCTGGAGATTGGAGATTTGTCAGTAAAAGTTTTTTGTTTTTTTTTTTATTATTATTATTATTTTAGGAAAAGGAAATAAGCAAGACATTTGTCCTTCTGTACTATGTGCCTCACCCATAATAACTGCTGATACAAGTTAGGTACCGCTCAACAGCTGTCTGATATGCAGACTGGTCAAAATGCCAACTCTGAATTCAAGCTGTTGCAGCCTAATCTCATGTGTTCTTATTGCTTTAGCACACAATATTCTCTGAAGAAAAAGTTAATAGAGCAATGCATGGAGGAGAAATAATCAACACAACACTTCTACAACTGATGTTGTTCACCTCTGTTCCTATTCTAGTGAGGGGAGGGATACAAGTTTTAAAAACAGGCCTGCCATTATATGTTAGATTGAATTATTGTAGCATACAAAAAGACCTCAATATTCAAATATAATAGTGCAACGTCAGGTATTTAAATGCTATGTCTAAATACATGGATATATTGCACAATTTTTATAGGTTGTGAACACTATTTTAGGCATTCAGAACAGTGTGTAGTTTAGAAATACACTGAATACTGGAGTTTCTTGAAAGATACTGAAGTGCTATTAATTTACCTGCACTCCACTTACTTTGTAGATGTTTCATTCACATTATTCTTTATAGATGAATTATATTCTCTGAATATATATATATATTATCTTTTTACTATCTCTATCCTCTGTTAATTATTTTCTATTTTCATTTCTTTTGACGCCAGTCTCCCCCGGCACACATACCAATATACACACACATTCTGTCTTATTCTGTTGTCCAGGCTGACTCCAGCTCTTGTTCATCTCTTCATGATGTTCTTTCTCTCTTCTCAAAGTGTATGCTTCTTCACTCTGTTCATATGAGAATCAGCTTTCTTAGTTGGGAATCATGCTTTCTCTTCTAGGTTAGAAGATCTTGTAATCTTCCTTCTTGATTTTCATGTAAAATTATACGTAGCACTTTATTTTCTTATTACATGTTCCAGTTCATCTCTCTTATAAAAGCTTTTGAAGGTGTGTTTTAAAGAGGATTTTCTCTTTTCTTTCCTGATCCCTCTTATAATGCTGTTCAATGAACTGTTTTTAGTGTTATCAAATTGGTTATCATAACACTTAGTTTTTTGTTGTTATTGTTGTTGTTAGAAAGAATATCATTCATTATGTATTTTCAAAGAGAAAAGTACATTTATACATGTATGGCTAGCAACTCAAAATATTACAAGCAAGTATCTTTATCTTGAAGCATATTTAAAGAAGCAAGAGGTCTTTTCAAAGAAGTAATGGTGTGATGAAGAAACTGTCATAACTGACTAGCTTTACATGGCTATTGTATAGTTAGATGTGTTACTTATACTGCAGTAGTACCTCAGAGACCTAGTTATGGTCCAGAAACTCACTGTGTGCTGTAAAAACAAAGTCAATTTCTGTGCTATAGCTGTTATACGACTGAGGAATTACATCCTTCCTTCAGGCAGCATCTCTCTTAAATGTGTCAGTGAAGCAGAATTTTAAATGGATGACTATAATACGAGTCAGTGGTAATATGCTACTATTCTTGTATTTCATGTATAAGCCCAGTAGAATAATATCTATAACATTTTCTTCAGAGTTTCTGGAGTTCCTTGCAATCCCCATAATCATATCCCATCAGACGTGAACTTTACAGTGTTTATAGCCTAGGGAATTCATGGTACATTCTTTCCTTCTGCAAGACAACTTGAAAACAATTGTCTTCATGTTCAATGGGTTAAGATACTAAACATGGTATTGTCAAACTGTAATTGTTTATGAAGCAAACATAAGATAGCAAAAGGAGTTGATTTATAAACAAAATAAACTCATTTAATTATATGCCTGCATTTTTACAGCTGGTATTTGCTTGACACATTGCTTGTTTACAGTACAGTGAGTGATTAACTCTTGTGACTAGAGAATAATTATTAATTATATTGTAATTTGGGAACTGTTATGTGTGTATCTGATAACTTAGGTTGTGCTACAAAGTCTGTTGGGCCAGAGGAGATTAGTTACATTTTTAAGAAATTAGGAAATGCCTGCATTGCACCTTATGCTTTGACATGTGTATTTTTAGTGAGCTGTGTAGTACTAAGCCTAATTGACCCAGACAATAGATCCATGGTCAATAATCTAACTGGAAAATTCTTTCCTCCATTTCTGACTTGAAAATTCCTTGCAAGAACAAGTTCATTATGAAAAAGTACTTGTATTTGTGCAAGCAAGCATTTTTGTTTCTTTAATACAATCAGTTCAGAAGAACTTCATTCAAAAACATTGGCTATAAAGAGTAAGATGTTCAAGAAGTTGATAACAGAATACAGATTATTTTCACTTTGAGGATAATGGTTAAAAGCAAATAAACCTAGACAATGGAAAAAAAAAAAAATAGTTGTGTGATCTCACGGAGGTTGCTTTAATGTTCATCTGCAACCTGTGAAAAATGTCTGGTCTCCTGCATTTAATAAATGTTACTGCTGTTGTAGATCTATTTTTTTCACTTTTTTGAGCAATACCTGTAAATGGCTGTAAGCAGAGCTCAATCTAGTAGATAGTTTATCCCATATGTTCTTTCTTCTACTTCCCTAACATCCAAGACACTGTTTTGTGATGATTACAATACTGCTATTTTTTACAATACTTACTTACAATACTGCTAGATTTGTGGAAAAAAGAATTTTTCCACACTATTTCTCAGATTTCATCATAGTTTTATATTCCCCTCTTCTCAGCCTACAAAATAACTTTACATACAACAAGTAATATAACTCCACCCACTTGAAATGAGGAGAAATAAGGGAAATTTCATAATGGAAAGTATGAACAATCCAGGTGTATGTTATCTTAGCTCACAGGTTTTCCTAACACTTGTTCTTCTGAGATCAGGCCTTTTGCTTCCAAAGGAAAATGGTGTGCTGGCATGAGGTATATCTCATAAATCATATTCAAACTTTTGTTGAAGTTATTGACCCCCATGTCACGGGTTTCCTCCATCTCTTGGAGGAACAGGAGATTATGTATTCTACACATTGAGCTCTGTGTGTTGTCCAAGAAATGTCCTGAATCACTGAGATTCTAGCAGAGCACAGTCAGTTGTAGTTATCTCATTTCCTCAGTTTATGGTTCTCTCTCTCTCTCTTTTTTTTTTTTTCCCTCCCCCTTTCTATTAATCATTTTCCCTTTTTTACCAAACAGAATTTCAAGGAAAATGGAAAATCCAATATTTGAATGTTATTTTCAGGTGTGTGTCTTCTACTTGAGTTCATGATAAAACGTTGCAGATATAGTTGGATCTCTTCCTATAATTTTAGGAGAAATTTCCTTTTTTGCTTTTTTTTTTCCCTGTTAAATAACTAAGCTCTTGCTTGTCTTTTTATTTTATTTTATTTATTTTATTTTATTATTTTATTTTTCCCCTGTATTCTGGCATCTGATGCATTCTTTACAGTAGATAAAGATGTCCTTCATCTCCATACAAAAGTGGGTAGACTTTTGTAACTGTTAGTATTTAGTCTTTCATTTTTTATAAGTCATTCTGTACTCTTAATTCTGTGTACATTCACCATTTGCTAAACAGAGCTCATCTCAGCTAGAAAAGGCTTCCTTCATAGAAATGTTTGCTTTTCTTTTTGTTTCTGCACTGCCTGCTTCTGCTCCTGCATTACAACTGTCTTTTACTCAGCCCAGTGGGACCCATTGTTTACATGATGACATTGGTTACATGATGACATGTAAGATACAAAACTTTATCAAACAAAAATTATTATGAAGATCTGTAGGAGAACTCCCAAGTCAGATAGTGTTCTGAGAAATAAAAAATATTTCTATTAATTTTTAGATTAATTCGCAAGAACCTCTTGAATATATTTCCAATATGTTACATATATATACAGAATGTATATATGATATGTGTACTTTTGTATACAGAAACCACCTGACTGAGGATACTCTCCATAAAGCTTCAGCAACTTCAGTGGAGCTGTTAGGACACAACATTTTTTCTGAAAGATGAAGAATGACAATTTCATTTCAGTAAAAATATATGTATTTAAAACCAATGTTTCTGTTTCTGTTTTTTGTTTGTTTGTTTGTTTTGTTTTGTTTTTCTTTGGTCAAAGAGCAAATTTTACACAAATCTTTGCTCTTTGAGGGTTTCATTACCATTAACATGGTTTTGGTGAAAAAATCTTACGTATTATTTGAAGATAGGATGACTGAGTGTAGAATTTATAGACCTAGCTCATGTTACCTGAACTGTTCAATGAGATTTTGGCCTCCTTTAGTACTCTGTACTCTGTTTACTGTGCAGGCTTGTAGTGGGTTTACGTGGCAAGGTTTTGGTAGCAGGGGGCTATAAGGGTGGTTTCTGTGAGAAAGATCTAGAAGCTGCCCCATGTTTGGTAAGGGCCCCATTGTTTTCCAGGTCTGAGCCAATAAGCGATGCTGTTTTGCGCCTCTGTGAGAGCATATTTAAGACAGGGAAAAAAACACTGCGCCAGACAGCAGCCGGGAGAGTCAAGGGAGTGAGGAACAGCACCAAGGTCAGTGTAGAAGGAGGGGGAGAGGTGCTCCAGGCACCGGAGCAGAAGTCCCCTGCGGCCTGTGGTGAGGACCATGGTGAAGCAGGATGTCCCCCTGCAGCCCATGGAGTACCACAGTGGAGCAGGGTTCCACACTGCAGCCCGTGGAGGAGACCACGGTGGAGCAGGTGGCCCTGCACCGACGGAGGCTGCCGCCTGTGGAAGACCCCTGCCGGAGCAGATTCTGGGCTGGACCTGTAGCCCGTGGAGAGGAGCCCACGCAGGAGCAGGTGACCTGGCAGGAGCTGCTGCCCATGGGGGAGCCAGGTTGGAGCAGTTTTCTCCTGAGGGATGGACCCCGTGGTACGGACCCATATCTGGAGCAGTTCTGGAAGAGCTGCTGCCTGTGGGAAGCCCACGCCGGATCAGTTCATCAAGGACTGCATCCCATGGGTGGGACCCCACAGCACAGGGGACGAGAGTGACTGAGAAGGAGCGGCAGAGAAGAAGTGCTGTAGACTGACCATAACCCCCATTCCCCCGTTCCCCTGCGCCGCTCGGGGGGAGGAGGTGGAAGAGGGTGAATGGGGGGGGGAAGGTGCTTTTGGTTTCTTTCCTTTGTTTCTCACTTCTCTAGCTTGTTGGTAATGAGCAATAAATCTTACTATCTCCTTATGCTGAGTCTGTTTTGCCCATTACAATAATTACTGCGTGATTTTCTCGTCCTTATCTCAACCTTTGAGCCCTTTTCACATATTTTCTCCCCATTCCTCTTTGAGGAGGGGGAGTGAGAGAGCGGCTGTGGTGGAGCTCGGCTGCCCACTCGAGCGGAACCACAACAAGGCTTTATTTTTATTAATCTGGGCAGGACCATATATCTGGCAGCAAACTGCTTTTAACAATGATATAATCTGACTGCCAGGTCTGTTAGGACATTCCTGCTTAATCAAATGTGTATGACTGTGGGGAGTTTGAATATGCATGAGAAATCCAAGTGTGCTATCCTACATCTTCAGTCACTGATATGTGTAAGAAAGACTTGACCGGAGTTTAAGGTGGCTGTAGGGTCAAACAAATTTCACAGTAAAAAAGCCAGCACATGTGGCCCCATGCTCTAGTTCCTGGTTCTTCTCCTAGAATTTCTTCTCCTGGATAGAATTTCTATCTTAGATCCTTTCTCCACTGGAAAACATTTCTGTAGGTACAACAGTAGAGGTGGTGTGTTCTCTGGATCTGTAGCAAGATTTTGACTTTAAGCCAGCTTGAAAACTCTGCATCAGGTAACTCAGACAGAAATGGTATATTTAGGAAGCCTGAGGCTGGTGGATACCATGTGTCTGTATCACTTGCCTGTATGTGGTAGCTACCGGATTGCTTTTTCTTTGTCCTCCATAAACGCAGTGGGTCATTTGGAGGTGCTACATAGTTCTATTCACTTGTGATTGGTGCATTTTCAGTTTTCTTGACTGTCTTAACATGTCAATGTTAGTGAATAGCTGTTCTTCGCTACCTAAATAAAAGAAGTCTATAACTTTTTATTTTGTAGCTATAACAAGGCAAATAGATCATTTATTTTGCTTTCAATGTATTTTAATTGCTCTGTTCCCTTGCACTGGTGGAACATTTCTATTTTCTCATAGCTTCTTTAGCTCATAGTTTAGTCTTTTATATATTGGATTATTTGGTCTTCAGACTGCCTTCTAAGTTTACCTGTGTTGATTTTACTCTTGGAAAAAAATGTCCTATAGATGTTGAATATTTATTTCCATTTATTGGATTTTGCTTCTTCTGTCATACTGCTGTTTCCTCTTGCTCTGACTACTCATTGTGACTTAATTATATTATTCTAAAGGAGACTTCAAAAGGTGTTGAAGAATTTTAACCTACATATGTTTGCATCTTTGCATTTGGTGTAGATATTTATTTTTTTTATTAACATCTTTTTTTCTTTTTAATATCACTGTAAAGTTCGTAATGCTCATAGTACTGTAATAATTATCCTAAAATGTGAACTTTAATTGCATTCCTGTTACCATAGCTTAGTAACTGAACATGGCTGCTGTGTGAAATTAAGGATTGACTTATGGTTTTCTCAAGAACGTCTCTTTTATATTGTAGAACATTTAGTTAAAATAAATATATGTAAATTGTCAGGGACTGTTTATGTACATCGTGTCCTCTTGTAACATTTGACCTGTTACTGCATGAATATCTAACCCAACCTACCCCACCCAGACATCCTACTTTTGGCTTAGTTGCCCACTTATACTTTGATATTTAGTGTGTAGAAACAGTGAAATAACCTCCTGCAACAAGGTATGCGTTTCACTATTCTTTCAATCTTCTTGTACTTATCTACAACCAATTTTGACCCACCTGCCTCACTCTGTTTAGTAGTCATTCTATCATATTTGTCTTCTAACATCAATTTCTCTTTATATTGTTACACATTATAGCTGTTTAACAGCTGTTGAATCCTCTTAGTTTAGGGTAGCTTTGTAGGCATGTGATCTCTGAAGTTACTGGGTTCTAATTCCCCTTTTCAGTACAAAAATCAAAAAAACACTTCTTTGTGCTTAAGAAATTTCCATACTTAGTGTACTTAAGATACGACTTGACAAACACTAAGAAAAGGATAATCTGTATTTCAAAACCTGGAAATTCCAAAATTTTCTGTATGAGTCTTGTTGAGAACACTCATTTGTTTCTATACAAAAGGAGGCAGACCTTGTTATTTTTCTGAGCCAGCTACTTACAGCTGGAGTTTGTTGTGTAGTTTATCTCTCTTTCCTTCATTTTTCTGCATTATATAGATTGCTGTAACTCTTGGTTTTCTTAAGAGCTGTCAGATGGCACTGGTCACCATATGCTTCTATCTTCCTTAACCTAGACCACACTCTAGATGACACTATATCCTCACTCAAAAGTCATCTGATTTATTCTATGGGAACGGAATTTTAAAGTAATACTTGAAATAAGCATTACTTAGTTCTGTGAAGATATTCCATTGGGTACAGAAAAAGTGTAGTTGTTTGCCTGTTCCAAAGGACACCAAAGGACTGAGGCAACAACATCTGCTACATGCAAAGCTGAGATTTGATCCTTGATGCAGTTCTTGCCACTATTGTTATCAACAAGATTTATTACTTAGTCTGGATGATTTTATATGAAGAATTCCTCAGGCTGGCAATAAAAGGGAGTCTATCATCTCCTGATTGCATTTCTTACCACTTCTGCTTGTTGTATGGAATCTTATTTTGTAGGATGGGAGGAGACAGGATATGCAAAAGTGTAAAATTACGTACAAGTAATTGTGTTTGTCATAGTCTTGTTTTCTCCCATCCTACCTTCCTCCCTCTTTCTCCTTTTTGCATTATAGTGACTTCCTCCATATTAGTATATTTCCTAAATCTGAAAAAAAAAAATCTCTTTTTGTTCCCTTCCTCCCCCCCCCCCTTTTTTTTTCTCCAATGACTACAAGGGGGAGAAAGGGTGGAAGTTTACTGTATGTAATACCCCTGTGATTGACAGTCTTTTTACCTCCTAGTTCCTAGTAGGTAGATAACGCTTGCTGTATGGGATCTTGTTTTGTAGGGTGAAAGAAGAGGGAGGACTACAACAAACACAAATAGTGGTATGTAATTTTCCCTTTCTCCTTTGTCTCTCCCTACTTACCAATCTTAACACAGAATGTTCTTGATCATATGATGATGTTTTGTACTGCTATTTTCTGCTTTTTAAAAAACACATCTTCCTGGCTTTTGTTATTTAATCGGCTGAAGTGTTTTGAGAAAGAGCGCAAATTTAAATACAATGTATTTAAATGAGTATTGGGTCATTCTATACTCATTCTTGGTCGCAATGAGACTGAAGTTAAACAAAACAGATTCTATATCCCATTATTATACCTTAGTCCTCTAGGATATAGTATATGTCCTATATGTATATGTATCCTCTAGTCATACACTATCTTTTAAAACACCTTTAAAAGGCTATAAAGTATATCAGATATTGGAGGAAACAGCTGCAATGGCAATTATCTGGCTATTAATTAAATCTACTATATTCATACAGTGTGCTATTTTTCCAAAAAGCTAATACTGTAGAGCTGATAGATAACTGTCTGATTTTCTGGGTCAAATTTCATTAAAATATTGTAAACTTAAATTCTAGTTGCAGAGTCTTAATTAATTCAAATGGCATGAGGCAAATCCATCCAGTATGCACAACAAGAACTGTCTGGAGGTTAGAGGGATATTTCTCATAAAATGAAAGGGAAGATCGCTGTAAGCACAGGACCTGTATTATTTTTAAGGGTAGGCTAGCACTTTAAAAAGTACTGTGCTCCTTAGTGTTTGATCATTTTGCTCAAAACCACAGAAGTTAGTCGTATTGTTATTTTTTTTCTTCTTCTTCTTTTTTATTTTCCTGTATTAAAGTGCCCTTAACTTCTGTCCTCATGTTAAAATGGTACAAATTGACAGTGTTTATAATGCATATATATATATAACATCATAGTTTTTGCACAAAGATTACAGAAAAAATACTGAATTCAGTTATCAAAGGAATAGAAAAAACAAATGAAGTGTCAAAAACTTGTTTCAAGAAAGATACCATCTTCATTAAAGAAACTTTTCTTAGAATTAATAGGCTATTTGTTCATTATTGCCTGAGAAACAACATGCCTGCCCAGTGAATCATCACTAGTTTCTATGACACCCTTAAGATCCGGAGAAGTACACCTACAGCAAAACAAAACAATAAAAAAAATAAAAAATTGTATGGTTGTATGTTCAATTCCTAAATATCTGTGAAATGAAAGCTGCATTTGTGTTTACGACAGTGATCAGAAGGTTCTTCCATTTCAACTGAAAACAAGAATGAAACCCAACAAAAACTCAGAAGATTAGTGAATCAGTACTCCTTTTGATAAGGGCACATTAGGGATCAGATCCTGTATGTTAACCGACCCACACAGATTGTGTGTCAAGAAAGTAAATGGAAAGGCAGAATAAATTTTATCTGTTTGATACTCAGTAAAATAATCTTAATATCTGCTAGGAGAAAAATCTATTATAATGGTTTACGTTAATTCTCAGCATGCCGCTGTGGACTAACCTATGATGATGCCTCTGGTCAGAATATTTCCTTCTATTGTGAAACTAGAAATGACTTTTTTTTTTTTTTTTCCTGGTTCACTTAAAAGGAAATTCAGCCTTTTGGTGGAATGATATTTCCCTGTCTAAGATAAAATCTAAATTCATGTTGTCAACATTGAGCAAAACTACTTCATCATGCTGGGAAATTAGTCCCCAAAGTGTACTTTATGCGGATAATAACTTGATGTTTTGGAAAAATATGAAATAAGATAATAGAGAACTAATTAAGATGTAGAGGTTTTGCATGTCTTTTCCTTCTGGCATTTTGAAAAAAGTTAATTGCTTTTATTCTGAGGTTCATAATATTACCATTAATTTTCATGATAACTTTGTTGCATAGACATGACACATACTGAATAGAGCTGTCTGTTTGATAGAGAGTGCATGGGCTACTAAGATGTCAAGAAAAATTGCACCTTTAGAGTTGCAAATTATTGTGGATTAAGTTCTAATTGAGGTGGATGTGGAAGGAATTACTTTTCCTTTTTTTTTTTAATTTAATCTCATTTTATTTTATTATTTTATTTTATTTTATTTTATTTTATTTTATTTTATTTTATTTTATTTTATTTTATTTTATTTTATTTTATTATTTTATTTTATATGAGCATGATTTGTCTGCATAACCTTCACAAATCCTATGGAAATGATAGCTTCCTTCTCTCCATACAGCATAGAAGGTTGTCCATTTTAATTTCAAGAGGTTTTCTTGGACTATAGCAGAGTGGCAGCCACCTCTGGGTTATATTCTCTTTTTCTGAATACTGAATATGTGGAAAAACATATTCAAAAAATGTGTGGATGAAATTTGTGGATGAAAATATGTGGATGAAACATATTTTAGTGGAAATAGGTGTGTAGTGAGTATTTTACCAGCCGGAATGGAAAGGAATAGCAGAACTTGGATACTCTAAGATCCCATGGCATCACTGTGGCACCTAAAAGTCCTGGTTAGCAACAAAGATCCCATTATCTGTGTTGGCTGAATTGTGAGTGCAAAATATATGTTGCATCACATGAGTCTTGCATTTTCTGTATTTCCTGCAAATAGTGTTTACAACAACCCTCTTAATGTAATAAAATAGATATGACAATTTACTAAGACTACTACAAACCTTTTCAAGCAAAGCTTTCCTATGGACATAAGTGGATACTTAGAAACAGATATGTGGTTGTTCTTTCTGCAATTTGCTAGATTTTTATTATATTTCTATTATAAATAATGAAAGACAACATTTAGGAATACTGAATGGTTGATTTTGAGAATGGATAGCTAGAGTATGAAGTCTGCTATATTTAAAAAATAATAATATTTCTAGTTCTTCAGTCATACTGAAATCTCACATTGTTAACGAGAGATGGCATGGCTGAAATTCTCTCAGAACATGAAAACTGTGTAACAAATGTTAGGTGTAACAATTCAGATTAATAGTAACTTCATGTCCAAGCCTGTTTATTTTGCAGCTGGGATTTTCTTTTGGCAATCTTTTCTTTTTCTTGTTTTATGCCAAATATATAATATTTTTCTTACTGTGAGTATAATGACTTTTGCCTTTAAAATCATTTCTGGAGTCCTTTGTTTTTGCTCTTTAAGCCTATAATTATTATAACATGTTTGTAAATATGCCTATCCATTTTGTTTTGCCTGTTTCATTATTAATAATTCTCATAAGAGAAGCAATTTCTTGTGCGTACTGAAATGGGATTCTGATGGTACTATAAAAAGTGTTAGTTGTGGGATTGATGTCGAAACAAAAGAGTTGTCAGCCAACGAGAAGCAGCAACTTTCTGCATCTACTTCCTAGGACAGGAGAATTACCAATATACTATCTTTCCTGAGGGTGTGGCAAGAGAAACCTATACCACATCCGCAATGAAATGAACTCCAGACTAACAATGCTCGAGAAACGTCTTCATGTTATCACTTCCTTCATGTTATGGCACCACTGAAGTTATGTCTGACCACTACAGGATCTTTTTTACAGGATCATTCAGCACATCTCCCTTTAGCTTTATTAGGAGGTAGGCAATGAATAGGTTACTTATTCAGGCTCAGTAGAGACACTGGCCCCATCAAAACCTGTTCCTTCCCAACCTTTTGTCCTAGCACCATGCCCAGAACCTGGGGAGGAGGGAAGGTAAATTGTTATTTTCACATTTCTTATCAAGTCATTTGTAGCTCTGAGAGGTCTACTATTTCTGTTCATGTGAGTTTTTGATAATTCATACACTGAAGTGCTTCTGCATTTTAAAAATATTAAATTACTCTATAAGAGATTGAAAGAAGAAAAATTTCTCTTTTTTAACAGATGATTTTTTTTTTCCAGTGAAATGAACTGTTTATGTAATAAGTTTATAACACAAAGAAAGATTAGTGGTCTCAATAAAAGTTAGGTTTCTTTACCTTATAAAGAATGAAATATAAACATTAGGTTCTATTCTTTTGCCTAAGAAGCCACATGCTTTTTTTTTTTTTTTTTATTTTCTGATCAGAACACTGGTAGTGGTCTTCCTCAGAGACCTTTCCAAAGTTCTGTGTTACATGTTAACTTCCTTTAAAGAGATAAACTGGATAATTAATAGATAATTTTCTTTTCAGTCCTTTCATAAAATAATTTAGTTCATATTTAATTAATTTATTGTATATTTATTCACTAAGCATAAGAAAAAAAGTGTATTAAAGACCCTTGTGAAGGAGGGAGAACTTGCAGTAGTATTGAAAAAATAAAAATAAAAATAAAAATAAAAATAAATAAAAATAAAAATAAAAATAAAAATAAAAAAAATAAAAATAAAAATAAAAGCAGGTTTTGTAACACTACTGTTTGGGAGGTATATTGAGATGCCAAGCCTAAAAGATGTTGAATCATCAAAGATAACTAGACATTTAGTCATTTCTCTGAGGTAACTTCAGGAGTTCTTACTGAGAAATCTGGCTTTTTTTTTTATCTATCTATCTATCTATCTATCTATCTATCTATCTATTTATCTATATCCTTTCTGTTCATGTTTGATGTGCTCAGTTTAAAGCACATCTGTTTGACAAAGTATTCAAACACTACAGAATTATCCAAGAATTTGAAAGTCATGTGGTCTCTCAGCTCTCCCACGGTGACCATCAGTATAGCTCTTCCTTCAATATGCTTCTTACCAAGCTACATATTGTGCTGTGCATTGTTTCCAAATGCCAGCCTAAGCTGCTACTGTCCCCCCTCTCCCCACTTATTTTTTCCTTTTTTTTTTTTTTTCTGAATGTATCTTACTTTCAGAAAAACAAAACAATACAAAAACACACCTGAGGCAGAGGGTAGCTGTATATGAACATACAGGAAAAGAAAAAAAAAAAAAAAGACAAAGTTTTGCATAAAAAGGAGCCTGTCTTAGATGTTCACTGCACAGAGCAAACCAGCATTCCGTGGTCTTATGGTATGGACCTGTGATGGGAGAAATCAACAGAGACGCATGTTTGGATGAGTGATCTAGAAAAAAATGGTCCCATGCCTGTCTTCTCTGTTCTCTGCATGTACACCGAAGATATAAATATGTGTAAAATGTATCTTAAGCTCTAGCATCAGTTTAGTGCTTACCTACACTCCCCTTAAACGTGGGAGGATTATTTGGCTGTTTTCTATGCAACTGCAAAGAATACTTCTAACACAGAAATAAATTATTTATCAATCAACTTCATTTTTATAAACAGATATGCAAAAAAAAGAACAACGACCAATGGAGTTTAATTTAATTAATACTTAGTAGCACTTATCTTATTTCTAAACTGAAATATAATACTTATTTTATACCTGTGAAGCAAATATAATGTTTTCTGATTTAGAGCAGAGTTCAGAAAAGTTACTGTAATGTTAATACGTAGATAGTAGGGAGGTCCGTGGCTGAAAGAACTCTTGCTTTTCTATCTGTCCAACCTGGTATTTTGCTGTTCTGAGTTCTTGTGTTATTTATTTGACCTAATTTGATTATGTTATTTCCATTTGACCCACTGAATTTGGAATGTTAGCCATGTTTATTAAGTGTATTAGAGTCAAATGATTTACCATGGAAACCAAAGATTTCCCAGTCTTCATGCAATATTCTTGGAACCTGTCTTATTAATAATGGAATTTATTTTGCCATCTGCTTGATACAACCGATTTCGTTCAAGTAAGCTGAAGCAAAGGAGATGATGTGAACTACACAATTTTTAAAACCTCTCTTATTGAAAAAAAAATTGAAAAAATATACTTTATCTATGAAAGGCAACAGATTGTGCTTTTTACCACAATCATTTTTCTTATATACTGGTGACTGTCCCTTTCATGTAAGACGTCAAAATCACATGAGTGAATTTACAGAGGTTCTGACTGGGACTCTGCAAGTCAATAGGAGCTACGGCAGTCCTCCCTCTAAAAATAAATGGCCTCATTTTTAGACTGAAGAAATTTTTGCTAAAGCAAGAAAAGTGTCACTGCCAGATGGTGATGGAAGCATTACTACAGAAAGGGGACATTAACAAAGATACACTCAGCAAAGCAATTGTTACCATAGTTACAGGATGCTAAGCATTTTCAAATAAATAAATAAACAAAATTAGCCTGTATTATTTAGATATCTCAATGGGGAAGAATAATTTTGGATGATTTTTTCCTTTATGAAATGGAAGAGTTATATGTAGTATTGCTTAAAACTTTTTTACAGCACTCTCTTTGCTTACTAGGTGTGTTCCTTTCTAGTTAAGTACCTTTATCAGCTGTGTTTATTTTTTCTTCTAGAACAAATACTTTTAATTAGTGTGATGGTTTTACCCTGCTGGGCAGCTGAGCTCCATCCCAACTGCTCTCTCACTCCCCCTCTTCAAAAGGAGAAGGCGGAGAAAACACAACACAAAGGGCTCACGGGGGCTCATAAGAACAGGGAGATCACTCAACAGTTATCGTCACAGGCAAAACAAACTCAGCATAAGAAGATTAATATAACTTATTGCCTATCACTAGCAGACTAGAGCAGTGTGTAACTAAAAGAAAAGTAAAAACACCTTCCCCCCCGGCACATCCTCTCCCACTTCCTCCTGTTGAGTGACATAGGGAATAGGAAATGGGGATTGAAGTCAGTCCATAACACTTCATCTGTAACTCCTTCCATAGTCAGTATCTTCCCTTGCTCCAATGTGGGGTCCCTGCCATGGGATGCCGTCCTTCCTGAACTGATTCTGCGGGGGCTTCCCACAGGCAGCAGCTCTTCAAGAACTGCTCCCATATGGCTCCATATGGGGTCCATCCATCAGGAGCAAACTGCTCCAGCATGGGTCCCCCAGGGGTGGCAGATCCCCCCAGGCCCCCTGTTCTTGTGTGGGCTCCTCTCCATGGGCTGCAGCTCCAGCCCAGGGCCTGCTCCTGTGGGGGCTCTCTATGGGCTGCAGCCTCCTCCAGGCCACATCCACCTGCCCTTCCACAGGCTGCAGCATGGAGATCTGCTCCACTGTGGGGCCTGTCTGGAGCTGGCTCTGATCTGACATGGGGTAGCTTCTGCACTCTGCTCACAAAGGCCACCCCTGAAGATCCCTCTACCAAAACTTTGCTTCATAAACCCAATACACTTAGTCCCTTTCTATATTATACCACCATGTCTGTACAACTGAACAGAGTGTAATCATCTATATCATTTGGGAGAATAATTAGACTGATAGAATAATATGGCAAAAGGTGAAATTAATGTTAACATTATAAGAGCTCCTGACTGTCTTTAGTTTGTGACTGACAGCTTGCTGTGTTAATTACCAAATAAAAAGGTAGTTTCATGGAAATGCAGACACATTAAAGAGTCTAGAATTTGGTCTGAGTCACCATAAAGTGGACTAAATAAAGCCTTAGAGGAGGGAAGAGTCTGAGGTAGAAAACAATGTTAAAGCAAGTGTATTTTAATATAGGAAGCAGTAGTATGCATTTATTGCCACATGGGCAAGGATAACATCTTTACCATGATAACATCTTTATTGTTACATCTGTGTGCTGTGCAGATTGTGGGGTTTTTGTCTTATAAAAACTGTTTGAGCCATAACAAAAGTTGAAGAACTAATAAATCAAAAGAAAACCAGGCTCTTCTCTCAAAGGGCCTCAAACAATGCTGTTTGGGTATTTCTATCCTCCTCTTTTGCTAGAGATACTAATCAGATATCACTTATTTAAATAAAAATTGTGACTTTCTAATTCCAAACAGGTTAAGGCCAATCTGACAGGAGTTTATATGTGAGAGATTTCTCATCTTTACAGGAAGCACCGATGAGATCTTGGATATTTTGTTCTGGAGATCTTCTCTGTGTTTGAAAAAGCATTCTGACTAAAGGCCTGAAAAGGTTGAGATGTGGCATGGGATTGTCCTTGAGCTAATTTGACAATTTATTATTTTATATAGAAATTGTGGCAATTGTGTTGTTGGTAGCAAATCATTTTCTCTTTAAAGTGTTCACCACCGACCTGAGCATATGGAAAATTGGTGTTGCTCCTATAGCTGAGCTCTCCATTCTGCAGGATCACACTGTGTGTTGCATTTGCACCATCTGTCACTATTTTAAATATTTAGATTAATGGTCTAACAGTAACCTAATGTCTCAAGCTATTAATTGCTCTCTATCTGTGGAAAGGGAGACAAAGAGAAACTGATTTCCTCCAGGAAAAGTTATTATAATGTATTTTTTCCACTTAAAATATTTTGTAGATCTGGGCCAAATACGCTAATACAGTTTAAGCAAGCAAAATATTCAGATGTGAATAATCCATGAATATACATAACAAATCATATTTAATTACATTTTGATGTCTGGATAGAAGCCAGTATGTTTTCTCAAGTCTCATAGGGAAACTGCACAGACTATTTATGCATTGTTTCATAAATTGTTTTACCACCATGCTTAGTTCTGTTCTTGAAGCGTATTTTAAAGCTGACTTCACTGGCTAAGACCAGGATCATATTAAAAACAAAACACAAATTTCAGCGTAAAAGCACCAAAGAATGCTCTGGTGAAAATTTTTCACTCATCCCATCTGAAAAAGTTTTTTGATCTGTTTTTTCTGTTTCTTTCAATGCAATAAATTTCCCCCATTAAGAGATTTTTGATATTTAATTTGTTATATTAGGCAGTCTTATAAGCTACCTCTAGCCTTCTTTCAATATTTGGATGTCTTGAATTTACTAATCATTTTACATCTGTGGAATATCAACATCATATCTTGAGAGAATGTGGTAGGTAACTGTTATATTTGTTGTAACATTTAATAATAATAATGTACATTTGTCCTGAAGAAGTGATTTGTGGTCTGAAATGTACACCCACATAAACATCTTTTAAAATGTGTCATCAAGTTTCTTAATGATAAACAAATGCATTCTAGTTTTTGTTTTGTTTTGTTTGTTTGTTTGTTTGTTTTCCATTTACTCCTCTCACTTTTTGGGATGCACACTTTTTAAAAATGACTTTGTCGTCGTTGTTGTTATTAACCCTTTTATTTATCTTCTCTGTAGTAGTTAGTACCTCATTTTCTGTGGTTCCATAAATAGATAAAGATTTCAAATACATTTCCAGCCAGAGTGAAAGCAAAATCCAGAGGAACCAAGAAAAAATTATATTTTTAAAATATACTAGAATTATCATAAATAAGCTGCACTGTTACTTTAGCCATTTAGTACATGTGTTTAAGTGATAGAGAAATGTGCGAGTATACGTTTATTTGTCTTGGTCTTAAAATTAGTCATTTTTTCCAGACATTTATTTCCATAAATATTTAGTTTGTTATGGTATGCATACTTAGTCTTGCTAAGGTAATGCAAGATAAATTTATTACAAAAGCTGTTATTTTCTTACACATGTGTAGGTTACTTCACTGCAAGATACAACAAATTAATTCATCTATATTTGTTGTGCAGGCCTGCAAACCCAAACAAATTAAATAAAGTGTCCTGGTTTCAGTTAGAACAGAATTAATTTTCTTCCTAGTAGCTGGTGGAATGCTGTGTTTTGGCTTAGGATGAGAAGAGTGCTGATAACACCCCGATGTTTTAATTGTTGCAGAGCAGTGCTTATACCAAGCCAAGGACACCTCAGCCTTTTGCTCTGTCCTGCCAACAGGCAGGCTGGGGGTACAGTAAGAGCTGGGAGGGGACAGACCCAGGACAGGTGACCCGAACTAGCCAAAGGGGTATTCCATACCATCTGACGTCATGCTAAACAATATATAGGGGTGGCTAGCCGGGGGGAGGGGGCCGGACTGCTCGGGGTTAAGCTGGGCATCGGTCAGCGGGTGGTGAGCAATTGCATTGTGCATCACTTGTTTGTACATATTATTAGTAGTAGTACTATTATCATCATTGTATTATTATTATTATTATTATTATTATTTTCCTGTCTTATTAAACTGTCTTTATCTCAACTCACGAGCTTCACTTTCCATTTCTCTCCCCCGTCACAGAGAGGGAGGGGGGAGGGTGAGCGAACGGCTGCGTGGTGTTTAGCTGCCAGCCGGGTTAAACCACGACAGTCTTTTTGGCGCCCAACGTGGGGCACGAAAGGTTGAGATAACGGCAGATCTGACCAGAGTGTGTTAAACTAAAATTGGTATAAGTATTAGACCTGCTTAATAGTCACTTGTCATAATGCTGATTGCTTTAATCTCAACTGTGCTGCGCCTGTTTTCCAAATTGAGTATTATAGCACGTTATTTTCCGTATGTGCTCTCTGTCATGTTGTTTATCCTCTCCGGGCCCTGGTTTCAGACCATTATGGTACTGTGTGTCGTATCAGTGGCTTATGAGATGATGAAATATCTGGCCATGACTCTAACCTGGTATTTGTACTCAGTAACATCTTCGATTCTATACTTTGGAAACTGTATTTTGGAAACTATTAGCAATTGTATCTGTTGCCTTTTTTCATTAGGGAGTCAATCTGTGGAGGGGAAAGGGGAAGATAATTTTTCTTACTTGATCACTCTCCCTTTCTCCTTCACCACCCCTGTACCCTCCTTGATCACTCTCCCTTCCTCCTTCACCACCCTCTTATCCTCCGAGTTTATTACAATAGCTCTCCAAGATATTGAATATCCTTGGGATACTCAGACCAGCATAGTCCTGTTGTTCTGCCTCCTGAATGCACTTCAGGTTCTGCTTAAAGTTAAACAACTACTTAGGAAGCTCATCCGGAGATCTGCCCGGAGGCAGTATAGTTGTGGGTGGCAGGGAGTATGGGAGGATATGGGCAGGCATCTAGACCAGTTGGCACCCCCAGTGTTTTGGAAATTCACCCCTGAACAACTGCAAAATCCTCAAAAACTGGCAGAATGCTTGAATAAAAGGTGTCGCGATTCAGGAAGTTCCAAAGTAACACAAATCATTGTAACATGCTGGGGCCTGGCTCATGCCTATCGAGCTGCCATGGATACTGCTATCAACTTAGTGACAGACCCTGCGGCCACTCCAAGTCCCGTGACAGATCCAACGGCCACTGTGACCCCTACGGTGGACTCTGCAGCCGCTCCAGTCCCAGCTTCTGCAGATGCTCCAATCTCAGCTCCTGCAGCCACTCCAGTCCCAGTTCCTGCAGCCGCTCCAGTCCCAGCTCCTGAAGCTGCTCCAGTCCCAGCTCCTGCAGCCGCCCCAGTCCCAGCTCCTGCAGCCGCCCCACGTTGGGCGCCAAAAAGACTGTCGTGGTTTAACCCGGCTGGCAGCTAAACACCACGCAGCCGTTCGCTCACCCTCCCCCCTCCCTCTCTGTGACGGGGGAGAGAAATGGAAAGTGAAGCTCGTGAGTTGAGATAAAGACAGTTTAATAAGACAGGAAAATAATAATAATAATAATAATAATAATAATAATAATAATAATAATAATAATACAATGATGATAATAGTACTACTACTAATAATATGTACAAACAAGTGATGCACAATGCAATTGCTCACCACCCGCTGACCGATGCCCAGCTTAACCCCGAGCAGTCCGGCCCCCTCCCCCCAGCTAGCCACCCCTATATATTGTTTAGCATGACGTCAGATGGTATGGAATACCCCTTTGGCTAGTTCGGGTCACCTGTCCTGGGTCTGTCCCCTCCCAGCTCTTACTGTACCCCCAGCCTGCCTGTTGGCAGGACAGAGCAAAAGGCTGAGGTGTCCTTGGCTTGGTATAAGCACTGCTCTGCAACAATTAAAACATCGGGGTGTTATCAGCACTCTTCTCATCCTAAGCCAAAACACAGCATTCCACCAGCTACTAGGAAGAAAATTAATTCTGTTCTAACTGAAACCAGGACATAAAGTAAACCTGACTGAACCAAACAAAATACCAGGAGAAGTTTGGAAATGGATGCTAGAACACGACAATGATACTTTTGGTCTTGATCAATGATAGTGAATCTAAGCCAGGGCTAAGTAAATATTGCTGCTGACTCAAACCTGCATGAAGCTTTGAAGTAAAGGTATCTCCCATGGATTATATAGACATCCATGTGCCATCTCTTATGCCATATAGGCATCCAGCAGTGCCGTCTCTTATGCAAATTATTTCCTTCTGTGTGCTCATAATTGCCACACATTCATGATTTCTTGGCTCAGGCAGAGTTACCCTTCTGCCTTGAGGTTCTCCTCCTGTTGCAGTTGGCATTGGAAGAGCATTGCTGGCAAGCCTCAACTTATTTATGCCACTTTCCCACTGTGAGTGTTTTTGTGTCCTTCATGAAGTAAATTACTTGTCACAGAGCTTGTCATCAAATGTCTGAGACTTCTAATTTGTGAATTTAGTTAGGAAGAGTTTGATTAGTTTTCCTTTGATGGAAACTGACCTTCTATATGGTGTTACACACAAGATTTAAGTGATATTCTGTTTGGTGTTGTATACACGATCAAAATGATTTTCAATGAAAATGAAGTTTCATCCATCACAAATTTTTGCAGTTGAATTGTGTTATCTAAAATTATTAATTTTTTAAAAATCTACTATTTTTGGGTAAAGAAAAGATTAAATGGATGGTCTGTAATATATAGATATATTTGAGTCTGTTATAGAGGATACTTGCACTAGTAATAGCTTTGGGGTTCATTGCTCTTTTAGTGGCACAAGAGGGGGGCAGAGGAAACGGAAAGATGGGAAAGTAGTTTTAAACTTTATTTTTCTTTTCTGGGAATTCAAACTGTTAAATAATACTTGTAGTTGCCCCCAAAAATATTACTGTATTTTAAAGTTAGGTGATTGATTTTAATTCGTATTTTACCAGATAGTGTTCTTATGGTTTGTTTGATAAATTCCTTTTAATTTTCTTTTGCAAGAAAGATTCAGCAAAAGTTGTATTTATCAAAGAAAAAAAAAAAAAAAAAAGTGGAAGGAATATGTCTATATTCACATCGAGCCATTTCTACTGCAAAATAAATATAAAAGGAAACATATTTTGAAATTTAATTAACAACTTGTAAATTTTTAAAATTCTTTATATATATATATATATTTTTTTTTCTTCCTTCAAATTTTTGGGGGGTCTTTATGTTTGTTTTTAAGAAGTTTACTCAGAGGAAGTAAAATGAAAGATTGAAGGAGCTTCAACGTATAGTGACATCAGGAAAAAAAACTGTTCAAAACTTTTAAACAAAATTACTATCCATTTGTTGTTGAAATTTTGGATTATGTAATGAGGAAAATAAATAACAGAAGAGCTTCAGTTACTATCAGAACAGTTTGGTGTTGAGTATTCACGGAATCACAGAATTGTCTAGGTTGGAAGAGACCTCAAGATCATCGAGTCCAAACTCTGACCTAACACTAACACTAACAAGTCGTCCACTAAACCGTATCACTATTTTTTGAAAGTATCTGATTTTTGACGCATTGACTAAGTGTGACTCTTTTTTTTTTCTACTTCATTTAAATAAGTATTCTGAGCTGAAATGATGCATAGGATGGGAAAATCAATGTAACAATCGTTGGAAATGCCTTTCAAATTGGTAAAATAAAAGTAAGACAAAATACAAACAAAATGTTTTTTTTTTTTTTTTAATCAATATATTACAATTAAAAAAAAAAAAAAAAAGTATTTAAATTTCAAATAATTCTGAGCATGCAAGCCTATTTTAAAACAAGTACCAAAATGCTCTACAGCTGCATCTACTTAGAAAAAAAAATGCTTTAGAATATCAAGTTTCTTGCAATACTATCAAATGAGGCTTCACAATCATAGAGGAAAAAGTCTTAGCTAGTATTTTCTTTCCTCTTGCTTTATAGTCATCTCTCAAATTGTACCCTGATTCAAGTGCATGGGGCAGCAGATTTAACTTTCGACATGTAATCTTGTTTGGTTATATGAATTTTATTTTTAGGAAATTTTCTTCAAATTCGTATATGTGTGTGTACACAATGTAAATTTCCCAGGGAAATGTTTCAATTATTCTTCCAATCACAGTGCTTATATACCAAGTAGAAAATATTTTTAATCTTGGGGGTAACTGTTCTATGATTTGATACATCAGTGAGCATGCTTATGTTGTGCCTTTTAAAAACGTTTCATTTTATGTGTATCTGTATTTAGCTTGTCCTAAGGTTTTATTTTGCTTATAGTGCCCTCACCTGTAACTTGGGGCCAACTGCAGAACTTTAGCATTTAAATTTTGCCTGAATCTTAACCTGAGAAATAAAGCTAAATGTATTATTTTGACAGCTGGAAACAGTTAATGTGTTCCAGCTGACTTTCATTAGTTTGAAAGATTATACTTGACATATTAATGTGTTTTTAGTATACCCTAAACACAGTTTACTTTTATGTCAAACCTCAGTTGTGCACTTCTGCTCTGTAATGGAGCCTGCAAACACTAATGAAGCAATTCATTGGCACTTTAGTTATAGGTATGATCCTTAATTTTACTATTTATCAAGATGTGGGGCACAACAGATCAAAACAGAAAACAATTTGTGTGGGAGACACAAAACCAATTTAATTGCTCTTTTGGTTAACACTGTGTTTCTTTATTTCTCCTTTCTTCAGTTTACTTCTGTTATTTTTGGATAAAATCTCTGTTAGAAGCTCATAAGAACAGAAGTTCATAAGCATATCTTTCAGTAACAGACTTCATAGATTTTTTTTTCAGAAACACAAATGAAACTGAAAAAGGTTATGCATTTAGTTTGGATTTTTTTTTTAATTTAATTTTATTTTATTTTTTTAGGAGGACTCAAAACCGTCTCCCAAATAGGGACAAATACCATATAGGTTACTTTAATTTACACCATTACTCACATTTTAGTACATAGATGCAGGGCAACAGCTGGTAGAGTACAGGTATTTTTCTAATGACAGAGCAAATGAGTGGGGTGCAATAGCTTCTTTTTGACAGGGAAGTTTATATCTGGCAGGATTTAATCACTGGCAGTATTAGATCTCTGAGATTCCCTTTTGTTGGGAACCTTTCTCTCTCCCATGGTCTTCCAGACTGTGGTTCCTTTGATCTTGTGTTGCCAGTCAGGCTACAGAAGCTAGTGGAGACATAGTTGTGGAAACTTTTAAAATAGTGGAAACTTTTAGATTCTATAAGTTCAGAGTTCTGTACAATTTTCAGGACTTAGGCAGCTTTCCTTATGTGTGTTTTCCTGGCAGGAGTTTATGGATGCTTCTGACAAATTCTTTTTTACAGGGCAGAAGGGCAGAATCTTACATACTGTAAATCGAAGCTTGTTCACATGCATGCCAGTGCATTCTCTTTCCCTCTCCCATTTCCCTACAAGCACATATTTCCATTTATTTCATTCATACTAGCCTTAGTATTTCTCTTACAAATTTCTGCCCTGTTAACAGCAGATTGTTTAAGTTTTCCTTGTTCCTAATTAGAATCTAGTAGGCTGTATTAAAGACAAGTATCTGGTCTTCACGTTGTTACATTTTATGAATGTAGATGAGAGACAGAGAATGTATATGTTGAATTTTGCATGAATTACTGCACTGTTTCATGTCTGCTTTATACATATGTGTGTGTGTGTGTGTGTGCATTTACACATGGTTACTGTTCTCCTGTAATGCCTCAGAGTCTTAGGCCAGGATACCACTGTGCTGAGGCTGTTCCAGACAGCCTTTCTGGATTTGAAGCCAAAATTAATGGGATTTTTTGGACCACCGCCAATCTAAATTTAGTTTTCACCATATGTATTCCACGGTCATAAAAATAATTTAATTTTTACATTGTTTTTTATTTTGGCTTCTGTTTTTAGTTTTATTTGCTTCTCAGTTTTCAAGCATTAGCACTATGGTACAATAGATGGACAACAAAGACTAAGGAGGTATTTCTTGAAAGAAATATGCTTTCAATAAATAGTTACCTCATTATACATTTTTACTAAACTTAGGTTTTCAAAAAATATTTTTTATCTTCCTTTTGAGCCAATTTACATAGGGAACTGTTTCATTCAATAGTATTACAGCTGCAATCCTCAAAACTTGTTCCACTATACATGTTCTAACATTCTTTTTTCTCATTTCAAAATATGATGTTATTTTAGAAAATAACCTCAATAAGCTGAATATATGTCTATCTATGTATATTTTGATCATAATAAGCTTTGGGAATTTGTATGGGTACAACAGATGGAAAAGGGCACAGGAATTTTTGCTGTCTTGTAATGTTCCTGACATTATAACCTTGGGCAAGGAGTTTGGTTTGACCTTCCAGAAATGAAGATTAACATCCTTTGCAAATATTTGAGATGGGTAGGTTGAAATCCTAGAAGCACTGTCTCGGGAGTTAAAAGCCTGCTTGATTTTGACGGCTTTGGCCTAGGCTGATAGCTTGAATGTTAGGGTGATAAATACAAGAGCATCTGCTAGTGGAGCAAGCTTCTTGTTTATGTGGTATTTTGTTTTTGTGGAGTGGAAGGTTTTCTTTGGAATTTTCCCTTAGAAACTACAGACCAGAGCAAGCTGTGCATGATTTATGTCCAACAAATTATTTTTAAAGGGAAACTCAACTGCAAGCCTTTAGTTTAAGAACAAGACGTTCTTATAGCTGAACGGGGAAAAATATCATATTCCTTTCATTTCAAATATAAAACAACAGTTCGTTCTGTGTGGATGTGTAAGCCTGCCATTATAACTACAGCTTTAAAGATACAAGAGATATGAATCTGCCAGTTCTGATGGTATTTGAGCCATAGCAACATCTTATTTTTCTTTTCTGATTATGGGAGTTGTTAAAACTATCAAAATGATAACATCTTTTAGAATATTCTTTTAGGTGCATAACTCCTCCCATGACTACTCACAGACAAATACTGACTTTATTTTAGAATGTGTCAAAAGAAGTGTAAAATTCTGACTCTGGAAACACCCTAGAAACTTCACATTTTTCTTTTTTCTTCTTTTTTTTTTTTTTTGGGGGGGTTAAACAAAACACTTTTCTCACATTAATTATTAAAAATGAATTTGTTTTTACGTTTCAAACTTGCCATGAACTTAATCCTTAACTAAAACATTTCTTCATGGCTGAAGCAAATCAGTTCATACATCTTTATTTCATCCCCAATGTGTAATAAAAACATATCCTATATGTTTTTAAACCCATATCTACTGTGATATAAAATCTTGATGAAACTGTTGAATGAAACTCTCTGAGGTTACTTTCACTTCATGGTATTGAAAATGAGAATGAGCTCAAAGACAGGTATTGTCACACAGTCACTATTGTGTGTGAAGCTATCAATGTAATGTAAATTATCTTAATTCAGAAGAATGAATAGATCAGAGGTGTTTTTCTGAATCTCTAGTGGAATAAGAGAGTAGTTCTAGGAGCTATTTTTTGTTTGCTTTTAATTCTTGTGAGGAAATATCCCTTAAATGGAAAATGCATTTGGTTCTAACACTGCCAAAATTATATGCAAGGAGAGCCCTTCTTGTCGTGCCTCTGCTCATTCCCATGTAAAGTAGACTTCAACTGAAATTAGAAAGTTCAAACACTTAAGCTTTACTTCAGCCTGAGCAGTCATTTCTTTAACCATTAATTAATTCAGACTATTAAAAAAAACAAAACAAAACAAAAAAAAATATTAAATATGGAAAAAAAAAAAAAAAGATGCCTTTATAAGTAAAGGTCATAGCAAATTAGGAAGTTAGGAATAATAGAATTAGCAACCTTCTTCTTGAGGCTGAGACTTCAAAAACAGTTATGGTAACTTAACAAACCTCCTTTCTGAGTTTTTCTATATAATCCTGGTCCTTCACTGGGAAACTGTTTTCTTCATGCTTCCTATTTTTGAGTAACAATTAGGTCACTTCTGCCTTTCTCAGGTATTTCCCCCTACATTTCCTTTTTCTTCACTTTTTATCCAAACTATTTATACACATCCAGCTTTTTACTTAATAGTAGACTGGAGTTCAGGGTCTGAGTTTAAACACACATCTGGTTCTGGAGGAAGGTGGCACAGATCTCATTGTTGAGGAAAGCATTCAATATGTAATAAAGTTATTTCAGCATAGGCAGTTTAGGGCTATAAATTTCTGATGGTTTTCATTAAACTTATTACACAATGTGTTCTGACCATCACAACAGAAAAGATACAAACTATGTGTAATAAAGTATTTCACTATGCTTTTTCATATTTCTTGTTTTATGAATAAATACGTGAGCAGAAATAACAAGCAGCTCTCTCCACACCACCCCAACAGATATGAACATTTTAAAATGCATCTGAAATAAATTTGGAGTACTGCATTTGGCAGCTATTTTGGGTCTTATCTATAAAAATCATTAAAATTTTGCCACTGATTTCCATGAGAAGTCACTTCATCAGTGCTATCACTATAATAAAAAAAGTGCTTGTTATGAAGTGGGCTGGCATGAAAGAGGTTTTCAAATTCATAATGAATATAAATGTGTAATTTCTATGTTGCCTCACAATGTAATCAATTGAATCTGTATGTTTGAAATAATTGGGAAAACAAGTCAGTGAACAACTCAAAACAGAATTCATGTGCAAACATTCTTTCTAGTTGATAAATAAGGTTTTCTTCTATAGGTTGTTTAGATGGATTAACTGAAACAGTCATTCATACCTACTTATCCATTAACATCTTCTTTAAAAACCACAGTGGAAAGATGATTTGATTTGATTATTGATTCTATTCCCAAGACTAATTAACTCTCCAGTACATGTAGTTTTCTTCTATTACTTTTTTTGGGGGATGTGAAGGGAATTGCATTTTAATCAGAACTACAGGTCACCAGCCCATGCTGTTCTCCATGGTTTTAATTCACTGTTCATAGTCTTTTCCCCTTTCAGAGACTGGCATAAGTCTTCATAGGTACTTACTAAACAGGACAGCCAAGCCCACAGTACCACACGTCTTCATAGGGCTTGTCTCATGGTGATAGTTCCTGTGTGAAGTATTAATGAACTCTAGTACAGAGGTCATACTATTACAAGCCTCTTATATCAGAACCTGTAACTGAGACTTGAGTCAGGCTAGTCTGCATCTTCTCAGTAGTGTAAGAACATGTACTGGAAGAATCAAGACCATTTGCTTTGACATATATTTTTTGGCTTCAAATTCTGAAGAGAGCATATTAACAGATCCAGAAATGTATGCAATGTTGAACAACAATAGAGCAATAGACCATTTGTGAACTTGTTACAATAGTCTCTGAAAATTCCTTGAGTCTATAGCATCTTCTTTCTCTCATATCAGAAGTCTTGGAATCATCCTATGTTCATGGCATTGTTTATGAAATAGACTCACTCTTTCCATGTTATGCTCTCTCTTTTAAGAGTCCCTGTAACATTTGTTATAGGAGGTTTCCAAAAAAAAAAAAAAAAAAAAAAAAAGTCATGTAAAAGTCATGTAAATTAATTCTATAAAATATTAGTGTCATCTTTGTGACAGAATATTACCATCATAGAATTCTAGTAGCATTAACTACCTCTGTGCTAACAGATCCTAAACTGATATGCAAACTTCAGAAGTTCAAATATGCATGGCAATAATCTCTTACCAAGCACTAGATGTTTTAATGAATTATGTCAAGCTTTTGAAAGCCATTTTTATGAGAGGACTAGTGTTCTTCGTGGCCTCACATTCTTCTTCTGTCTCCTGCATCATGGTGGCTACAGGGCAAGTAGAATCAGTATCATGAACTAGCAGATACAAAGTGCTAAAACTAACAGTTTTTACTAACAGATCAGTGAGCTGCTCTGACCCCCTGGAAGAGGGAAGCAGAGATCAACAGAGGGAACTGGAGGCTAATGGTTAGATCAACTTAAAATGAAACTGCAGCTCAGTTAGAACCTGTCTAAACAGAAAAAGAGCAAATGCAAAAAGAAATACGCTTTATTTTCAAAATAAATAAAAAAAAATAATAAAAAAGTGGATTCACATATTCAGTGACCAGCAAGTTGTATTTCTATACCTCTTAAGATTTTTTAAACAGGAAATGGATTACTCTTCTTGGCTTTTCATTGGCCATGCTTAACAGCCCTCTCCAGACTTGAAAGTTGACAAAAAGGTACATAGGAGGAAAGAAACTGTCTGCACATATTGAATATCTTTGTGGGAGCATTCAATCACTAATCCTTAACATTTCTTATGTGCATTGTACTGACATCTACATGGCAATTTATTTTGCTTCTGCCACACCATTGTATACAAGAAGTGGGGAATGGCTAAATGTTTCCGAATTGCTTGTCAACCTTTTAATTTGTAACTGATGTTTTTGTTAATGGCTATGCAACCTACTGTGAACTTTTCTCATTAAAATGCCTTGTAACACAGGCAGCTGACAGTATTACTTGAATTTACATCTTGTATTTAAATTCTATGTCAGGAAAAAAGACTTTCTTGTTTCCTTCTAACTGTAATACAAGCCTTTTGTATACTAGCATATTTTTCTGCATCCTGTTAAAAAAAATAAAAGGGGGGGGGGGGATTTTAGAAATATAATCTTTCAGCAATAACAGGAGAATAATGCTGAAAGTCAGTTTCTTCTCTGGCCAAAAATCTTTTTAATAGTTATTCCATGATATGCAGAATAATGGCTGGTATTCCTAACATTTTATAGGCAGCATGAAGTGTTGAGACTTTCAGAAATGACCACTGCATTTGTTACCATGATTTTTGCATAACTACTTTAAGATGATCTTTAAAGCAGTACCAACCCCAGATCTAAAATATATGCATGTTCAAGTGTTGTCACCCACGAACACTGCACCTTTCAGATCTTTTTTTTTTTTTCTTTTTTCTCTCGCTTAAAGTTTCTATTTGTTTCTTCGCTAAAGTGAAAATACCTGTGTTTTTCACAGGTGACTTTGAAATGTGAAAAATTGCTGTTATTAGGCTACTGCACAGTAGTTTCCTGGTCAATCAAAATCATGTGTTTTGTGAATGAAATGTTTCATCTGTAGTTCCTTGTCCTTACTAACAAAAAAGGAATTTTACTTCTACTCTGCAGTTGTGCTATAAAGTACTCTAGAAATGTTTGTATTTGTCAGGCTGGTATTTACAACCAAAACCCTCTCCAGAGGGTTTTGAATCCTCTTCATTACTTTAAATATTAGAGCTTAGTTAATTTCTCCTGCATTCACGTGCAGCTGGTGCTGTAGAAAATGATGTTTATTTTTTATATAGTCTCTGTATTTATTCACTTACTTGTTTGAGACTATAGAAATCATAAGACATACAAACTAGAAGTCCTTTGCAGACAGGAGGACTTTGGGAGTTACTGTTTGCAAACCAGGCAGTGAGAGAGAGGACACTGTTCTTCCTGTTCAAGATGTAGCCCTATGCCACAGTCAATGGGAGAGGGGAGGTATGGGCATGACAGTAGCCCTGTAAGAAAAAATTCCATATGAAAGAAGGGTTTTCTGGCTTTGAGTTCCTATTCCTGGGGCAGTTCTTCACCCACTTAGTGATTGTTTAGTGTAAAATCCATTACAAGATTGGTGAATATAGCAGGATTTAGAATGTGGAAGGGAAAGGTAAGAACTGTGGATAGAGGAAAAGTAATAGCAAAAACTTGGAGGCAGAAATTTTATAATGTACCTTCTGTCTCATTACCTTTTGTCATTGCTAACTACTGGAAGCATGTCTATTAGATATGATTTGCAAAGATTAATGGCTCAGGAGATTAGTAAAATATTATCTAATCAAACAAGTGCAAAATAATCCTCAAAAAAATTGTATGTTCTTAACTCTCAGAGTAATACGCATGTGTATGTGTGTATTTAGTCATTGTCTCATAATCCCCAAGAGTTTATTGTCCTGTCACGAATCTAACATCTCAAATCTTCTACTGAGAAGTGCCTTCTGAAAGATTTGAAAGTAGCAGTTTGCACAAAGGTTTATTTAGACAAAATACATGTAGCTAATAAATTTTGAGTGCTCTCTTTACTTGTCATTTGAAGGACTTTCTATCAAGCATGCCTGTGGAATGTTATGAAATTTATGACCATCTAAACACTAAGACAGTGCTAAAAAAGTGCTAAAAAAAAAATACTGTATTCCCTCTCCTGTTTCACCACAATCCAAAAAGGACATCATGCTGATTGCAGTTTGTCACAGTGTGGGCACTCAGAGGCAAAGTCCTTTCACCCTGCCTTGTGATTCCTCTGATTCTGGGCAGAACTTCTACAAGACCTTCTGCATTACCTGTCTTGTACTCAGAGGAACAGAAAGAGATCCAGAAAAGTAAAGAAGAAATAGTTAACATATATAGATAGACAGGATGAAGGTAAGCTAATGTCAGGTTTCACAAAATGAATTTATAAAATCTTGATCTATATTATTAAGAGGACACAACCACTGAACCTGAACTGGATGAATAAAGGGAGGGTATGGCTGCATACCGTCATGTACATAGCTGGGTGCAAAAATATGTCTCTTATACTGCAGCTGTTGCATGCTTCCCTTGGGTCTCACCTAATTCTTAGGATAATTCTTATGATCTTTTTTATGGTCAGTAGAGGGTTGTAAGGATTTTCCAAAGGTTCAGTGTTTGTCTTGTTTGGACAGGTTGGTTCACAACAGAGAGAGTCAAAATTCTGTACTTCCAGTGACTAAATTTATGTGAGCCTAATCTAGCTCTTTGTGTATTTTGTCTTTATAAATCCTTATTAATGACAAAACTGAGCCTTTAAACATCACTTATTGCTTGTATTTATTATATATACATTCCTGTATTCAGATTCACACTGTGGTTTTTTTTAACAGTTTCACTAGCAGAAGATTTCTTAAGGGCACATGGGAAAATTCTCTCTCTCTCTCTCTTTCTCTCTCTCTTTCTCTCATCTTTCTCATCTTTCTTTTTCATTTTTTTCCTTTTCTTTCTTTCCTTTCTTTTCCTTCTTTTCATGGCATTGCTAGTCAGTCAAGAAAAGTGATTGTCCCACTCTACTCTGCGCTGATACAGCCTCACCTCAAGTACTGTGTGCAGTTCTGGGCACCACAGTACAAAAAGAATGTAAAACTGTTGGAGAGTGTCCAGAGAAGGGCTACAAAGATGGTGAAGGGCCTAGAGGGGAAGACGTATGAGGAGCAGCTGAGGTCCCTTGACCTGTTCAGCCTGGAAAAGAGGAGTCTGAGAGAAGACCTCATTGTGGTCTACAGCTTCCTCATGAGAGGGAGTGGAGGAGAAGACACTGATCTATTCGCTTTAGTCACCAGTGATAGGACCCACAGGAATGGTGTCAAGCTGAGGCAGAGAAGGTTTAGGCTAGACATCAGGAAAAGGGTCTTCACTGAGAGTGGTTGCACACTGGAACAGGCTTCCCAGTGATGAAGTCATGGCACCAAGCTGGTTGGAGTTTAAGAAGTGTTTGGACGGTGCACTTAGTCACATGGTCTGAATTTTTGGGTAGACCTGTGTGGTGCCAGGAGTTGGACTCGATGATCCTTGTGGGTCCCTTCCAACTTGGGATATTCTATGATTCTATGTTTCTTTCTTCTCTTTTCTTTCATTTCTTTCTCTCTTTCAAAGTTTGTATAATGTTAACGTTGATTAGACCTTGAGTAGTTGGATCAGTTGTACACAGTACAAAAAGAATGATCTTTGATCTTGTTATAAAGAAACTGCGGTACATAATAATGTGTTTTGGGTGAGTTTAAGCATTATTGTTGCACTTTGTGCTATCAGATATTTAGAGTATGTATAGCGGGGGCTAGCAAGATAACGTTTCACACATCCTAATGGTCAAATTCTGAATGAGATGGCATTACCCTCTTTTAAATATATATATATATATATATATATGTCATAAACTGGCAACTATTTTCAATTGCAAATTAATCACTTATGGCAGGATTACAAGTGAGATGGGTTGTTTTGACTCTTTATGCTCTAGGCTGGGAAAGAATGTATCCTGATTACACTCATAAAATTTTAATAACTTTTTTATGTCTTTTTATTAGTATTATTATTATTTTGTTCTTTTATTTGACATGCCATGTGGGGAGAGGGTAAGCAAGGAAATTACCTATAATTGACAATAATAATGAGCATTTCAGAGAATAAACTGTATTTTGTCTGTTAAAGTCTACCTACTGTTCTTCAGATTTCTGGTGGTTGTTATTTTTTTGTTTTCTTGTTTTTCCTATACTAGGAATACTAATTACCAATCTACCAAAGATCGTTATCTACTAAAGATCGGTAATTAGTATTAGTATTAGAAACTTTATTAGTATATAAAGGTTCCTCTAAGGAACCTGCTTTGGCAGGGGGGTTGGACCCGATGATCTTTTGAGGTCTTTTTCCAACCCCTACAATTCTGTGATTCTGTGATTAAAATAGCATATAGACATTGGTGAGATTACAGCCTTCTTTATACTAAAGTGAAAACAACTCTGTACTATGCCTCAGAACTTTCTGTATTCTCCAATACTGGCAACAGCACTTATTTCATCCCACTGTTATGTATTATGGGAGGAAGCTATTGCTAGTTTAGATGATGTAATCAGAAATTCTGAAAACATGGGGATCATTGGTGGCCTGGAAGCTTTATCTTGGCCTAGCTGACACAGAAATTCAGTCCCCACACTTGATACCTGGAATACAGAGAAGACCCTCCTCCAAAGAGCTCAGAAGGCAACCATCATGTTGTATCACTGTGGTTGGACTTCAGTGGCATACAAATGAAAGCCCCACCACAAAACAGAGCATAAGATTTCATTATAATGGATCCAAACCAAATTAATTAATAATTCAAAAACTGAATCTTGATAATGTGTAGGAACTGGATTTCTGGTAGCAAGGCAAAGTATATGATGCCAAAGGGATGGCGCAGTGTAACAGGGGAGTCAAAGTTCCTGTCCACCAAGCAGAGAAAAGAGGTACAGAAGGATGTCTTAGGAAAAGTAAGTTTGTTGACATTAATTTCCATTTGCAAGCTGAGTATCCACAAGAAGGTCTCAGAAAAAGAGGGGGGATATTTTGTCTGCACTTCTGTGTTCATCTGGAACTGAGCAACCCAGAGCAGGGCAGCTTTATCTTGCCTTTATATTCAAATGATATTAACTTTTATAAATGATATACTTTTCCAAGAGATACCAAAAGGTGCTGTTGGTTAGAAGGAATGAACTTGTGTCGTCTTTCTCAATAAAATATGTTTCATAGCAGAACTGCATTTTTTTTTATTTGGAATTAATATTTAACTTAATTCAGTGAACATAATTAGCAGTAGTCACATACAAAAACAAACAAACAAAAACCAATGAATTACATAGTATTTTAACACAAACATTTACCTCAACTAGGACATATTTTAAATTGAAATATTCATTTAGATTCAGAGTTTGTGTGTGTGTGAAGAGGGTTGATGCTTGTCTTCCTTCTCAAAAAATGTCCTGCAACCCAGGAGTGCTTTACAACAAAAAGCAGCTCAAATTTTCATCTATGATTCTCAATCCCCTTCCTCTCTCCTACCCCTGGAAAACACTATTAAGTACAGGCAGACTTGGTTACGTGGTATGTCAGGTTAGTGATGTAAGTGCAGTGAGAAGAGAGAGGAAATCTTGTCTAGAGATGTGTTCAGGCATCACTGAATAACCAGGAAAATGATAACAGCTACGATGCAAAATTACTTAAGTTTCTGCAGATATACATGTAACTGAATGTGTCAAAGTCAGTAATTCTTGATAATTTTTAATGTTTCGATGTCTACATCCTAAAACTGCTTTACATAATCTTTTAATTAGCATTCTTGTTGGTTTTTGTGAGAAAATTTAAATGGCCTAGAGATTTCTGGTGAGTGTAAGCTTTTTAAACAAGAAAAAAAGAAAATCCAGGATATTTCAGCTGATGCTAGAATACAGAGAGCCCAGTTCAAACAATGGTTTATTAAGTACTGAAAATTAATAACTTTTTTTAATACCGTTGAAAATTTCCTTTTTTTGAAAGCTTATCTGAAGCTTTCTTATTAGTTTAAACTCCCAGAGCATCTTAAATGCTTCAGTCTATTTTAAGAATTAGAGGTGCATTTCAGAAAAACAGAATTAGACTTCTGAATCTAAATCTAATTACTCACTTTAGAAACAGAAAAACAAACAAAACAGTAGGTGTTTCACACAACAACTCAAAATCCATGTTGGCCAAATGACTTCACATAAAGAGTGTTGAATAACACTGTGAAGGTCCCTGATAACACAAATTGTTGTGATAGTTAATGATGGGGATTGTTATAAAAGGGATTTGCCCATCAAGTCCAGTGATTCTAGTCCTAATGTTTGTTTGCAGCACATGAAAAAGGCACAAACAGAGCAAGGCTTTTCCTAGAACAGTCTCTATGTCTTTCATTGAAATGTTACCATTCCTTAAAGATACTATTCCTCCAACTCTGCTATGTGGGTTATGATCTGGATTTCCATTATACTAATATCAGATTTGCTGATTGGTGACAATCTAGCTTCACCTAGAAAATAGATAATTATGATTTTGCTGTCACGTTTTGCACACATGCTATATTTCTATGGTGGTTGGAGGGAGGAAGGGGGGGGGGGGGAAGCCCAGTTTATTTTCAGTCTGCAAAAGAAATTTTATCTTTTCCAAATTTTTTTTAATAGTTTAATTATTTTATTGAATACTTTGAATGAAGAAAGCAAACCTCCTTCATTTCTGACTAGATTTGAAATTTGCTTGGATCACTAAATTTGTCAGTAGTTTATATGAAGAACATTTTCATTTATTTTATTGTCCAGTCTATTAAATGTTTGTGTGTTCTCAATTTGAATATGCAAAAAACATACCTGTAATTTCTTTATCCTTGTAGTAAAAAAAAAAAAAAATCTGAGTTAGCTTTTTAAAGATATGTTAATTTTTTTAAGGTAGGTATGGGCCAAATCTTGAAATAATGACGTTGATGGGCAAGGTGCTGATATTTTCAAAGGAAATTATATACAAGATTGATCTTAACTTCCACAACATACTGGGAGACAAATGAATTCATTTGTTGTTGCTGTTGTTTTTAATTAGGATATTTAAAATAATATAAATTGATTTCTATGAAAATTGACCTACCTGTATAAAAGACTTTTAACAGTCAGTTTAAAAAATGTGGGTTATTATTATTAATTATTATTATTATTATTATTATTATTATATAGTGAACTATTAGAACTATTATTTTGTGAAACATAAATTAAACATAAATTTTAAAAAAAACATAAATTAAAAAAAAAAATCATTGAAAATTTCTTTATATGAGTAATAATTACAGCAAGGTGCTACCCTATTCCACATTTGTAAAACTGCAGCAATAAGTATCTCTTTTCACAATAAGTGATGTGTAGGTTGTTTATATTTGAGTCTTTTAAGGTCCAGAAAGTATTACTTTGTCTCTGGAGAGAGAATATTAGTCAAGCAGCTATGGTTCACAGCAATTTGGCTGCCAGTATGTTCCATTTCTAATGAGTTCTGTTCTTCCTTATCAGTGTAGCATAGCCAGAACCACTCAGTTATTATTTACAGAGCACAGCTTTGAATTGCATCAAAGAGAGCTTCCACTCATCAAGCTGTTTCCTGGTATTAATTTAGATCTTCCTCCTTACATCTGTAGCTAAAGCAAGTTTCCGTAGTGCATAAACTAGGGCTGGAATTAAATCAAAAAGCTTTGAGACTTCGTCAAAATTCTTATATATATATTTATTTATTATTTCTTAAACACAAAAACTACATTTGCTTATCTGAACACTGAAGAGCAAAACAAGATACACTTGGAGACTTTTGGTAACAAATGAGACTCAAAGACATGTGTATGAGGAACCCTGTACACCAGTAACAAGTTCGGTTTCAAGATGAATGGATTGGGAAAATGGAGCTTTGGGGCAGCACAGTGTTCTGCCTACCTGTGCTCAAGGGTGAGCATGTTTTAGAGCTGATGGGACTAGACTGCAGTTTCAGCAGGTCTCTCAGTCTAGGCCTATATATAGTAGGTCGGTTCTGCTTTGATTGTATTCATCCACTGACTGATGACTTCTAAGTCACTTCTGTCTAGTTAATAAGAGGCTATGAACAAGAGTCATTGACCCAGACAATGCTCAGCGTTCTTAAGTATTGAAATGCTGCCAGCTGTAAGCTAGACTTCACACCAACATTTCAGACCTCCTCAGTTTTCTGGGAGCTGATTTCAAAATAGTCTTAGATTGATGTGAGACTATCCTACTGCTGAAAATATGCATGCTCCTCTCTTTGCTTCATACCAATTTCCAAATCAAATGCAACAGTTAAAAGGGTTATTATTTTTTTTATTATATATATATATAAAAAATTTGGATCTGCAACTGACTTCACGTGACAAAAAGCATAGATCTAGGAGACTTACTCGGTGCCTTCTGTATACATACTGTCAGCAGATTATTAGGTCCTATTTGAAAATTTTCAGCTGCATTAGCCAGACAATGAACATTATTCTATTAAGATACCACATATTGTGGTGGTTTTACTGTACGGGGCAGCTAAACCCCACAACCACTCTTTCACTCCCCCTCTTTTTAGATGAGGAGGGGGAGAAGTAAAGCAAAGAACAACTCACGGGTTGAGAAAAGGATAATTTAATTAAAGGGAAATAATAATAATAATAAAATAAAGATTATTATGAACTAAACAATTTAACTAAAGGGAAATAAAAAGGGGAAGGGGAAAAGAGAGGGGGGAAAGGTAAAACAAAAAGGGAGGAAAACAAACAAATAAAATAAATGAAGGCTATGTGGAAATGCAGAGGAAAGAAATTACTCTCTACTTCCCACAAATGAGCAATGATTGACCATGTCCTTGAAGCAGAGCCTCAACACACGTAGCCGGTGTTCGGGAGGAGGACCGACGTTTTCACAACGAGAGCCCACCCCTCCCCTCTTCTTCCTGTTTCCACCTTTTATTGCTGAGTGTGACATCACATGGTATGGAATATCCCTTTGGTTGGTTTAAGTCAGCTGCCCTAGTGATGTTTCTCTTCTCATTTTTTGCCCACCCCCTAGGAGGGTTAAAGAGAGTCCCAATGCTGTGCCAGCACTGCTCAGCAGTAGACACTGGTGTGATAACACTGCTGTTCCAGCTACAAGTACAGAGTACAGCACTGTATGGGCTGCTGCAGGGAAAGTTAACATTCCAGCCAGACCCAGTACACATATATTTACATGAGAAGTGCATTTACATTATACAAGACTGGTAGGAATTTTAGGGGGAGCTTAATGAGGTATTTGAACATGGGGATTAAAAATGTGATTTGCTGTAAATGTTGTAACTCTAGGAAGATAATATTTATTATCTGTGATTATTCTTGTGTATTGCTTTTCTTAAATGCTTAGATTTTCTTTCTGTCTTTACGATGAATAGAAACTCTCTTCCAAACAGCTAGGTTGATTCCTAGCTAATTCTTCTGCAACATTCTGGGTTGGTTTTACAGTTATCTGTTTTCTGTCCTTATCCAATATCTACACTTCAGCTTAAGTTTAAAGTACCTGTAAAAGTGTCAGTGAGTTGTACTTTGCAGATTTTGAACAATTATATTCAAAATATAAAAAAGGATTGGTACAGGCTTCTGAAGTAAATGTCCTGTTTAGTTGTTTTTTTTTTTTGTTTGTTTGTTTTTTTTTTTTTTTTTTTTTTTTTAGCCTGCTGATTTAATTAAATGAAAAAATTGTATAAAAGCAATGTGAAACATTAAAGCATTTAGAAGGATTTACAGCTTCATTGTGAGAACCGTGGTTTTGTGAAAGAGAGGAAAGAAGGAATTTTATTTTTCAGTATCAGAACATCTTCTAGGACCTAAAATGATTATGATGGGGGAAAAAATCCCATGTAAGTAAGTCAGGATATTTTTTTTAATTACTTTAAAATAATAATATATATATACATATATATTATATATATGTATATATATATGTAAAGAAATGAACAATCTATCTGCTGCCACAAAAATATTGAAAAATATACCTATCATACAGTATTTATTCATTTTTTGCCTGTTGTAAATAACTCTAGTTTCTTACAGCAAGGAAAGCAATAAAAGAAAAAAAATATCAGTATGTGTTGCAAGTTATTCTCCAGCCAATATATCTGTAGATAACTAGAGTAACAGTGTCCACTGCTGGCAAATCAGATAATTGCACTGCACATTAGATTTTAACCGTTGAACAGTTTTGATGAGTTAACAATCTTGATTGTGAAATACTTCATAATTCAGGTTTATTGGACTTTTTCAGGTCATTATAGGAGTACTAGGTCACTATGTTAGCAGTATTCATGCCATTGCTGCCAATAATAAATGCTATGGCATTTGAACTAATAGTCAGGAATGCCAGCATAGTAATATAAACAGGCATTGTAATATTTTTTTTCAAGACTTGAAAATAGGTGTATTTTTTATATTTATGAGAAGTATTCATGATATGCTAACTGTTGTGTCTTCAAAATCGAGGACGAGATAGCTTAAGAGCTCTATTTTGATATGATAATTTATAGGAGTAACAAAGCAAAAGTAGATTGATTATCATTGAGAGGATGAGAAAAGTCTTGTACCTAAAACTTATTTTAATCAATTTCCTTCTAGTATTTTTGTGGAAGATAATATTTTTCTGCTTTTTTGCTGAAAAGCATGTCAGTGCAAAGAAAAAATTTCCATTAATGAAAATAGTGCAGAATGAAAGAAACATTAAGAATCACAAACAATAGTATATTCCTATGCTAGTATAAATTACCTTATCATATATATATATCATACATATCCTATAGATACTTTTGAATATATAAAATAATTAAAATATATATATTTATATCTGTCATTAATTTACTCCAGGAGAAATAGCAGACAATACACTAAACTTTCTGTTTAGAAACAAGAAAGCAGCTGTGGCTTTTATAGAAAACATTACTTGTGTCTGAACCCCAAAGGAAGGGATGTTCTTATCCCTTGGAACATAACTATTCCAAGAAAAGTGAGACACCCTTATTTAAAATACGTATTAGGGAAGAGTTTCAAAAAAACCTGTCAGTAAGCTTGATATATGTATACACATATATTGCTTGGATGGCATTTAGAGTTTCCTAATAATTTAAAGCAGAAGATATAATCTCAGTGTATAATTAGGGGTTTAAATATTGCATAAAGAGCAGACAGGTTATGCACTTTTAAATGTCACTCAGACAAGGCATCTGAATAAAAATATCCCCATACTAACCATCCCAAATTCTTATAAAAATCTTTTCATATACAAGTGTCAAATATTCTTTGTAAGATTTCACATATTCATATATTTTGTAATTGTATATATTGTGTGTTTTCTGTATACACTGATGTTATTTATTTCATGAGCAAAAAGACTAAGAGACTTGACTCCTCTATGAAGATATCAGCTGGAATATAATCATCTAATTAACTGGTAAATATCATTATATAATAAATTTCAAATTATATGAAGGGAGCAATTGCATATGTGTATGCTGGTAAATATTTCCCATGTTACAGTTATAAAGGGAGCTAAGATATTTTCTTCTTTGCAGTTGGAAAATTGCATATTGATAGCTACTTTTCTGTATATATATATATTTATATTTATTTTTCCAAGAACTCGTGTAAAAAATCAATGTGTGTCAAGAATTACATTTGTAGTGATTCCATTCTTTCATTCAGGATACTGTGAATAAGTTCATTGCAATCTTTTTTTTTTTTTCTTTTCTTTTCTTTTACTGTTTTAAGAGTAGAAAGCCCCCTTAGAAGTATTAAGTCAAACAGGTATAATAGCTTACATATTGGCATGTTCTGTCAACTGTATTGACTTCAGAGGAAGTTCACTGCAGGCTTGAGACTGTATTTCGCAGGAATGGTGTTTCTTTTGTTTCTGTAGAATAAATTTTAGCAGACTCACATTGCAGTGACTTTCAGTTACTTCTGAAATATCTGTTGCTTATTTCAGAATTAATGCAAAATAGAAGACAGTCCTGTTGTGGCTACATAAGCAAATACAACAGATGTTTATTTAAGCTGTGCATACTACAAATTAATAAAGAAGCTCATCACTGTTTTTAGGTCTCTAATACTTAAACTGCTCTATGCATCTGTGTGCACTAGAGATGTGTGCTAGCTTTTTTTTTTTTCTTTAACAAAAGTTGTTATGGCTTGTGTCACTGAAGCCTTTTCTAAAGGACTCTGATAGCAGTTTTTTGTTGTTGTTTTTATTATTTATCTTCAGTGTGAACAAAATAAAAGACAATGCAATTCTGTTATTAGTACTTAAGAATCCCTCTTCAAGGGGACTATTTAGTATGGAGAGTTAAAATCATACATATAGATATCATGGAAGAAAATGCAGTGTATTTCATTTTTAATTACTTTTATAGATTTGTCCCTGAAAGTGGTCTTGTTTTGTGTGTGTGTGTGTGTGTGTGTTTGGGTTGTTGTTGTTGCTTCTTCATTATTTTTGTTAACTGTTGCTTAAAAGAGATATTTTTGGGGGGGGGATAGGTTTTGGACCCAGGTGAGTTATCCTGGACAGCTTCATATGATCTTCTTGCTGTTCAGATTTTCCTGAAACAGGAATCCAGGTGGTATCTTTTGTTCACCTAATCTCAGAAGAAGCGATATCAGAAGTAGAGGATAAATAAGCTGAAAACTGGGGATATTCATGAAAGATATCTGAGAAGTATTAAAAATTAGGAGCTATAATCATGTGTCTTGGTAATAGTGTGAGAATCTCTATTCACTTTTATTTTCACTGTAGAAGAATGGAGAGTTAGCCAACAGAAATGAAAATGAAAATTCAAGCAATTAAAACAGGTATATTCCTTGAGTTGTCACTACTCATAAGACTCATTACTACAATATAATCAACGCTATTGAGAGGAAGGAAAGCAAAGTCAAAAAAAAAACAAAAAAAAAAACAAACAAACAAAAGCAAAGCTAAGCAACTTCAAAATATGTAATTTCTAAAAAACAACCCAATAATACTGTTCAGTGTTGCCCTATTTGTCATCTACCAGACAATTTTATTCAGTTCCCTAAATGAAACTGAATCCTTACCATCATATATGTACTTCTTCCTTTGAGTTGCAGACATATCCCAGGTCATGTTTGGAAGAAATCAGTTGATGTAGAAGATTTACTGCATTAGCTAAGGAATTGGCAGTGAGCTGATATAATGGCTCTGACTTTCTTATATGTTATGCATATTAATATTTAGTTTTCGATAGTTCTCTGCATAACCAGTAACCTAATATAGGACTTTCTTACATGGCAGGTTTTTTTTTTAATATACTTTAATTACTAATTAGCAGATTGTCTAATTATTTGGATACATAAAGTTAAGTCTAAAGTCTGTGGAGAAGATGGATAAAACATGTGCAGTCCTCTAAACTACATATTGGGAACTTCCTTTTATCTTATTTAAAGGGAAAAACTTTTTTTCAATATGAGTATTTTTTTCAACATGTATATATATATATTAGATAGGACTTCATATGCAATCAGTACAGTTTAGCAGGTATAGGTTTGGATCCTTAAGTGCATCTTGAGATGAAAGCTGACTGCCTTTAATACAGAACAATGTAAAAGCAGAGCTATCCAAATTCTGAAGTATATTAGCATGTTTAATAAACTTCATTCTTAATACTTTTCAAAGTCTAATCAACCAGCATCAAGTGTTTGGGGCATTAAGGATTTTAAATTGAAGCACTTCACAGTGGATTGTCTTTGGATAGCTTGACAATAATGCATGAACACATAAAACTGAACTAATTTAAACTGTTTAAACCTCATTGCATAACAACATTCATCTTATTATAAGCATAGAAAGCACTTCAGCTTTCTAGAAAAAACAAACAAACACAAATATTTATTATCTATCATTTCATATGTTCATACTGGTATGTTCTCAACAAATATGACCTTTTATGTCAATGAATATTTTTCTATGTTGTTAATATTTAAAAACTAAACACACAGCTGCCTATAGAGTAAACCCTCGGATATATTTCTTCTTATTCAAGTCATTCAGTTATATCTCTTGTTCTAGCTTTGCCATCCAAGAAAAATAAATAAAGAATTAGAAGTTGCTGTTTCTTTCCAACACCCACTCTCCCCTCTGTATAAACACATTGCATACCTCAGGCAGATACAAGTTTGTAGTTACATGAATAATCCTTTCCGTAGAACTGTATCAATTTTCCTTGCCATTTCATTATGCAGAATTTGATAAGTATGATAAGTATTTGATTTGATATGTAAATTGAATTTAGACACTTGAATTACATTCCACCAAAATTATCAGCAACCTTTAATAATTTTGATCAGTACTGACAAATGTTCAGAATCAGAAGCCTAGCACTGTGGTAATCAGTCTGCTGTCTCACTGAACATACTGGAATGTTGATTCAATTCATCCTTCAGAATTTATAAACAAGTATTTTTCACTGCTGAGACACCTTTTCTTGGAATAACATTAAAATTTCTCAATTACCCAGATGTGCTCTTACGCATACCTTGCTACTGTTATGACTAGACAGGTACTTTTATTCCCAGAGAAGCCTACCCAGTTTGAAAGAAAGCATAAGGGGTAAGGAATTAATCTTCTTTGCAGCTATAACACAGGCTGTCTTAAAAAAATATAGTAATAATTGCTTTTTCAGGGATACAAAATGATCTTCAACTCTTCAGAGTCCAAAAGAACTTCTAGATTCACAATGCTCAACTAATTGCTTCTAGAATATAAAATAAGATGGATTTAGAGCATCATGTTCTAAGTTATTTAACCAGATAAGCAGGCTGCGTTTGTCTACTCTTGTTCAGAAAATGCAATAAAAATTTGTTCTCATGAAACTAAATCATCTTTAGCAGCAATCAAATAATCTGGCATTTACATTTCTAGAAAATCTATGCTTGTTAGGACTTTGGGGTATTTTTCTTAGCGTGAAATTTTACTGATAGTAGTAGTAGTAGTAGTAGTAGTAGTAGTAGTGGAATGGTTTCAGGGTATCTGGGAGGAGGATACATGGTCTGAGTTTGTGTAGGTGAAAACATACCTATGGTAATACCTTTTTGTTTATATTGAAATGAATTATGAAAGGAAGAACAGTCTTCATACCCGTACTGGCCAGAAATGAGTCTGTAGCTTGTAACCCTATCCAAAAAAATTGAGAACATACACAAAGTAGAGAAAGAGAGAGAGAGAGGAACACAGCTTTTAAACCATAATGATGACAGTTTGACAGTTTTGCAGCCTATAGATCTATGTTAGGATAGGATTTAAAGTATAGAATCTTATTTTTTTTAAAACGGAAGCTCCTATAAAAACATACTATGTACCACTAGTACATGAATATACACAAATATTAATGGTGTATATTCTCACTTATTAAACTTTGATGCCTGAAAATGACACATTATAATTTACATTTAAAAATAAATAAAATGGGAAAAGTTTTGTCCCCAGAAATATTGCCAAAATAAAATTAAGAAAAAAATATGGTTTCATATCCTAATATGTGGTAAAACAAGTATTTCACATACACCTTATATGGTGAATGCTTTTCTCAAAAATTCATTAAAATAAGTAATTAAAAAAAAAAAAAAAACTTTTATTTATTTATGTTTATTTTAGTAGACTCCTGAATTCTATGGTAAATTAGTAGTTAGAAATGAACAGATCGAAAAATGAAGAGTATTGAAAATTCCCTCTTTTGCTTTAAATCATTTGTTTGCACATTGAGAATTTTGTTAATCAGAAATAAAACTCTATTTTAATGTAGCAAATGTTATAACTGAGATATTTCCATTTGTCCTAAATGCATAATCTTATGCATTTACTAGTCATTAAGACAGCAGATATGTTCTTACTTCTACAATCCATCTGTTAGGAAAAGCTTCACTTTGACTAGAATTGCACACATTTTATCACAGGTTAAGACAGCAGATGGCTCTCTTGAGTTTTCTTTGCAAAACCTCAAACCGTAAACAACTGCTCTGCATTTTTGAGATGCAAGTGGAAAGCTATTGTTTTTGATCTCTGCATTAATAAACACATCTTCTCTTGTCTGTAGGCATACTGCCCATCTTCATCTTCGTTCTTTGGCCATGACCCTGAGCATCATAACACTGATAAATGTTAGGGTATTTTAGCAAAAGTCCAGTATTTGAAGGAAACTATGGAAATAGAATGAGAGGAACATAGAGGGGATAGTATCATGGATAGTACAGGGCAAAAGAACGTGGAACTTACTTTACAGATGGAGTCTCACACATAAAAATTAGGGCTGTTTGTATACCATTCCTAAATTCCTCTGAAAATTCAAGATAACAGTGGGATGGGCTTTATTTCACTCCCTCACATTCCTTCCTTTGTTTGGAGCCAGGAGCCAGGTCTGTGGGCTGTGCCCTGTAACCTCCTCCCTTGTAGGCAGGGGACGACGTCCTAGGGCCGCCCGCCGTGGGGCTTTCTGCGGCTGTCCATGGTGCTGAAGGCAGGGGCCGAGCCGGGCCGGTAGGAGCCCCCGGGAGCACCTACACCTGGAGAAAGACCTACAGGAGGCAACGCTGTGTCTTGCCCGCTTTCTGGGAAATATGGAGAGAGAAAGTAAAAAAAAAAAAAAAAAAAGCCTAATGCAAAACTAGAACAGTCAAATGTAAATATATAAAAAAAAATAGTCCTCATTTTAATTACATTAGTTAAGGTAATTGTAGCAGTTGTAAGGAAATTGCTGTTCTGTAAAAACTACCAGACGGAAAATCCAGTGTGAGTGTTTTAGCTGAATCTCTTTAGAGACACTTTTAAATAGAATTAAAATGTATTATCCAGATCCGATTGTGCGTGTTCTGCTCCTAGTTGGTCTAGAATTAATACAAAATCCCTGTATAAAGGAGCTCCTTTCATAAACTTTTGCCCTTTGTATAAAAATAGTCCTTCATAGATTAAAAGATGTAGGGAAAAATGGTCAATATAGGAGATGCTGAAGCCTCCACTGAAACAAGAACCTGCTTGTTTACAATACACCTATAGGTTCTATATCGAAAAACAGTGAAATATTCTAGATGTGAATTATTCTGGATGCATATTTACACTTCAGTCTTTTTAGTTGTTTTTGTTTGATTTATTGTTTTTGAAAAAGGCATCTAATTAGAAAGTAGAGCACTCTGACGAGAGTATAAAGGCTATATGTTTGTTTCGTTGTATCTGCCTGTGCAAGCCTTTCCCTGTAGGATAACTCTACATTATTTCTGTATTTAGTTACAACTTCAGGAAGTTTCACTATTAGACTAGCAGAAAGTAAACCTGAAAAACATTGAACCCTTATTTGAAATGCAAGATGACACTATGAAAAAAAAAAAAAAAAAGAAAAAAGACGAGTAGTGATATTTTACATAGTAGTTACTACCTGTGTTGTTTGTGAACTCACTGGGGCAGAGACTCGGTATCTAATAAGCTTGACTAGTGACTGCTCAAGGGCTTCAAGATGTAGATTATGAAAAACGCTAAGAAAGAATTTTACATTATGATGGTGATCTATAAATCTACCTGCTGTGTCTGTTTGTGGGTGCCCTAGGGAAATCCTTCAGCATTTCTGAAACCACCAAAAACGGATTATGTTCCGAGTTAAAAGTCTGCTCTTGGTATAGTCTTGGTATAGACCACGAGCGCATGCTGGTTTTGGTGGAGGGTCCCGTCTGCTGCGTAGGAGTGTTTCTTTCTCACTGCTCTGAATCCTTCCCATGTGGCAGAACCTCCTTGCCCGTGGGACCGCCACCGTGCGAGGTGCACCCGTGTGCCCTGCCCGGCTCCGGGCGGGCTGGCCTGGAGAGGGAATGCTCCCAGAGCATCTCCGGCTTGAGCACAGAGGAGATACCTGTGTAAAGCAGCGTCTGGTGGGGGATTGTTTTGGCTGGTCGGCTCTGTCGGCGGGTCATCGCCGCTCACCCCCGTCCCCAGGTTTCGTGCTCCGTTTGGCGAGCAGAAGGGGTTGCTCAGTCGGCATCCCCGCCGGAGACCCCACCCCACCCTCCGCCGTGCCCTGTCTGAGGGCAGCAGAGCCGGGCGGCGCCCAGGGAGGCTCGGGAGGGCGAGGGAAGGTGTTGGGGGATGCAGGGCGGCAGGGAGCCGCTGCGAAGGTGTCGGAAGGAGTGCGAGGGAACTGGCGTGAAGGTGTGCGTGTTTGCGAGGGTGTCTGGGGAAGCACCCCGGAGAGCTAAGGGGGAGCAGCGGCTGCCGGTGGGGGATCCGTTGGGAACTCGCCGTCGCCCACAAGAAAAAGGCGTCAACGACACCCCCCGCCCCTCGGCCTTTTTTTCTTTATTCTCCTGCCTTTCTCCCGTCCCTCCTCCACCCCCTTTACCCTCGCCGCCCCTCGGCTCGGGAGGACAAAAAAGCTCCAGCGGTGCGTGTGTGTGCGGTGTGTGTGTGCGTGTGCGTGTGTAGGGAGGCTGGAGCGGGGTGGGACTGAAGAGCTGTGATTACAGCTCTCCCAGGAGAAGGAGATTGCTCTCTCCAGATGCTGATTTCCGAAGCACTTGGCAATCATCAGGCGGGAGCCTGCAAGAGGCGGCGGCGATAGCCGCCGGAGCCGCTCCGATGGCAGCGGCGGGCGAGCGGGCGGTGGCAGCGCGGGGCTGAGAGGGGGCAACCGGGGCGGGGGGCGAAGAAGCCCCCGGCCCGAGCGGGGCTCCTCGGAGCGCTGCTCTGCCCCGAGCCCGCCTCGCTCCGCGCCCCTCCGCCCGCAGCCGCCGGGGCAGGGCGGCGGGGCGCCCATGCGGTGACCCCCAGCGGCAGCGCAGCTCTCGGGGGGTCGCGGGGCGGGCGTGCTACCCCCCTGCAGCAGCCCCTCGTCCCGGAGGGAAGGAGGGAGGCTCTCGCTCGCCCGCTGCCCCCGGGGATGGGTCCCCGTCGGGGCTGAGCGCCCCGCCGCCTGCGCCCCTGCCCGTCGCGGGCGAGCCGGCGAACAGCCATGGCAGCGGCCATAGCCAGCGGCTTGATCCGCCAGAAGCGTCAGGCGAGGGAGCAGCACTGGGACCGGCCCTCAGCCAGCAGGAGGCGGAACAGCCCCAGCAAGAACCGCGGGCTCTGCAACGGCAACCTGGTGGACATTTTCTCCAAGGTCCGCATCTTCGGGCTCAAGAAACGGAGGTTGCGGCGCCAAGGTGCGTCCATGGGGCCGGGAGCAGCCGGGGGGCGGGCGGGAGAGGGCGACGTGTGGCCACAAACTTCCCGGGCGAGGAGAGCCCCTCCCCGGCTCCGGCTGTCCCCTCCCGGGGTTTCCTTTCAGCCGTGGGTTTGGGCTCCGGCCGCGGGAGCCGGGGCTCCGGGGGTCTCTTTGGGCGAGGTGGAGGCGTGTGGCGAGTCGTCTTACCCCACCCGCACCACTGCATCTCCCTTTCTCCATTTTTTTTTTTTTTTTTTTGGTGTGGTTGTAAGGACGAATAGTAAACGGCGCGTAAAGCCTTTCAAGTGTCCGGTGTCTGGGAAGGCAATTCGAGGGAACCGTCGCTAATGAGTCCCTTTGTTAAGCTGCTTGAGTGGTTTTGCCATGCAGCCTGTAGCGGTGCCCCCTCCAGCTGCCCTGAGCAGCAGGAAATGGTAACTTCCGAATTACGAAAGTAATAAATATGTCACGGTTGGCAGCCTTGGGAGCTCATGTTTGCATCCCCCTCTGTGTGTCTGCCTTCCCACTGCTCTTCCGAGTAGTGCCCCTGAGTAGTGATGAGGAAGTTTGGCAGACAGTTCTGGGTAGATCGCAAGTAGTCAACAAGCCCAACATGTCTAAAACCGGTACTACAGGGACTGCCTTTCATCACTACTTCGTGTCTGGACACTGGGCATAAAAGGAGTTAAGCGATAACATGACTTCCCTAGTTCTTATTTTGTGATACTCGATATTCAACAGTGTTCAGAACTTATGATGACCTATTTTGTACTCATTCTCAGGAAACAAGTAGTTTTAAAACAAAATAATTGTATCATGAAGAGTGACAATCAAGTATAACTCAAAACGTGGATAATACCAATCAATGATGAAATGCAAGATATACATTAGAGAATGCCACCATATGTTGTAGTTCAATATGTATCGATATGTAGTCGATACTACATCTCCTTTTTAAGCTGATGTGGAAGGTAATTTTAAGAAGCACCATTAATGATCTGCCCTAATCAATTTCTCTCTCTCTCTTTTTTTTTTTTTTTTCCCCATGCATTTGAAATATCATATCAATATCAATATCAAAATAAATCCAATTTTATTTTTACATGGCTCTATTACAATAAGAATTATTTCTTATAACTTCTAATGTAAGCTAAATCTTGCCATTTTTAGATAATGATACTGGGAAGATGAGTTATTGCTCACCCTGCATGTCAGTGGTAAATTGGATGCAGGCTTATTTTTAGGCAGTCTGCATGTGAGAGAAGACTAGACTTCATAAGAAGACTAGAGTACTTGGTTTATAATGGTGGATTAATGTATGTAATGTTTGTGCATGAGAACAAGTTTAGGAGGGTTTACTAACTTAACAATTGTTTTGAACCACCTGTTCACTCTTAGTTGGGGGACAACTCTGCGTTTGACTATATTACAGTTTGAAGAGGTGATGACTGCCTCTCGGCACTGAAATGCAAACATTTTCTTAGGAAGGATGAAGCTTAAAAGGAACTTCCAAAATCATCTTTCTTCATTCTTTCCCTTTTCATAAGGCACTTTGTGTCACGCTTGAATAAGGGCATTTGATTAGTATATATCTTACCTGTAACCCATACCACTCATACAGATGATATCTAAAAGAATGATTGGAATAAGGGCTGTTCACTTGTAAAGTCTGTAGCATCAAACCTTATTTCCTCTAAGAATCATTCAAATGAAGATATGATGAAGTTCATTTATTCATGTTAAGGTCTTGGAATTACTGTTCATCCAATAATTCCTTCTGAAAAAAAATACTATTATACCTTTTACTGTGTATGAGCTTTACTTTTCATGATTCATAGAGTGATATTTGGAGTACCTGTGGATTCAAAGTTGTATGCTATTAGGAGGAAAGCTGATGAAACAAGTTGATTGCTTTAAATGTACAATTCATATAGAAATTAATATTTATGTGAGTCACTTTTTAGTTTATCTAACCAGAGTTAGTTTACCTAACCAGAGTTAAATGATTGCTGAATTCTTCGCTGAAATTTACTGTCAAACCCATCAAATAAGTCTTTGCCAAGCAAAACAGGATGCATGTCAAAATATCTGTTGTCAGAAAGGCACTATGGAATTCTGACAAATAAATCTTATGTAGATGATATACAGAGTGTCATGAGAACATTGTGAAAAATGAGATAACCGAGATGTGACAAACAAAATGTAGCTTCTTCATTCAGTTCAATGGAAGCATAGAAGTATATATAAAATATCTTTAACATATATCAGTAAAAGCTAGACACATGGAATTAAAAGTGTTTTGCTTTGTAAAGTTCTTCCATATGAAAAATAAATGTCTACCCATCTTTAAAATAGACGGCAAAACCTAAATATGCTGCTTTTTTAATTCAAAATATACATTTTCTCTTGTATATACATATGTACGTGATAGACAAATACTTATACACAATGTATGCACACTTACCAAGATGTTAGCAAACTTTTGAAAGTATTCTCTATTTCTAAACTCTTCTTTAAAAATGTCTGATAATACTCTTGCTGAGTGGGATTTATTTGTGCACAAATCAAGTTATTATAAATATATAACACAATAATATCATATGCATATCTAATTGAATGTGATTTTTTTTTTCTGTTGTGACTAATTTTCTGTGCATAGTTCTTCTTTTAGAAATATGTTTTGGAAGACTAACACTTATGAAGGGTAGCATAAAAGAAAGATCCAGGAGATCAATCAGGGTAAAGGGTAGTATTTTTATTTGCTTATATACTTACATACTCCAGTGATACATGCAGTGGTAATTTTAAACAGCTTTCCTAAAATTTGGCTAATGAATTAGACTGGTAATCAAAGTGATTTCTGTGAAAAACTTGTCTGGTAAGCTACTGAATAGATGAAACCACTTTCATTCACCAGACAGCTTGGGTTCATATTGTTTCGTATTATGATATTTCAAATTTGTCTCATCTTCATTTTATTCTACTTGGCATCTGCAGAAGAAATCACTGTCATTAATTTTCAGGTAGCCATGAAGCCAAGATCTTGCTTGACACTGATTCCAGACATCAATTAATTATAAATTGTCCTCTTCTTCTGTATTAGATATTGTTCAATTCCAATTGTTTCCCAATTTATGTTAACATAATTGCAAGTGGAATGCTTCACAGACAAGATTTAAGGTTGTTTTGGGAAATAACCTAATATAACCTGGGACTATCCAATAACAGGAAGAAAACAAAAGCCAGTAATTTACCTCATACATCTACAGTGTACAGAGATTAAAAACATATGATTACCACTAAGTGCAAATTCTAACTTCTTAGTGTGTATTTTCATCTTCAAATGTAGCTTCTTTGCTAATCTGAACAGTCATCATTTGTTTAATTAAGTCTCTTGAGATTATTTTACTGGAAAATATGCAACATTTAAATGTATTAAAAACCAAGTGTAATGTTTAGTGTTTCTCTGTGTTAATACCACATTTAGAGGTCTAAATTTATACATACAGTGTATAAATTCTGGAATTACTTGGCCTCTGATTTTGTATATTAATATTTATGAGAAAGAGAAACCCAGGGAACATGTTCAGAAAATGCACTGATTAGATTTTATTGTATCTACAAAGGTAATTTAATTCTCCAAAGAAAGCATTTTTGGAAAAATCCTCAGAATATCAACTAATGTTTTGAGGTATATGTGGGAGTGGCCCAGAATTTCAGATGTAGATAATTCCCCATAATGCCTGAAGTAGTTTTCAGTTCTCCTTACCTGTAGACTGATAGAAATGGACATGCCTTGTTTCCGGAAACTTAAGAACCTGCATAGAATTCCAATCCATTAACTCCAATCTTTGGATGATCTGTCTTGTTTGAAGTTTCTTTGGACCACAACCTGTAGCTGCACTTCCCTGTGTAACTGTCTCTAGAGTTAATTAATCTTAACAGCTCAGTAAAGCCCACGGTTTCTGCATTGTCTAAGTATAAAACTTAGAAAATGAAGGTGTTTTTGCTGGGTCTTTTGCTAGTGTTGCTAATTCTTATTTTTTTTTTTCTTTTAATGAAATTGGCTAACCCACAACCCTTTTGGAACTAATGACCTAGTCTTAACAGTGTATATAAAAGAATCATTTCTTTTAAAATCAATTTTTTTATTTCTTTACTGCTAATCTATTCGAGGGATTGAATGCTCATCACTAATTGAAAATGTATAAATATTCTATTTCTTATGTAAAATATTATAAGCATATTTAAAATTCATTTTTAAAATGTATGGTCTGCTAGACAGAGTGTCAAGTTTTCTTTTCCATACATTCAGTATTTCATGTCGACTCTGTTCTTGCTAACAGAGGCTTTAAAAATAAATATAATAATGGCTGGACTGTAATTCTCTTATACTGAATTGGTCTTAGTGGCTCTAAAAGTGATGAATGAGAGGATTTTGAGAGGAAATTGGGAAAGAGAACTTTTAAATGGTAACATAATTTTAGGGACCATTGATTTTTAAGAATATCTCAAACATTAGTGAAATAATTTTGTGGGCCTTTAACCTACGTATAGTGCTGTACCAAAGTTATTTCAAAATATTTCTTATCTTAATGTCAATCGAATAGAAAAACTTAACTATAAACATAGTCTATCTTAAAATATTATGCTGAAAGTAGAAATCAGATAATTTCAGAGAGCAGTAAGTATTTAAATGTATGTTTTCTAAACATTCTGTTTGGTAGTAGTTGCATGCTAAGATTTCTTTGAAATCATAGTTGTTTTGGCTTGAATTCCTTGCTTGTTTCATCTGTAAAGGACTGTGTATTTTTTATCATTTTTTCTTCCTGATAAACATTGTTCTACATTTATTTGCCTCAGGAATTTTGCTTATCTGGAGTACATGTAAAATTGGAAGAAAACAAATTTCACTTTTCCTATAAACAATCATCGCTTTTCATGCTCTACACTTTGTAATTGCTGACTTAACTTTTCATTTGCAAATTAGCTCTTTATTCTTGAGTGATCTTGCTGGATCTCCAAAGTTCAGGCAGTTTCATTCCACACATAGTGTTCTCTCTTTTTTTCCTTTCTTTTTTTTTTTTTTGGGGGGGGGGTTGTTTGATTGTTTCATTTTTAGAAGGTGTATCACATATTGAACCTATTAAACTTATTATAGAAATAATTTATCTGGTTAAGTATTATATTAAGAGAGATTTCAGTACACACAGTTTCTGTTTCATGGTAATATACTGATAGAAACATTGTAGGTGAGGTCAGTTTTTTGTGCTGTATTTAAAGACTTTTAAAAATATACGTTCTATTAATGCCACTGATATGTTAGTGGCAGTAATAAATTTAAATACAGAGCTAACAGTCAAAATGTTTACTGCAGAAAACTTTGCTGTTAAAGTCTTTTGATTTAGAGTTTAAACATAACTGGTAAACTTAAGAATGCACAGAACTGTGACATGAGATAGATGAGATACCTTTTTTTTGAACAAGTGAATAGAGGCCTGTCTTAGTTGGTTATATGTAAGCTCATTTTTACCTTTGTCAAATATTAGAGAGTTAGTAATATACCCCAATTGCATATATTCTTACTGTGACATCATTTTTTTCTGAGACTCTTTAAAACTGGCACGTTTTTGTTCTTTAGAGTAATTAGTGCTAATTCAGATCTTATGCTCTGCCATACTCTGAGTGGTGTGAAAATACAAGGAATAGAAGATACTATATTTTATGCTAGAAAAGGATGAAAAAATTAGTAAAGCCCTGAATTTCTCTATTGTGACCTAAAATCTGCAACCTATTTTCATTGTGTTGTAGACTATGAAGTTTGTTTATATTTAGTTTTGTATTTCAATTATATAAACCAGAGAGTAACCTTAGTGTGACGAAGTTTTGATCTTCCAATATATTTTTTATGGAAATGAGAATTAAGAAACATACCCTTTCCTGGTGTTAGAATATAGCTGCTTTTGGTGCTTGGATTTAGCAATACATAACTGGAAAAAGTTAGAGGTAGATAGAAGTCAAACTCAGAACTCAAATTCTGATTCTGTTCCAAACTATAAATGATTTTAGCATATCCTGAAATATGTGACATTACATAATTTATATTTCTGCAGATAAATAAATATGTAAACAAAAATGTGGATAATTCTGGCACTTCAAAGAAAAGCTAACATAAAAATGAAATAAATAAGTGATAAAAGGTCAATATAAAATCTGGATGGATGTACTATGTTGAAAAACATACAGAAACATTTTTCCCCCAAGGTTTTTGGTATGCAAGGTTGTTTCTGTTGCCATTTCATAAAATGGTGAACATAAGTATTGTCTGTCTTAGTAAGGTTTTCATAGATGAAGCCAGATAAAGTTGACTGAAATGGGAATGTAAAGTGTGTCCTTGCTCTAAGATAAAGGATAATCTCTAGGATGTAACTAAATTAAACGGTTTAATTAAATCCATAGTCTTGCTTCTAATCCCTTGGCCAGGTGTAGACTTTTTGAAAGGCACCAGAGTTAGAGTGCTATGAATTTTCTGTAAATTGAAACAGGTTTAGAACAGAGATGGGTAGTAATCAGCATAACTAAATGATGGAATTCAGCAATTGTTTAAAATATTGTCAAAAGTTTTATTTCATGCAAGAATAATTCCATACTATGAAACACAAGAGCACAGTCTTTCTCTCTGTAGAATTTAAAAAAAAAAATCCTTCTAAAGTATTTAATTATCATTTACATTTCAAAGCTTTCTACATTATTTTGTAATCTCCAGGATGTAGCTAATGTGTAGCTGCTGCTGCTTTGTTACTTTAAAGCCTGGCTCCACAAAACATATATTTTTGGTTGCTAGACTATTTTAAGAGCTTTATTTTATTTTTTTTATGCAAATGTGAAAAAGAAGGTAATGATCTTTTTAAAACCTCTCTCTCTCTCTTTTTTTTTTTTTTAATGGTTCGTTGTGCATGTAAATCTGAATGAAATTTCATGTCCCAGTGAAAAAGGACTTTTCAAGCCTCAGGGTGTTTTTGTTACTGATTTTGAAGTCACTTTGCAAACAACAGATACATTAAACTTAGAAGGTTAGCAGATTTCTTCACAGTAAATGGAACTATGAACTTAGAGGTAGGAGTTGCTATGAAGGTCTCCCTTAATGGAATAACACATTTTAGGTATTTCTACATGTGTTCTTGTGAGAATGTGTACTTCTAGAACATTATAGGTATTCATGTTCTTAATTACCAGTACAAAACTGGAGCAATAGATTTTCCACTAAATATGCTAAGCTTTTATTGTAGTGTTTTCCATAGCATGAATGAAAGATATCTTTGAAATATAAGTATTTGCTTCAGACTTCTGTGATCATGAGTAGTATATTTTTGGTTTATTATGTCTCTATATATGTGTATGTAAAAAATATACATCTATAATACCTACACTAAGTTAGTGCTCTTTAAAAAGCACACTGTAGTGAAATAGTGAGTGCTTTACCAACAATAAGTCTATTTCAGTATAATACTTACATTTTCTTTCCAGAATTTCCAACAGTGTTCTTCACATAAGAACAAACAATTTTTGTGTATGAAGTTTATTGGTAATTCATAAAGGATATTCTGTTTTCTAGAGGATATATAAATTAAGTATTTGGGTGGGGGGAGTTATATTTGTTTTAATTTTTTTTTTTTTTTTTTGGTTTGTTTTTTTTTTTGTATTTAAGAACAGATTTCTAATAAATTGATATGTTCATAATTGTAATGAAATAATGAAAAAAAATAATGATTTTTTCTCCAGTTACTCCTTCTTGTAACCTAAACTGTGTAGTTCACAGATTATAGTTCATGACTTGTCCAAAATCTTGCAACATTTACTGAGCATTTAATAATTCACACACTTAACTACCTTATGCATTGTCAATGTCTCAGATTAAACAGATGTTTCTCTAATTTTCATCCATGTAGTTTATGCATAACTGAGACTTGAATTCCTCTACCTTAATTAGTGGTTTGTATCTCTTCATATGAAATTCTGATGAGTTGAAACATTTACCACTGTAATCTGTATTCCAGTTACTATGAAATAAATGAACTCTTAAACTTCATTGCTCTATTTCCTTCTTTCACTTGTCTTGATATGTAATCAGAACAAATACACATGAAATGTGTATATTTTTTCTCAAGAGCATTTTAAACTGTGGTATTTAAGCCAACAAAAATTAAATTGCATCATCTATAGGATCTCATTCTGTGATACGAGAAAAAGGTTTGCATGGCAAAATGGCTTTCCTTGATTTTAGCAAGGCTCCCCCTTTGTCCACTGCAAGCCTTGTTCTAGAGCTCTGGGCAGTCTTGTATCTGGAGATGTACTTATGTCATCCATCTATTATCCGTGCTTGCCCTTAGACATGTGCATGCATGATTACAGGTTGAAGACATATAGGGTTGTCTTTCCCTTCTCTTGTATGGAGATGCACAAAAACTAATAATGTATTTCTCCTGCTATTAATTCCTTTTTATGATCTTTTCAGTTATCTTGGATGGTGACCGTGTCAAGGAACAGGATTAACTATAAAATAACATAGGATACGTTAGTGATTTTTATAGGATACGTTAGTGATTTTTGTATAGAATACTGTCCCTGGGATAGAAAAATAGAGGGAGAAGTATCCCTGCTGATGCTGGTAGTCTGAAGAAATGAAAGCCTTTGTCACTTCTAATACATATATTTTAATTTAGCTTGTGTATATTTTGAAAATAATAATTTGAAAATATATATGTTCCTCCTAAGGAACCAGTTGGAAAATTATTAATAGTGATATACAGGTAGTTTTCGCTACCAAGCAAGTTATTCTTTTATCTGCATATTTTTGATATGCATACTCTTTATTTGAGTATCCAGTTTTTATGTTCATCTCAAACTCCAAACCAAGTCTGGTACACAGATTTATAACTGTGTAATTTATGATTTATAATTTCATATATATATTTTTTTTAATATTAAAAAATGGAGAGCATAGTCTTGTTTTCATCACTAGTATAATTTTGGCTCACTTAAATTAACAGTTCGGATTCTGAGAACCCTTTTTTTCTTGCCTTTTTTTTTTTTTTTTTTTTTTTCCCTTTGAGAATGGATTTGTGCAGAGGTTACTTTACAGCTGAACTCTTATAGGCATTAGGTTGGTAAATCCCACTTTGTTATTGCTTCCAGTTATATTTTGTTTTTCTGACAAAGAAAAATGAACCATCGTTCTATTTCTTATGTCCATAGACTTGTGGTAGGGCAAGTGAGAGACCTGTTTCCACAGAACCTCACTAGTGGTTGCAATATTTAAGAAAAAGGGAGATACAAATATTTGAATTCCAGCTCTAAAAGACAGATGCTCCCTAATTTGCAATTTGTGTACAAGTAGGAAAATTAACATTTTAGTCCTTTGTTGATGTAAATTTATTTAGCGAATTCTGTTGTCTAAAGCAACTGTGAGGTAGTGATGTTACTACTCTAAAACAGATTTTCGATGTAGTGCACATGATTATGGAAATCTTTAAAATTGAAATGTAGTGCTCTATAAAAAGTATTCTTCTATGTAAGATGTATCAGGTTTTCCATACAGTTAAACTGCTAACATCTAAACCTGAATAATCTGGTTGTAGTTAAACTAAGGTTTAATAGCTGTATCAGTGTTGTGATGACAGAGTCGCAGAATCAAGCCAATAGCCATCTCAGCGCTGCTTATCATATTCAGTACAGTTCAGTCAGCCAGTCATCACTCTGACATTACCAAGGTTTCATGTTGGCAGACTTAATGATTGAAATGAACCTGTGGCATAACACGCTTCTGTTGGATTATTAGGGCAGATTACTAGCTTGTTGGATATCACCGGGCAGATCCTATTCTATGTTGTGAATAAACACTCAGAAGTTTGACTTTTTACTAAAACTCTCCATTTCCTTGCAGAATTCCAATAATAACAACTAACAAAAACAGGGTTTGAGCAGCCCCAGTGGCACATGCATGAGGAACATAGTGAATCTGATCTTAAAAAAGAAAATGTTTATGCTTAAAGATTCTTAACTCTGTTTTTTTTAGCTCATTACCAGCTTCACACAGTATCAGTATTTTCTTTTTTCTTTTTTTTTTTTCAGTTGACATTTGTTTTAAATATAGCAAGGGATATATTGGCATAAGAAACATAAGCCTGTTTTCTACTCTTTTCTACTTCTACTGAGGTAGAATAAGGATAGAGTATTTGAGAGTAGTTGAGAGGGGGATGCATTACTAGTAAATTACTGATTTTATTATTCCAAAAGCATACACTGCAGCTTTGGCTAAACTTTAAGAAAATTCAACCCTATTAAGGTGTGGAAAGGGTAAGTTAATGCATCTAATCAAACTGACCAAAGATTGTAGTGTTTGTAGATTAAGCAAAGAGAATGTCATTTCATTTCTTATTTTTTTTTTAATTATTTCTTTACTGATATTACTTTACTCATACTACTATCCATCTAGGACATAACTGGGGTTGTTTGGAGCAGTTGTCTTTGAATTCAGGCTTCTTACTCATGTAAGTAGCGTGATTCTAGTGTTCCTCACTATAGGAGGGAAACCAGAAAAGTTTGGAGCCTGAAGCAGCATAAGGGTTTTGCTTCTTTTTGGGTATTTTTGTTGCCATTAATCATACAAAGGATGACAAATACTACTATAACAAAGACCTGACATAGAGACAGTCTTTTTTTTTTATTTATTAATGTATTTAGTTAAACCAAATGCATCTAGTTTTTGACAGCGTAACTGTTTATATATGTAATAGTGTTAGTTTTAGCTGATTTCCTGATAGTTTTGTGCTATCACATGCAAACAGTTTGGGTGTATGCTGTTTATTTTCTAAAGCAGTGCAGATGTGACACCAGAGCACTAATGGCACAACTCTTATCATGAGTCCAATAGATTGTGGCATACAGAGTTCTTTTTTAGGGATATGTCATAGCTGTGTAGGAAGTGAAAAAATGTTTCTTCACTTCTGCCATAGTATCAGCAGTGTCTCACACAGTGGCTCTAATATGTTGACAGCTCAGTGAGTCCTGAATGCCTCCGTTTGGTTATGGGGTTGAATTTTTATCCCTACGAAGGCTTTTTTTTTTTTTTTTCTTTATTTCTTTCTTTAAGTAATATGAAAATTGCACAGTTTTGGACTCTACTGTCTACTGCCATGGAAACAGAGAAGTGTCTTTAGGGGACAACTATTGAAATAATAGTCTTTTTTGGTCTTGTATCTCTTGCTGAGCTTTGAGAGAACATTTTCATGATGAATTGGCCTTTGGTCATTCTTCTGGATGCAATTGGACTTTCTGCATTTTGAGTGCATGGCTTGTTATGTTTATTCTTCTCTCTTTACTGGATCAGTGTTTTTTAAACAATTGTAAGACAGTTGATTGGTGAGCTTATTTTGAATATTGTCAGTTTGTCTATTTATTTACTGGCATCTAAGCAGCCGTTTCAATAGAAGGTGAGAAGATTAGATTAATTTTCTATATTGGGGTCATTCAGACTCTATGTGTGGAGCAAGAGAGAAATTTTCCTATTTGCATTCCCACAAAAGAAGGAGAAATATGAATTTATATAGCTCTGAAAGCTCTTTGCCACAAATTTTGCATGCAAACTTCAGCAGAGATGCTTTTAAAAGGAAACAGAATTGTTCTCCAAACATCCCAATATGCAGCTGCTCATTCTTGCCATTTGGATTCATGGGGATTTATTTTTTCATCCAGTGTTGTGAATGTAAGACTGAAGAAAGGCTAGCCATGATGTGCTGGGCTGTTGTTTACTCCTTACAGTAACATCAGACAGTGCTCAGTCTCACTTCTTGCTCCAGTGGGAACAGTGAAACAGATACCATGGTGCTGCTTATGCTTGGGTAGCTATTTGTCTGCAAATTAAATTTGAAAAGCAGTAGGAAGGAGAGAAGTTGGTCTGACTCTCCTAGCAGCAGGACGCAACTATAATGTGTAACACATGTAGATCAGTTATGGTATTAGATGTTAATATTGCTCCATACATTTGTGGCAAGTGTGGGGAATGTTGCTTCAACAAGCACCTGGACTCTGGAAGAGAACGATGACTCTTTCTGTGATGAAGCTGAGACCTAAGTGCCCTTGGCTCAGCTGTGACAAGAATTAAACCACGGGAAAGCATGCTATCTTATTCCTATACCTTGAGAGTACTCAAAAAAAAAGGAAAAAAACAGAGAAGTGTTTTGTGGTCTGCTTAATAGTCACCTCCTAAGCGCAGAACATTACAGTGGACTGGAAACTGCACTGTCTGCCTAAAAGCTATGGCTTGGAAATCGTAGTAGTAATACCAACAACTTATTAAACAAAGCTGTTCAGAAAATGCCTTTACTGTCATCTGGGAAAACAAACTAACATTTAGTTTTGTAGCGTTTCACACTGGTAAGTATGCTGTATTTTCTGTTTTGTCAGGACAGCATTTCCAGTCAAAACCTGTTTTGATACACACAACCTCCCTGGGCAGGACTGTATAGCCACATTGGATAGGTACCTGATTACCCAGTGGAAAAGAATAAAATGAGTATATCTATTTTGTTCCATCTAAGAAAACCTGTGGTGGGTATACAGGACTTACTGAAAAAGTACTGTAACATGAAGTAGTCAAGCTTTACCTTTTAATTTACAGGTTCTTTAATGCCTCTTACCTGCCATGTTCCTGCAATTTCATGTATTAAAACAAAACCAAGGGGAGTAATAGTTTGTTTGTGACATACTATTTAATGGCAATTATGTAATTTTGGTCAGTGGAGTGGAGCTGGCAGTCAAGTCAGGTTCTGCTGGAAGTGGAGAGGCATTTAATGATGAGTAGTAAAGAAGGGCCAGAATTCACTGAAACAGCTCTGAACTGCAGTTTTATTCTTGTATCCTCAGTGTATTTCACTGAGTTTATTTTTCTTACAGTTTTCTGCTATTAAAACAGGTAATTGGAATTGGTTTCATTTCTGTAAAGGGAAAATAAATATAGTCGGTTGATTCTGGGACTGTAAAGACAAAACCTGCTTACGGCCACAACCCACTTCTGTAAAGATTTCGGTAAACTAAATCAGATGCTTTGAATCCATTTTACTTGTTTCTATAGATCAAGAAACAAGTAAAGTTACATGTACATATATCTTTCAAAACTGAAATTCTTCATTTTGGCATGTAAAGTGGCAGAACTTACTCCTCATTCCGTCACTAGACCTAGCAAGCAACGCTTTGGGAGTAATTACTGCACATTAGAAGTAACCTTGGCAGAAATATATGCATGAACAGAGTTTTAATAACAACAACAAAAAAAATGCATTTAGCACTTTAGAAAAAAGAGCTCATTTATGTGCATTAATTACTGATAATTCTGATGTCCTTCTGGCTTTGTTTACATTTGTAAGTTTTAACACTGTAGCTTTAACATTGGAAACTTCAGTGTTGCTAACACTCAGGAAGGTTATTACCCTGTCTGTTATGACTCCTGCACCTGACTCTTTTCTACACTACTGCTGAAATGTATCAGTGACCAATTAACTGGCAAAAATTTCTAACACAACCTCAGTGTGGTCCACACTGCTGATTTTGTTTAATTTGCTAAGCTATGTAGAGAGAGCTTAGTGATACCTTACAAAAGGTGAGATATATGGCACTGCCTAACATCTTTTAATCATCTGGAATAGGTTGCCTTAATTTTTCATCAATCTTTCCATTTCCAGACTTCTTCCCTGTTTTCTTATTTCCAAACATATCTAACCGATAAAGAAAGCATACAATACTTAATTACTGATGATCCTTAGTAGATGCATGCTGTCTGTGTTAGAATGTGATATGCCTAGTGAGGGGAACTGGCAGAGTGTGGATAGATGGTGGTACAAGTTAATGATGTGAAATACATTGGAAAAATGGGTCTAGGGTGGCAGCCTTTCTGTCTGGTCCTGGGCTTGGAAGTCATGCAAGCTACACAAGATGTTGTAAATGACAGTAAAAGCTGTATGCTGCATTAAGTATTTTCTGTAATTCATATATTATAGAAGGAAGGTTATATTCTTTGTACTTTGGGGAGTCGGAGGGGAAAAATAACATTTTGGGGAATGCTTGTATTATTTTTGAGAAGCCAGGATGACCTAATTCTATGAACCAACAGATTTAGAGGAATGATTATAAGAAACACATCTTTTCCAGTAACCTTGCAGATACAAGGTCACTCATTTCACAGTTTCAAAAGAATAAAAATATTTTCTGAAGCAATAAAAGACAGAGATAATTTTGTTTTTCTAAAGGATAAAACCAACTGAGCAAATACTTGTCTTTCTACACATTACAGTTGAATTAAAAGTATGTCTTCCTTTAAGTTCACTTTCATTTTGAATATACCGAAATATATCTATGAATTCATTAAGCCACTGTGGCCTATTGCAAGTAAATTTGAAGGTTCTCAAAGTTTTTTGAAACTAAGTTTTTTTTTTCTGTTTTGTTTTGTTTGTTTGTTTGCTTTGGTTTTCCTGAAAAAAAAAAAAAAAAAATCCAGATAGCTGTAAAGATTTTTTCAAAATACTTTGCAGTAGTCAAATAATAGGTTACTGATATTTTTCACCAATGCCTGGACATTATCAGAGAGTGTATGGTGGTATGGAGGGATGGTTGCTGTAGGACACTACTTTTTCTGGGATATTTGGATTCCATTGACATTCCACTATGCTTTCGAACCCATCAGTTGAGTTTCTTTGACTTTTGGAAGGAGATTCATCTGATCGAATGCAAATGCTGACTGCGTAGACATCAAGACTTGATGAACTTGACAATATTGACCAAGACTTGAAAGTTCATATTTTGGCTGTCATGCAGTTAATGAAAGAGACTTTTATTTTTAGGATGACATCCTGAAGCAGATGGCTCCACTAGCTGTGGAGGAAGAGAGGCTGTGAGAGCTTGGGAGATGCATACTCTAGAAGTCATAATGCATTCTGTTCCAGAATCCTACTTTGGAGTAGGTTGCTTCTGGTTCCTGAGAAACTGCATGGCAGGCCTGAGGAGAGCTGAGACCTCTGAAAGAACTACAGGTTCCAAAATCAAGCTGTCTACATCTTCAAAACATTCTCCTGTTCCTGGACTGACAGCAGGCTCCCTAGCGGAGTGTGAGCCTGAACTGTTGGGGAGCTTTTCTTTGCATTGCAGTGGCAGCTCAGCTTCCTAGTCCCCAGGTCTGTGAAGCCGAGGAGAAAAAATAAATAAATAAATAATAATAATAATAATAATAATAATAATAATAATAATAATAATAATAATAATAATAATAAAAGATTCTTATCTAAAAGAGAAGCTTGATTTCTAAAGAAAAATTATTCTTTTATGATGGAATAAGTAAATTGTCTTAATTTTAGCTCATATCACTAACATCTAGCTTTTACATATCTGGAGTTCAGATACTTCTGTGGAAGAAACTTGAAGCATTTACTGATATTTAATTATTTAAGAGATTTTGAAATTTCAACATTTTAGACTTTTACTGGTATCCCAAAACTATAAAAGGTAATCTTCATACTTATTTCCAATTTAGTTCAGCTTTAAATGTAAGGATTTTTAGAGAAGTCTTAGATCTATTAACAGTACTCAAACACTGCCATTAAAATACTTCTTGAGGTTTCAAAGGGGATAATTTCATTTATACATTATTTATTCAAAAATACTGCATCCAGTAGCTAGCATGAATTGTACAAAATATAATTTTAAATTAGTTTATTTTATTTGGAATTGTCTGGAAACTGTTGACAAGGGTGTCTTTTGTTGTCTTTTCAGTTGCAATCATCACTAGATATTAAGGCACTGGGAAAATTTTATAATCTGTCATTCTGCTACACAGATAGAAGGCTTCTGATAAGTAATGTTTATTTTTGCTGACATCCATTTATTTTATTAACGGTGGAAAGTCTTTTCCCCTTGCTTTCCCTCCCTCGCTTTAAATTGCTCTATTAAAAACCTTCCACCTGCCTTTACAGTGGGATTAATACTGTTATATTATACAAATAAACACATTCAATTTAATAGGAAATCAGGGTAGTAACTGTCCTCTGACACGCTTATAAATAGTGGTTTCTGTATATCCAGTTGTTAAATGTGTCTTTTCCAGTCATTGCACATCCATTTTTATAAGCTGATGGGGGCTTCTACATCCTTGACTAAAATGCAGAAAACCTCATTTTCATTGCTGCTTTGGAAAACATATCCATCCTCTTCGTGCTTTATTGTCTATCAAGTGAGGGTGATGCTGATCTCCTGTGTTTAGGATCTGCCTGGGAATCTGCTGGCAGCTGGGCATTTTTACTGTAACTGCAATATCAGGCCAGTGCTCATTCTCCTCCACAACATGCTTTGTTAGTCATGTTAGAACATGATTAGACCAATCCCCTGCAAAGTGGATCCACATCCATTCCTCTCCTGATCAAGACATCTGGGCTTGGTGAACAGGAATATCTGTCACATCTTGACATCTGGGCTTGGTGAACAGGGCTTACCTCACTTTCTTCAAGCTGAAAGTCCCAGCATAAAGAAATAATAATCTCAATGCATAATTGTATGGTCTTTAAAATAATTATTAAAAAAAAAAAAAATCAAAACTAATCATCTTCTAAGAATAAAAGAAATACAAACTAGAAATGCAAAGGCAACATGTGCTGCAATCTTGACAAGAAATCAAAAACTAACTTTGTTCTTTCTTTTTATTAGAGCTGGACTTCCAGAGATTTCAGGAAGCAGCTGAGGAGTTTCAATAGAGGGCATTTACTGTGCAGTAGTACATGAGTACATGACACTTTCTGAATGGGAAGGATGTTGATTCTGCTTTTAAGAGAATTTGAGTATTGCAGTAGTTTCAATAATGTATCTATATTTTAGAATAGGGCATACCATTATGACAAGTTCTCTAGGTTTTAGATACTTTCACATATATTAGAACCACTCTGGTAGATGAAACCATAAGCCAAAGAACTGATCTCATTAGCTCCGGTGGTAAGGATTTTTGTGTTTCATGTTCATGTTAGATGGGATAGATGGGACTAGGCTATTTTTAAAGATACATTACTTTCCAAGCTTCCTGATTCTAAAATGCAGAACTTATAGCAACAAAAGACTTCAAAGACCATGTTGCTCATTGTAGGACAAAGAAGAGAACCTAGAAGCATTCTGGAGTAAGGCTTTTATTTTCAGGTAGACATTTCCAATTTTTATGATTTTTTTTTTTCAATGTTGAAGTAACTATTTACTTCAAGTTGCCAGACAATTTAAATTAAAAAAAATATATATATTACACTTAACTTTAAAATTAAGTATTTAGTATGTTGTGAAATTAAATAATTTAAATTCTTTGACTTACTGATTTTTTGTTTGTGTCTTTTGGTGTGACCAAAAAACTTTTTTGGTCACACCAAAAGACTTTTTTTGTTTGTTTGTTTGTTTGTTTGTTTGTTTTTGTGATGGTGGTTTATTTTTGTGTGTGTGTATGTGTGTGTTTGTTTGGTTGGTTGGTTTTGTTGTTGTTATTTTGTTTTGTTTTGTACTGGAGAAGTTATACATCATTTTTCATTTTGGTCTAATAGAGATGAATGGAAAAGCTTTTACTTTTTTCTTTATTGCTTTTTATATTGTTGTTTTTTTTTTTTTTTCTTCTTCTTTAATTTCAGAAAAAAAACAAGTGGCTCTTTGTTTTAATAACAATGGTTAGTTGCCCTACTTCAGTCAGTTTCTGGTGATTTGAAGTCTCAGATAAGTCTTTTTCCTGTTGCAAATACAGAGGGTAACACCAGTGTTCCCTTACTCATGCCATCTAACTTTAGACTTCTGTCTTTAGCATTGGGTTCTCTGAATAGTTTATGACTTTTCAGAGAGTGAGTCAGCACTCATCATAGAAACCTAAATTCATGTGGTGTAAAAAGTTTCTAGTCATATGGTGTAAATAGTTTCTGAGTTGTGTGTCAGTCCTCTGCAACATGAGTAGCTACTAATTCTCTACTTCATTGTTATCAGGAGGAAGTAACTTTATAAAGGAAAAGGGAAGGGGAGGGGGGAGGGATAGGGAAGGCAAGGCAAGGCAAGGGACAATAAAAATAATAATAATAAAAAACTCTGTTGTTTTGGTAATACAGTGGGCAGAATCTATATGCTTATTTTAGATAGGGAATGGCCCCAATCTTCAGGCTTTATTTTGAAATGAAAGTCATTGCTCAGCTGCTTTCCAGTGTTCTGCGCTTCCTTTGCTGTGTTGCTATGTTCTGTAGAAACAGCTGAAGTGATACTTTGATTACAAAGTGGCAGAATTCTGGTTTGTCCACAGAAAAATGCACTAAAAAAACCTTCTGTAAGTTCTGTAGCACTCCACAGCTGTGGTGTGAAAGCAGATGGGAAGTGGAGAAAGAAGGGAGGGTGCTTGCTGCCTGCACTAGGGACTGGGTGCTGCCATCGTGTCACCAGAAGCATGACAGCGTATTAGTCAGGGTGATGAGAGCTTTTAACTTCTCTTTCCGCCTTCCTGCTCTTCCTTCTCTGGTAAATCCATGCTCTGCACACAGCTGAAAATAAGTTCTTAGAAAAATCAAGTATAGCCTGCTTGACAAAGACACTTACATGGATTTTAATGAATAACTTAATAAAGCATAATCAAGGCTCATATATGCCCTTCCTGTCTGTGTGTAGAAAAGGGAATTTGTCTTGTGTGTTAAATTTGAACAAGATTTAGAACACAGATTTCTTCTATTATTTGTGTATAGAAATAGAGAACTACCTTGAAGGCCTCAAAAAAAAAAAAAAAAAAAAACATATACCATGTAAGCTTTGTTGGAGAGAAAGCAGACATTTTTAGACAGTTTCCTGAATTAGATATATCCTTTTTTTTTTTTTTTTTTTTTCCTGACTACACTGAGGAGGAGGAGAAGTTTTAATTGAAGTTTTAATTTACATTACAATATAAAGTAGAAGTGTTGGGTATTTCATGCTATGTTATATTGTTGATGTCTGTGTACTTACACCAGATGTCTGATGTCAGTACGTCTGTGTATTTACACAGATGAAATGTAGTGTGATACTAAACTTTATTGGGTTTCACCTGCAGTATGAAGCACCATCAGCATCTGTAGTTAAGGTACAATGGAATAACCTCCAGGCACCTCATCAAACTGTCCAAGGGAGTATGAATGTTAGAAAATGGAAATAGGGCAGGCAGGGATTTTTTACACCACACTGTGTCAGCATGGGGTTTTGAAGTTAGTGTGCCAGTGCATTAGTGTGCTGATGAGACTGCAGCTGAGAGGGTGTCAGCCATGCTCAGTGCTGCTGGTGGGGCTTGGGGCTGCCTGCCCTGCACTGGGCTCCCAGTGAGGAACAGCAAGCCTTGCTCTCACGTTGGAAAGCTTAGGTGCCAGATGTGAAAGTAAAGAAAGATGAGGGGAACATTCAGTTGAAGGCATCCTTACAGTGTCAAATTAAGACATCCTTACAGTGTCAAATTTGCATGAGTTGTTACAGCTGCTCAGTGATATCCTTCAATACGAGTGCTATCACTGGAGTGTCACCAGGCATGGACAAAAATTGCTGTGGAAATTCTGGGGTTGGGTTTCCTGCTTTTCAATCTCTAATCTTTCAGCTTCAAATAACATTTAAGTTGTCAGTATAACAAATGTTCAGGACGCATAAGAGATTTAAAGAGAGTTTAATATTAATATTCAGAAAAGGGTCTAATTTGTTCTTTCTAAGCATACCTGTTCACCCTTCTGAGTACTGCCTGGCACAGTAGCATCTCAGTCTTTGCTGGAATTAACAGGACATTGCTGCAGTACTAATGAATCGAGAGAATAAAACTGTTCTTGATTTCTGTTTAAAACATGCTAGTTGAATATGTGTGTTTTGTAAGGGAGTTTACAGGACAAGTTTCTAAGTAAGGAGTGGAATGGAAACCCTGTAGTGAGAAACATCAACAGCTGCCAGATTAGGGTGCTAAGCAAACTAAATTTAATTGTGCCCATATGGTAGCATTTTTGTAGTGTAGGTGGGACTCCTGACACAAAATAAGAACCTGAGAGGGTCTATTTGGGTTATACCATAAGTCCAGTTCAAAGCGAATAGTCTGGGACTGGAGTTGTCCTAGGGAGGGAAGGCTCATCCAAAGACTTGAGAACTTCAGTGTCTCTAGGGGATGAACAGGGCTAAATACTGCATTATACCTATTTTTGGGTAGACAAGTAGGCTCTCCTGCATTTAATTCATTTGATGCATTGTTGACCTTTCCTTTAGAAATGAGGGAAAACATGCCTTGAGCTGCCCATTTCTCCCTATCACTATGATGGAGTTGAGGATAAATAGTTCAGACACCCATACCTGAGCAGAGGATTCTCACTTGTTTTGTGTTTGGAAGGCACCGACTACAAGTCATGGAATTTGCTTTGTTTAGTACCTTCCTTAGGTCATCCATAATTAAGAGACTTGATGTCAACCTTGACAGTTAATGGTGCTGGTGTAACTAGTTTTGACCAAGAAGATAGTGAAGGGGGAACCATCTTCATAGAAGTGTTGTGGCTCTTGAGGACAGAGACTTGAGGAATATGTTTTAGTTTTGTTTTTGTTTTTGCCAGTTGTATATTACAAATCTTAGAATAATATATACATTTGGAACTGCCATGCGTCTTCATTCTGAGTCACTGCTCTACAAAATGCATTGATAAGTTGCTGGTTGCTTTGTTTCTGTGTATACAGAAAAAAAATCCAGAAATTACAGACTGTGTATTACTTCCCTGGTAGCTACAAGGTGAAGTTTGTATCTCTGGTTAAAAGTATTGTTAGCCTAAAGATAATCTTATTGTTTCTATACATTTCTGAAGGAAGATGTATGTGAATGATGGCATATTTGTTTATTGCTTGAGTTTACAATCATGTTTTGTTATTAAGGTTAAGATTTGGTTGGGCAACAGGAAGGAGGGTAGTCTTTTGTCCTTCTGACTGCTTAGAACATCTGAAGATACACAGGTGGAAGAAGATGCTGGATTGCTGAATACAGCAGGTAGGAAGTGAAAGACATGATGTAAGAAAAAGGGCAAGTACAGATACTTGATAGACTTAAGAAAGGTACAAGTAGTCAATGACATACTGGAAGCAAAGAAAAATTAAAAAGCAGGTTATGAGGTCACAGCAAGAATGCACTACACAGGATGGGAGATTTGTTTTGGAGACCTTAGTGTTGTGTTGGTTTTTATTTATTTATTTATTTTACTCTCAGATTATTTTTTCAAAAACTACTTTTTTTTCTGGTTCATGTTCTAACCAACTTTAGTTTTAGAGATTGAAAACCCTTTCAATGTTTTCTGAGGTGTTTTGGAGCATCCACCAAAATGTTAACCAGCTCTGAGTTCTTCCAAAACCCAACAGACCTTTTCAGTCTTTTGAGAATCATCAAAAGACTTAGAATCAGAGGATTTATTCCTTCTTAGTGAACAATCTATTTGACCTGAACTGTATCTGCTCATTTTCCAGTAGATGTTCCAAGTATAGTTCTGCTTATTTTCTGGATAGTACTTAAATCTTATGGATTAAATAGCCAGAGAACCAGAGTAATCATGGTAGGACAAATGCTTGATTGTTTTTCTCTAGAAGCCTCAACTTCAAAGCATCAAAGGAGTTTGCTGCTTGTATTGATGTTGTTCTTGCTAAAGTGAGGCTTGGAGCAAAAGTAGTTCAGAAGAAGCAAGGTGACAATGTTTGCACCAAGATCCCTCAAAAAAAGGGCTTGATGAGTGATCTGTCCCATATCAGTGTCAAAATTTAGTGATTTCCTTAAAGCCAAGCTCCTGGAGTCTTTTCTTTCTGTATGTTCCTAACTTTCATAGTAGCACAGATGGGGGAAGACAAAACAAACAAACAAACAACAAAAATCCTTGAAGTCATGGCCCAAGTTAATCTTGCACTCAAAAAAAAAAAAAAAAAAAAAAAAAAGGAATTACCTCCAGTAAAGAGGCACTGATTCATAATGATGATTATAGAAGAAGTAAATCTGTAATGCTAAAGTAGCTGAAGATCAGTTTTCCAAGATGCTTCTCTTAAGACTACCAATTGTGTTTAACACCATAGAGGTCTTTCAGTCTATAGGCTAACCAGGATTCTTGTGTTTCTCACAGGGAGGTTCTGGGGAAAACTTAATCTCAGAAAACCAAAACAGCAATGTATTTCTTTCCTTTTTGTCTTTCTATCTCACTGCATTCTTGCAACTGTACAAGCGCTTGTACTATAAAGTATAGGAAAATGTCTACTATTTCTTCAGCAGGTCCCTTGTTAATTAGAAGTCCAAGACAACTCTTAGTTACACTGCAAAAAGTAAAGAACAACTGAAATGCTTAGTATAGCTTGCCATTTTTCTGTTTCAAGGAGTTCTGTTTCCTATAACTCATGACATTTCTTGAGTATTAATGTGTTCCTTGCTGTTCAAAGTTTAAACTGAAAATGGTAACACTTTGTGAAAGAACAAGGGAATGTTTTAAAAATACTAAATAATTATTAATTGTACTGTATGTATGATGATATATGTATAATGATAATTATTTCATAGAGTTTTTGTGTGAATGAATTCCAGAGTATTCATGCTTTCCTACACACAATTTTTTTCCTAAATATTTAATGTATTTTATTAATATTAACAGTGCAAACTTCAGCTTGCCTTGTAGGACCTTTGTAATCTTACTTTATACAACATTTTAAACAATAAAGAAAGTTTCTAGCCAGTAACAAGTATAGAAATGCATTTGTTCTCCTTTCGCAATGGTATTATCCATTCCACATTGGATAATTAATTATCCTTTAACCCTGACCTCATATCTTTAGAGTCCTATTTATACCTCCAGTAATATTACTTGTTCATGAAGAGGACTAAAATGTAGTTTGCATTTAATAGATCACATTTTGTTGGTATTTTATTACAAATATCTTCAGATAATGTTGGTGAGTTATGTGGTTTGGCACCGAGGATTTATGTTAAAGGATAACAATTAAATAACAACAACAACAACAACAACAAACATATTCAATGAAGGAAAATTTTAACTTTTTTTGAAATTTCATAGTTTACTGATCAATATTTTTATAGTAAATTCTGTCAGACATAAGCAACTAATCACTGTAGTTTATACATTGTTAAACATAAAATTAAAACTTAATTAATTAATCAAATTCCTTGGTAATTATTCATCTCCTTTTGAGTGATTTTCCTTTCAAGTATTAAATAGGTTTGTTTGCATTTGGTCACAAATTAATGCTTTTATTGTTTTATTAACCAGGAGTTTACATTTGTGTACTGAAATGTCAACTTCGATGAAAAAGAACGCAGAGTTGTGTTGATGTTGGCTGTCTGATGGGTGTCTTTAAATTTGCACTAATGTAAGCTCAGTCCACTCAAGCCAACTAAAATGGAAATAAAAACTTGTGATTTTTTTTGTAATTTTATAAAGTGTTGTAATGCATCTGTTTGTGGTGGTGGCAGTAGAAACTGAGAATGCTGCACTAAAGGATATTGGGAAACTGATACATCTGAAACCTGGAAAGCCTTGTATGTTGTTCTGTTACCAAAGAAAAATGAGGCTCTTTGCTCTGCAATGAGTCGGTGACATACATTGCAAATCCTAGCTATTGCTTGTAACCAGATAAAATCTCTTTTGTGCCAGTTATTGGCAGTGTAATTTATCTGTTTGCCTGCACTTTTTAGGCTAGTCAGTAGAAAAAAAAATGTAAAATTTCTCAGAAGTGATGTGCCTTCTTTCGATGTTTTGTGCTATTGGCAAGAAACTAAAAGTAAATAGAATACAGTCTGTTCTTGAGGTGCACAATGCAGAAGTGATATTGCATATCTAAGCAGAGGGAATATACTGCTTCATTTTATGTGCTTTTGTGTATTCTAGCAAGAATTAAATGAAGTTAATAACAAGTTAAGGACCCCTGCCACTTGGTATTATTGAAGGAGTTTCCTCCATGTAACAATAGAAAATGGAATGTTGTTCAGAATGCAAATTATAAAGCTATCCTCTTTTCATTGAGCATAACCATGATAATTTGGAATACTTTTTCAATAGACTATTTATTTCCAAATTTAACTCTAAGTCAGTTTGTCAAAGAGATACGGACTGATTTCAAATATTTCATTGCTTTGTGATGCAGCATGCAAGGAGACCAATACTCAAGATGTAAAAATAAATGTGATGTTTAAACAGTTCATTCTAAAACGATGAAATATTTAGGAAAGGGAGAATCATACTCATTCTTTGGCAAGTTAGGTGCTGCCTGACATATATCTAAAGATGAAAAGATCATTTATGTCCATCCTATTGTGCTTACAGTGTGTACTGACATCTTCAGAAAAATCTCATTCTTAAAATCCACTTAGGCACTGATTTAAAGTGCAACACATAAGTCGACTTTTATACATAAATTAAATGGGAATAGAATCTGTCACATTGTGGTGCCTTGATATTTTCTGATTGTGACTAAAATAAGGTTTGTTTTTTTTTTCATCATGGGGCGTTTTTATGGGAGGTTTACCAAAGTGGAGCCCATTGCAAAAATGAGGACACAAAATTACTTAAACCCAGTATCCATTGTTTAATGTTTTTGTTTTCAAGAGGAATGCTGAGCAATATTTTGTATAATGTTTTATTGTCAGAAGTTAGAAAGAAGAAAACACTAGGTAGAACTAAGATGTTCAACTATAAAAATGCATCCTAAACAAAATAGTAGAAAATGTTTTTCCAGACAAGATGATTCATAAAACTTGATATTTTTTGTCTTATATAAAATTAAAAGGTTAAATAAAAAATACAATAGCAAAGCTGGTGTAAAATAGAACTTAGACAATAGAATTTTCTTATTACCATTTCAAAGTAAACTTTGAGAGCATGAGTATAGCTGTGCTATACTCACAAAGATAATTTTTAGAGTCAGTGGAAGGTGATGCCTGTTAGGTAACTGTTAATTCCATTTAAATGTTATTAGTGTTAACTGAGTAACATATCATCAGGTATTTTAGATAATGAGAAATGAGAGGTTTTTGAAATTTAGTGTAATAGAAGAAACATGGATCAACAGTAGAAGACAGTATTTAGGCAGAAAATAAAGTCATATGTTGCAAGATCAAAAATATTGGAAATGTACAATATAGTCCAGTAGGAAGATAAATGCAAATTATTAAATAAAGTTACTAAAATTAAACATGATCTGTCTAGAATATTTATTTGGAAACCGTGTGTTCTCTTAACAACCTAAACCTCTTCCCTTCCCATCCTGAAAAAAAAAAAAAAAAAAAAAAAAAAAGGCTGGTAAATGAGACTGTTAATAATTATGCGATAGACGAGTGTATTAAATCCGATCACCTTGTGAATTTGAACAGATAAAAATTATCCCAGCAAGAAGTCAAGTTGCTGTAGTTCTATTGACAATCACATTTGCTCACATAAAACCACATGGCAAGAAACAAATTTCATGTAGTTAGAAATGTATTGTAAGTCCTAGAGAAAAAACGTGCACACAGGAGGAAGAGATCCCAATGTGCAGTTAACATAAAGACATTCCCAATACAAAGGCAAAGACACCAGCAGAAATGGTACAGTGCTATGCTTTCACAAAAAGCAACCACTCTGCCTAACTCCAACATGTTTCATAGTCTACCAAGAAATTTCATCAACTCAGTGAAAATGTTGATGACAGTGCAGACAGACAGGACTTTGTGTCCCTCTTAAATATGTTCTCAGTGCGAGGCTCTGTGAGAGATGGGTTTGTGATGTTAGGCATGAATGGACAAAAAGTAGAGTTAAAAATAAACACCAAAGTTGAGTGCTCTGCAATCATTGAGAGGACAGAAAAATAAGTGAGCACAGAGAAATAACAAAGCCACAGCATTTCAGGATAAGTACTATTATTACTTATGGGAACAGGGAATAATGGAAACTATTGCTTTTCTGAGTTCACATTATATCCTTTTCCTTTCCGTTCTCAACAGAGCCAAAATTTTCTTTAAAAGACATTTTTTTTTAAATATTTTAATTAAGCTTTAGTTGGCTGTTGTGTATTATGAGATATTGAAATCATTAACACTAGAATCAGAGATGGAAAGTAAAACAAAACTAACAAGCAAACAAAAGATCAAAACATTGGAAACACTTAGAGACTGACAGGACAGTTGCAGTTATAAAGAAGTTGGGAGTGTGTAAGGCTTTTGAATGCAAGAGCTGTATCACAAACAGTTGAGTTTAATATTCAGAATGAACATGGGGGGCGGGCGGACATGGGGGGTTTTAGATGAGCATTTAAGTTTTTATCATTGTTAAACGAAGAACAAAATTTTGCATTTTGAACTCTTCATTGGTTGGATACTTGTTTGAAGAAGCCTTCTTTTGTGATTGTGTAAGGATCAAAAGATCCTTAAAGAGCACATTCTTTTCTGTGTGCTGGGAAACAGCAGGTTTTGCACCAAAAACAAAAAGAAAGGAGTATGATGTAGTTCTCTGTATTGACTGTACCTTTGCTTCTCAGTGCTGCTGGAATTAAAATATCAACAATATGCTTGCAAAGACAACTTTTTGATACTGGGAAAAGTGTTTCAACAGGAACAGGGATACTTCAAATGAGAATCAAAAAGTAATGAAACATTATTTTACATTAGATTTGGTCCCTCCTTCTGTAGCTGAATTACCGGTTGGAAAATGTTTCTAAATTACTGAGTAGTACTGACACATTTTAAAATTTTATATGATCTTCATACATTAATATGAAACATTAAGGAGTTTATGCACAGATGTCAATGAAGGGCTAGAGGCTGCCTTCAGCTATGATCTAGCACATAGACTCTAATGCCTCCTGTGGTGGGCAGTTAATTTATGATATAGAATGGCTTCAGCAGGAGAAACTGCAAGAAATCCCAGTCCAAAACTCCACACAACAGTACTGTCAGAATTCTTTTGTAAGAAGGTGACAAGCAGTGGCCTTTTACACATCCTGGGCCTCGAGTACTAGTTGGTAGGTCGGTGTAGAGGGGGTGAGACATGCCTGTGTTTCAGGTGGGCACTGTGCTTCACAACTTCCCAAGAAATCTGTGTGTTGCTCTTTGTTTCATTAGTTGTTGTTGTTGCTTTGTTTTATTGGTTGTTGTTGTTGTTTGGTTGTTTTTTGTTGTTGTTTTAATCCTAAAACAGGTTAGATACGGTTGTGGTTTTGTTTGTTTTTAATCCTAAAAAAGCTTAGAAGTGTTTTTAATATTTCAAATCAAGTATAACAGGAGAGAGAAGATTCTTAACAAATGCAGACTGTGTCAGAGAGAAAAAAAAAATAAAATAAAATAAAAAAATGATAGGCAAGTGACTATTGGATCATCAGAGAGCCAAAAAAGGTGGCTGGTTTATTCTGGACCAGCGTGAGTGGTATTTTTAGTACTTAACTATCCAAAAGTAAAAACTGCAAGAGGGAAATACAAATTATAAAGTGCAAGTAAAATGTGACAGACATGGAGCTACCAGTTAACATGAGTTTTATGCTATGCAATATGAGCACAATTTACCTATAAACACTGCTAAATACTCTAAATACATTTTCATGTGACTCATTGACGAACTTGTGACAGACTGGTAATTAACTGGTTAGTGTAGGTTATTCTCCATAAGAATGAGATTAAGCAACCATTAAGCATTTGTCTGCCAGCTCAAATATACTGAGGTTATTTACTCAAGAGAGGGAGTAGGTAAATTATGCCAGGCTGAAACAAACAAACAAACAACAAACAAAACCAACAAAAAGCCCTCTGGTAAAAAATAAAAATAATTTTTAAAATATAACTGTAGTTTTAAGACTTAAACTTTTGCACCAAAAGCAAGACAAGGAGTTTCATGTAAAATTAAAACTTCAGTGTATTCTAAGGGATTCATTTTTCATGGTGTTAAAACACTATGGGCATACCTGCCATTGTTTGTAGCATTGTAAGTTTATCTACGTCTGAAATGAAAGGTAAATGCTATAACATGTTTCTAATGAGTTTGTAACCTTGTTTATTTTAAATCTATAAAATTTCTGAAGAGATCTGTCCTGGCAGCATTAGGAGGAGAGGTGAGGGAAGAGGAGATGTTAAAAATATTCTGTTTATGTACAGAAAATATTTTTAATTTAAAACATCAAATGTCGTAATTGTTCTAAAGCAAAAGCTGTACTCAACTTGTCAAGACTTGATGACAAAACAGTTTTTGTAGCCACTATTAGAGAGAGAAGAGAAGACTACTTAATTAAACTCTATCTTTGTTGAGGACATCAGGCTACTGACAGAGTGTGCATGCTAACTGCAATCATACCTCCTGCTGCTGCCGCTGACAAGAGAAAGCAGCAATAAAAAGGGGCTGCAAGTGACTGCTCTTATGCAGGTTGCTGTGTAAGAGAGGTTTGGAAATGTGTTGATTTGTCCATTCAAGAGAACATTTCCAAAATTTTATAGGATTTCTCTAAACATTACAAGTGAGAATGGTTCTCTCCATGGTGGGGCATTGCATTATTGTCACACTGAACTGTTCAAAATCAGAAGTGCAGACCTAAAATAAGATCAATAAAAACCATTAGGAGATGTTGCATTGACTTTAAATTTTGACTCGTGGTGAAGTGGGCTTTTTTTGTTGTTTTTTGTTTGTTTGTTCTTTTTGGCTGAAGTCAAAGTGCTTAGAATTTAATGTAATTTTTTTTTTTTTCACATATTTGTCTGGATGACACAAGTAAGACTACCATAGAACCATTAACATAAAATCTATAATAAAAAATATGATAAATGGGAGCTATTTGATTAGATCATCCATTCTCATCCTGATAATTTGTGTTTTATGGTTGCGTTCTCTTGCCATTTCCTTTCTCTTTCATGTGAGAAGAAAAAGGCATGTGTGGGGAGTAAAGGGTGAGGATAATTGCTTTTCTGTCTACCTGCATCAGCGTGGTGGGAGTTACAAGCACCAGGTATCGGGCACCTGAGGACAGGCAGCAGTAGGCTTTTGTTGGTATTACTGGGTGTTGCTATTAGCTCCTGCTTTCTAATGCACAATAAAGATAAATAAATAAGTGTGGTCAAGAAGGATTTGAGAAACTCATTTGCAAACTGTCTGAAGCTGAGACTGTTTCTGTAATATTATCAACTGACAATAGATAGATAAAATGCTGTAACAATACAGAGACCAGAGGATTTCTCTGTACTGCTTGCTGCCCAAGTATCTCAAAATTGACCTGAAAGAATCATTTATCTTTCTGCAAGGTGAAGAGATGAATTCCTTGCCTGACGAAATTGTCTGTTTCTTCTTTTAAGACATTTAATCCATTTTCAGACTATATAGAGTAGGCATTTTGACTATTGCTTATTATGACTTGCATTGAGATTAATGAGTCATTTCATACAACCCCCTCACTAAATTTGGGTTAATTTTTCCTAAAATAAAAATAATAAAAAACAAAATAAAAACATATTGTCTTGTCAAATTCTCTCAGTATTTTGAGCACTGTTCAGCTTAAATATTTACCTCGTCTCTTACTCTGATTTGTAGACCTGAAGTGTAATTTTAACTGAATATGACAATCAAGAACTTGTAAAAATTCTATGATTCTTTTTTTTTTTTTTATTAGTTTTAACCTTGAAATAGAAAAGACCTTCTTAGGAGAATGGGTAAACAAGGTTCTAATAATCTGTAGGAAAAAAAAAAAAAAAAAAAAAAAAAAAGTAAGAAGAAAGTTGCAATTGCTATGTTTTGTGGGAAAAAGGACCTTTTTGTCCTTGTTTTGGTCTATAGAGACCTATATGGCATAATCAAAATATTAATTAATATCATGTTATTAGTAATAAATTCCAGCTTTGAATGAAATATTTGAGTGAAAGAGCTGTTTTGTGACTATTCTCTGACAACTAGAACTATTAAAACTGTATACAAATGAGATAAAACACAACTGAGGTCCTCTTGTCTCATGTTATAATAGTTATTGTTTTGCTGTATTTGAACTTGAGTGAACAAATAAATGGGGGACTTATGCCCTTCCCCACCATATGAAGTCTGAAATGCTAGCTGAAATGCATAACTATTCACCAAATTATTTTCATTCAAATACAGTTTTGGATAGTTGGTAAATTTTGGTTTAATTTTAAGTAATGCTTCTGGAGAAAATATAAACATGATTGTGTGATTTCTTGTAACAAAGTAGATTTTATTTGAGAATTTAAAAAATAAATAGAATCACTATAAAGAATAACTTTGAAAATCACTTCTAAATTTTGCATTTTTCCTTTGTAGTGGTAGGTGTAAACAACTGGTGATAGTGAATTGACTAATTGCCCTCCTGTGGGATACTTTAAGCTAAGATCAGATTTAATTCTTGTTTGTTAGGTATAGAAACAGCTTTTCAAAATATTGATATTTTTTCCCTGTAAATACTTTTTAAAGCTCTGGTTATAATAATTTTGCCTTAGTTATTTTCTTTAGTCTTTTAAGATACAATGTCAGTATGTATAAAGCAAGTATGTTTAAAATTGTCAATTTGGAAGTGTGTACTGAAAGAATGTGATGAAAAGAATAGCACCTGTGTAGGAGGAACTCACTTTTAATTTTTAAATGATGAAAATATTTTTGGTTTGCCTGATATTGTTGATTAAGGCAGTACTTTCAAAGAAAATAAAATTTATTATATTTATATTTATATATATTAAATTGATTATTCTCATATAAAGACAGAGCAATTTTTGCTAAAGTATAAATAAATCAAAATTTTCATTTAAAAGCAAAAGAAAAGTTTTAATGTTCTTGTTTATCACAAAATACTTTATTTCTTTGCCTCAACAGTTTGTGTTAATATTTCTATTATATTTACAATTTAAACTTATATTTTTAATTTAGATGTGTTTATTGTTTCATATGACTTTGTATTTTCAAGAAAAATGTATCATTTTCATGCACATTTCATGGAACTCAGCTTCTGTAGAAAACTTTAGATCATTCCACTTAGAGACAATTTCATTTATTAGTGTTTATTTTCATTTTCCCTTAGGATACTGTAAGTAACACAGCATGATTGACTGTGAGAGCAATTATATACAAATTCAAGGAGGATTTTATATTCTAGCTACAGGTTGCATGAAAATCATTTCTGCCTTACTTAAAATTTCATCTCTTCATTTTACGTATCTGCCTCAAAGTCTTTGTGTTCATTACTGCAGAGCTAAGCATAATGTGATGTAGAAGCCTTTAATGCCAATGTCCCCAAAAGTTTATACCATATTGTACTGAATGGCTATAGTTGGGCCTAATAGTTTATGTTATCAATATTAGGAGCAGTATCACACGTGTAGCGCTGTTATTTTTTTTTAAGATGTGATGTCATTTTCTTCATCACTAAACCAAATCTTCAGCAGCTTAGTAAGTGGTTTGGTAAGGCACCATCCTTGAGATGAATCACAAAGTTGTTGCTTGGTAACACCTACTTAATTCTTGGCAAGTTTTACAATTGTAGGTAGCTTAGCTGTTCAGCTACCTGAATTCCCATTTAATTTTAGCTTACTCAGGTATTTTTATTGTTTGGTTTGGTTTTTCTTTTTTTTTTTTTTCTTTTTTTTTTTTTTTTTTTAATCTCATAAAGAGTTATGGCAATCACCTTGCCGTGATCGTGGCTGTTATTTCCTGGGGGATGGGAGCAGGTGAATCATATCTGCCTCTAGAGTGGTATCTTGGGATTTTCACAAAATATTGTACCAGATAAGTTTATGACTTCTGGTAGAGAGTGAAATGAGACAGATGCTTTCATGCACATAATCTTAGAACTTATGTGATAGTACAGTAAGTTACTAACAAGTATTAAATAAAAGTAGTTAATAAATTAATTCATTCATTCATTTTAATTTTGTAGGCTTCTGTAAGGTTTGCTGCTTGTTGCTGAAAGCTACGATTTTTGTAGGGCTTAATCTAGTTTAAGTCTTTTGACTATGGGTGTTTGGTGTATTCTATTTTTATGTTTGTTTTACCTCTGTTAATTGTAATTAAGGATGTTTAAGACAGAGAACAGGACATGAAACTGGCATGATTATACTCTGCAGAAAGATGTTTCTCCATCTCCATCAGGAACCATCTTGTTCTAGTACAACTTTAAGACAGCAATGGTGCTTCACCAAACTTCCTTCTACAGTGAGAGAAGTAGGGATAAGTCTTGGAAAAAGTTTTGAGGCTAGTGACAAAATATGTTTGTCTTTCAGATCCCCAGCTCAAGGGTATAGTGACCAGGTTATATTGCAGGCAAGGCTACTACTTGCAAATGCACCCCGATGGAAGTCTCGATGGAACCAAGGATGACAGCAGTAATTCTAGTAAGTGAATGTCATAGGGGAATGTCTTAATCGCACACGCAGATTGAATCATTCAAGTGTATACATGCAGACACACTTTTAATGTATTTGGAGGGTTTCTGATGTGTTTTGTCAAAAGGAAGAGGGTTCTGTCAATTGGAAGCCTAATAACCTCTGGCACATCTTGTGCAGGATGCTGGCCTAAATGTATTCCCTCTGAAGGTGTAAGTGCCAATGGATCTTGGGGGTGAGATATTTAGGCCAGTGTTGTCTTCTGATATTTTTATAAAAATGGTAAAATCATGTAATATTTAAAAAAAAATAAAACTATACATTTAACAGAAATTTATTGTTTTTGATTAAGTAACAACAACAACAACAACAACAAAAGATAAAGGAATAAAAAAACATATTTGAAAATCTGATCATACAGGCACCGATTCAACAAAACAAATAAATGTGTGCCAAGCTATCAAAGTCCTGTCTAAAGCAGAGGCTGAAGTGCCTTGCTGAATTGGAGCTAAAGATCCTACAGTCTGTCCCTACACTAGCAAGAGTTCCAGTGATTTAAACAGGATTTCTGCCAGTGTGGGGACTGCTACAATTTTCAAAAATACTCTAAACAAGAGTGGTCTTGATGGGCAGTGTGGATCATTGCTTTGGTATTCTTTTCCTATGATACTGCCACATATTTTCATTGAACGGACATATATACATTTGATAACTTCAGCTGCAAATGTTAAACAAACGTATTCTTACTCTAGAAAAACTTGACTTTTAATTTTCCATTTTGAAAAGAGCATTTGTATTTTGTTTAGTTCAATGATAATGGAACATTTAAGCAATATTTCTATGTGGTCTTGGGGTCTATTTTAAGCATTTTAATACAAAGGATTTATCTATTTATTATGCATATATAAATAAGTCTTTAGTTCCCTCAAGAATGTTGGAATTAGGCTGCAGAAATTAAGGGATTTGAAGCTTCTGCTTTCTTTGGCAATGCTCCTTATTTTACTTGTTAATGCATGGCTGTCATTTTAACATATTTCATCAGCAGATAGCATGATCTTCCCTTATTGTTATATTATTTTTAGAATTGAGAAAAATAATTGACTAATCTATTTTGATGAATATTTCTCTCTCTGTGTTTGTTTTCCAAGTGTGTTTTTGTTTGTTTGTTTCCCCCTGTCCCTTGTTTTTTTTTCTTCCCATTTCCTTAGTGTGTTCATCTCTCATGCCCACTTCTGTACTGGACCAAATACTAAGATGTTGTACAGACAAGATTATTCCTTTTTAGAGAAGCTTTACTTATATGAGATCTAAGTAATGTGTCTTAGAGTGCAAGCTCCTATTTCTCTCCTTTTCCACTCTCTTCCTGTCTTTCTCTAATTTTCCACTTCAGTGAAAAGGTGTGTATGATGGCAAAAATTTTGGATTTTTTTTTTTTTTTTAATCTTAGACATCTGTGGATTTTGAATCTTTGCAAAGCTAGCCGATCATGCCTTCCTTTCCTCTTTTCTCTGTTGTCAGCTTTACAAATCTTCCCTTTTTTGTTTATTATTTGTCTTTTCTCTCCTCTCTTCCATCTCTTTCTGGATTTCCATTTGTCTGCCAGTCTCTTATTCTTCTCAGTTGTTCCAAAATGCAGAATTAATATTTTATAGAATAAATATTTTGAAACATAGAACTTGTCCAAAACCAACCAAATACCAGATATATTTTGGATGTAATCCATATAATCCATATTTTGGATAAATACTGTTAGGTAATATAATGTTTTAATTCAACATGGCTTTTAGGCTAAAGTGATTCTACAAAAGGATTTTTACTCTCTATCTGGTGTGCTTCACTGTTTATTTCTGCAGTAGTCCAATTTTATAGTATAGTTAGGTTACACCATAAAGATGTATAAAATCCATGTTGTTTGCCAGGAAAACATACAATCTTCACATTGAATTTTGCCAGTATATCGACTAGTATCAACAATGTATCAGCAGTTGAAAAGATTGATCCATCTGGTATAGTCATGAATATATGATTATGTGTACTTCTTTTGCACTGTCAATCTTTCTCCTTAGCTCTTTTCCATTCCCAGTCCATGACCTGTTGAACTTTTTATTTTCTATCATTTTTCTCTATTGCAGCATATTTTGTTTTTCCTTTTTCTTTTTTACTTTATAAAATAATTTTGTTGTGGATATAATTTCTCATCTTCTGATCTGTTATTTGGTGAGCTCTTTATCATGATAATTCATGTCTGAGAAAATAAGTAAACCGGTAAATAAGGTTTGGCAGCAGTAAAGGAAGAATCCTCCTGTGTGAGGGGAAAATTCTTCTGACCAGTGTGCTTGTAGTCTGCCTATTTAATGTACCCAGTGGGCAAAGGGATGGACATATATTAGCTGTTAATAGGACAGTACACTTACCTTGGTGGTGAGGAGGACTTCTGTTTGAAGTGTGTTTCATAAAAAGAGAGGTAATTGAGATTGCTGAAGGGCATGCATCTCTGCCAGGCCTTCCAGGCATGTGCTGCGCTATTCCTTGTCACTGCAGCCTGTGAAGCAGTCCTCATCACCTGCACAGCCTTTGAGTAGTTCACTGTCTTGAAGAAACCAAAGTGAGTGAATGGCAAGGGACAGAGAAGAGGATTTTGTTTTCAGCGAGGAAACTGTTTGAAGCTTAGTTATGGTTCTACATTTTGTGCTGTTGAAATTTCTTTTATCAAGCAGTAAAAGCATTGCTTAAAGTTAAAATTCCCTCAAGCGCAGGTCTTTTTGTACTCATTTTGTATGTATACCAGTAAACATGTTACATACTATTGGAGTCATGGTTATGGAGAGACAGTGCAGAGAAAGATCAAAATGTAGTCTGTTTCGACTGAGTGGTTACGTTAACACTCATTTTTGTCTTTAAAGCTAGTCCTCCTTAGTGGGGTCTTTTGCTGCTATCTGAAATCAAAATGAGTTGTGGTTTCAGTCAGCTGTTGAAGAGTAACCCATTATAAAGTGTCAACCATTGTGAATGGATTGATGAGTTTCAGTTTATTGTTGATATCTCTTTTTATGTATTTTTTAGGTAGTTATGTTTTGTGATAGAGTATGAACTAATACAGCTATTGGTTAATGTTGCTTAGTTTCCTTTTATTCTCAAAATAAGACTATTAGTTTAAACTATCTTGTATGTACAGTCTGCATTTTTGCCAAACTCACAGAAATATGTGGAAAGAGGCTTCATTGCATTGATTCTTTTCTTTTAGCTGTTTTTTTTTCCTTCATTCAATGCCTTACAGTTTCTGGTATATGGTTTTTGTTTGTTTGTTTGTTTTAATGAAAGCAGGAGTGTCTGTGGTTAAAGTAGTAGACTTGGTTACTGTGATCTTACTCAGCAGGAGTAGTAGGAGTCATAATTTTTTATCGTTTACAGCAATTCTCAGCATTACTTGCTGAAAATTAAACTTATACTGGGGGCACGTGCTCACAATGATCTCCAGGGACTTCACCATTATTGCTTTGGAAAACCAACCTATCGCAGAGAAACTATAAAGAAATAGATATCCATGTGCTTTTGGTAACAAGCATTACATTCCCCTCATGACTTCCCCATCCAGAAAGTCTCATTTTCAGGCTTTAGTTTATATTCAGCATTTTGTCTCACAAATGAAAGGTAGGTTTACTAGGAAGAATAATCAAATTTGAGAAACAAGCAATTCTAATTCTTTAATTTCTGAGTTTGAAATGCAGTGGCTTATTTTGATTCATGTGAAGACAATATGTGAACTCAGACAACCACTGAAAAAATTCAGCATTATGATATTTCCCATGATAATCTTCATTTTAACATTCAAATGTTGCTATTCATGCCTTGTATGAAATTACAGTAATATTTAAAATATATTAAAAAGGCATCACTCATTTTTAGCCCTATTTCATAAACAATAGGTGCCAAATTTAAGATTACCCAAGAAACTTTGATTTGGCTATGCTGTGCACATCTTTTGGTTAATTATGCAACACCACACTTTATTTCTTTCATGACAACTGGTACCTAGAAGAGCTTACGTTCAAGAAATCACGCACCCATTTAACATTCCTTTATTTTAATCTTTTAATGCATGCTCCTAATTCTCTGTTTATATCTTCCAAATGGAATGTAAAACTTTTAACTTTTTAATGTTTATCTAAGGTACGTACCACTAGAACATTTTGGTTTGAAGATATTAATAAATAATCTTTACAGCATCCTTGTAAGATAAAATAGATAATTAGAAATAAAGTATATAAGAATTAAAAAACAACACTTTTAATGCTTTTAAATTTGTGTTACTAAATTGAAATATTTTCAGTCTGAATTTTGCAGTACTGTAGTCTTCAAAGAATTACACAGGCATTTAGTCATCTGTTCAACACAACCTCTGGAATTTAGGAAAGCCCATTTCTCCTATCAGTATAGTCTTAGTATGACAGGATCAATGGAGGCCATGTTCAGCCACAATAAAAAGTGCATTTTAATTACATCTTGTGTTACATCTGTCAGGTAGAATGGGTTTGCTCCAAGAGAAATGGATGTACAGATCTCTAAATATCAACCTCCCTGCACTCATCATTAGTCTAAAAGATGTTCAGATGGAGTTGTTGTTTTTGCCTGTGGGCCCATAGATGGAAATATATTAAAGAAATACTTGCCTTGATCTGATTGCAAATTGCTGTGGAAAGTTTTGTTAATTGACACCAGGGCAGCGCACATGCAGAACGGACAGGAAGTTAATAAGCCTCATGCAATTGGTTTCTAGCAAGTTTCTTGAGAAAAGAAATGATCTGTAATGGCAATTTTCTTGTAGCTATGTCAGTCATACCTACACAGACTTTCACAGGGATATTTAAATATCTAAATTCAGACATTTCAGATTTAAAGTTAATATACTATGATGGCAACACAATAGGGGGAAATAGGGAAAATGAAGCGTTTACATTTTGCTCAAGTAAAGGAAGGATTTATTACTTATCAAAAAGAGGGCTTTTACTATAGCTTTGGCTAAAACTTTTGAATGATCAGAATCCAACTCAAATTAATGCCAGCAAATCTCCCCCCTGATACCTAAAAGAGTAACAATGAAAAGTTTTCTCTTTTCTGGCCAGTTGTTGCGGTTGACTGCCCTCTGCCTCCATGTTCTGATCTTGTATGTGATGAAAGTAGGCTCACAGGCATAAGAAAAGGAAGTAAATTCATCTGCTTTACAATCAAGGATTAGATGGAATACAAAAGAGACACACAAAAAAAGAGCACAGGCTCAGAGCTTTGGAGGAGAAAGTGTTTTACTTTCACCATTTCTGTCTATTGGTTCTCTTGATTTCCCTGATGTTCCCGCCTCTTATTTGCAGGTGGATTTACCAGGGTTTATACTTAAGCATAAGAGAATTGAGTACTGTGCAGATTTGTATTTTCTTGACTGATTAAGAGTGCTGTCTCTCTCAGCATATCAGTGTACTCATTGGGCTAGGTTCAGAAAAATCAAGATGTTCAGGGACCTAACTCCCCATTTATTTTTGGTTTTGGATGATTGTCTAAAAGACAGACAGAAGCTAGGGGCATAATTATTTTTTACCACCACTTAGGTAAGAGTAGAGCTTTGGCTGTGCAGATCTGATAAGCCAGCAAACTGTGGAAAGCTTTCTGCTTTTATAAGGCAGGTTCTTATTAGAGTGGGGAATAACACAAGAAAATCCTAGAAAGGTTTGAAATTTGCAGTTGGACACCGAAGTCTTGCTCGTGTGGAGAATGGCACAGCCTGGCTGTGGAGGAAGGTGATTTTCCTTTGGCCAGCTTCAGAGCATGTAAAAATCACATGCCCTACATTACTGGTGCATGCTTTGCTGATCTCAGTGTGAAGCACATTGCTGAGCATTTATCAATCAATAGTAGACTAGCCTCCCTACTTTCTCCAAAGTCTGAAAGCTTTTGTGGTAAATACTGAATATTTGGTATGTGCAGAATTACAGCAATTCATATCACACTCTAAAATTTTATGGTCTTACACTAATTACAGCAGCTCATACTATCTCTGATTAATAGTTGGTGGCAGTAGAAGATACATTATGTCCCCTCCTCACTGCTTTCTAAATTCACCAGCATCTATAAGCCACTCCAGTAATTTTATAGGTAGCATAAAACACTACTATGTTACAGGCTACTAATTTTTCTTCAATGTGTTTTTTTTTTCTTTTTTCCTTTTTTTTTTTTTTTTTTTTTTTTTTTTTTTTTTATTTTATTTTTTTTTTTTTTTATTTTTTTTTTTTTTTTTTATTTTATTTATTTATTTATTTATTTATTTATTATGGGTAGTATAGTAAATGAAGTGTACATTCCACAAGTTTTGACAGAAACTCTATGATTTAAGTTTATTTTTCACTAGCTTTTCATTTTGTGTGTGTGTGTGTGTGTTCACCTTTTTCATAATAAAAATATTTGTTTTTTCTTCCTGACATCCTCTAAATATTTGCTGCCCAGCCTCTATAGGGTGCTCATATCCAGGTATATCCTGGAATTTCTTTTCTTCTAGAAAGAAAACAAAATTAGCTGCCTCTTTGTCCATTTCTGTTTCATTTATTTCTTGGTCCTTTCAGCCTGAGTAAAAAGGCCTGATGGTAAATTCGCTCCAAAACCTAGTTTTACTGTGACAGACTCACCCTACACCACCCTGTGTAGTGGTTTTTCTGTTTTTCACATCGTTTCATTTGAAGGTAATAGCTATTTTTTAAAACTTCCAAATTATATTGAACATTTGAAAGCCTTCAAGTCAGGTAGCGCTTAACCTATATACTCGTAGGATATCTTGTCTGTTACTACCATATTTCACTGGTTTACATTTATCTTTTATAAATTAGAGAGGGAATCTTGTTTGTATGCAGTATTTTTACAGAGACCAGCCCAGTAAAAACCTAACATGACTGAGACTTTCAGAAATTACTGAAATTCAAACACTACATATTTGTGCTAATTCTTATGTGATTTCATCTCTTCTATTTTTCTTTGTAAATCCATAACTTTTCTGTTTGTATGAAACTTCTGTTCCATAACTTTTCTGTTGTTCCAGAGTTTTTTTTAATACAATTTTCTTTCTACAGGTGCCATGACAATTTCTGGCTCACTTTTTGACTTCCTAAAAAGAAAAAAAAATCTTATGGAACTATGTCTTTTTATACATGAGAATATTCCAGAGAATGTTGCTGTTGCTGAGGAAAGGGTGTTAGGGTGTTTTTTTCTTTTTTTTTTCTTCCTTTTTTTTTTTTTTTTTTTCCCATCCACTTCTATCTTTAAATTATAATAGTATATCCATATGTTTTCTCAGTTGTAAAGATTTGATCAGCTTTATCAGCTTTTGCTTTGATCAGCTTTATCTGTGACTTTATGTCCTTAGATGACCCAGGAGTTTTCACATTTTATGAAAATACACTTAACCACTGCAAACATATTGCCCTTTTTCTCTTGATTTGGGCTTTACCACTGCCATTCTAATTACAAGTAGCCTCATAGTGCACACTTTCTGCTTGCACTTATGGATGCTATTCCTACAGTTTGAGGAACTTAATGTAGGTATTACTGTGTTCCTGAGACTTGGCTTGGTACAACTATTATCTTTGCCTACATTTAACACAGCGGTTGCACTTCTGGTTTTCATCCAAGTAATTGTGAATCCATGACTCATCCACAGTGAAAAACTGCTCAGCACATCCAGGTTTTTCTTCAGAGACTGTTTGATGTGTGCTTTGCGTTTGGTTTCCTGATATGAGTTAGTAAAATTAGTATAGGTGTGTTTGCTGGAATAATTCTTAGAACAAGAATTGGTCTGTGTCTTGTTTTTCTAACACAGGTAACTTCAGTGAATGCAGTGCGCAGTCTAAAAGATTTGTTGAAGAATATTCTAATCTTCTGGCTGTGATTCTAGATCTGAATTGTAAATACCATTTAGCTGCTTGTTCTTACAATGCACAACTGTATTGTGCTTGCAATGCAGAAATCCAACCATATCCTGTGTGAGAAGAAGTAGGTTGATGTGAGGTAGAAGTAGGCTAGTAGGTTGAAAGAGGTGATTCTCCCCCTTGACTCTGCTCTCATGAAAACCCACTGTGTTGAGCTCTGGGGCTCCCTGCACAAGAACATGTATCTGTTAGAGTGGGTCCAGAGGATGGTCAGAGCTCTGGAGAGGTCTCCTATGAAGAAAGGCTGAGAGAGCTGGAGTTGTTCAGCCTAGAGATGAGGAGGCTCCAGGGAGACCTCAGTGTCCTTCCAGTACTTACAGGGGACCTACAGGAAAGATGGGGAGGGACTCTAAGTGAGGGAGTGGAGTGACAGGACTGGTGGTTTTAAACTAAAAGAGGGGAAATTTAGATTTGCAGGAAATTCTTCACTCTGAGGGTGGCAAGGCACTGGAAGAGATTGTCCAGAGAAGTTTTGGATGCCCCATCCCTAGAGGTGCTCAAGACCAGGTTGGACAGGGCTTTGGCAAACCTGGTGTAATGGAAAGTATCCCTGCTCATAACAGGGGAGTTGAAAATGGATGATCTTTAAGGTCCCTGCCAACCCAAACCATTCTATGATTCTGTGATTTTTGTTTTGTTTTGTTTTGTTTGTTTGTGTTTGTTGTTGTTTGGTTGGTTGCTTTTTTTTTGTTTGTTTGTTTGTTTGTTTTTCAGGAGAAAGTAGATTTTTCAAATCTCCTTGCTCATTCTTCTGTAATTAAAAAGATGGTTTGATATAGAATTTATATATTGAAAGTAAAATTTACTTATACCAGTTTTTCTTCTGTTGTAGTGAACTTTCCATCACTAGTATTTTTCAGATGAATCAAAGCTATGTCTGCTTTTGTTGTTACAGAGGTGTACATCATTGCTAGGGTATCTGCTGTTATCTATTTTTTAATTCAAAGCATGATTTTCCAGAACTTATGCCTTTGAATACATTTTATATTCAGCTCAATAATATTTATACACTTTCAGAGTCAAGCACATATTTCAGTACTTTCCTGAAGTAGGACAAGCAGCTACCTGAGGCTTGTACCAAATATACCATTCACAAAACCAAGTAATTTTTTTAGATTTCAAATCACGATCCCTTAAAAGCAGTCTTGATAAGAGTACATCTTAAACTGGTAACATAAAGTTGCCTAAGAAAATAAAAAATGTATATATTTGCCTGAATCAGGAAGGTATGTATTCTTCAGGGTATCTCACAAGCATTACCCGTCTGATCCATTTATATTGGTGAAGGAAATGTTTGTCTCTGACTCTTTTCAGATCATTTGAGATACTTGTGGCTGCAGTGCTTGTATTTGTATTTGCTTTGTATTTGCTATTTGGCACTTGTACCTAATACTGAAATATTGCAGGACTTACTGCTAAATAGATATTTAGGCTTTAATTTTAAGGATTAACTTTACTAAAAACAATATTTTCTGAATAGTTTTAATTTTAAAGTCAGGAAAAAAAAATGAAGGAAACACCTGTCTTTCTTTTTATCAATGTTATTCATTAAAATATTTTAATAACCATAGTATATTCATATACTATGAATCATATCTGATCATATCTGGTCATGTTTTTTTCTTCACAGCATTATTCAACCTTATACCAGTGGGACTTCGAGTTGTTGCTATCCAGGGCGTAAAAACCGGATTGTATATAGCCCTAAATGGTGAAGGTTTCCTCTACACATCAGTAAGTACCTTTCTGAACTCTGTGTAAAAGGCACAGCTGAAGCTGAAATCTACACTGTAATATCGATGTGTAGTCACTTGTAAGAAGTTCTGTAGTGTTCTATATTTATCTATGCACATGGTACACACACCCGTGTACTCATGTACTTATCTAAATTGTATGTACATCTGTAAATTGTATGTAGTAGAAATTACTGTGTAGTAGAAATTACTGTCTCATGTATGCGAGTGTCTGTTAGCAGTACTGATTAAGACTTCTGCAGAGTTCATTTTCTGGTAGGCTATACTGGCTGCATGCAACACAACACAAATTATTATTTTCAGTTAATTTCTCCAGAATCTGGAAATAAAGATCTGCAATTATTTTCTTAGGGGTTTGTTGTTCAGAATCCAAAAGCTGCTACAACAGTTATATTTATTTTAAGATAAGACTTATAAATTCCATATAAAAAGTCATTTACAGCTGTACTGTTTATCTTAATCTTATAACTGTATTCTTAGCATAATGGATTATTTTCTGTCATGTGTCAGAAAAAATATGAGTTCTGTGAAAGACAGTATCTTTGTAGAACAAACTTTAAGAAAAAATATTTAGAGTCATAAGCAATACTGCTATATAAACTGATTGGATCTGATCCTTTAGATTATTCTAAACGATTTAATGCTATTCAGTCAGTGTGTTGTTATGAATACAAAAATCCTCAATTTTGTGTAAATTTAGTGTCTTAACCTCCCTTAGAAGAGAGAAAAAGTTTAATAGGAACAGGCAGTTCTGTCAAGTCTTAAAAAGGTGTCTTAAAGGATTTTTCATGACTATATTTTCATTGCGCTCTATGTTGAATTTATTTTCATAGTATCTTTTCTTTTTCTTACGTCACGTAGTACTGAATTCCCTACTGAGTTACAATGCACTGCTTTGTTTTCAATATCCATTGAAAGGAAATTGGACAGATTAAGTTTCTGATGCCCTCAGGGAAAGTATTCTGTTTGTTTCAAAAATACAATTGTCTTGGAAAACTTAATTAGGGAGAAAAAATGGAACTAATCTTGAATGTCAATGTCAAGGCAAAGAGAAAATTGTTGCTCGTAAAATATCTGTTGGAAACTCGAGCAGCATGATCTGAAACATTTTTTATCTTCTGTTCAAAACAATAATAAAAAAATCTATCAGAGGAAGACAGCATATGACATGCAATATTTTATGACAGAAGAAAGCTAGAAGAAAAAAGAAAAAACAAAAACTAGAGCTGGTAGCATTAATGCTCTTCTGAATTCTCAGTTCCAACACTTTATGTGGGGAGTTCACTTCAGTATGATAAACAGTACTTTGTTGTGTGTTGGAGTATATTCTTGCCCAAAACTTTCTGAAGTTAATTCTTCTTCCTTCAGAAAAAACTATAAATTTCAGAAAATGTATCAGTTTCTTGGCAGGTTACTGTGCAAGGAGGGCCCTATATGAAAAAAATCTGGGGTCCCCTGTGCTTGTGTATGATTTTGGAGACAGGCCAAGTTAAATGAATGGTGTCATCTGGGGAAAGGAAAGGAATGGAAAGTACAAAGCAAGAGGTGGCTGGATCCAAACTTCGAATAGACATGAACGTGACCCTTAAAGCATCTAACAAGATACTTCCATGACACCAGTGGGAATCTGAATTGCTTTATTCCTGTATCATCTTCTTGAGAAATACTTAGGTGGTGAACAGTCTCATGGATATGAATATAAGATGATATAAATGGAAAATGTAATCCATGTATAACGTATTGCAAGATTGTGTAATTTTAATTGCCACTGGTGGCAAGACTTTTGGACTTAATGACTTCTTATGTTCCTGTGGTTACTGGAAACTCATTAAGCACCTCTGAATGTTGTTCTGTGGATGTTTTTATTTATTTATTTTTAAACATATTTCATTTAAAGATTTCTTGGGAGAGTGTCTCGATCTGTCATTTTACTTTGTATGAGGTAAGGAAATGTATGTGTTTGGAATGTACTGATTACTATTCCTTGTACAGAGAATAAAAGATGAGCGGCCCATAAGGTGACAAAGAGAAGAGACATCAAAAAACTGAGTGGAAGGCTTGGTTTTGGTATTTCTACAAAAGATTTTCAACTTATACTTTTGTCGAAGTTGAAATCTATTAATATTCTGGAATTTAATGCAAATTTATAGGTAGTAATTTCAAAATATCAGTGTTGTAACACAGGTTTGATAGTTTCATGTTAATGCATTGAAAAAAATAACTATATGTTTTGATCTTAGTAATTGCCTATGTTCAGCTTAGAGACTAATGCATTAGAAAATGCGTAGAAGACAAAGCATCAGAAAGAATAAAACCTTCTCCCTGAGGATCAAGATGAAAAAATACTGCATGCAGAATATTCTAAATAGTGTCCTTTGCAGAAAAATATTTTTAATCACTTTCTTTTAGTGTTTTTCTGCTGTATTATTATTATTATTATTATTATTATTATTATTATTATTATTATTATTATTATTTTATTTTACTATTTTTTTATTCTTGGTCACTATTGTGTATCTGTTGCAATGCAGAAGCTATGTATTAAGTGTTTTTCCCGTGGTTATTTAGGGGAGGCTGGGAGAAAAAATGTTTTCTCAAAGTAAGTTTGGTATGACAACTGACATCATTGAAAAATGTGTGAAATAATAGAAGCACTTGTTAATACTTTTGTGTATTTAGGTATCTTACCAACTAATTATAAATATGTCCAAAAATTGAAGCTAATTAATATTAATTATTATTAATATTAATATTATTAATTAATATTAATATTAATACTATGCAGTATCTGTACTCTCTAAATTGAGACTGAAGTCTTGTATAGCCCTTCTCTGGAGAATGTCTCAGTGTCTTTTTCCATTCACAGTCTATGAAAACTGTAGTTTGTGAGAATATCCTACATATTAATGCCTCTCTTTAGAGGCTGGAATTGTCAGCTCAATTATCTTTATCATAAGCTTCACATAATATTGACTAATTAAGCAACAACACTGACAGGAAGGGTATTATGTGTGATCCAACTTTGTCTGATGTAAGGTATTCAGTAAGAGGAAAATGAAGGTGCAGTAACAGAGACCAGTTTTGCATGTAGATTGTCATAGGTAGATTTGCATTTTTTTCTTGCCTTTATGTATATAAAGGAACCTTATTATATATATTATGGTTCCTTTTGCCAGTTTCGGAATCCCTTGTTTTTATCGTATTTTTTTTTCTGCCATATTTGTGTAAGACTTTTCTCAATTAATTCACATAATTAGAACTAGGTGAAAAAAAAAAAAGCTAAAGAACTATCAAAGACAAGTGTTATCACAATATTTCTTTTTTAGAGTAGGAATGGAGGGACAACAAATTGTGTGGGAAAATCAGTTTCAAGAGTGCTTCATACCTGTTTTGCTTGCTGCAGCAGCTGAGATTTGTATTCTGTCCTTTGGGGACTGATCAAGTCAGGGTCCCTGTAAAAAAATGCCTTGTCAAATAAAGGAGAAGCAAGATCTTTGGAGTTTGACAGGACTTTGCAGAATTCTTAAGAGAAAATACATAACCAAAATTAAAAGCTTATTTTTTCCATGATTTTAAAGGAATTACTATAATGCCATAATTCATTATTTTAAATGGTATAGAATATGAGAAAAAGAGCCTTTTCATTTATTTTTTTTTTCTTACACTTTTAAGGGTTATCACTCAGAGACTGTTCATTACGCTCAGCTTTTTTGAAGCTTGGGTTTATTGAATCCAACATTTTTGTGTGTCTATACTAAATCCATGTATATATCCATGTATAATTTGAATACATTTATTTAGTCACAGCTTTCTAATTCTGGCTAAATTAGTGAACAATGAGTATTATAAAACAAAGTAGAGATTTATTTCAGATGAATTAGTGAATTATGAATATGTCAGTGTTTATGAGTGACTTTATCGCTACAAAAACTAGTTGGAGAAACTGGAGACTGTTCAACAAAGAACTGTGCCAATTACTAGCAAGATTTTGGCTTAGAATTTTCATGCTAAACTCCAAAAATATGCCTCACTTTGATCTCACTTTTGGGAACGGTGAACAAGATAAGATTTTATTTCAGGGATTGAGCCTGTCAAAATCAAAAGGAGTGGAACAGGATCCATACACTGAAAAAAATGAGCGCAGACACTTCTGATTGCTCATTAGAAAAAGGTACTGTGTGCAGCAGAAGATGGCCCTACAATGGCAGATGCTTTTGTTGATTTTTATGTTAATTTTGATCAAATGACTGCAAAAAGTTAATTCAATTTTCAGGGCAGGGGCTGCAGCTTCTTGTTTTGCTTCTAACACTTTATGCTGCTGGAACGGGATGAACTGAGGTAAAACATATGTTAGTCAATTTTATAATTCCTATTTTACTAAAATGAAGATATGAGAGTCTTCTTGGACTGTATCACCTCCTCTAATTTGTTGTCAGGCTGGAGTTCTGACCTGCACCTCCACGGCTCCCATTATGGGTACAGGACAGTGGGAAGACTGTCAGGAAAATGCAGAGAAAAATGGAAAGGCGTGGCTGTATTTCTTGTTACAAAATGTTTATGAAGTATTTTAGAAGTAGAGACAGCACAATATTTGTTTTACAAAGTAATCTTCTTGTAAGATGAAGGTTTGTGTTTGAGCAGTCGTGTTACATGGTTTTGAGGGTGTTGGTTAGGTAGTGTTTCTGTGGTAGTAAGATGTCAGTTTGCCTTCATGAAAGAGAAAATGTCAATACCTGATACTGTGAAGCATATTTGCTATATCACAACTCTCACCTGAAAGAAAAGTCTTTGAGGGTTTCTCCTGACGTTTCAGTAGCTTCTCATTTCTGATATTTCCACTATTTCTTTAAGCCCAAATAATTGACCTGTCTGATGAGAACATGTTTCAACCTTAAGGATGAAGACGGGAGCACAGACAGCATGCAAAAGAAAGCGAATTGAAGTGATACATATTTCTAGTATCTAAATCAAGGTCAAATGAAAAAGAAGTTTCTGTAGCTTTTCATAGTGCTTTTATTTGTGCTTTGGAATGCTAATGCTTAGCATGTGCAGTAATTTGAACGTTCAGAGATACCCACAACATAATAATAAAGAGAACAAAAGGAAGTTTAAACTAGGCATAATTAAAGAAGAAATGCGATGTTCTAAAGTCCATATATTTTTTCAAAATAACAATTAAAAAGAGCTTAATGTGGCATCAAGATTGCATTTTTCTGTTGTTTTTGTTTTGTCACATTGTAACAGTGCTGAAACCTATGTTTTGGCAGAGATTGTACCACCCCCACATCATGCAAGGTATGGCAGAAATAGTTAAGAATACATCTGTATAGAGAGATGTGGGCAAATATGAGCTTGCTGTACGGTTTTAGAGGCAGGTGTTTGTGTTAAGAGTCAGAAAAAATACTGAATAAGGTAAATCTTGCTGCTTTTGAGGTATTTGTGGTTTTGTGAATGTAAGCACATCAGAATGGAATGACTCCTGTAATAATGCTGTGATCAATAAGAAACATAAGATTTTATTTCTTGTGTCTTCTGCATTGGGTTCTCAACCTTCTCCCGCAATCTTACATCCCAATGTTGACTTTAGTAAGACAGGAATTGGACCTCAGTTCACTTGTCATTATTTGTGTCTTGGAACTACTGTGGCATGCTTTGGAGGGGAAATTAGGTGAAATTAATTATTGGAAAATCACTGCTTGTGGTAAAGGGTTTTGAAAACTCGTTATGTTAACAGTGCTGTTTTTAACTGTGTATGCACACAGATCTTATGCAAGAACCATCAGCTACTTTTAAGCATTTACCACTGAAGTGCTCTATTATGTATAAGTAACTTATTTACATAGCCTGTTATCTTTGATATCAATGGGAAGGTGATCTATACTTGCTTTATATAAGAAAAGTTTCTTTGAGAGGATGTTAAACAGCACATTTCAGGGATGTGTTCTTCTGTAAGTTGGGATGTGTTGCCTGGGAGGTTAAAATAAATAAATAAATAAATAAATAAATAGATAGATAAATAAATAAATAAAAAGTTCAACATGTTTCAGAAGGAATTGAGATTCAGTGACAGGAAGGAGGAAAACATCTGCATGGTTTATACTTATTTATACCTGTGTTTGGAGGTAGATAATTTGTCTCTCAAGTTCTCTGCCAAAAATAAATATAGCAAATTGCTAATGTATTTATTTATACTACAGTGCCACTTAAGGAACAACTGTTAACAGAGTCCTGTTGTAATGTATAAGATAGTGTCAGATGTCCCTGCTACACAGTAGAGAAGGGGTGCAAAATGCATACTAAGTCCATTTTGTTTGTTGTTTTTTTCAGTGTGCTAGGTTTTCACTACATTTTTGGTTTGAATGTGCTTAAGACAATGTTTTGTCACACAAGATAAGGGAAAAGGAGGCATGCACAGATGCATGAGAGTTGATGGGGCAGGAGAGAAATGAGAAGCAAAGAGGTGAATGGAATGAGTCTGTTATAAGAAGATCGTGTTAAGCAGAGATTTAAGAAAGTGGAGAAATAGCACGATTAAATGGAACAGAACTGTACAAAAATGTTCATAACATTTATGTAGTAGAAGTATGCTACTTTAAATATACAACAAAGATCATTAGAACTAGAAAAGAACACAATATTTTATATTGGCTTCATCTGTGGCAGCTCTTTCACCCTGCTGCCATTTAAATGCTGTAGTGGGGATAAAACAGTTTGACTCAAAACTTGCAGTGATGTTTCTCAGTACTTAAGCCAAATATATATGTCCTGTTCACTGAGGTCCTCAATATCCTTTACAAGATTTATTAACAGTATTTGTCTATAATAAATAAATAAATACATAATCCATATTTGGTTAAAATATTTATTTTCCTTTCCCACATTTAACACTCATGCACATGCAAAGATCTCTTGATATATATATATTCTTTTTTTTTTTTTTTTCCCTAAGATTACAAAAATGTGCAATACAAGTAAATGCATCAAGGTTAAAAAGCTTTTCATCTAAACTTCTTGTCAAAGCATGGAAGTTTACAGAGTTAGAAGCTACAGCTGAATATTTTTCAACTAATACTATGACAATGAATAGTACCTGTAGGTAGGTGTGCTAAAATGAGGGTGATCTAATCTCATGCTTCAGGAAATAAGGTGATTGATACAGAAAGCAAAAGGAATGCTCTCCTCAATATATGGCATCTCTTAATTGTAGATGCACTGAGGGAGGTTTGCCTCTAAATTATTGCACAAGGTTCACAGCCAAAGGCTGGGCACAGGCTTGATGGACCAGCAGCTTAATCTAGTCTGTCAAATTTGTGCTTCTAGCATTTCTTGTGTCTTGTGGTAACCTCGCTGTACTTTGGCCAATGCTTGTTTTGTTACATAAATACAATTACACTTTTCTGGATGTTTCTTTACCTTCAATTTAGGCATTCAGGCTTGTCTGTAATCCAAAATGCTGAATGCTGTTTTACTGTGCATCATATAGTATTTCAATGCCCCTCTTCCCTTTTTTTCTTTTATTTCTCTGGTAATTGTCACTGCACAAGTATATCAAAAGGATTGTGTTCAAATTTTCTAATTTTCTATTCATTATTATTCAATCTTATTTAAATGTTGCATTCGAGTATGAAAAGTGGCTACCAAAGATTTTAAAAACTTTTACGGTTTTAGAAAGCTATCAACAACATGTTTCTCATCAAAACCTACTACTTCTTTCCATTATTGTTTAATTAATATTTTAAATATTGAAGACAATTGTAGATGGATTTATGGTTAGTTGAAATGTTTTCCATAATAAATTTGATGTAATGAAGGCCTCTCAATTCATCTTGAAGATTTCTAGGTAAGAAATAAAAATGAATTCTGTGTGGACTGAAATAACAACAATTAGGCACATATGGTGCTGTTTATTACTGCCATAGCTGAATAGCTAATGAATTTTCTGTTATTCAGGTCTATTTCTAAAAGGTATATAGCTTGACATCAAGATGGTTGAACAGAAATGAATGGTGAGATTTTAAATATGACATTTATTTTCAGAAAAGTTTAGTATAGGCTGAAGAATGGCTTTAGGCAAGTAAAATTCTGTTTTCTTTACCCAAGAAAGAAATATGTATTATCTTTCAGAAATTATTAAAAAATGAAAAAATGTATAAAACTGTCAACTACCTGGATCAGAATATTCAATTTATATCCCATAATATTATAGTATAATGTATCCCATAAATATATGCATAAAAGAGGAAAATGTTGTATTTACCTATGTAATTAAGGAAAGCTATGTAAGTATTCTTTAACTTCAGGGAGCTTGGTAAGGTACTAATCATGTCCTATAACAAGAAATTGTTGGCACAAGTATGTGATTATTAATGTATCATTGTATCTTTGCAACACAATGCTATAAAATGTGTGCAAAACAATACAGTAGGGTTTTGTATAAGATGTATGCTTCTATAAATACCAAATGATGAAAAAGCCATGGTAGTCTTCCCCACTGTTTTAAAAGGAAAGTATTATTTTCAATATGATAGCCATAGACATTTTCTGCATTGGTTTTTACAGTCCCTCACTTGTTGACAGAGTATTAACTTGGGATCTGTCCTAGGGTGTTTATAGTCTTACGTGTGCATGCTGGCAAAGACAGAGGCTGCTTCCATGGCTTTTCCTCCATTTCTGTGCCTGGCATGTGCCAACATGTCATTACAGCATGTCACTCTGTGATAGACTGTGGATAATATGTCCACAGAATCAACTGGGATTGTCTCTGAAGCATTCTCATTCCTATGGAAGTAAAGCTCTCAGAAGGGATAACACCACTTTTCTTTCCTCCCTTTAGCTAAATTTGGAGTTGGTTATTGGCTGATTAAAGTTTCTTTGCAGTTTAATGAGATGTGTTAGGACTGATTGTCAGGTATCTATTCATACAAAACTGGCTATGAAGGCAAGTATCCAGTAACAACTTCTACACAGTTATAGGAAAAGTCAGGTCTCTTAGAATCTCATGTCAAATTTCTCAATCCTCCACTCTCTCTGCTGGCAGCTTTCCCTAATGGATAGTCCATTATCACATGTACTCGTTTAGACAAGTGTCATAGACCTTACAATCTATTTTTGACATTTTTCTTTGTCAAGTGTTACTCTTTCCTCCCCCCTCATTGTTCCCTCATTCGGGGAAACTATTCAGTACCCAGAGAGGGAGTTTTGGGTAGAGATAGACACATGCAGAGTTCTGGGAGAAACATATATAAACCATCTTTTTTGTTACTTAACCATGCAATATCTGTGATGTGACATCAGAAAAACATCTAGCAGTAGTGGGATGCTTTTCACCCACAGCTAAGTGTAACTAAATGCATCTTAAATCAAATAAAAGTCCCAGTGTCAAAGTTCTGGAATATTGTCTGGATATTGGAGAACTCAGAAATTTTCAGACGTAGCAAGTGTTGGCCTAAGTCTTGCTAGTTATGATTGTTGACTGTGGTGGTAGTGGGGTTGGCATAACTATTGGATTTACTTGTGAGAATCCCTCTTGCAAGGGTTAAACTGGTGAGGTTTACTGTGGAATATTTATTCAACATATTCTACTCACTGTCAGATGAGAAGCTCTCTTGACTGATTCCTGTTGACTTGACAAGGATTCTTGCTTTTTAGCAGAATACAAACACAGCCTTGGGGAAGTACTGTCTCCCCTTGAGGGCATCTCAAGAGAAATCATAAATCTTTAGAAAAAAAGCAGTAAAACCTGAGTCCTGCACAAAAAGCTTTGGAGAAGGGTTGAGAAGGTGATTCACCCCATCACATTTGAATTCAGTTGTGAATGTTCTCTACATTCTGTTCTCCTGATACATTTGTCACTAAATATTTTATAATAAAAAGTGACATGATACTACTACTTACCAAAACACAAACCTCTGGACTTAATATGCAGGGTCTACAGGAAAATCCTGTACTTTGAGTAAATGAAACATGGTGAGGGTTTCTTCACGTTGAGGGTGATGGAGCATTGGAACAGACTGCCTAGGGAGGTTGTGGAGTCTCCTTCTCTGGAGATATTCAAGGCCTGTCTGGACACCTACCTGGGCAGCCTGCTCTGAGGAACTTGCTTTGGCAGGGGGGCTGGACCCGATGATCTTCCGAGGTCCCTTCCAACCCCTACAGTTCTGTGATTCTGTGAAAAAGCTGAAGACTGAATTCCTGCAGTGCACCTGTGGATTTCTTTTTCCGATAGTGCATTACATTGCAAATGGCTTTGGCTTATTCATGGGTTGGTAAAGCTTCTTCAGCTTTGCCAAACTTTTACATCATATTACTTAACCTTTAGCGTAGCTGTGGCTGCAAAGCTGAAAACAGTGTTTCAACATAAAAACAGAACATTGGTTCTTTGCAGCTCTGCAGATGTACTCAGCTTCAGACCTAGAGTTTTCCACAAAAGAGATGTGATTGCCTAATTCACCATGGAATTGTTTACTTATTGCAGAATTGCCTAACAGCTGATGAATTTTACAAAGATAAAGATTGTTTTATACCTCAGGCACAAAGTAAAATTTAGCCAACATTTCAAAAACATAATATGTTCTCTTTTTCATGTCCCTTTTGGCCATCATCTGACCTCCGTGTTGTGACTGATGTCCCCTAAGTAGTTATACCATGTCACTTTGCCAGTCAGGCTACAGGCCAAAATCAAACACAGTTCAGACCAACAAGAAAGAGAATAATATTAAGAAAAGATCTACTCCTAAATGTAGCTTAGAAGATGTTATGAGTAGCTAAAAGTATACAAGGGTATTCTTTATTCATTTGCTAAGTATTGTTACTGTTTCTCCCCCCAGTATTTTACATTAATGATTGAGCATATATTTATTTCAAAAAAAATAGGCTTTTATTTTTTATAAAATTTTAATTAAAAATTAAACCTGCTTGTGGTTAAGCAATCATACTTAATATTTTTTTCTTTATACTAGAACGTGTTTGAATGTTCCCTGCTGAGAGAAGAACAAGGCACATTTTAATGCAGTAGTGTGAAGATAGACTGGTCACACACAAAAAAAGTATAATTCATCAAGAATAATCTGGAAGTGCTATCTCCATAAATCAGGGAGATACAAATTGGAAAAAATGTATTGTCTATGAACTTGGCAGCAGTTTTAATTTCGTACTTTCATAAGAATTACCTTCCTTTATATAACGGCATAAAGTAATTTATTACATTTAGTAGGAACTTCTCCATTAGTTCCAGTGGGATCTGGAAATGTTGGACTTTACTTCTCTAGGTACCAGAAGGATTTAAGTATAGGTATCTTTTTAAATTCATCTTCTTCTTGAACAAAGTATAGGATGGAGAATCTCTCTGTCCAATATAGAATAGAATACTTGGAAGGGACCTACAAAGATCAAGTCCAACTGTCTGACCATGTCAGGGCTAATCAAAAGTCAAAACATATTAATAAGGGCCAAATGCCTCTTGAGCACTGACATACATGCATGGAGCATCAACCACCTCACTAGAAAGTCTGTTCCAGTGTTTGACCACCCTCATGGTAAAGAAATTTTTCCTAGTATCCAATCTGAACCTCCCCTGGTGCAGCTTTGTGCTGATCCCTCACATTCTCATTGGTTATGAGAGAGGTCAGCAGCTCCCTCTCCATTTCCCTTCCTCATGATGGGAATCCAAATGCTGCTAGTAGAAAGTATATTTAATTTCAGTGTACATCCCACGTATTATTATTTTTTCTTTCTCTCTTCTCTCTTCTCTTTTCTCTTTTCTCTTTTTTTTTTTTTTTTTTCTTTTCTCGAGAATTTATTTTAAGGCTTAGGGTATGATAGCAAGATGAAGCATATAATGTCTTTATATTGGTCATGAGGGGAACTGAGTTGACTATTTTCTTCTTGACATTTGAAGATCAGGAGTGTGCCCTTGTCTCTTCATTTTCAAGTATCTATTGGCACCAGCAGCAAAGGAGATGAAGGAATCAGCCTTTCAGGCATTAGAAGTGACAACTTTAGAAGAATCAACTGAGGCAATTCTATCACCCATTTAGCATTTGTTTGAGTGATGAGGGTGGCTGTAGAATAGCTTTTGAAAACAGAATAAGAGATAAAATTGATATTTCCCATGAACACTTGTAGAATTTTCACTGTATCTTTGAAAGCTGACAACATCCTATCTAGAGCTATCCTACTAAGAATTGTGAAAGCTGCTTTCCTTCAATTGGCATGATTTGAGTAGTAGATAGATCAGCTGATCTTTGATTTTCAGTGATTATTGTATGGAGGTGTCTGGTCTGTAGATGAAGTGAGAAATAGTGAGATGGTGTCTAAAATACTGTGTTTGACTCATAGCTTCGAATGTTTAAGTATGGCATTGAGAAAAAGGAGACAGAATAATGGATTAGGATGAGATGATTGACAAGTAAATCATAGGATGTTTACTTCATACTCTGCCAATCATATAAAAACAATTTTATTGATATATTTTGCCTGAAATTATTTAAAATGAAAATAGCCACACCAAAACATGCTGAAATTAACCCTGGTAGGAAATGTGGGGGTGGGGTGGTCAGTTGTCAGATTCAGACAAGACACAAGCTACACATAAAGTGTCCTTGAATTCTGGCAGATCACAGATTTTGTTAGTTGTTCCATTTCATTAGTCTATAGATAGGCCAAATTCAGAAAAATAGCATGGAGTTCTGCTGTCCTGGTCTTAAGAATAAATGTACTATAGCCTTGTCCTCATGACTTCAGTGCAATTATTCCTATATGAGCCTAGAATAGCCAAAATTTCTTGGGCAGGTTTGTGGAATGAAAATATTAAGTCATGTTAATTTGATGAAAATGTTGATGTGTTAGTTAATTGAAAATTCACAAACGAAGTCCTTAAGCATAACTGTTAACATTTTACTGAATGAGGAAATGGTGAACAGTGGTTGTGAAACTGCAGCTGTTGACAGCACTAATTTCTGAATATTAATGGGAGCGGAGAAAAGTTGATTGTGCTCAGACATTGTGTACATCGTGTGAGTAAACAAAAAAGTGTTTTTATTTATTTATTTTCTATATATCTAATTGGACTCAATGAGAAGTAAAATGAAAGACTATTATCCAAATAAATATTGTCTGTTTCCTGTATTCTTGGAATTTTTTTAGAATATTTCCAAATGGTAGTAAATACTGGAAAATCTTGATGCTTGCTTAAGGTTTTTACAGGGTAAAAAGGAAAAATGACAGCTTGTAAAAAGCAAAATTTTGTGATTTAAGATGTTAACTATAAATTAAAATATTTTGAAAAAGGTACTTTGTAATTATTGAGATAAACAGTTTCCTTTATTTACAGGAATTACTCATCAAAATTGTCAGCAACTTGAAATGTATTCTGATTTATTGTTGGGGAGAATACTGAAATCTTCTTAGAAATTTTAGTCAGAATTCTAGAAAAATCACAAGAAAATATCAACATGAATATGAACTTATTTAATCATCCTTCTACTGCTTATATATGAGAGGTTTGTAAGTGTATACTGTCCCTATCCCCCAAATAAAAGTAGTATGAATTATACATAAATATATTCATTGTATTTCTGCCAAGCTTTCAATTAAAAGGAAAGTGTTGATAATCAAAGCAGGAACTATTGCATTCAAAGGTATGTAACAGCACCTTATAAAAATACAAAGAACATTAGACAAGTTTTTTGCCTTCTTTGGTATTACCATCTCTTGGTAATTTCTAATCAGACTGGACGGTGGTTTTTTGTTGTTGTTGTTGTTTTGTTTGTTTGTTTTTTGGTAAAAGAACGGGTCTTAAAAAGTAAATATGTTTGTGCATGTGCAATGTTTTTTTTTCCTCAAAAAAAAAAACACAAACATTTTCTTCACATTCTATTCAGTAAAGCAACAACTGTTGAAAAAAAAAAAAAAAACATTCACATCTATTTTCTCTCTTTTTTGTCAACTCCTATTTGTTAAAGAAGTACAGTACTCTTTTCCTTTATCTCTGTATGGTAAAAGGAATTTTATTTGGCATTTCATGGCCTGCTGCTTTTTATAAAGGTTTCTGACTTAATTCCCCTCACCAGTAGGCAGCAGGGGGTTCTCTAGCTCACGCTTAAGACTGTTAGTAGTATCTCTCTGCTAATGTCAAATTGATATTGTTCTGTGATTGGAATGACCTGGAAAGCAAGCTCTGATAGATAAGCCCTTATTAAGGTAGCATATTGTGAAGTATGTCTCTAGGTCCAAATGTAAAGAAACCACAAATACATAATAAAAGGACTAATTTGTTTATTTTACAGTATGAATAGATAATAAAAGGATTTTCTTATATTTATGTTTGGTTTAACACATTTTTCTTTACTATATGCATTCTAAACATAAGAACTGAAACACTGAGAGGAAGGCAGGTTTAAAACAATAATCTTATATTCTACTAGTAAAAGTATACACTGAGGAATTCTCATATGCATAAGCAGTTTCATATTTGCAGGTAGCCTTAGTGGGGGAAAACTACAGCTTCTGTGAAAATATCACTGTGAAACCAGAGCCTGGGCAGCACCAGAAAATACCCATAGTACCATGGCAGATGTTTCTTGTTTTTATTAATGGCTTACACCCTGTGGACCCCAAAGAACCTGACATGCGGGAATGAATCCAGCTTTGTAATTACCATGTGTGCTGGGCAGGAATCCTCATAAACACTTTTATCTTCCTTTTTCATTAAATAAATAAAGGAAGATGTTGAATTTAGAAGTGTTTATGTGCCATGGTAACAGAAGTATATATCAAATACATAGCAAATAATTGAGAAAAGTGAGCATGTAGCAGTAAAAAGTTACTCTGCACAGAGTCCCTATTTCTTTCTGTAGACTGTTTTTAAGCTGGGATCTGAGAGGGTTAGAAGATAGGTACCCAAAATTGACATTGTTTTCTGAAATTTAGAAGTCATAACAAATTCAATACTGTGCCATGGGAAGTTGTTCAAATGCAGTCACAGCATCTTCTCAAGGAGAAAACCTGCACTTCTAAAATGATTGACCTAAATTCAGATGATTTGAGATAATTTTATAGTAGAGTTAATTTAACAAAACTTTTAAATATTTTTTTCTGGATGCCTGTATATGGATAGTAGTGTTGAATATCCTAATTTCTGCAACTAAACCATAGAATAATTAATTTTTTCATCCATACACAGTTTCCAAAAATGTTTTTTAAGCAGATCATCTAAAAGTCCTGTCTCTTTATCATTTCAGTCACAGTGAGACACAGTGAGAAAATAAATATTCCTTCTAAATAAAGTTTGGTATGGGCTAAAACCTCATGTTCAAAGCTGACGTCTAAACTGAGTATCTTGCCTTCTCTCTTTTCCTTTTCTGGTGACTGTTCCTTTCCTCAAGCTTGGTTTGTTAGCTAACAGCATTACTGAATACCTGAATTACTAATATGTAATTTCTCCCAAGGGAATTTCATATAGAGCCACCGTATCACTACATAGATACAACTCTAAATGCACAACAAGATTTGTCTCATTTGATCCTGACAATGGAAATCTAGTTGTGCTAGAGTAAGACTAAACAGCAGTACCAGAAGCCAACTAAAACTAATATGACAACAAAGCATTACCTTAGCCTTAAACTGGTATGTTGTTTTTTTTTTAAGATGCTGCCCAATAAAATAAAGTAACATCTAAAACTAACCATTAGTATGATATCTCAAGAGACCAGTCTTATTTGTCAGAGCTTCTGGCCCTGAGGAGCTCCATACAGTTCCTTGAATGTTTTACCTAAGTGTAGCTCACCATGTATAGAGCAGATTATATGATTGCATTGATTTGAGGCTTAAAGAATGCTCTTGACACTTTTTACCTGATGCCACGTATAATCTGTTGAGGCTATTTTTCCTGCTTTTTATATTTTCAAATATTTCATGTATGTATATAAGCCAGAAAGTGTAATAAATGAAAATGTATTTTGCATCTGTCACTCTTTCCCTCTCACTTTAAAGATCAGCTTTTTGTTGAAAATTAGTGGTCTATGAGGCAGGATGAACATTTGTCCCAGAAAAAAAGCCTGTATCACACTAATATTAGGAAATTCAAAGACAGTTGTGCCATTTGGGGGAAAAAAAAAAAAAAAGAAGTCAAACCTTCAAAGGGGAGTATAGGACCTGGCTTACACATTTTCTTTCTTCATCCGTACCTTGCCTAAATAAATAAATAAATAAATAAAGCTAAAACTATATAATGAAAACAGAAAAACCACCTACATTTCTGAGAAAAAGTCTGCAGTAGAACCTAATTAAATAATATCCTTTAGTGTGATGTAAGCATGAGGATAAAGCCATCCTGCTATATTACTGCAGTTAAAATTGCATGCGCTGGAGTATTAGGTTGCAAGCAACATGCCTGAGGGGGTCAAAATCAGTGAGTATTATGCAAGTAGCTTATGCAAAAGTGATTATTTCCTGGAAAAGTGCGTATGTAACATTTTCTAGCATCCAATTTTCTATTTTTGTTTATTAAGACTGTTGTTTCCCATGTGAAGCGTGGCTATATATTTTCATTCTGCATAAGCCTAGGTAAGAATGGCAGAGACAAAGATAAATTCTTCTGTAGTAGAGTTTGTTAAATGTGTATACATGAAGTTAGCAAGCAAAAGTATTTTGATAAGTTTTTCCATTTTCCACTATTTATAATCATATGAATTGCTGTTCAACAAAACAAAACAAACAAACAAAAAAACCTTTTGTATCAGTTGTAAATAAAAAGAAAAACTTTTATTTTTAAAGGGAATGCATCAGGATATACTGTACCACCTAGACAGTAGCTAACAGTATGATGCTGGTTAGATTAAAAAATTTACAGTAATACAAAATTCCAGTTTACTTGGAAACATAACATACTAAAGTGAATACAGTTTTCTAATGCACAACTCTGAGTGTCTCAAGTCAATTATCAGGAGGTAGGAAGCAGACAATTGCAACTGAAGCCATGAAACTGAAGCCATGAAGCAACTGAAGATATGAAAGAGAAATTGCTGCAGAAATTGTTCTGAAATTAGAGAGCAACATATGAGTAAAAGGATACTGAATCAAATCTGCTACTGGAGGTAAATGATGTGAAAATCTGTGAATAAATGTATCATACTGATGATATCTGAAAGGTAAAATGTGATTGTAAACTATAGAAGAGAGTTTTATTATGCAAACTTGAATGCTTTCTATAGCACAAATAGAAGGCTTCTTAATAAACAATGAAGCTTTTCCTTTATTTCTCCCTTCCTCTTTAAATACCATTACTATAACTTATTACATTTGGGAATCTATATTACTTTTCCATTAGCAAAAAGACAAAAGACTTTGAGAGAATCATTTGTTGATGAGAGTTTGGGGGATTTATTGGATTTGGTTTATTGGTATTTGGGGCGGTGGGGGGAGCTTGTTTGGTGTTTGTTTGTTTATAACACGGGAATATGCATTATTTGGTGTTCCTTTGGTCCTTAGCAAAGAATTAAGCAATGTACAGCAACAATATTTGACATTTATGTGATTCTAATTTGGTTCCTGTCTTCTGCCAATTCTTCTAACTTTGTTAGAATATGCATTTTATCTCATTAAATATGCATATAACATACTCATATCCTTAAACCTTAATTCTTTTACATTAATTAAAAAGTGACTAACTAAAACACAAGTAGTTCTTAAACATTAATATAGCTGTAAATAAAATAGTTTTGAAGACTTGAAATCATGAGTATAGAATTCCTTTTTTTTTTTTTTCCTCCATTTTATTTTTTCCTTAAGTGTGATAAGTGATACCTAGTGGTAAGTAAATTTTATTTTTTATGAATTATGCCATGAAATGAGATAGAAAAATTAAAAAGACTTTTTTCTTTAAGTCTTTTATTCACAAACACATCTAACAAAGGTGAAAATACTATCTATAATGTATGTTTCTCATCTGAAGTTGTGGTTATTTACAAGATAGAAACTATGTTAAATAGAAAAAAAACAAGTGTTTTAAACAGTATAGAAGAATTACTTAGGATGAAGTAATATTTACAATGCAAATTAACCTGCCACATATTTTGTTAATTCAGTATCTGTATATTGCTCATCTGATAGAGGTGCTGGAATGTCTTTATTTTCCTCCAGAGGAAATAGCTGCAAATGCTGATTTTGCCAGTGCTTGTCATTGTTACTGCAGTCCTTCCACTTTCCTTCCCTTCCCCTTTCCTCCTCTGTCCAAGCCAATTGTTGGCCTTTTGAGCCATTTTTTAGACAGAGCTATAAATGGATTGATGTAGGTGTCAACCACAACCTCAAGCAGAACCCTCCTTAATTTCAATGCAGCTCTGTCTGGAACTACATATAAACACAAATCTGCAAAGGGGTAAAAACGTCCCCCAAAAAATCAGTATTCCAGATACCCTAAACAGTTTCAGTACCCTCATTCAGTGCATAAATTTTAATACAGCAGTATTTTCAATAGATGGACTTAGGGAAAACCTAGATTTGGAGGCTACTTACAGGTAAAGGTGATCCCAAATGATGGAGTGAGAAAACAATGAGTTGTTGCATTCAGGAGAGCTGTTGGTTATCAAGAGAGACATCATATAAGAGCAAAAAAAAAAAAAAAGTAAGAGACAGCTTTGACTATTAGTCATACTAATTGTAGAACAAGTTGTAGAACAAGTGGAAACAAGTATGAGATTAAGTATAGGTATGAAGTATATAATTTGAAGCATATAATTTTGAAAAGATAAAGCTGAAAGTTACAGTGGGAAACACAGAAGGTGATAAGAGCCTGAATAAATACACCAAAAATAAGAGAAGAAATAATGAGCCTATTGGTCTATCCTTAGCAGGATGAGGAGCAGTGTATGTCATTAAGACAGCCAAAGTGGTCCAAGCTTCTAGTCTTCACAGAGATATTTATCACCAGAACTAATTGGACCCAACAGAAAGTGAGTCAAAACAGGAGTCACTCAAAGCTAGAGTATTTTTAGACTAGTTTTGATTAGAACTGCCTGATGTTGACTGTCCTGTAACACAAAGGGATAGTATGTAAATCCCACAAACCCCAAAGCAGGCCAAGCACTGTATATAGTTTTGAGGGATGAGGGTGGGGTGAAAGGAGGAGGTAGAATCTAGCAAACAGTATTTTTCCAGATATCATAGATACATTATTAAAAAAAAATCATTTTATAAGCATGGAAATATGAATACAGTTAGAAACAACCCACGTGAATCTATCAGGAAGCAATTGTGTGAAATCAGTCTCATATCTTGTTGTTCTTGAATTTAGTAGGGCTTAATGTTGGGGAACTGGATTACATTAGTCTGTACTGTAGAGGCACAAAGAAAGTAAACAACTATTTTTATGTTCGTCTCGGATAGGACAAGAAGTAATTAGTTTAATTATCAATGAAGTCAAGAAAAAAATCTTTAACTAAATAAGGTGCTGGGACAGGGTGAAAGCCTATCAATCATCTCACTGGAGGCTTCTAACTATAAATCAGACAAGCTTGTCAGCGTGAGGTAGACAGACTTGTTTCTGATTCAGAGCTGGAAACTTCAGCAGAGCCTATAACCTCTCTACCAAAATGCCTTTTCAAGTCCAACATTTACATGATTACACTCATTTAGACAGTCTATGACCCTTGGCCCTTGAGAGATAATGCAACCAAATGATTACTAACTGCATCTTTTTTTTTTTTTTACCTTGGATGTATTGTCATTTGGACTGTAACACTTAATCAAGCTGTCAGAATTGAAAAAGAAGTAGCTAGGGGACTGCCCATTGCAGGATTTCAGTGAGTACAGTAATAATGAAAAGATTTGAGGTTGAGTTTTTCCTTCTAGTAACCTTAGTTAATTGGAAATATGAACAATGTACTGTCATTTGGGAAAGGTAATGGCTTGGATTTGAAAAGGTAGTAAATGTCTGCCATTATTTCTACTAAGACCTGCACAATTCTGACTGTGAGGTCTAATTTCACTGGACTGATTTGTCTGAGTCAGTATGTAGTATACATGTATTTTCCAGAGAAAGTTTTCCTCAGTGTCATGCATAATCAGAATAGTTCCATATAGTTGATATGGTTTCTGAATCATTATTTTGGAGTCCCTCAGCTACTTCCCACTTAGAAATATAAAATAGGAATCTAAAAGTATGCTTTGGTTGCCTACTTTACTTTTTAAATAAATTTAGCCTTTTAACTGAAGACTGTGAGAGCCCTGTGGAATTTAGACTTACAGGACTGAAATCTAGAGTCGCCTGTTTTTTAGTGAGCACTTTTCCAGGGTCAGTAACATTTTGTGGTGCCATGTGAATTTGTTTTTGAGAATTTCCCACAGATGTCACACTTGCTCTAGGAGGCTTGAAAGATACCAGTGAACTTAACAACAGGGGATGCTTCAGAGGCTGAGATGATTTCTGAGGCTGCTCACTTCCATGTGAGTGACTCACTAGGCAAAGCTTTCAGAAGAATAAAAAAAAAAAAAAAAAAAAAGTGTCTATAAAGAAGTAACACTGCAATTACATAGCACCAGCTTGTACAGGGTAATACTAGGTCATTGCCAATTTTGTATATAATACAGATTTCCTCTTTTTTCTTACTTGAGCACATGAGCTGGTGGTGGATTGATCTGTCAGATAGTTAAATTACGCTCTAAAATAAACCCACCACCACCACCACCAACAACAAAACAGTACAACTCCCCATTGTATTATCAGAGCTTTCTTTGCTTATAAACCTCAGACCTGCCCAGTAGCAAACATGCCCAGCATGGAGCTGTTCACAGGGCTTTGCAGCAGTCACCACCCACTCCTGCCTCCTTGCAGGTACCTCTTTATGCAATCTGTTTGCAAAGTCCTTCCTTCCCACAGGGTATCTCATTTTGGCCTCCTCATCTAAGACACTCATCTCTCTCCCTCCCCTTTTCTCTCCCTGAGTTTTAGTGTCCTAAAATATTATCATCACAAAACGGTTGCAATTTTATTTTCTCTTCCGTCCTTAAGTTTTTATAGCCATACCCTACATATAAGCATCTTACTTTATTCAGTTGGGAAATTTTTGTTCTATACTAACAGAATCACAACTAATTGTTACAGCAAGGACTGCACTGCATCTTTTCTCCCTTAAGAGGATATTTATGTCCACACAGCAAAAAGCCATAAAAGAAATTACATGGATGTGTTGTTATTGTTCACTGTACAAATAAGTCTGCCATGTGTTTTTCATATTTAACATGTAACAAAATTTTATATCAATCAGCATAATGTAAGTAATAGCAGTGTTTTCCCTGCATTCTGAAATCTGTGAATTAATATCTTCTCTACTTCATTTGGATTTTTAGCTAACTTAAGGAATACTGTGCAAATATGAATATATGGAAACCTAAATTTACTAAGGTAGTAAGGTGAAGTTGCTTGATTTGTATAATGTTATTTAAAAAAATAAAAATCAATCACTGTAACTGGTAGCTGTCATCATATGGTATGATAAGGTGTATTAATGTTTATATTTCAAAGGCTATATGTATACACTCCTTTTGAAAAAGGATACATTTGTTAAATAATAGGGAAGCTATTGAATTCCGTGGCAGGCAATAAACAAAACCTGGGGTGTTGTAGATCTGCAGTGAGATAGTTACATCACTAATAGCAATCCCCAATTTTTTATCTTTATCCTTTCTTGCAAAATACAGCTAGAGGTTTATTTTGAATGGTAACACAGAAAAACAACAACAACAACAAAGAGTACAGAAAGGAGACTGGGAAAGAGTCGAAATAAAAATGAAATCCAGTTAGTACCATAGAGAATAGAAAATCCTTCCATTAATGTTTTTTCCATATTATTTCTCTTTTGGGTTGTTTTTTCTTTCTTTTTTTTTTTTTTTCAGTGGTCTCTGTTGGTTATTTTTCTAATTTCCTTCCCAATGTTAGTGTTATAGTAGAGATTTGAGTTTTTATTTTAATGTGCAAAAATAAAAAATAGTGTGGAGGAATCTTTACTGTAGATTGTTTCACATTTGTGCTTGAACACACTGGTCTTCAGTGTTGCCTCTATTTATGTGAAACTCTATACTTTCATTTTTGTCTTGGGGTGGGGAGGGGGGGGAATTAAACAAAAGGATATAACGTTAATTATCTATGAGAAGACAATGCATGCAATGATCTTCATTTGCTCTCCAGCAGAGCTTAAAGAAGAATTAATGTGTGGCCGCTGTCCCTAGCTGAAATCTGATGGAACAACAGCACAATTTCACAGCTATAATATAGATAACATCTAACCTTCTTCAGCAGCTCCAATGGCCCAAGCATAAAAACGTGCATTTTAGCATAACACTAAACTCAGTTGGAGCAAAACCCAGATAAGGGTGAATACTTTTGAAAACTCTACTCCCCTTATCATTAAACAGAATGTTGAAACAATTGTCTATTTTCTGATGTAATTATGTTATCACAGAAAATGAGATACCATGTACTGAGAAGTAGCTGAACTACTAACACTTAAAAAGCATAAAATTCTGTGATTTACATTTCATTTTTCCTAGCATTAGTTTCATTGTGAATTATGGTCTGAAAAGTTTTGGATATATTCTGGAAATGTAATGTTTTTGTGAAGTACAAAAAAGATATTAGGGATAATTTTTAATTACTTCATCAAATTGCTTATGAGAATGCTATATTTTAATTAACCCTTCCGTGTTTAGGTATTGTTCAAATTTTCTTCAAAATTTTCAGTATCTTAGCTCTACTGTGTACTGTGAGCATTTTAGTCTGAGTTGCTTTTCATTGCAAAAGGAGCAAATAATATTCAAGGAGGGAATGGCATGATGACCAGATGACAGTTCAGAAATGGGGTGATAATCCTATAACTAATACCATATTTCATGCTTCTGAGAGTGGAGAAAAGTTAGGAAACCACAGGAAAACAATTTTGATAAGGTATTTTAAGAGTAGAGAAATATTTCATTTAAAGTCATGGATGAAATTCAAATGCTGCTTACCGTTTCATTACTCCACCTCTTCAAGAACAGAACAGAAGTAACCATTAATAGTCAATATGTGAAATTTTGTCACAACTAATAAGTAAGCTAAGTTTGAGGTGGTCCTATTAGCATGCTAAATAACATTAATAACTGAGGTTTATGTTCTCTGAGAAACTAATTCTGTAAACTTTAATGTGGCTTTTTTATTACATTCCAAAGCATACCTCCAAAAGAAGCTTCAGTGTAAACTTGCAGGGTGCACTTGTGTTGCATTCTGCAGCTTTCAACACTTCCTCATTCCTCTGTTACTTACTTCCCAGCAAAATCTGGAAATAAGTTTAATGCCTAGAAATTTATCTTGAAATATAGGACATGGATGTTCAGTGGGGCACAACCTTTAGAGCTTGCTGTGAAGGTAAAGCATACTTCAGAAATACTGCAGAGATTAGGAAACAATCTGACAGATGGTTATGACTTCAAGACATAAAAAGCCACCACAACACACAAAAATTAAAAAGGGAGCATTGAGCCTTTTTTTTAAGTTGGTGAAAATGTTTCAGAACAAAATTGTATTGTATAGAATAGCTACCTAAATTTTCCAAGAGAGTTTGCGTATGTGCAGTAAAAGATAAAAGAGTAAAATTTCATGTTCAGTCAAAAATGTTGGGGCCACATAAAACTAGTGCACCAATCTCTTCATCTTTAGTTTTTGCAAGTGGATCAGGAAGTATTTGAGGTAATCCATCATACTGCTATGATCTCTCTACATTTTTTTTAGATTGCTTTAGTAGTACATAGGCATAAAAGACTCAAAAAATAAATACGTAGGCATTGTCAAGGAATATAATCACCACCATTATGAAGAGGAGTCTGCAGCTTCCTTTGGTTTAATTAGCTAAAAGATACTGGTGATGAAGATTACCCAGCTAATCTTTCTACAAAACACAAGGTTATTGATCTATAATTTTCATGGATCAGGTCCAAAAATGTATGACCGAAAGAGTATGTAAATGAACGCAGTGGCTTCCTCACAACTAATTTATAGAGCACAAGTTTACCTTAATTTCATTTGCTTAAGGAAGAGATCTAAAACTCTGCACTTTCTGGGGTGTAAAGTGACTACTGACCTGATTGTTCTCTGATACAGGCATAGATTGGGAGTTATGTTACTGAAAATAAATGAAACAATCTGAGTTAGTGCTGTTAAACAGAGGCTATTACACAGATAATCAATCTGTCTTTGAAATATGCTAAATTTAAATGAAGTCCAAGGGCAGGTAGTTTATCCTACACTATAATTTAGTCTTTCAGAGAGAGATGCCTGTGCTGTCATTTTTCTGTTCATTTAGAATACAGATTCTCCTTACGTGATAGCTTTTGTTTCTTGGCACACAAAATTACATGCAGGGTCATGGTGGCATTGCTTTCTTGATTGGCTCATGAAGTCAGTTCATGCAGACTGTGTGTTCAGTATAATAAGTGATAAACATAAGGCTGTAATTAAGCCATATAATACAGCAATAGCTAAATGTTTTGAAGATGGGAGGGAGAGGGGGGCAGAATACTATATTGTAATTGGAGTCATCACTGAAGATAAAATTATATAGATTATAACTGTGCATGTGTAGTTCAGCACACCAAATTCCCAAACTTCCTTCTGCACTGGTGGATAGCAAATTGATTTAAGTGTTTAATTGAAAACGTGGAAATTCCACAATTACAAGTCCAAAACAAAATTATAATAGCATTGTGTCCTTTATTCAGAACTAATCTTCCAGTTTACACATAAACATTGTGTCCAGTATCTTCAAAGACATCAGGAAAGAAAGGTGTTATTCATTTGAAAGAGTTCTGCCTTTGTCCTCTTCTATCTCCCTTGTAGTATATGCATGTGTTGTTGCTGTACCTGCTGTAAGATAGGATATACAATGTTCATAAGTAGCTTCCATTTTATATAGATCATTAGTATTCTAGGAACATACCTCCTGAATATGTTGTATGAGTTTGGGCTTCTTTTCATCCCCATGTTTATAGAGGGTAGTCCTTCTGGCCCTCTGTGTACCCAATGTTCACTGCGGGATTTGTTGTTTTTGTTTTAATCTTTCTTTAGGGACCTGGTTTTGCCCACTGATGGAGATGGGTTGCAGGGATAAACAGACTTTGTTACAATGTGCTTTTTCTCTGTGGAGCCCTATATTCACTCAGATTTCAACTGGGTTTATAATGCTGCAAGCCTTCTGTGTCCCATGCTACTACCTACAGAGCATGAGGCAGGTGGAGTAATGGCAATATTTAAAGATTTTTCAAGGCCATTTATATAATTCTGCTGTGCCACTATGCATTCCCTTCATCTTTTGTTACTAATTCAAGAGCATATTTATTTTCTATTTTTATGTTCCTCCAAATGATATCCTTGTTGTCTCAGCAACAGCAGTATTCCACTGCACTTGTGGTCATAGATCTACAGTACTAGCCAGCAACTGACATCAAGATCACACGTGCTGCAAATTATTCCTTAATGATGCAAAGATATCCATCATATTTGATAGGTACAGAACTCAATATGAATTTTATAAATTCTAGCTTCAAGAGGATGTTTGAAAAAAATTCTCAGCTAACAGACATTCGTGATTTTTACTTTCAAAATGAAATGTTGCCACTGTTATCTATTTATTTTAAAGTAATTAGCTGAGAGCTGTGTCAGTGTGTAATTTGTGAGTGATTGTGTCAAGGTCTATCTTGACTTCAGTAAGGCTTTTGACACTGTTTCCCACAGCATTCTCCTCAAGAAACTGGCTGCTTGTGGCTTGAACTGGGGTACGCTTCGTTGGGTTAGAAACTGTCTGGATAGCTGGGCCCAAAGAGTTGCGGTGAATGGAGTCAAATCCAGTTGGAGGCTGGTCACTAGTGGCGTTCCCCAGGGGTCGGTACTGGGGCCAGTCCTCTTTAATACCTCTATCGATGATCTGGATGAGGGGATCTAGTGCACCCTCAGTAAGTTTGCAGATGACACCAAGTTAGGTGCGTGTGTCGATCTGCTCAAGGGTAGGAAGTCTTTGCAGGAGGATCTGGATAGGCTGGACTGATGGGCTGAAGCCAACTGTATGAAGTTCAACAAGGCCAAGTGCTGGGTCCTGCACCTGGGGCGCAATAAGCCCAAGCAGAGCTACAGACTGGGAGATGAGTGGTTGGAAAGCTGCCTGGTGGAGAAGGACCTGGGAGTATTGGTGGATTGTCGGCTGAATATGAGCCAGCAGTGTGCTCAGGTGGCCAAGAAGGCCAACAGCATCCTGGCTTGCATAAGAAACAGTGTGGCCAGCAGGGCTAGGGAAGTGATTGTCCCCCTGTACTCGGCTCTGGTGAGGCCGCATCTCAAGTACTGTGTTCAGTTTTGGGCCCCTCGCTACAAGAAGGACATCGAGGTGCTTGAGTGAGTCCAGAGAAGCGCAATGAAGCTGGTGAGGGGTCTGGAGAACAAGTCTTATGAAGAGCTGCTGAGGGAGCAGGGTTTGTTCAGACTGGAGAAAAGGAGGCTCAGGGATGACCTTATCGCTCACTGTCAGTACTTTAAAGGAGGCTGTAGCGAGGTGGGCGGTGGTCTATTCTCCCATGTGCCTGGTGACCGGATGAGGGGGAATGAGGGGTGTTTTAGGTTGGATATTAGGAAGAACTTCTTTTACCGAGAAGGTTGTTAGGCAATGGAATAGGCTGCCCAGGGAAGTGGTGGAGTCACCATCCCTGGGGATCTTTAAAAGACATTTAGATGTTCAACTTAGCAATATGGTTTAGTGGAAGACTTGTTAGTGTTAGGTCAGAGGTTGGACTTGATGATCTTGAGGTCTCTTCCAACCTAGACAATTCTGTGAAGGTGACGCCATCTCATCTGTTTCCTGAGCTTTCTGAATCTGGTGTCATGCCTGGTCAGAGCGATCTCAGGAAACAGGGCTGGACACCGGGGAGATTTCTGCCTCTTATTAGAGGCAGAAATTCTTGGAAATTATTCTTGGAAAATGTAGCAAGTGTGTGGGGGCCTGGCTGTGGGCACAGCGGGTGGCTCCATCTATAATAAATCTTTAAGAAGCTGTTCTGACTTCTGTGGAGCATCTGTTTTACTGAGACTGCTCCTGGAAGGCAGTATAAGATCGAAGAACCAGAGTGGTGTGTGGCCTGGTTACTCTTGCCATTGCCCTGTCTGAAGACATTGGTGGGGCACTTTGGTTCAAAATCTGTTTCTTGGAGGACAGGTATGCAAGGTATTGCTGTCTAACCAGGCACAGATAGCAGTAAAGAGTGCATTTTGGTTTTATTCCTCTTTCTGAGGAACTATGATACTGGTGTCAGGCCTGACTGTGCCGCATTAAGAAAGATGAAGCATGTCAGATCTCTGCACTAGCTCCAGGAAATTCCACCAGCATTATCAAAACTTTGTGTGGGAGTTTTAATTAGGAAGATCTTAAGAATGACATACCTACTTTGTGCGTGCATTGTTGCAGCAGAAACAGTAATTTCTAAGCATGCTGTAGCTGCAGATCAAAAACTGACTGAAGCATGCTACTGAGGAGAAGGAAGGCTGTGAATTCATTTTAATTTAATTTATTTTATACTTTTTAAACTAGAGTTACTTTTTAAAACTCAGGCCATAAAGGAGACTAGACACATGTTGGCTCTATGCATACCAACAAGAAGGACGCTAAGGCCCTGGAATATGTCCAGAGAAGGGCTACGAAGCTGGTGAAGAGCCTGGAACACAAGTCCTGTGAGGAGTGGCTGAGGGAACTGGGATTGTTTAATCTGGAGAAGAGGAGGCTCAGAGGAGTGGGAGACATTGCTCTCTACAACGACCAGAAAGGAAGGTGTGGGGAGCTGGATGTTGACCTCTTCTAACAGGTAATTAGTGATAGGACTAGATGAATGGCCTCAAGTTGCACCAGAGAAAATTAAGGTTGGAAATTAGTAGAAATTTCTTCTCAGAAAGAGAAGTCAGGCATTGGAACGAGTTGCCCAGGGAGGTGGTAGCATCACTGTCCCTGGGGGTGTTCAAGGAAAGGTTGAACGTGTTGCTTAGGGACATGGTTTTGTGGGTGATATGGTTGGACCAGATGATCTTGGAGGTCTTTTCCAACCCTAATGATTCTATGTGAAATATGTAATCCTAAACTTGGTTCAGTTCATAATCATTGGTTCATATAATTCTTTATGAAACAAATCTTTGGCTGAAAATATAAAAGAGGGATAAAAGAATTGAGGTAGAACTTTGGTTATCATTTACTATTTTTTTTTCCACATACAGAAATAGAAAGAAGTGCTATACAGTAAAATATATTATCTTAAAATATATTCTTTTCCATTAGTGTGAAATACTCTATCTTAAACTGGCAAACACAATTGGAATAACAGTAGGTGTATATAGGGTATATAACATGTGAGGACGTGACTTAACCCCAAAAAAGAAAGTCATTAGCTCACATAACAAGCAACAGCACAGTTATTATGGAACTAATAAAAATCAATGTTTTATTTTTGTACATGCAAAACTCAATTATTTTTTTTTTTGTATGTACAGAAAAAAAATGTACTATAGGTAGTCCCTTTGAAGAGTCCTTCCAAGTCTCAGTTTGAGATTTTCATGGTAATATTAATTACTAAGTTAAGGCAGCAAACTTTGGTTGGACTCAGAAATACTTTATTTCCAATAAAAGGACAGATTTATTTTAAAGAATCTGGAATGATTTTCTGAATTGCTTCTTTTTTTTTAATAAGGGTGCTGTGTTGGCAAAAGAAATCATTATTACTACTAGTGATCTTGCTCATTTCAAATGTCTGAAGGCAGAATTCAGCATGAAATTCAGTGAGCTAAATTTGCAAATCAATGCTATAAAAATGATTTGTTGTGCTTCAGTTGAACAGCTGATGTGTCTGTTGCCTGTAGAACTGAGATATAGCACATGGTGCAGTGACATATATGCAGATATGTAATAAGCACAGATAGTTGTTTTATTCTTTTCTGTTCAGTATTTATCAAGAATGAATCTGTTTTATTTCCTTTTAAGGATATGCTTTTATGAATGACTTAATGTTTTAGACAAAACAGATTTACCTCAAACTAAAGCAACAGATTAATGGGACATTTTAATAACAAGTACCATCAGACAGTAGAGACAACTGATTTTATATGTTTCAGAAGTGAATGTAGCTCTAAACTTGGTGCCCTGAATTATTTCATGTAACTAAAGACAGTTCACTCAATTGTTTCATATTATGTCCATATTTGGCCTTGACTTTACATTTAAGTCTGCAGTTTTCACATATGGTAAGGTACCCTTTTTCTTTTCCTTTTTTTCTCTTGAGTTTTCACTTGAAATGAACTGGCCTTTTCATAAGGAAGATTACCAATTTTGATATAATTTTAGCTTTTGATTTTGCAGACTATGGGATGGTTTAACTAGACTGCCAGGTAGAATCTTTTTCAATGTTGTCTATAGGGAAGAAAGCTTCAGTATTTTCTTTTGTTTTTGAAAAACATCTGTCTCTCTCATGACTGACATTTAAATCAAATTCAATTTTAATGTTTTTATTATTATTATTATTTATTTTATGCAATGCTGAAGATAGGAAGAAGTGAGAAAAATTTATTTTAAAAAAAAGCACAAAACAAGTTGTTCAAAGCAGTCTGTACTTTTCTTTCTACTTAATTTGTTATTCAGAATACTATAAAATATGGAGCTCTGATTTTTAAGAAGCCTGTTCTTGTCATCAGCCGCGACTTTCAGTGACCTGAATATCCTAGGAATAGATATCCTTCCAAATTCAAACTTTCCCCTTGCAGTACATTTGCAAACGTGAATTTGTCAGGTTTAACACTGGTTAATACCTTCATTGTGTAGTAAGTAATATTATCCCTGCATTTTGAGACTCCACAGGCTTTGAGAGAGTTTGAGTTTGAGACTTGGTGAGGCTCCAGAATACAGAGCCATCTGTACTGCTGGAGAAAGAGGAGATCTCCATGCAGCCCCAGATGCAGCACTTGTGGTGCACTCTGCGCTTCTATATTGTGCAGGTTGTGCAAGCTTCTACCAATAATTCAGTTTGACTAAAATACTGCATCACTCACCTCCATATGAACAGACTGTAGAAGAAGTTCTTTTGGGAGGTGGCTTTAAGCTTGAAGAGGAAGGCAGCTGGTTCTCACGTGGTCAAATCTGATCAGACTTTAAGTAGTAATTAAGTTGTAATACTGCTGACACAGGGACATTTAACCTCTACGTACCTCAGCTTGCCTGGTTTTCAGTTATCATTGCTGGTTTCCTCTTTGACCTCTTTTCATTCCATTCCTTGAAAATTAAAGCGGATATGAATTCTATTATCTTTTTTTATTATTATTTTTTATGTATTCCACTTAAAATGTAATTCTATAACAGTCTTACTTCCCAGGCTTAATACACCATTAAAAAGGTTTGCATATTAGCTGTGCAATTTTGATATGAAGATTGCTGAAGTTAGAAATGTAAATCATCTTAATTACATTTTTTTTCCAGTTGGCTTTCTGGAAAGAAAACAAAACAGAAACAAAAAGCATCTTAAATGTACACAGTAAAAGTAACACAATATCCTGCTTTAAGAACAAAGTGGTGTTTAGTTACAATAAATAGCTTTGGAACTTTTGTCAGCTTGACAAAACAGATAACTAGGAACCCTAAGAGCATTTAGAGGTTCTTTCCTTTATGTGGAAAGCTCTCCATTAGCTCTGTATTTTCTGTAACTTGTAGCATTTCTTCATACAGTAATTTATTCTGTGAAATTTTATAACTAGAAATTCAGAGATGATGTGACCTCATTACAGCTGTGCTGAAAAAAAGTAAGTGTTAATAACTCATTCATATGTCTGGCTGCAGGCTACTACCTCTTTTGTTCAATCTGCCATGGTATATATACATATATATACATATATTTATCTATTTTTTCTGGTGTTCTGCTGTAAATTATTTGATATATTCCAAATATTCATAATTTATATCCTGCTTCACAGAGACCTTTGGTACATTCTTTAAGTATTTGTAATCATATACCCCAGTACTGATAATAATGTAATATTTTTATTGCTAAACATCTTAAGTTCAAAACTCAGAATTGATAGAAACATGTTGTTTCAGCTGTTACATATAAATAGTGAATTAATTAAGTTGGAGAGAAATGAAAGTTTGAGGTGTAGTTTCAAAAATATGATGTTTTGATTAAGAATTTGGGAAAAAAAAATAATCTTCATGGACTTTTGGTCATAGCTATAGTGAAGTTTCCTGTATGTCCTTCAGTGTAGAAATTTTCAACACAATAAGAGTAATATGTTTGAAGTAGCTCTGATTCCCCATACACCTTCCATGTGTATACAAAGCAGAACTTTAGTGACTTAAGGGTATACATTTATAAGCACTTTTTTAGGAATTATGTGCACAAATGTTGGAATAAACTAAAAAAATCACACAATCACATTTATGATCCTTTGTGTAAAATTTAACATTCCAGTTTATAAACGACTTGCAAAAAGGTTTTCTTAAACATTTTATAAACTTTTTATCAATAAAAATATTTTAGAGAACTCCTCTTTTTGGTAATGATCTGATATGCTTAGATTTCGTAGTACAGCTGCATTCTGGTGACATCTGTAGAAGAACCATACACTGAATTTTACAAGTGCTCTTTTATGCATGATAAGTATTCAAAATCTAATTTAAACATTCTTCTTCATAATTCCTTGGGAGACTTGTTGCCCCAGTTATGAAGGTTGTTGGATTCAGCACAAGTATATTTTTAGACACAAGTTCTGCAGTCATCTTTAGGACTTTAGCTCTACCTAAATCTAGTATAATGATAAGCTACGGTTTGTCTCCTTGTTCATGGAATTAGCCCCATGTGTAGTTGCCAAATGGATTGTGTGTGAATGAAGAAAATATGTTTCCCAGTGATTAGTTAAACTACCATTTTGTGACTTTTGGTTGATTTTGCAGTCAAATAATACAATTTCCTTCAGGCTGAAAAGTTTCTCCTAGCAGAGTGAATTTAGTAATATGCAGTTAGCAGTGTTACAGCTTCAACAAACCAATTAAACTAAAGACTATACCAGTTGGCCTCTCCTAGTCATTGCTATAGTTGCATCACAACAAAAGTTATGAAACCTTAACTAACAGCAGTTCCATACCCAGTTGGGAAACATCCTTCCTCAGTGCACACATAATCATATCATTCCCTCTCTCACAGCATCCTTTGCTTATGTTTCATTTTCAGTTCACCTTAGATTTCTAGTGTGTTCAAACCTGGTCCTTAAGCTGTATCTTTTAAGTTCCAAATAAACCATTAATTTTAAAACTGCCACAATTTCAAACAACGGAAATGAAGAGACACCAATACATTTTCTGTCAGAAACTTGGTGCATTTTTGTGTTTTTGTCATATGTCATCTCCCATCCCATACAATATGTGTTGCAACATAGCTTACTTCAGTAAAATGTAGTCAATTGCTAAAAAAATAAAAAAATAAATCAATAAACCTCTTTTATAATTTGCCACTAGGGAACATTATACTGTGTTTGATAGCTGATGCTTTTACCCTTCAGATGTAAGAAATAACAGATTTGTTGAATTGCCATCCCAAGGGACCTGAACAGACTTGAGAGGTGGGTCTGTGCGAGACTCATGAAGTTCAACAAGGCCAAGTGCAAGGTCCTACGTCTAGGTTGGGGCAATCCCAAGCACACAAACACAGGTTGGATGGAGAATGATAAGCCCTGATAAGTGTACTGGGTCTGGCTGGAATGTTAACTTTCCCGGCAGCAGCCCATTCAGTGCCGTACTCTGTACTTGTAGCTGGAACAGCAGTGTTATCACACCAGTGTTGTGTCTACTGCTGAGCAGCAGTGGCACAGCATTGGGCCTTTCTCTAACCCTCCTAGGGGGTGGGCAAAAAAGTGAGGAGAGAAACATCACTAGGGCAGCTGACCTAAACCAATCAAAGGGATATTCCATACCATGTGGTGTCACACTCAGCAATAAAAGGTGGAAACAGGAAGAAGAGGGGAGGGGTGGGCTCTCGTTGAGAAGACGTCGGTCCTCCTCTCGAACACCGGCTGCGTGCGTTGAGGCCTTGCTTCAAGGACGTGGTCAATCATCGCTCATTTGTGGGAAGTAGAGAGTAATTTCTTTCCTCTGCACTTCCATATAGCTTTCATTTATTTTGTTTGTTTGTTTTCCTCCCTTTTTCCCCTTTCCCTTTTATTTCCCCTTAGTTAAATTGTTTACTTCATGGTAGTCTTTATTTAATTATTATAATTATTTCCCTTTAATTAAATTATCCTTATCTCAACCCGTGAGTTGTTAGGGGTGTTGATTGATGAGAAGCTCAACATGAGCTGGCAATGTGTGCTTGCAGCCCAGAAAACCAACCATGTTCTGGGCTTTATCAAAAGAAGCATGGCCAACAGGTCAAATTAGGTGATTCTCCCCCTCAACTCTGCTCTCATGAGATCCCAACTAGACTGAACTGTGTTCAGCTCTGGGCCCCCCAGCACAAGAAGGACATGGAAGTATTACAACAACACCAGAGGAGGGCCACAACGATGGTCAAAGGGGCTGGAGCATCTCTCCTATGAAAACAGGCTGAGGGAGTTTGGGTAGTTCAACCTGGAGAAGAGAAGGCTCTGGTAAAATCTTTCTGAAGCCTTCCAATACGTAAAGGGGGGCTATAGAAAAGCTGGAGAGGGACTCTTTATCAGGAGTGGCGTGATAGGACAAGGAGTAATGGCTTTAAACTAAAAAGGTAGGTTTAAATTAGATATAAGGAAGAAATTCTTTACTATGAGGGTGGTGAGGCACTGAACTAGTTGCCCAGAGAAGCTGTGGATGCCCCATCCCTGGAGGTGTTCAAGGCCAGGTTAGATGGGGCTTTGAGCAACCTGGCCTAGTGGGATATGTCCCTGCCCATGGCAGGGAAGTTGGAATTAGATGATGCTTATAGTCGCTTCCAACACAAATCATTCAATGATTCTATGAATCTTAGTGTATCAGACTGCTCCTCTGCTGGTTGATTGTGCTATATTTCTGTAAAATGTTGGCATAACTATCTTTAAACTAGGTCAGCTCAGATAGCAGCAGTAGTCTTGCCTCAGTGGTATGCCGCTGGAGGCTCAGGTGGTGACTCTTTTCAAAAAAACATTTTTTGAGCTCTTTTTAAAATCTTGTTTTCATGCTTCCTGCTTCCTCAGCTGAACCTTCGAATGATTCCCTGACTAGATAATATAAAACCACTTGTTGTAAAGGAACAGGCATACTGGTATTTAGAGCTGGAGTTCTACCACCAAGCAGGTTTATTCCTCTCCCTTGTAACTGGGACTGTGAAGAGCACCCCAGCCAACCAGTCCTAATGTTGGTATTTTTCATCTGTCCCCTCCCTACCAAGGAGATCCCAAACACATTCAGATCTGGTGATCAATGCACACTGTTTTCATACCACCAGACAGGTTAATGAGAAACCATCAGCATAAAAAAATCAGAGATCGGAAAGCATTAAGTGTTTTTCTCATACACTCTTGGTTTTCTTTTTTTCATACTTCCCTAAGTTTTTTTTTGTGTGTGTTTGTTTTACTTTATTTTTAAAAGCTGCAGTTTTGCAGACCATCAGTCAGTGATGTAGATTAGAGAAATCACCTTTGGATCTTTTAGGAACAATGAAATCAGACAATTTCTTCATTCAGAATAGCAGTCACTGGAAAATGTTTTGCTGAACAATTCATATAAAAGATATAAAGGTGAAGCAGATAACAGTTAATTCTGGTTGTCAAAATAAGAGGTAATTTTAGAGTTTTCTTGTTCTTTAGTCCTTGAGCCTGGGGAAACCCAACCCACAGTTTGTTCTAACAACATGTAACACAAAGCAAAATTGGTTACACGTATGTTTGTTTTAATGACAGTTTAAATTTTCTTTTATATATATAATAATATAAAGTACTGCTCTTTTTATAGTTTGGGGAAGTGGTGGGCAGAAAGCTGTTCTCAAAACACAGTAATGAAGACTAGAGGCAAAAATATGATGTAAAGTAGGCAAGTGAGCAAAATTAAAGCAGAAGTTAAAAATGGTCTTCATTTCAGCTCTTCCCTGTGCACTGAAGAAGCTTCAAATAGATTTCTCTGTTGAGATGTAGGCCAAAATAGAGAATCTGAATTTGAGGTTGTCCCCACTAACCTACCCTTCTCCTGTTTAGCACAGGTGATATGTACAGTCTTAAAGTTGTTTAAGCATATTTATCTTCTGCACAGATTTTTAAACTTGCAACAGAAATCAGTACAAAAGGCAAAGCTTCAATAGCAGTACATTATCCACAAATATAACGGTGCTTTCACATAAAATTCACTTCAAAGCAACGTGCTTTTGTGTTTGCTTTGTGATTGCACTAAAACTCAACATCTCTCATTCCTGTAATGTGTTGTGTCAGGCTTTGGAAATATTAGGTTGCCTGATATATTGTTGTTACTTCCTCCTTGACATATTATCCCATGAGGCAAATGAGCAATCTGCACTGACATATTCCCCAGTGGCTTCATATCAGTGTAATTAATTCCAACTTGAATCCTCTCACATGCTGTTGAGTGTAGAAAATAGTTAGACAAAGCAGGTATGCCAAGGGCTGAACAAAATCTAGAAGGCAAAATGATGAGCATAATTGTTAAGGTACAAGAAATGGCTTTATTTCTGATTGTAGTTAAGTGTAAGCATTGCTGTCGGTAACAGGATATGCCCTTAAATTAAGGGCGGTCAAGAAGACCCAGGAAGATCCTGAAATCTGTGGTAACAAACCTCCATAACAAAGTGCAAAAATCCTGATGGCTCTTCCCCAAAGGTCACTTGCAAGATGACTGAAGTCTGTAAGACAGGATCCCACAGGTGAGAAGGGAGATTCGCTAGGAACATGTACATGTATCTTAGTCCGTATTAGAAACATCTTTTTAACATCTCCAATGCACCAAAGCCCACTCTGTTTTCTTTACTGCTTTACAGATGTAAAATAGTACAAAATCTACTCTGTTCATGTGCCCTCTGATAAAACAGGAAAAAATAAATAAGGGTTAATGGTTCAACATATATATTACTGGAAATATTCCAAACTGACTTCTGCTTTGTTTTTTATTTCCCAATTTGCCTGCACATGCTGTTTTTTTTTGTTTTGTTTTGTTTTGTTTCTCTTATGTACCTGTAGCATTATTGCAGCACTGCCTATTGGTGATATTGGAGGCCAGGCTGTGAATTTCCTTGCCTCCTTGTTCTGTTCACCCTGTGGAGCTGCATCTGTTTGGTGGCAGGTTATACCATCTGCAGCAATGTTTTCTGCAAATGCACATCCAAACTCTCAGCTTTTGATTTTTATCTGAATGGTCCTTTAACCATACAGAAACATTTCTTTTTAGGAACCAGTCTGAGCTGATAAAATAGTTAAAAATTTGGGGTCAGGTTTGGGAAGAATTATTTTTACATGCATAGACATACCTAGGTTCAATCTCATCCCTTCCCATCACAACCAATAAATAAATAAATAAATAAATAAATAAATAAATATCTGATTGGGTGTGGTTGCATAGTCTTCAGAATTTTTGCTATGTAACTTTTCTCATACACATATGTCCAGCATGAAAGTCCTCTGAAATGAGCTCTGTAAGAAGGCATCATAGGTACTAAAGCTATACAGGTAATGATGACTAATAGAGTCTCCACCTCTCTTTCTTCCTTCTGTTCATCTGAAACAAAACTGTGGCAGACTAGAGAGATACATATTGCTTATTTTCTGTCATTGCGATCTTGGAAGATTTATTCAGGACCCCTGAGAGGCTTCAGAACAAGCACATTTTGATTTTTCTCTTTGATTCTGTCAGAGAAACATTGTTTTTGTCCTATCCCAAAATATGGGTTTAGATTTGCCTGAGCCCTAGGGCAAACAGCAATCACTTTAGGGTCAATAGCAGCTTTTCTGTAACTTAAAATGTCATCACTTCTAAACATCACATCTTACTACTTTCCAGGAGTGGGATCTGAGGATTTCCAGACTCTCACTGGATCACAGCACTGAATTTAGCCCTTAAAGGCATGCAGTGTCATGATGCTTTTAAAAGGAAAGAGTATTGGCATTCCTGTTAAGAGACTTTCGGCCACTGATAGTTTCGATATCTTGCAGAAAAGTGAGGAGCACTGTTCCAATACTTCCAATTTTAAAATGTTAGTAGACTTTTGCATAGTTTTCCTCAATACAAGAGTTGTGTATGCCATCTTGCACAACTGAACAGTATAAATATTTTGATTAATACTAGCATAAAGTGATGTGCATAACTTTGGCATTTACTTGTCAGTTCTGAGTTTAATGTACATCTGTGTCTAAATTGTTATGATAACTGAATTTCATTTTTTTACTTCACTGTTTTATATTCATTCAGTTTTAGAGCAATGCAGTTGACTTATGCCCAAGGCAGTGAGAAGGTTAATGAAACACAAAATGAGCATATTTTCCATCATTAAACTGTCCATGAACCATGAAGCAATGAGCCAAATATTTGTACTACAGCTTATTAGAGTGCTATTTATTCTGTATATATTTATATCAGAAATCTTGTAACCCCAGCGAGTTCCGTGTATATGAAGTAACTGGATAAAAGCTTTGATTCAGCATTATTCCTGTGTGCCTTTAAATGTGGAGATTGTGCGGTCTCTTGAGTGACGATTACAACAATATTTTTAAAAACCGCTATCACAACTCTCAGCTTTACTTCCATATGTTACTGATACTGTGCTATCTTAGAACACTCATTAAAATATATCATAGTACTCCCTGACAATTATGTTATATTAAAGTCAGATTCATATTCCTAGCAGTCAATAAGTCAATAATCAATTGACTTTAATCTCAGTAGGAGTCAAGCATGCTAATGTGCATTCTAAAAATATTTTATTTTGTGATACACATTTTTTGCTCTAGCTCAGGTTATATATTGCATCATGCTACATCTCGGTACATTACATTTGTTCTTCCAGGATTTCTAAAGATACAGCCTGCATTATTTATTTTTTCTCCAGTGTGGATATGAAGTGCCCTGCAAGTGCCACTGCAAGTACCCCATAGTCCGCTGTAATACTGCACTATCAAAGTTTTTGCACAGCTTCTACCTTTGTTATGAAGATGGATTTCAAAGAGATTTTTGAATCTTTTTCCATGGCAACCCTTTCTCACAGCAACATTTTATAGTAATAACTAATTGTAGCAGTATGCAGGCACCCTGGTGTCCTAATACTACCTTCAGGCTTACAACTTGCTAGGATATTTTTGCATTGTGCTGTGCTGCTCTCAGAGTATTAATAGGTGTTCAGGATCAAACAGCTCTTCTGTGCCCAGACTGTTCTCTGTCTCAGAAAACTGAAAAACAGATGAGAAAGAATAAGTCCAAATCTGAGCAGGCACAAGATGGTTTAGAGACACTGAATACGATTATATAGGCAGCAGAAATTTCACAAAACTAAGCCAGATGTTAACTCAACAAATATTGCTGCTGTTGTTGGAAGCTACGTCAGAAATACCTTCCTTTGCCATGTCAGAAATATTCTCATGAGCCACTTGCTTCTTCATGGAGGTAATCTACTGGAGCACAGTAGCAAAGAACGGCAGGCATGTACTGACTGAAATGCCTTTCCTCAGTGGAGCATGAGCACATTGTGTGGTAACAAACTTTTGAGTTTGTGCCAGCACCTACTCTGCCAACATCTAAACAAGAAGATGCCCTATGCTTTGCTTCCTCCCTTCCTCCCTGGGTTAAGATAAAACTTATTTTATTAAAAAAAAAAAAAAAAAAAAAAAAAAAAAAAAAAGCAATAGAACAACTCTGTCATTACACAATGGAAAAATTAAATAAATGTCTGCTAGCATACAAGAGGTAAAATGAACCTCAGTCCCTACAGAGAACAGGGTTGCTTCTGTTCTATTCTTACAACATTCAATATTTTCTACATGATTACTGAACTGAGGTGCAGCATGCAAGCTTGTTTTGTACTTGAACTTTTGATCTAGCATAGAAAAAAAAAAATATTTTTTATAAAATCACTTTTGTTGAGTCCTTCTTAGTATGTTTGTAAATTGGTGAAGTTCAGGTATTCAGCTGCCAAATTGTTTCTAGATATGCCTTGAAATTTTCAACACACAAAAAATAACTTCAATTGGTACTGTTCTGTATTTTTTCTTTATTTCCTTTGTGAGTGTTTTTATATTTGACTACATTAGAAGTCTCTATTAAGGTGGTTTCTTTGGGGAATACAGACTTTTTGGGTGACTTTATGACCTCTTTTTAAAAACAAAACAAATCAAAACTAGATTGGCTGGGAAAACAATGTTTTTGGCATGCTCCTTATCATAAGTTGTTAATGATTAACAATTTGTCGTCCTCTGTGCCTTCTTTTACCACATACATAGCCCAGGAACAGACTGGCTACCTTGAAGTACAGTGTCATTATTCCTTGGCATTTATAGGGGGAAGAGAACTGTTTGAAAATTGTGATGAGACATTGGGAACAAACTGGTGAGACAATAAAGAGTAGAGGGTGTTGTTTGTTTATTTTGTTTTGTTGTTTATTCTCTTAATGGCTGTAGTATGGAGAGTTGTGAAGCATTTCCTTCTCCATTTTTCTCTGTGGTCTTGTTGAGTCTGAAAGACTCAACAAGTCTCAGACTCAGACTCAACAAGAGTCTGAAATTGCTATTGTTTTATGTACATTGTGATCCTCAAAGACAGTAGTGTTAACATCCTCAATTTCGGATAATTTCAGATTTCCCACTAGAATAATTACCTGAAGATAAATATTTCTGATCTAGAAGTAAAATAAGGAAAATACTGAATTTCCTCCACTGCATTTCCTTTCAGCCAGGCATTGGCAGGACAGTGGTGTACAAATTATGGGCTACAAACTTACAATCTTTATAAAATTCAGTGCAACAAGCAGGTGAAACAAGTCATGTTAGAAGTCCTGAAGTGGTGCGCTCTTGTCTTTTGCTGTGGATCCAGGCTGTAGGGCTGTATTATTGTTGATATTTATAACCTTTGTTGCAGCTATGAAAAGAAACTTGTGAACCAGGGCTCTATATGCTACCAGAATAAGAGTTAAGGACAAACACAGCACTAGTCACAACAGAAGAAAAACTGGGTTGCTCAGGTCACACATGGTATGGTACAGTCCAGCTGCTAAAACTCATTAGCTATGTTCCAGTTTGAATTTGAAGTCACACTGTGGGATTCACTTCAGCTAATTTTTGTTACCTAAAACCTATGGTTCCAGTCTAAGGCAGGAACCATCTCTGTGGGCTCTGCATCTTCTGTGTTGCCTTTCCCAGTGAACTATTCCTTGCTAAGCAGTACTGGGGAACATTTCTCTGTGCGTTGTAGGAGTGTGCTGCATTCATTAACTGCTACTGAGTCCCTGCACAAAATGGTGTTACACTCATACACAATACCAGCATGTGGCAGCACAGTCTTTCATTTATTTCCATTGTTTTCTTGCTTCAGAGCTGTGCTTTCACCATGTTGTAAAGTTCGTCTTCCATTAAATTTTGTCTGTTTTGAAATGTCTAAAGCAATATTTGTAGTCCCTCATGACTTCCTGCACTTGTGTTGATAACCTAGGTGAAGGAGGGACTCTTCCAAGACACAGTGAGGTCTTAAAGCTCCTGAATTTATAGTCATGTAATCCTTGGGCAGCAGAGCTGGAAAATCTGATTCACAGTGTTGCAGACAATGGCACTGTCAGTCTGATGGCAGAGAGCTGTTTGTGCTGACAGTCACCTACACAGATTGCCACAGTGGAGACGTGCCAATAAAAGGCTCACATAGCTCCAACAATTACTATTACTTTACTTGTAGAAGGTTGGGATTCAGCTCCTGGGACTGAAACTTGATTAGAATACATGTATGCTCTGGACTGTACTAGAAGAAAATGTTTTATAGCGTAAGCAGTGTCTGCTATATTTTCAGGAAGAAACCTCTCTCAGGATAATTCCTTAAATAGTTCTCAGCCTAGATTTCTCTCTTTAGATGTCCTTGGTTGCTTCATAATCTTTCTTTTGGGGGACTGTTTGATACCAACCCCCGGGCTGCTTGTGTTCCTATCCCACTGATGGCAGCTCTTTTTCAAAGGACATTTGTAGCAGCTATTTAATTCTGTGCGGGGAGCAGAAGCCTTTGAAATGGATGCAGTTCTGGTGAACTGTCAGAGAGGAGCACTAAAGACAGAGTTTTCCTGTATTTAGAATATTGTTAGCATTTTACATAATTTAAACAGTTGGGAAGTCATGCTTTCTTACTTGAATGCTTCTTACTGTGATGGGTCTAGCAACAGAAATGTGAAGGGAGAGGAAATATTTCAAAGTAACCCAGCTTACTGTGGCAATACTCAATTGTATGAAAAGGAGGCGATCTGAGGGGATTATGCTGTGCTTATACATCTATAAAGTATTAGAGAACAGTGGCAAGCAAAAATATTACTTTAAGAAAGGCCTCTGTTTTTTTCTCCCCTTTTTTTCTTCACCATTTCTGTTAGACAGGTCTGACCTCACAACACTGCAGGGGAAGTGAAGGTTGTCATGGTTCTGAGGATTTTCAGTATTTTTGAAAGCTGCAGGTGAAATTAGGAGGAAGAAAGGAGTCCTAGGAATTTGAGCTGAAAATGATTTTGCTAGAATTAAGAGTAAACACAACTGATCTTAAAAGGACTGGACAGTTTCTTAAATGTAGCTGCATATTCTGAGAAGCCTGTTTGGGAGTATTCAGAATCTGACATCTCAGAGACCTCAGCTATTCTTTGTGACATAGCATGCTGCAGGTATTTGTCTATGGATGAATAGGCAAACTCCCAGGCCATTTTAATGTTTAAAATAAATTTCCAATAATTAAAAAAAATGTCAAAAAAATATCTTTTTTTTTATTGCTATCAACCCTGCAGACAAAAATAGGAAACCTTTTCTTTGGATTCTTGTCATCTCTTTTTGTGCTTCTTGGAGAAAATCTGCTCCTGAAGGAGATTGGTCACTGCTTTTACTGTGTTTTTAGGGAGAGCTTTTGAACAAGCTTTCTAATCATAGTTTTATGAAAGTGCATTTCAGTTTACTTGAACCTAGAGTAATGCATGGACAATGGACTTATGAGAAAACATGAATTATTCTTACAAACTTGTGAATTGAAAAAGGACCAATAGTTGCATTTATCAACACAGTCATATATTTAGTAAGATGTTAGGTTGCCACTTACTGTACAAGAGCAAAACAAGAGGAACACATGTGTGGGAACTGGAGAGAAGGACAAGGAGGATTTACTAGTATAATAATATCCTGGAGAACATCATCTGAACTCCAATCTATTGTCCCATGTTGTATGGTTACCATCGTGTCTGATTTCAGATAAATTCCAGTGGTGAGCAAAGTGTGTTATTCTTTTCTATGATTATAAAAAGCATAGTTGGCATGTACTTGAACACTGAGGAACAGCTGGGATAATGCCCAGGTTCACCCAGATGACTTCAGGTAATTGTCATGCTTAACTTAGGAGTTCAGTCATTCTATCTGCCTCTGGGGTACAGGAGCCACCAGAAAGTAACTTAATTGGGCTGAATTTGGTTTTGGGGGGCCCTTTCCTCTATTGACTAGCCTTCAAACTACACCTTGAACTTGGACATCGTTGAATGAATTCTGGAATAATCAAGCTTTCCACGAGGGCTGAGATGCCCTCATCATTGCTGAGATGTACACAAACAACTTGACTTCTTCACTTCTCTTTTTGGATAATGGCACTCTTTAAATGTTTATTAAGTCTTTTGTTAACTTTTAACTAAAAATGTGTTTTATTTAAACAGAGTTAAAATTCTGTTTTTGTCAGACTTTCTATAAAAAGCACTATATATTTTTCTTCAGTCATCAATTTCAGTAAGTTATACATACAAAACAGGTATACTCTTGGATTCTAGTGCTTCATCTTTGACACTATTCCTTTTTTTGTAGGGGAATAAATTGCAGTCAGTCTGCTGTGTGCCATTTGGTTTGACAGGGTAAAAAGCTTCAGAATGGATGAAGCTGTAGGTTACCATCTCCCCGTTACATTCCTTTGCAGTAGCACCCACCTGTTGACAGTGCAGCCCCTCAGGAATGCTACTGAATTACTCATGCATTGATTCTCATTCTTTCTCCACTTGTTTGCAGTCTTAATATGAAGACTTACAAATTAATAAAAATGTAGTTATCACAAAGTGATTCGTCTTTGTAAAATAGCACATCTCTTGCTACGGAGAGCTGAATTAACTGGCAAGGATGTTTGCTTACTCACTGCACTTGCTGTTTTTAGCATGGGCCAGGTTACATCAAGGCACATAGTTTAGCGTAGGAAGGAAATTGAACTCAAGATATCTTCTGCAGAGAGCTTGGTCTAGCTATGTTTGTATGTGACCAGTGCTGGGTATAACTGAGCCTGTTTTTTCCCCCTCTTGCCTCAGCTGATGCCTCCCAAGTGATAGTAGCAACAAATGCTATGCATTTATAAGTGATTTTTTTGGAGTTGACATATTTAGTCTAGAGGTGCTTTATATTGTTTTCTCATGGTCAGTAGCTGCCCTGTCAAGAAATAAAGAAACAGACTATTACACCATTTTTCATTTTATTTCATTTTATTATTATTATTATTATTATTATTTTGAATACAACTTAGCATCATCACTGAAGTTTGTGTGAGTGTGAAGTTATACAAGATATGTCTATGGCAAAACTATCTTTCTGCAAATCATCAGGCAGATTACATACTTGAAATAATTTTGAAAATATGAAAAAAAAAAGTTAACAATAAAAATTCATACTTCTGAGAAACTAATGCAAACTTCACAAGAAAATTTATGTTAACATAGCAAGAACTACATTGTCTTCTAGCTGGCTGTCAGAGTCCCATCTCAAAATACCTCCTTATAATAACAACTCAGTCTTGCCATCCTTGCAAAAACATTTTTCTTGATAGAAATATTTAAGTGTCTAGTGAAATGTTGAGCACATTTTAAACGTTATCCTTTAAAATCCTTAAAAGGATAAATCCTTTAAAAATGGATTTAGTATACTCTCAGTTTGATTGATATTTATGATATAAAAGATCTATCCCACCTGGTCTTCTCCTTTGTCAAAGCAGGATTATTCTTTGTTATTCAATAATACTTTATAAAATGGATTGTGTTTATTTAGATATATAACCTCAGTTTTTCTTGCCATAGATCTTTTCTTTTGTTAGTGCTTGGCAGCAGTAGCGGATTAAATATATTTAGTATACAAAATCTAAATAAAATTGGAATGGCAGCTGTCCAATACAGCAATGTAGCTTAGCATAATGAGCACTAATAAAGCAGATAACAAGTCTATTAGCGAATATTAATTCTTAGACAATGGATGCAATTAAATCTAGCATAATATGGGTGAATTTAATGGTTGGAAACACATTAGTCTGGCTAGTTTGGTAATATCTATATTTAGCTTTGGGAAAGTGAATCCTGTTATTGTTAATTATATCTGCTTCTATCTCCTTGATCATCCTCTTCTCTAAATGCACACTTGGATGTGGAATTTTGTATTTTATCCTCCCATCATCATGTTCTACCTTTCAAATATATATATATATATATGCAGATATATATATATACATGTATATATGTATATATATATATATATATTTTTTTTTTGCCTGAGTGAATGAACCTTTTCAACCACTTTTGCTCATTTCCTCCAAAAATCTTCAAGTTTAGCAGCAGAGAGGAGCCTCAAACTGCATATAGTGTTCCAAGTGTAGTACCAGCAAAGTCATGTGATTAAAGAAATCAGTTATGTGAATATATCAGCATATAGACAAAATCTTAGAGCCTTAATAAAGAGTAGTACCACACATACCTCTCCGAGATGTCACTTGTACTATCCTGTTCTCCTTGGGACTCATTTAGTTTGGGAAAAATGTAGTCAAAATCTTCCTGCGTGTGTTCCAACATGTTTTCTCCAGAGGCTTTTGTTTCATGTTTACTGTATGTGAGACACGCTTTCTTTCAGTGTCATTGTATTATCATCATTATTGCTTTTGACATCTGAGTAAGCACATTTTAATAAAATGATAAAATATAGTAGGAAATGACCAGAACTTAATATCTTAGCTTTGCATTAGCTTTTGATAGAGCTTACTGGTATAAGAACATCTTCAGGTTTGAGGAGTAATTCCTCTTAGTAAGTTATCATTCCTTTTTATTATATCCCCAATCCCATTACAGTTTACAGCAACTTTCAATTTAATATTATCTGTGAATTTAATTAATGTTGTTATCCCATCAGATTAGTTTTGATGTTGTTAATTAAAACTGGAGTTGGCACTGTTGTGTATACTTCCCTACTGAAAATCTAATGCTAACTAGGAATGTGTTAAAATCATTAATCACTAAAAACACATATATTTTTATATTTTTTTTTCTTGAATGACCTATATGAATGACCTGGACTACTGCTTTTTCTTTTTAAACTTTTTGAGTAATGACACGGAGACAATTTTTTGACGTTTTTTCACTGATGATTTTTTCTATCCTTCTCTGTAATGATACAGTGGAAATCTTGGAGAGATTAACGGAGATGAATCCAAACAATAAGGATGTTTTAAGATTTGGTAAGGTTGATGACTGCTTTAGATCAAAACAGATTGAGGAATGAGAATTTTTCATGATATGAAGTTTAGGTTGGTTTTGTCCCTTGAATTCAGTAGAAATTATCCGCTCTTTGTTTCTTCTTGTCATTCCGCAGAGTTCTGTAATCTTGGGAGCACGAAATCTCATATCTTGAAAAGCTTCTTAGAAAAGTCTTTCTGTTAGACAGAATGCAGTGGTTCTATCACAGTGGTGATTTTCTCTTTCTTCTCATAAGGTAGTCAACAATAATAGCCAATTTTCCATGTTTTGAAACCCTTTCTGTAAATACGAAAAGTAGTTAAAACATTTTGTTGAATTTTTGCAAAGTTATATTTTTATAGAATACTCCGTCATATCAGGTTATTACTTGCAAAGCTATGAACCATACTGTTTTGATACTGTTTTCCTGCTTGAGTAGATACTGCATGCCTGCTTGAACAGAGTTATTTAGAAGGTATTTGACAGTGGGTATGCAGTTAATTGTAGAAACATTTCCCAATTTCATGGGATAATGTGTGATGATAAGTCATGTTACTGTAAGTTGCAAAATATTTTTTTCTTATATCTAAATGCCCTGCGGTCATGCACTAGAAGCCACAGGTTAGCATTCATGGCTCCATAACTGTACAATAGAGACTTAGCAATAATGAAATTAAAATATATATATATATATGTTGACACTATACAAAATAGTATAAATTAAAACATATATTTTTAACTTAATCTTGTTCAGTGTTTTTGCTAGGAATATCTCTTCTGTATCCATATGCAGCAAGTAGGTTTTTATATAGCTTTCTTTGAAAACATGTGCTTTTTTTCCAGTATATGCTCAACAAAAGATACAATAAATTAATCTAAACTCTTCTGTACAATAAGTTTTATCTTGGTATGGAATGCAAAATAGCCTGTGTTCCTGGCATTACCACTGATATTCTGGTGTTCACCTGTATGGTGGATAGTCAGTGGTTAAACTTGACCTGTATATCAACAAATTAGATTATGAGCTTTATCTAATTTAAAATCATGTTAGTGTTGTGAAATGCCCAGCTGATATATTTGTTTCTCAAAAAAAATTTTTAGCTTGAGCTCAAAAATGTGTTGTTGGCACAGGGCTTTTGGACTGGAGCTGTCTTGTGCCTTGTGCTCTAGAGCACAAGGCAAAACTTTCCTGAAATTATTCAATCTATGCTGTAGGCATCACCTTAATGTTCATCAGTTCTCTCATTTAACTTTATATTAGTTCCTCATTTTTATAATATAATAATAACAATCATGTAATAACCATGGACACTAGGGAGACAGGTGAAGGAAAAATCAGTAGCATTTCCTTTAAATGCAGGACACACCCTGTAACACATAACAGAAAAATGTTCAGATGCACAAGCTAGATGCAGAGGAGCTGGCTCTAGCACAACTGCCAGCAGCACCGTAGCCTCATCATTCTAGCACTATTAGAACATTCTAAATTCTCATGAGAGTAATTAGTATAGGTACAAAAATATGCTCATGTACCCTTTTTCCTTTCCAAACCTAACTATCTCTGCATGGCTATTCTGTGCTGTAGAGATACACTGGGCAGTAGGAGTTATCTTGGTTATGTCTGGTTATCTCTTGGTTATACCTTGACATGGTGTTGCAGTATAGGATGATCCCAAGTCCCCCAAAGCAAGGATTTTTTTTTGTACAGCTATCTTCTGTAGATATTGTGGTGATATATTATTCATACATGGACCTAAACTTGCATTCAAGTTTCACTTGGAAGCCTTCCTATGAATTTAAATGATAGACAGTATACATTGGGAGTTATTTCAGAAGGATTTTTTTTTTTTTTAATTGCAGAGACAGTCCAGCACACACTGAGATACAAAAGTAGCCAGTTCAGGCTGACTAGTTTGTTTACCTGCTCACAAGATTTATACATTTTAGGACTCAACATCTCATCATTTTCAACAGTTGCTCTTGCATCAGTCTCCAAAATATGTAATATACATCTTCCAGAACGAACCGTGATGAAAGGACAGGTAAATGAAACACTGGATAGCTTTACAGTTGTTTACTCCTACGTCTCCAAATATAAAAGCTTGAATACCAGAAACATAGATGTTATTCCATCATTGGCCCAATAATGCTGTATTTATAGCCTAAAGCCACATTCTCTGAATTTTGGATGGTCTTTGGCTTATCAAGTCTAGGCCACTATTAGACCCATTTGCCATGACATTCTGCACTGAGAATTCAAGTTAAGTAGCTTGTCTACACTGAACTTCTTTCCTTTTAAATTTAGCATTTTCCATAATTCTTCCTCCGTGTTTTAGAAGTATTGCTTGCATTTTGTCCGTAGATGCCTGAATCTCCATTTGGCTATGTTAGCATGTGTTTTGTCTGAATTTGACCCTTACCTAACAGTCCACCTAGTACCTGTTTTTCTCATCAGCCAACAGGTCATGGAGTCACTGGTGAATACAGCAGAATACCCATCTAGGACAAGTCCATAAGGGATCATGGTTGAGATGTCTTAATTTTATCAGTCAATATGCTGTAAAATATCAAGTCAGATGCTTTACCAAACTGAATATGGTGTAAAGAAACACCTTTGTCAGATGACAAATTTAAAGTCGTTTTGGAGAATGAAGCAGGATTTCTCTGACAAGATATATTTTCCATAACATGATAATATAATATCATGTTATATCACCTAATTAGATTTCTAACTTTTAATTATCTACTAATTAAAACAATTTGAATCTGTTCTGTTTTGCTGTTTTGCTATTCTTCTGCCTGGGACTGATGTTTTGTTAGCTGACATGCATGAGTTCATTTGCTCTCTTCAAGTACTGGCATACTTTAGAACTGTATTTTACTCACTAGTTCATGTATGTATTAAAAATAAACAGAGTGGTTAGAGATTCTACTTAGGTAGCTCTCATTTTGGAGAAAGAATACATGTTCACTTCTTTTCTCTATTATCAAAAAATTGTCAGCTGTTTGTAAAAATTTTGTAGATAGTTATTGTTACATACGGAACTTTGATACTATAAAAGACTGCAAAATAGAAAATGTAGTTGCTGCCTGAAGGATTTTAAATATACATTTCTTATCAGTGATGCATATTCACACATGGCATGTACATCATACAAATACAAATTTTCTCATCCATGGACAGAAATTGTGAAGTTATGCTAGCCCTCACAAAAACTAAAAAGGACATTGCCAATAGAGATTTCCTGCACCCAAAGCAAATGGTATTGTGAGCATTACTTCAACAAAGTTAGGATGATCCTTTTGTCTTTAGTGGCTTGAGATAGATGTCCATTTTTCACATCTTCTTGGTAAATTTGTAGATTTGTTAGCTTTTTTTCTGTGCTATTGGAGTTGGGACTCAGATGGGCCCACACTTTCTCCCTAGCCGTAAGTCAACAGAGACTAAGAAGCCCATTGGGATCATGTACATGTATATTTCACGTCTAGATGAAAGCAGACTTCTTATGCATTTATTATGTGTTTAACTTAGTGTGACAGGTAGTATTCATTTTTCAGTTTTGATTTTTGAAAGAATGAGTTATTTCAATCATTGCCAGCAAGTTTTACATTTACATCATACCATTTGGAGCTTGGTACAGGTAGTCCAGATAAGGATCGGTGTGACATACTTTGCAGAAACCACTAGAATATTTGTATCAAAAGTGAATCCAATATCAGCTTTAAAATGTGGTCTTTACTCTTTGTATCTTTGGTCTATGTAATGTGGAAGTTCTGAGGAAAAAAAAAAACCTTTGGTTGGAGTGAACATCAACAACTTTAAAAGAATGTGCATATTCCAAATGAAAATGAGAAAAACCTCTACAAAATATAGTATAATTTACAAATTGGAGTTGTGTGTTCCATAAACATATAGAAGTGAAGTTTTTTTTACAGTCACCAAAAGAAGAGAAAAAATCTGGAAGATGAGGGTATTCATATTTCCATCAAACAGTCCTACATTGTATCTTTATATTATTTCCTCCTTGTTTGAACACGAAGAAAACCATTTCTTCTTCAAGTTCAAAGAAATTTTCTGGTACGTCATTCCATAAACTGCATCTCTAATTTTTATTTATTTATTTATTTTATAAAAGAGCTGTGTGGGCAGATAATTTCACCTAAACAGAAAGTTTTTGGGGAAGTCAGGGGATTCCACATAGGTGTAATGATCTATGTTTATGCACCTGTGGACCTCAAGACTCAGGCAATTTCAGTCATTAAAAGCTTTATTTGCTTGACTACTTCTAATAATTTAAGTAAGGATATACATTCTAATAAGCACAGGGCTCAGCAGTGTTTGCAAGTTCAGCCCCTACAGTACTTAAATGATTATGCAGTTCTGGCACCTTTTCCATTTGATTTCCATCTCTTTTTCTTGTGTAAACAAAAGATGCAATTGGAAATGTATGCCTAAAAACAGTGGCATCTCTACGGTATTGACATATGTTGATAGATACTTGTCCAATGATATTGTACATGATTCTGTAATTGTCCAGTTTTCTTCTCTGCTTAGGGAAAAGCCCTACAACAGTTGCAGAAATATCTTTTGGTAAACAGATGATCTCCAAATGCTGACAGTTGTACCGTAAGAGTAAAATCCTAATTAGAGATAACCTTGCTGTGTTATTTGACTTTGTAAGTAATGTCTGTCCTTTTGTAAATTGAATGATTGGATGGAAATTGTCATTCTTAATATGTTTACCTTCCATTTAATGAGCAATCCCATTATGAAGGCTGAAGACAACGCAGTCTCACACTCGGGTTTTGTTACAGTTCATCAAAGAAAATACCCTTTCAATGTCAGAATTCCTCTGTGGCAAGTGACACGAGAAACTGCTTAACAACCACCCATAAAAGAGGGAATCTTCTAAAGTCAGCGTGAAAAGATTAAAGGCAAAAAATTTCAAACTAGGGCTTAGATAAGGCCAGGAAATGCCTCGAGGTATCATCTGCAGAATTTCAGTAGTTTGCACTGTCTGGTAATATATTGTATGAGGTCTTCTAGTACTCAGGAGTTCTCCCCCAGCACATTTGTGTCCCCCCTCCTCCCCCCCCATTCCTATCACCTAGGATTCATTCTTGTAACAGTCTAAAGACAACAAAAAGACAATTTCAGAAATCTTTTGCTTTCATGAAGATTCTTTAACCAATTTCTGCTATTCTATTGAAGTTTACAATGTTGTTGATGGCAGAATCTTTGTTGCTGACTGCAGTCACTGACTGACCCACATTGTGTTTGGTTACTTAATTAATGTAAGAGAAGTCAAATGAAAGTAATGTATAGACAAAAGCTAACATAAAATAGCCAGGGTCCATGTGACATGCCATACTGTTGCCTGTCTTTTACAACCTGTTATTCCAGTGGATGATACGTATTGATACAGACGCTTCTACCAAATTAAATTTCATTAACAAAATGTGAACAACATCTTGGTTTCAAAAACAGGCTGGCAGATTTGGTGTCCAGTTTGTAAGGTTTCATGTATGCTTCATGAAATGCTGGGTCTCTGTGTCCTGCTGGTTTCAAGGGCAAGATAGGTTTGATGAGCCATTCAGTAAAGGTCAACTCTGTGATAATTTTTCATCTCCCCTCATCTGAAGCTAGCAGGATTGTTTAAATGCTGTTATGTTGCTGAAGTGTTTTCACTGTGGCTATTTATTTCTTGTGTCTCTTGCTTCCAAAGCAAGAATCTGGAAATCCCTCAGTTTGTATAATTAGAATATTATTTTCCACTTCATTCTAATAAATGAACAGATAATTTTTTAAGACATTCTGTATGTTTTTTCTGTCTTTGATTCGCAGGGATTCCCCTCTTCCTGATTTTACAGATTATATGTTTCTAACCTTTTCTAAAGCTTTAAGTTTAATTAGAAGCATAGTACCTGAGCAGCAAGACAATAAAATCATATAATATCTAACCATAATAGCAGATTCACATGTTGACTGGAAATAGACAAGCACTATGCTAAATTTGAATGTTTCTTGGTAGAATTACAGTTTCCCTGTAGTTAATTTTGATAATATAGAGATCCTATTTTAATATGGGTAAACAAAGTCAGTACTATTGTATTTATTCAGCTACAAAAAAACAACTGGAAAATGTGTAGATGACTTTTAAAAGGTTCCTTTTCTGCTGTTATCACATACACAAAGTAAAATTAACCAGTAAAATTGAGGAAATTTAGAGACATTATTTTTTACTTATGCAAGTATGTTTTAGGCAGCTTTCAAACTCCTATTATTAACTTCAGATTTTATTTTCATTCCTAATGCTTACTTTTAATTAGCAAGAAGAGTTTCAAAAATTATCAGTTTGAAATGGAAGTTGAAATGATAACAATGAGGTAATATGAATATGTTGAGAATAAATCATAGCCATTTAAAAATAAGGACTACTTTTGCTGTTCAAATACGGAATTAATATTTACTAGGAGCTTACCTTTTGATTAAGCACAACTATATATACATTTAATTAAAATGTCTTTTTTCAGATTCTGCAGAAATCCTCATACTGCTTCTTGGAGCTGATGTTACCAACAGCAAGCTCAGTTATTTCTGTATTTTCAGGGGCTACTGGAAATAATGGAGACATCCAAGTGAGGAGGTTAAAATAAGGGTAAAACAACAGCTTGGTAAAGCATGATTGAAAAGGGAAAAAGAAATGGGTTTGTGCCTTACCCAGTGGATCAAAGCAGTTTCATGTTCAGTGTTAGTGCAGAGAAAATCACTTGAGGTCAAGAGGGGTTTTTGTTTGTTTGCTTGCTTATTTTTGCATTATAGTGAGAAGATGAATATCACCCTGTACTATTCTCTGGTGAAGCCTCACCTTGATTACTATATTCAGTTTTGGGCCCCTCACTACAAGAAGGACATTGAGGCCCTGGAGCGTGTCCAGAGGAGCTTGTGAAGGGCCTGGAACACAAGTCCCATGAGGAGCAGCTGAGGGAACTGGGGTTGTTTAGTCTGGAGAAGAGGAGGCTCAGGGGACACCTTATTGCTCTCTACAACTACCTGAAAGGAAGCTGTGGGGAGCTGGGGATCGGCCTCTTCTCACAGGTAACTAGTGATAGGACTAGAGGGAATGGCCTCAAGTTGTGCCAGGGGAAGTTAAGGTTGGAAATTAGTAGAAATTTATTCTCAGAAGGAGTAGTCAGGCATTGGAAAGAGTTGCTCAGGGTGGTGGTGGAGTCACCATCCCTGGGGGTGTTTAAGGAAAATGTGGATGTAGTGCTTAGGGACATGGTTTAGTGAGTGATATTGGTAGTAGAGGATGGTTGGGCCAGATGATCTTGGAGGTCTTTTCTGACCTTTATGATTCTGTGATTTCACCCACCCCCTGGCTGTTTTCTTTTTGTTTGTTTGTTTGGGCAGGTGTGGGAGACAAATAAGAGTGTTGAAATTTCCATTTACAATGCAATTGGAAACAGCTTAAAACTGATACATCCCTTTACACCAGAAAACCAATTTACTCATGAAAAAGTTAATGGAACTGAAAGCCATTCACCAATAGGATACCCAGCTGAGGACTTAAGGAAATTTTTGATTGTGTGCCTGTGTGTCTTTGTGGTGCTATTTAATAATCTTCCAACTGGAAATGTACCTTCAAAGACATGCCTACATGTAATGGTTATTAACTGAAAACAAGTTGCAGCCTGAGTTCAAAAATGCAAGGGTTTTCAGACCTCTTTTCCCATTCTTTGGGCAACTTTTCCTTCAGTTTCTTTCAAAGTCAAAATTTTGCATGGTAACATAGGCAAGCATTGTCTACCCAGTGCACTGCAGACTCCCTAAGAATTTGTTGTCCAAGGTCCAAGTGTAGTTTTCCCTTACAGTTTCCTTGACTTTTAAATTAAATGTACTTTCCAAAGTTTATTTATTTATTTTTTTTATTTTTCCTTGAAGGAGTTAGCAGTAGACATCTACTGTATGATGGTGGTGGTCTCAAGGCTGTATTTGCTTATTTTATATGGAGTAACAGTGACATCCAGTGGTTGGATATTCCAGCCAGATGTATAAGTCACTGTACCAAGCAGTATTTCAGTGAATGTATTCCTGCTGGTATTTCAGCCAAAGCCCTTTCCAAGGTTCCCTTGGGTGGGAGAAGGGGGGGTATACAAATAAACTTTATAGCAAAAGAGATTTGCACTGGGACTTTGAGATGTGTTGAAGTGGAAGAAAATTCTTTATAGTTTTTTGAATTTAAAATTCAAAAAGCATTTTTGTGTTTGCTTCTGTGGCATAAAATCTGTTCGTGTAGCAGTTGAAGGTTATCACTTATTCCGTCATGACTTACTGAGTTTTACTTTGTGTCTGAAGTTCGACATATACTTAGGCACCTGTGCACATAAAAAAAGACATTTTCCTTTGCTATCTGCAATTAATATTCTTGTATTTGAAATGGAAAGAGGGAGAAGATAATGAGAAGCATTCCTCTTTCCTTTGTGGTCTGACCTGTGTCACTCATTAAACTAAAAGGTCTGTTATTATTTAAAAAATAATAATTGTTTTGTTTTGTTTTGTTTTGAAAAAAATAAAAGACAGTAACTGCATTCATTCTGTACTGTGCAACCTGTTGGGCAATTTTTTTGGTTGTCAAAGCTTGAATGAAGCTTTTAACTATTAAAGAAACTTTTATTGTTCATCTGAACTCATCATGTTGGATAAGGAAGGCATCTCAGATAAACCCTTCCCAGTGTTGTTGTGTTATTTTTCTTGTATTGACTTCCATTATCAAGAGATGATCTGTCAGCTAGCAATATAGACCTAAATGTCTTCTGCTACATAAAAGATTTCAGTTATTTTCAGTCTCAGTGTTATCTCGTAAGTTCTGTAATAGCTTCTTTGTAAGCTTTCAATGTTAATGGTTTTCCTGGATAGTAAGGCAAAAGAACCATTGAGGTACCTTTCTACACCTTCCTTATGAATGCTAGAGATTTTTTGATCTGCTTGGTAGGGAATCTTTGTTCTGAAATGTGAAAGCATTTGAGATAGAGTTTGAGCTTTGAAAGGTTTGAAGTGCTGGTGCATTGCTTCTGAATTATGGAAGTGGTCATTCCTGAAACAGGCGTCAAACCAATTAAGATAAGGTAGCTAGCAATGCCTAAAGAGTAATAAAGAAGTGTTGCTTTATGGTCCTCCTTGGTGATGTAATTGAAGAAGTCAACACACTGCAAATCAAAATAGGCAGTGTCCCCATAATTTCAAGCCACATACAGGGAAAGCTTATCAATTTTATTACTGGTTAAGGAAGTAAGGAACTTTGGTTTAATTCTGAGAAAGCAGCCGTATGTTTCTGTTCTCTCATTTTAATATATTTTCCTTTTTCCCTGTGTACTCTGGTGCTAGCAGCTCTAGATGAAATTTCTCATTATATGTTAGAGAGAAAAATTTTGGACATGGGTAGCTGTTGTTGACCTTTTAAAATTCAGTAATTTGTCACCTGTCTGATCCAGGGTTACTGTGAATGATATCTTTCAGTTAAAGGTTGAGAACTGTAAGATTTACTTTGAAGTTCCCCTAGGCTGAAAATTGTGGTTTCATCTGTGTGTGCAGTGAAGCGTTTATTGTGTGTCTGAGAAGACATGTCAAATGCAGTTTTGGGGCAAATCTTGTTCTCTCCAAGTCTTTGTAAGTTTGCAAGATGATTTAAAAAATACAATTGAAAAAAAAAAAAAGAAAAAAAAAAGTTTATTTTAGCCCTCAGATTTATAAAATGTGATTTTTGGTTCATATTTATATTTACCTTTCAATTCAAAATTTAAGTAAAACGCTGGTGTTTGCTGTTCATAGTTTCAGTTGTCATGAGGATGTAAATCATTCGGTGCATTCAGGTAGGCAAACTTCTGGGGAGACACACTTCAGGGCTAATTTCTGATGTGTAATGAAGAGAGGTGGATGGCTTGCTCCAGTACTTTAGCTGTAGATGGAGACATCTGTCTAATGAAATTCTTTTAACATGAAGTCTGACAGTTTCTTTAAAAAATACTTCACAGCGTATAGTACATAGAAAATATATTCTGCAAGAAAACTTCTCAATTAATGTAATAGTAGTAATAAAAGTAGTTTTCCTTTTTCTAGTGAAGTATGTATCACTAGTTAATATTATATTCTACCCAAAATACTATCATCACTTTTCCTCTGGTTTGGAAATATGTTGCAATAGTCCAATACAGCTATTTCCTTCAAAGATTTAATTTAGGTAATGTGGAAAGAAATCCCCTCTTGATACTCGGGCAACAAATTATGCCTTGCATTTAAAAGCAAAATAAAACTGATGTATAAGATAAAAACTGACTAAAGATAATCTGGTCTGTGATAATTTTACTGTAACAGCTATGTTGATATATTTCCTCCAAATGTGTAAAATAAATTATTTTATGTTAAAGCATAAATACCTTATATAAAGTTTTTCTATGTAAAACTTTTCAGCTGCAAAGGTTAGAATGATCTCCTTTACCTCTCTTCACATAGGGAACAGTACTGCAGATTGCTGTGTAGGCAAATCATTTCACCCTTGTTCTTGGATGATGAGGAGACCATTTTAAGAGTGCTGTATGAAATGGCTTATTATAATCATAGAATCATAGAATGGGTTGGATTGGAAGGACCCTAAAAATAATGTAGTTCCAATCCCCCTGATATGAGTAGAGATGCTACCCACTAGAGCAGGTTGCCCAAAGCCCCGTCCAGCCTGACCTTGAACACTTCCAGGGATGGGGTACCACAACTTCTCTGGGCAACCTATTCCTGTGCCTCACCACTCTCTAAGTGTTCCTTCCTACATCTAATCTAAAGCTCTCCTCTCCTTTAGTTTAAAACCATTCCCCCTTGTCCTGTAACTCTCTGCCCATGTAAAAGGACAGTCTTCTCCATCTTCTTGATAAAAGCCCTTTAGGTACTGAAAGGCCGCAGTAAGGCCTCCCCAGAGATAATTCTTCACCAGGCTGAACAACTCCATCTCTCTCAGTCTGTCTTCACAGGAGAGGTTCTCCAGCCTGGAACACCTCTCCAGATCATCTTCCTGGCCCTCCCCTGGCACCACTCTAACAGATCCACTTCCTTCTTGTGCTGGTGGTCCCAGAGCTGAATGCAGGACTCCAGGTAGGGCCTCACAAGGGCAGAGCAGAGGGTAACAATCTCCTCCCTCAGCTGACTGGCCACGCCTCTGCTGATGCAGCCCAGGATGCAGTTGGCCTTCTGGGCTGCAAGCACACACTGCTGGCTCATGTCAAGCTCTTCATCCACCAAAACCACCAAGTTCTTCTCTGCAGGGCTGCTCTCAATGAGTTCTTCTCCCAGTCTGTACTCATGCCTGGGGTTGCCCCAGTCCAGGTGCAGCACCTGGCACTTGGACTGGTTGAACCTCTTGAGGTTCATGTGGGCCCACTTCTTAAGCTTGCCTAGGTCTCTTTGGATGTCATCCTTTCCTTCTGCTGTATTGACTGTACCACTCAGCTTGGTGTCATCTGAAAACTTGCTGAGGGTGCACTTGATCGCACTATGTTACTGACACGCACTGCTCCCAGGACAGACCCCTGAAGGACACCATTCATCACTGGCCTCCACCTGGACATAGAGCCATTTACCATAACATTAATGTATCTGGCTTGCTTGCTTTTGAAGCACTGCCAGTACACTGAGCAGTCCAATCTCACTTGTAATATTTCTGAATTGTATGACCTTAGCATGCCTCAATTCATAGAATTGTAGAATGGCTCAGGTTGGAAGAGACCTTGAAGATTATCTAGTTCCAACCCCCCTACTATGGGCAGGGATGCCACCCACTGGATTTCCATATATCTATGCAATTCTGATTTGGCAAGCAAGAGCTCTTGGTAAGCTTTTTCGTATCAAAACTCTCTTCTCCAAATCTCCATCAGATTCAACCAGCATTCCTAGCACAAATCTTAATTTAATAAACATGTTTGGTGGTAATGGCATTTTTCAGTCTAAATGGGTTTTCCTCATGTCTTTGCCTCTCTATAGCACACAGCCTATCATTAGTCCACTCTGTTTCAAAGTTGGCATAATGAAAACACAGTTCTGCTTGAACCTTTGCTGTTGTTATGGGAAAAAAAAAAAAAAAGTCATTTCTTTCTTTCTTATTTTTAACCTTGCAGTTTGATCTTTAGTGACAGTTTAGATTTAAAATCACTTCCTACTTTATCACAAAAGTAGAGTGATTGAAGGGAGCTGGAATCCAAGCTGTTTACTCACTTAGCTGTCAGAAAGTTTCGCTTCAAGCGAATCATTTCAATTAATGCTATACAAACCACAATGGCAGCAGAGACTGGCCTGAAGCCATATGTATGGGTGTCAGTTAAATTCAGATATCAAACATGTCTTTTAATTACAGTCTTAGAACTGCTGATCAGTGGTGTTTAAAACATGCTGTAGGTTTCAACTTCATTTTAATAACCCATTATATTTGAAGTGAAGTAAGACTACAAGTAAAGGTAGATGCATGCTCCATGTGCTTGGAATTCTGAATACAAAAAGATGCATAGGAAATATGTGTTTATTTTTTCATAAGAAGGGAAATCTCATAAGTAGACATATTTCTGTTTCCTTAATCATGTCTTCAGATGATAGATGTGGCATCCTGGAGAGGGAAAACACGGGCTATGGATTCCTGAGAGATCTTTCAGCTCCTCCATCTATAACCTCTATATATCTTGTCTGAGACTGAGAGCTCTCCCTTTGGGCAATCATTTTGGAAAGCATGTTAATGTTTGAAGGTATCTTTTACTTTTTTTAATTCATCTCTTGGCTATTCACACATTTTTGTATCATCAGAGGACACCTCAATTCATCATGACAAATCCTCAGATTTGTTAGAAAACTTTTTGGCTCAATTTTAACTCACTGTTGAAAGAATGGAGTAACATTGTGATTGGCAAGTTGATATTAATATGGTGGTACAGACTCTTCCAAAATTCATTATTTGAAAACTTTGACTAAAATTAAAGAATGTGAGCTCACTGTTCAATTCAGTTGGAGATAGCAGTATTCCAGGTAGAAAAAAGTATCTTTCCTTTCTTTCTTATTCAGTGTTTTGCTCACTGCCTGATAACACATTATTGTCACACTGCTCTGCTACCTTAGTGATATACTTTTTCTGTGACAGTATTCTTAGTACTTGGGAGTTTTTCTTTTAGTCTGGAAAGCAGAAGAAATCTTTTGGTTCAAAAGTATAAACTTACAGATGGAAATCTGTAATTTCCAGTTACAGGTAATTTTCAATTTTTGTATTCACAGCCAAGAATCAATTAGACATTTCATATTTTCCAGAGTTTTTCTCTTCACTTGTTCAAGAAAAAAATAATTTTCCAAGTGAATTCTTGCTGCAGTCCTAGCATTACAACAGCAAAGCATCTTAAATATTTAAATTTTACCATTATTGAAGCAGAACTATGGCTGAAGCACAGAATAAAATCAGTTTGACATGTTACCTGAAAGCATGCCTTTGGAAACAATGGTACCTGTGAGACATTATTGAAAATATACATAAAGTCAGTTAGCAAAGAAGACTAAGGTTGTTCGGTAACATAACATCTCTGCATAAATAAATATTCAAACATAATTAGTTTTTTGTTTGTTTGTTTTGTTTTCTTAACTTATGCAAAGATATTGACATTTTCCCAAGCCCTTCCTCTGCTGTAACAAACATGTTTACTAACAGCCCCTTTTGTCAACATAAGCCAAGGCCCTGTACAGCTCATTCAGTGGGCAGCAGGCTGCTGCCCCAGGCAGCTTGTGAACAGTCCTTGCTGAGAAATCAAGTCAAACTGCTTCTGGTGAGCCTTCTGGACAGTGAAATAAGTTCAAGTAATCACAGGTCCTCTAAAAGATACAGTGTAATTCTCACCAAATGATGAAACACAGCCAGGCATGGCAGTCCAAACTCAAGTCATGTGAAAAAGTGCCTAGAAATTTTCAGTGAAGTAGAAAAAGGAAAAGATTCTCCCTTGAAAAATGAATAAATAAATAAATAAATATGGAAGGTTTAGAGATAATTTTTGTGAAGTGGAACAGAACTTAAAAGTGATCACTGTTAAGGGATTTTGGCTTAAAAGGTGAGATATACCATGCTGGTCTGAAGTGTGGATGTGCTTAAGTTCTTGATAACAAACCCTGGGACAGCAAAGAGAGAATTCACATCTAAGGTAGATTCTGTGAATTCAGCAGAGAAAGCAAAGTTAAAAAAAAGTAGTAGCTGTGTCCTCTTGAGATCTGGTCTGAAATTGTGGAGGACAGGAACCCGGAAGAGTAAGGCTCGTTAATTACAAATGTACTGGCAGGGTCATCAGCATCCCATGTCTTTTGCATGTAGGCAGGTGACTACAATGCTTGTCTGCCAGTAGGTTTTTTGGTCCCTTGGGGTTTGGCTTTGTCCTTTGGCTCTTTTTCATGTAGCAGAATGTGTTCAGAAGAGACGGGCACCTTAGTATCCACAGAACAGCTGGTTCTGAATATTTGTGGATGTGTGATTTTTTTTCAATGAGGCAGTTAGTGATGATTCTTAGTATGCACAAGGAAGACAGTACTCAGAAGTAGTTACAATGGATTTCATTTCTAGTAATAAAGAGATTTTTAGGCTCAAAAGTTAGTTTCATTAAAATTGTGGTAATAGTGTTCCCCTGTAGTTCATACTACTTTCATTTCTTAGAACAGCTTGAAATTTGAATAGTAGTTTTCAGATTTTATCCCAGAAGGACCTATTTCTGGGTAGCATGCATTTGATAATTCTAATACAGAAGTAGTTTTATTTGTTTATTTGTTTTTCTGGGCACATTTTTGGTAGCACCTACAAATTAAAGGAAGTGCCTTATGATTATGTTTAAAAACATAACATGTTCTTTAATGCAGAGTAGGCCACGAAAAACATTTTTTCTATTTGTATATACAAGGACATATATAAGTTTACACAAATGATTCTCATCAGTCAATGCACCTACATCTATCTGGAGAGACACATTTTGTTTCAAAACCATCAATTATTTCCCATTCATTATAGAAAAATACTCTACACTATTTAACTTCCTCATTATACATAACTGAATAAGTTTTCTCATTTCCTTTTCAGAAGTCATTTGAAGAAGGTGCTGATAAGGGTTAGATAAAGTGTTAATTGGGATACATTGTATTTGACAGAGCTATGAAAAAAAGAAGGCAAAGTCCTTGCTGTGATGAAAGGCGTGGAAGTGACCTCATGTCCCAGACTTCTCACTGCTATGTTAATGTCATTTATTCCAATAAGTTGCAGGTCGTTTCGCTTAAGGGAGAGTATAATTGGCATGTATTCATGCTCTTATTTTTTTTTTTTCCCCTGCTCTAATAACAGTGTCTGCAAATGAAGTTTATTTATTTGTATTTAACTGGCTATTTCTCCATGTAGGCAATACATACTAGCATCAAGTTGGAATTGAGCTGCCTGCTACACATTTTTGTCACTCAGCTATAGTGTCTCTGGGACGCTATAGCTTGTGATGTACAGTGATCCCAAGAGTTACTGGACAGTGGCTAGGTGTCTTCAGTTACTTTAAGCTATCCTGTTATTTGGAAAGTCTCCAAACTCAAGAACTGAAAGTCCTCATTCTGTTCTTTTGTCAAATGTGGGTTCTGTAATGGCACAGAGTCTAAGATTTTACCGCCTATATTCTGAATTGCCAGTGAGATATGGAGATTTTTTTTTTTTTCTTTTTTCCGTGGAGATGTTACATCAAAACATTTTACTTATTGAAAATAAGTATCTTCCTTTGGTAGTACTGTACTGAAATGAAAATTACTGCAAAGATACCATAACAGGCTGGTTTTTGTTTGTTTGTTTGTTTTTCAGTTTATAAGTGTATCTAACAGGAACATTTCTGAAAAATTTATATTCTATATAATATTTAGTAGATATGCAAACTGGAAAGGCTCATAATACATAAAAAATATTTTATTCTTGATGTTTCTATTTACTGACAGCATTTTCCATTTGCTGATTATACTGTAAAGCCCCTTCCTGCTTCCCACAGACTGCTCTTGGATCTAAGTAAATAAGTCATCTTCAACTCTGACTTCTATTAAGTGCAGAGACCTGTGGCTGGAAATCTGAATTAGAGAGAGGGAAGAGAGCTCTGTCCATGAATCTTCTGAAATGTGTGCCCATGTTTCTACACTGCAGTCTGTCATGGTGTTTTGAGCTCTGACAGGTGAAACGATGCCCCACAGAAATCAAAAATAACAGTCTCCTCCTGATGTAATCTCTAGTAGCAAAAATTATATGCCTTTAGCAGCACATGCTTACAGAAAGCATAATTATTCCTTACTGACCATGTTTTTAGATTAGCATACAGAATTTTCCCACCCAACACACTCCCATTACGATAGATTGAAGGTAAATAACAAACCCATTGGTTTATGTACCCAATGATCACTATAGACAGGGGCCAGGGCTCAGATCGTTATAGGGATGACCCACTAGAGACCAAAGCACATTCAGAACCTACACTGTATCTAAATTTAAGGAGAATGATGAACCATGAAGGGTATTTATTATTCCAGGCCACCACATCCAGTATTGTGCTATAGCAAAAGGAGAACAGAATGGGCAGTATTCTGGCTGCCAATTACAGATGATTCATATAAGCATCACAGCTCAGCCTGGACATTTATATTTCTAGACACCATTAAGAATCTTGGCCATATATTTTTATCTGCACCCTCGTTGCCAGTATTGTAAGTAACTATGTACTTTTGCACTATAACAATCTCCTAAAATGATATTGCTCCCAATTTTTTCTGTTTGCTTTGGTATTGAAAATATGAGCTATTTTTACACAATTAAAGATATGATATATTATAATGTGCAATGCAGAAAAAAAAAAAAAAGAAAAACATAATTGGAAAATAATAATGAAATAGTTGAAATCCTGCATAGCTTGTCTGTTCTTAAAACACTTAACTATTATGACACCAAATAAGTAATTTTGTTACCATCTTTCATAATAATCCTTACTATAACTCATGTCCTGAAGAAATACTTGCCTAATCTGTTTTAAACAGGGTTCTTTAGCTCCATCACATGAACATCTTTTGCTGACCTGTCCGATTATCAGAAAGAAGCTTCTCCATTTGCTAAAGGACTTTTTGGCACTACAGTCTAGCAATCCACTAGTTTACTTCTCCAAGGGAAGGTAAAAGCATTTTGTTAGGCATGGATTAATCTTTGTTATGCAGTTAAACCATGTGTTGTCTAAGAGTCTCTTAATAGAGAGAATAATGTAAACTATCTGCTGAAAATAGATTAAATTAACACAGTCTTTCTCCTCCTGTGTTACTCATATAACTATGAGCATCCAGTTGGTCTTACAAACTAAGAGATTCCTTCATACATTTAATTCGTTTCATTTTAAAGTAATAATTAAGAAAAGATTGGTGACTGTGGTAAAGTAGTAAGTATGTGATAATAACTGACTACCTGAAGAGATTAAAAGGATAAATGAAAATCAACTAGGGGACTAGTACTAGCAAAGCACTGTGATCAATTTAGGACAAGATTCCCAGGGTTTGTGAAGAGGAAACAGTGGTAATCAGAAGTTCCTCAAGTAATTGGCTCCGAAAACTGTAAGACAGAAAGGAAAAGGGAGTTGCTAATAATGAAATTAATAAAATAAGGTGATTGGCTTTTTCATCATACGATGATGAAATGCCAAGTGAAATAATTCTTGCAGAAAAAAGAGCAGTTGGATTAACATAGATGAAGGGATGTTTGAGGAAAGATCACCAGTTGCTACTGTTGAAGCAAGCTCCAATGTTACCAGGATTGGTCAATGTCATGGCATTTGAAGCTACCGTTCTTTTAGAATATTGCATGATCTGAATTTATGGGTGTTACCATTTCTCTCATACTTTGTCAAAAGAAACATACACTTAAAAAGTACAATGTTCTGCCTGAAGTTTTTCTGGTAGCTCTGTTTTCTGAGTTGGACAGCTGTGAGCCAAGATAGGCTATCATGAATTGGGAGCAAGGTAGAGTTGAAGAACATATATTTTTTAACAAACTACATAAGAAAATATGTGGTATGGAGAACAATATTAGAGGAATGGTGATAACAAGGAGGAATTTTGTTGCCACTTGAATTTTTGTGAGATATTTGGATTTGCCTTTAAGTCTCTCTCTAGATGACCACATATACTTTAAAATATACTTAGTAAGACTAATTAGTCATAATTGTGTTATTTACTCTGCTAGCCAGAAGATACACTATCTGTCTTGAAAGAAAATCTCTTCTGATGAAATCATAGCATCTTTAACAGTTATTTATGTGTGTTGATTTCTGAAATACCGTACACAGTGGGGTGATGACTAATAGGATGTTTTGTTCCTATAGTAAGATTTTTTGCAGGGAGGTTCCTGGCTGTTGTAATTAAAGCTGGTGACACTTCAGAGAGGTCTTCAATTCTCAGAGCAGAAATACTAATATCAGGCCCTGTATGGTTGCTGCTTGTATACAAAAGCATTTGTGATGTTATATAGTTGTGAATGAAGTTTTTGGTTGTAGAATCATAGAATCATTTAGGTTGGAAAAAACTTCTAAGATCATCAGGTCTAACCATTAACCTACCACTTCCAAGTCTACCTCTAGACCATGTCCCTGAGCACCACATCTACGTGTCTTTTGAACACTTCTGGAGATGGTGACTAAACTACTTCCCAGGACATCCTGTTTCATTTCCTCACGACCCTTTCAGTGAACAAATTTTTCCTAATATCTAACCTAAAGCTCCCCTGGCACAGCTTAAGGCCATTTCCTCTTGCCCTATCACTTGTTGCCTGGGAGAAGAGACTGACCCCTATCCTGCTGCAACTTCCTTTCAGGTAGTTGTAGAGAGCAATAAGGTCTCCCCTGAACATCCTCTTCTCCAGACTAAACAACCCCAGTTCCCTCAGCCGCTCCTCATGGGACTTGTGTTCTAGGCCCTTCTCCAGCTTTGTTGCCCTTCTCTGGACATGCTCGAGGGCCTTGATGTCCTTCTTGTAGTGAGGGGCCCATAACTGAACACAGTATTCTAGGTACGGCCTCACCAGAGCTGAGTAAAGGGGGACAATCACTTACCTAGTCCTGAACACTATTTCTGATACAAGCCAGGACACTGTTGGCCTTCTTGGCCACCTGAGCACACTGCTGGCTCATATTCAGATGGCTATTGAACAATAGCTCCAGTTCTTTTTACACCAGGCAGCTTTCCATCTGCTCTTCCTGCAGCCTGTAACATTGTGTGGGGTTGTTGAGCTCCAAGTGCAGGACCTGGCACTTAGCCTTGTTGAACCTCATACAGTTGGCCTCACCCATCAATCTAGCCTATCCAGATCCCTCTTTATAGCCTTTCTACTCTCAAGCAAACCAACACTCCCACCCAACTTCATTATGTGGACTAATGGTTTCTTTAGATGGTTGCATGCTGTAGGTTGGGAGCATGTGAAAAGACCTGTTATCTTGGGTCACTTGACCTGTTTGCCACCAAGTTTCCTGCCAGGTGGTGATGCCTTCTGCTTTCCCCGCTATCCACAGCAGTACCCAGGCTGTTGCTCAGCCCTCTTTTTTTGCCTTGGGTCTTCTCACAGGTTTCCTTTCCATCTAACTAATTTACCTGAGGGGAGAAAAGAAAAAAAAAATATACGGCTTTATGTCTCCTGGAAAGTTAATTGCTCTTAGTGTCTTGGAAACACCTTTCAGGCTGCAGTTACTATGGTGATAGAAGTGGTATAAGAATATAGATTGCCTTAGCAGCATGAAACTTCACTTTTTACAAACCAAACCACTGCCATTTTTTGGTGTTCGTTTTTTATTTTTTTATTTTATTTTATTTTTCCTTCTCTTTGACAAACTGGGTATTAGCCCTGATCTGATAACTGAGGCAGCTAAGTCTGTATCTGTGAGGTCTGAGGTCCTGTTCATGGACCCTACAATTCCTCTGTATAAACACAATTTGCAGCAGGAGTCAATAATGTTTAGTTAAATTTTTAAAGTTTAAAGTTTAGTTTAGTTTTTTGATCATTAATTTATTCCAGTATATAGGAAATGTTCTCAGATGCATGCCATTTTGGTAAGACATGCTACCCTGAAAAATGCCTTTGATAGTCATGATAGAAGAATCATATTTTAGTATTAAAGTACATATTGCTGAAGATTCCTCAAAACTAAGTAATTCTCTCTTAAAAATACATTCTTCCAGAGATACTTTCCTCTGTCTGCTCAAGCAAGTAGGAACAATGTGTAGGGTTTTCCATTTGCAGTTTTTTAGTTAATTTTTATTCCTAAATAAAAATGTATTTTAAATGCATTTTATTTTATTAAGTGAAGAGCACTCTGAAGACCTTTATATCACCCTTCCTATTCTCCCAGTCTGTGTAATTAAACTGAAGAGCAGGTTGCAAATCCTGGCACAGCTTCTGAGACATCAGGGCAGAACTAGTTTCTAATCACCTCTGTGGGGTTTTGTTTGTTTGTTTTTGTTAATTTTTTCATTAAAAAACAGGCATTAAATACATTTATTGTTGTTCTTGTTCTTGTTTTTTTTTACCATTGCAATAAGCATTTGGTGAAGCTGGATATTAAACATCAGGAAATCTTCAAACCCTGAGGTTCCCTGATGCTGATTATGTTCAGGTGTTCATCCAGCATTTATTTTATAGAAAGGCTATTTCTGTTAGGTACTGATGGGGTGCTGACATCATTATGACATGCTGATCTCTATAACACCAAACACAAAAGAACAGAAGTGAAACACTGCTTTGAATTAATCAAGGACACAATTGCAGTCATATACTTACTATTCAATACTCATTCTTCACTCTATGGGTGTGGATTTTCTTTTCCTGACTTCAACAATTCATATGGAATCAGTCTTCTAGGCATCCTCCATGACCAGTACAAGAGAACCAACCCCCCAAGGGAACAATTAAACCTACTTATTTTCAACATTACAAGATGCAATGGGTCACTTTGTGAAGGTATTATCTTTCAACAGGCTATTTAAGAAGACTTGATAGCTAAAGACATGCTAAAGATATCCAGTTCTACTGGATCCTATGCACCCAATGCTACTGCTGGGGTTGAATATATGTCCTATGTTCCACAAGTGTGGAAACATAATGGTTGTTAAACTCTGAAGAGGCATGTGCTTATATGCATTAGTGTATGCATCCTTGATTGCTTTTTGTCTGTCTGGCATGAGGGGAGAATTTTTCAAAGGTAACTAGTATAACATAATTAATTTCTTGATAATTTCTCAGAATATTTTTGAAAGTCTCAGATTATTTCATGCTAGACTGGAGGGGGTGTGAGAGACTTCCCATGAGAAGCAGCAGTCAGAGTTGGAGCACTGCAGGAGGGAGGTAGCCGCAGCTCGAAAAGGTGCTCCCCGCAGCTGCGACAGCCAGCCTGCCCTAATGTAGGTCATGAGCTGCAATGAGACTGTTCCTCCAGGCATATGTGGAAAAAAATGACAAGAAGGAAATGTAGCTGAAGCAGTAGTCGGAGGAAATGTGACATTTCCAGCTACTGCTGTTGAATAGCACCATTTGAGGCCACCCAACAGCTGTCTAATACTGTAATATTAGCAGAATACTAAGCGAGTAAATATCCTACAAAGATTGTAGTTAGTAGTACATCGAGGCAGGAAAAAAAAAAAAAAAAAAAAAAAGACATTTGGGGCAAGGTCTAAAGCTGTGCAGTTGTAATATGTTTTTGATGTCCTTTCTGCCAACAGCTTCAGACAGCTGGATAATGACTCATCAGAAAGCATCTTGGAGCAATTCCACAGTCCTTTGAACCTCCAGATTTGTTGTGTTGTTGGTTTGTTTGTGTGTTTTGTTTGTGTTTTGTTTTTTTGTTGTTTTTCACAAAAAGAAAAAATGCCATCAGCTATTCAGTTTCACACTAGTTAGCCAAACACCATAGACTAGCACAGGAAAAAGTCAAAACAATGACATGTTTTTATTTTGTCACTGCTCTTGAGAATATAGGGCACCTCATAAAATGTGTCAGTGTGCAATGTTTTGCTCCAGGAGTTCCACAAAAGTGTTGTTCAGCACACATCATTTGGCGAACTGTTTCATATGAAGGCCAGAGTCATTTGCAGCATGATGAAGGTTTTAGACAGAGGATGCTGATCCCTTCCAAAGTGCACTTTTTGGATTTGGGAAATTGTTTGATTAAAACTAACAGAAAACCTGCTGGGTAGTGCAGCAGTTCATTTGCAACTCTTAAGGTCTGTGCAATAATCTTCACTTCAGTTATTTACCCTCATCTGTCGAGAGTGAGATCTGGATGATCTTTAGAGCCGTGAACAAGACATGGGATTGTTATTCTTGAAGAACATACTTTGAAACTGTCCAAAAGCCCCATAGAGAAAACAATTTTATGTCTTCATGGAGTTAGCAGTGTGTTATCCACTTACATTCATTATAGGTTAGGGCAGGATTGCTCAGAAATTTGCAGGACAAAAACCTCAATGTGCTGCTGATGTACTTTGGCTAATAGTGGCTCAGTTTTTACAATAGCCTGCTGTTCTTTTATTTCCTTAACTGTAAATTGTATACATCTGCACTCCAGTTTGCTTCTGACCTGAGAATTTTCTCCTTATGTGCTCCACAAAAAGATGCTCATTTGCTTCCTCCCACACTTTCAAAAAAAAAAAAAAAAAAACAAAAAAAAAAAACTTTACCACTTTGTCCCTGGTTTTGGTCTTTTTTTCTTTTTTTTTTTCTTTTTCTTTTTTTCTTTCTCTTTTCTCTGTCTCTCTCTTTTTTTTTTTTTTTTTTTTTTTTTTTTGGGGGGGGGGGGGCATAGCTAAATCTATTCTCAATTGTTGTGTCTTTTTTTCTGCTCTGAAAAATTATAACAAAGATTGGCAACAGTCCTGGTCTCTGACTGTAAGTTATTACAGGGCTTATTTCTCTATATACTGGAAACGTTGCACATATGCTGCAAAATCCTTGACAGGTTTTATATCCCAGGCTCAAAAATTATCACAGTAAACACTTAGTTTTTCCGTTGTGGAAGAGATGTCAGAAAGGCTCCCGCACCTTTCAGTCATATTGTTTCCATTTATTTGTTGCTGTCTAAACAAAGTGATGGATAGGCAAGAAGTCTGCATTTTCCCATCCATTTTGTTCTTGAATATTGGTATGGATGAAGAATTGCTATTTAATAATAAGGATCTATTTATTTATTGGGAACAGTGACATACATAGCAAAACAGCTAGTGCTGACTAGAAGAAGGTGGGCAAAAGCTAATTCTCAACCCCAAGAAAAAAATGCCATGCAGGATACGCATGGGGCTGGTGAAACCAGGACCTCCCGTAGACCTGGAGGAAGCAACATGTGGGACTTCACAACACTAAAGTGACACTAAAGAATTTGATGAACACAAATTGGGAAGTGGTGCAGGCAATTAAAAGAAGCAAGGGTGGTACTGATAAAAGAGTAAATCAAGGAAGGTAAACACAGTGTTAGGCAGACAGAGAGACTTTCTTAGTGGATATTTTGGAAAATGCAAATATGCCTTTGTTCTTACTTGTCACCAGATTGTTAATCTTGGGATCTGCCTGTGCTTGTGTTTCAGCAGAAAAAAAAAAAAGGGAGAATAGCAATGTTTGCTCACTTCTGTGAGGCAGCTAATAAAGCACAACACTAAACTTTGCCTTGCTGTTACCTATTTCTTTTTGAAATGCATCAGAATACTACTAATATATTTAAGTGTAATCTTGATAAAATTTAAAAGAAAGATTAATTTAAGCTGTTATTAAATTTTGCTAAACAGACAGAATCCTCAAATGTATTCAGCCTCAGCCATATGTTGTTTTAAGTGTGGTAAGGGATTAGAAGTGGAACAGCAGATTAATTTTGTCTCTATTTCTTATGGTACTATAAAGGGTATTAACAATATGGTGAGTAGGAGTCTTAAGGCTGATATACTGCAAAAGTTTATTGCAAATCCAAACTAAGTGCAATGTACAGGGAAAATGAATTATTTACTATTCTTTCCACTAATAAAATATTTTTCAAACAGCAATTTATATCTGATGCTATAAAATGAATCCAGAAAACAACATGAGTATAAGGTGGTAACGTGTTGGCTGAGAATTAGTCTTCTGATTTACTTCAGAAGTATACTGAAGACATGACTACAAACATGTAGAGCATATGGACTGCCACAAAAATAAATAATTTGCAATTTCTTGATTAACTTCAGTATCATTTGGGCTGGTTTCACTGAGCATTGTTACTTTATATATATATATATATATATATAAAAAATACTGGATCTTAACCATTGTTAGATCCCGCATGAATGTCTTTCTAGCTTTTCTTTGGTTCTTGGTAAATCAACTAAAAGAGGATATTTATTACTTAATTTGGGGGACATTTCACATGTTTTAAAATGAACATTTAGAATTCAAAGAGTTTGGGTTGGTGGTACGCTAATTATCATCTATCAGCTAAAAGCTGGTTTAAATATGAGTTGGAAATGACTCAGAATGGATAACCAGTTAGTCACAGGTACGCTTGTGCACTGTTTCTCTCAAGTCATCAGAAATCATTGATTCAAAAATGACAAGATATGAAAACAAATAGTAAACATAGAGTTTAATTTAATTTTCTGTTGTCTTCTGAGCAAGAATGTCCACTTGTTCAGAGTCTTTTAGGAGCTGTGAAGACTAAAATTTTTCTTTCAATTATAAGAGAGTTGACATTCTCTAGTAATTGCTCTCCCCCAGTGTAGAAAGTAAACAGAATACAGCCCTCAGCAGCCTCCTCTCATAGCTGACTCTGCCTGGAGCAGGGCAGTTGGACTTTCTGAGGTCTCACAGAATCACAGAATTGTATGTGTTGGAAGAGACCTCGAGAGATCATCGGGTTCAAACCCCCAGCCAAGGCAGGTTCCCTAGAGCAGGTCGCCCAGGTAGGCGTCCAGATGGGCCTTGAATATCTCCAGATAAGGAGACTCCACAACCTCCCTGGGCAGCCTGTTCCAGTGCTCTGTCACCCTTACCGTGGAGAAGTTCTTTCGCATGTTGGTGTGGAACATCCTGTGATCCATTTTGTGGTCATTACCCCTTGTCCCATTCCCACAAACCACTGAAAAGAGGTTGGCCAAATTCCTCCATCTCCCACACTTAAGATATTTGTAAACATTCATAAGATCCTCTCTCAGTCTTCTTTTCTCAAGGCTGAACAGACCCAGATCTCTCAGTCTTTCCTCATAGCGGAGATGCTCCAGGCCCCACATCATCTTTGTGGCCCTCTGATGGACTCTTTCCAGGAGATCCCTGTCTTTTTTGTACCAGAGAGCCCAGAACTGGACACAGAACTTAAGGTGAGGCCTGACCAGGGCAGAGTAGAAGCGGAGGATCACCTCCCCTGACCTGCTGGCCACACTCCTTTTAATGCACACCAGGATCCCATTGGCCCTCTTGGCCACCAGGGCACACTGCTGGCTCATGGTCAACCTGCCGTCCACCAGGACCCCCAGGTGCTTCTCCACAGAAGAGGTCTCTTTGAACTTGAGTTATTCTTTGAGTCTATGATAACTGCTGCTGCAGCTGAACAAGCTCTGACAAAGCTCCAGGCAGGCCAGAGCCATGCAAGTCCCACGTCCCATGCCACTGGCCCAATGCACAATCAGTGGCCTGTTATAAACAGTGAGGCCATCCTGCTCTACCTTCACATCTAGAAATCATAGCTGGGTTTTCCTCCCCTCAAGACAAAAAGAGAACTTGTTATTTCACTCATTCTCATAGCTGTTGTAATCTTGAAGGGCTGATCAGGAGATGATGTACCTTCATTGTTCTTCCTGCTCCATGCAGCCCCTTCTGCTGATAAACAGTTCCAACCACGCAGCCCTTAGAAATATATGGCAATAAAATAATTCAACTCGTCTCTCCCAAGGCTTTTCTCATAACTCCTCTGAAAAAAACTGAAAGGTGGAAGGTAAGGGATTGTTTACAACTTTTCTTCGCAAGTATACTGAGCAGGAAATTTACCTCCATAGGGTTTAAATCTTGATCTCACACCAATTTCTCCTCTAGGGATATTAGGATTATTATTAGGAGTATTAGGATTTATCATGCTCAGTTGTGTTCATTCTTGGTGCCGATTGTACTAATCTTTTTCTGTTAAAAAAGATTTGCAATGACAGAAGTTCACTTCTTGTTGGGTCCCTGATATTTATCTGCACTGAGTAGCTGTATTTCAGGCTGGTTCATAAAACTCTGCTTTGCCAAGAGATTGACACCAGTTCTTCTCTTGTGAAGAATGGTGTGAGATTGTTCAATTGTCTACTCAACCTGCTTTAGGAATGAAACTATAGATGTGGGTTTGGGGCAAATAAAAGATCTGTGAATCTGCAAGTGAATGCATGCTTACAAAATTTTTGTTTCAGACCCAAGTGTCCTAACCTCATGATTGCAAAAAAAGATGAGATTTTTTTTCTCCGTATAATTTTAGAGAGACAAATGAATAAGGAGGTCAATAAACAAATGGCAAATATAAAAATGTCAATTATTTATCATTGGAATTTTAATATTATTCCATGATCATCTAGAGGCAGAGGTCATCGCATTTTTGGGTTTGGATGCTCACATTTGAATGCAGTTTATTCAGTGAAATTTAAATTTACATTTTACAGTTGAGTGCCATGTTTTGAGCTAGAAGTAGCAGGAAGTCTCTGATTAATATGTTATCTCCGTCTGCCTTTTAATACCACTCACTGGTATTCAAAATACAATGAAGTGTAGCTCAAGGGATCTGAAATACTTAATGCTACAATAGAATAGAGTTTTATGGGTTAATTGATTTAGTTACTACCTGTTCCACTTTAAGAGTTTGATATATCTTTTAACAAGTGCTTGAAAATCAGTTTCATGAAGTGGAACTTAGAATTAATGACTCCTTTTAGTTACTGCCTGGTGTCCTCTAGTTCTGGATTTGCGTCATAGTAAACTGTGTCCCAATCCAAAACATCTCTCAGTGGGCTTTTAAGGAAGATGCACAAGAAGCAAAGCAAATCCAGTATCCACTGGAGAAAGAACCTTATCTGAGTCAGATTTCAGATGAGCTCAGAAAGGCAGGGCAATGATGCTGAACTTGTGTATCAGCAATATTTAGAGAAGTGAAAGGCAAAAAGGAATTTTTAGCAAGGGATTGTATTTGAAGAGATTCATAACTAATAGCAAGAAAGAAGTGGTCTGTACTTTGTAAGAGCAGACATTGGAACATATTGACGTACTGCATCAGATGATAATGTGTATCTATAACAAATCGAATTTATTATTGAAGATTTTTTGCTGTTGAAAAGATGGGTATCTGACTTTTGCCAAGAAAAAAAAAAAAAAAAAAAAAAAAAAGGATCAACTTGTAATATAAGGAAAATATAAACACAGAGTAAAATGCAAAATTAATGGACTGATGTTCAAACTGCTGATATTCAACAATTCAAGGTGCTTTTCTAAATTTTATCTGGTTTTAGTGTAGCTGTAATCTGTTTATTTTTTTTTAACACTACAGCTGACCTCATTCCATTCACTGTCACTAGCATCATATACAGCTAACTTACTCATAAAGAGTATGAATGCATTTGCCACTTTGGAATAAGCATCTCAGCTATGAAAGCATAGGAGTTTCCTTTTGACTATGCAAGGGAAAGAAATGTATCCCAATCTAGCCATTTTGTTTTATATTACATTTCAAATATGTGGTTTATACATCTATGTGTTTTGACAGTTTTCAGCTGTGATTTTGGTAGAAACAGTTGAGGTCACCTCCATATCTGCTTACAGGAACCTGCACTGATAAATACCTGGAATGCTTTATCTATCTTCAAATAATTAAGTTATTAATTATAGCTATGTATATGTTTTAGTTTCAATATATGAGTGTCCCCCTAGTGTCAGGTACACTAATTAAGGTTATTGATATTTGTAAGTGTTTACAGGTTGCAGCTTTGTTAAAGGCCATGGAGAGTTTTTAAGAATGCTGTTTTATTCCATGTAAAATAAATATAACAAGCATTTTCCTGGTTCTGTGAGGGCTCTCTATTCTTCACAAGGAAGAGTTATTCTGTAAGTAATGTGTCTGCAGCTTCTTTGCCTTAGAGAAAATTAGAGAGTGCCCAGCAATAGCAATTCAATTCAGATGAGATTATCCATACTAGTAATTGAATGTTCCTGATTTTCATTTTAATAAAATAAATTATAGCTCATAACATTTTATGTTTCATTAAGTAATTTCATAAATGAGAATCATAAATATTATATTTAGACAAATAAAACATTGATGATTATAAATTATGCAAGGATACTTTTACTCAGCTTTGAAATATGCTCTATTTTACTATTCTGCTCATTGGCCCTGAGGATTGACTCCTTGTAGAGGCTTAAGCAAGTCAGAAAAATGTTCATGACATTAGAATAGAGAAGATTATGCTAATATTGTAATTTTTGCATGTTATTTATTGCTTCATTTAAAAGCATGTAAAACAGAATATAATTAAAGAAGAATTCCTCCTGCTTTGCAATTTACTAGTTCTGTTGTCCTTTTGAAGCAGTGAATTATCAGTAAATAAAATTATGTTTCATCAAATATAATTAACAATTTATTTACTTTTAGCTGTTTTATTTACTTTTAACTGTGTTGATACCTACAGAAGGCCTTTACCTTGAGCTATAAACAAGGAGTGACATATGAGCAAAAAATGGGTATTAGAAAGATGTAAAACCACAATTGCTCGAGGACATGATTTTAGAAAAGAAATCTAATAAAAGCATAATAAAGAAATGGCTTAGATAATGAAAGCCTGTGTACCCACTGAGCTTCAGTGAAGGGAGAGAAATTTTATCATCATGTTCATAAACCAAGCTGTGACCCAGCCAAGAACAGTGTCCTTCACCCACTGACCCGGTTTGTGGACTCCTTTAGAAGAATACAAAAATAAATCATAGAATCATAGAATTTCCTGAGTTGGAAGGGACCCACAAGTGCCATTGAGTCCAACCCCTGGCTCCACACAGGACCACATAAAAATCAGACCATGTGTCTGAGAGAGTTGTGCAAATGCTTCTTAAACTCAATCTGGATCAGTGCTGTGACCACTTCCCTGGGGAGCTTGTTCCAGTTGGGCTTGGGCCCAACCACCCTCTCAATGAAGAATCTTTTCCTACAACCCAGCCTGAACCTCCCCTCTTGCATCTTCATGTTGTTCCCTTGAGACCTATAGCTGGTCACAACAGAGAAGAAATGCATAATATTTAGCTTCCATCAGACCTTGCCTACTTATCTGGGAAGCTTAAGTCAAGTTTTACTGCTGTTATGCACTATGGCAACTTCCAAGAAGACCCCAAAATCTGGGGTCTGGACAGGCACCCACAGAGGGTACCAGGGAAAGAAGCTGCATCCTCCCTGTCATCGTGGCCAGCCATAGACCATGTGCTTCCTGAACTGGGCTCCTTGTCCCTCACAGGAGCCAGGCTGGTCCTAGAGAAATGATCTACTGGCAGTCTGATAACAACCCCACACTGTGTTCTGCTTGTGGTTATGTGCAGGGCATTATCTGACTTAGGGGTCTTCAAAGCCAAAAAAGTTTGAATTCAAGAAAGTCCAGGGAAATTAGTGTAAACAAATCAGGCAAGATATATACTTTCACTATGTCACTTGGCCCTTCCCTTCCCTTCCCTTCCCTTCCCTTCCCTTCCCTTCCCTTCCCTTCCCTTCCCTTCCCTTCCCTTCCCTTCCCTTCCCTTCCCTTCCCTTCCCTTCCCTTCCCTTCCCTTCCCTTCCCTTCCCTTCCCTTCCCTTCCCTTCCCTTCCCTTCCCCTCCCCTCCCCTTGGTGGAGTCTCTGGCCAGAGGTAGCTGTGTAGTTGTTTCCTTAATCAATGAAAAAAATTAGAGCTTAACTAAAGAGAACAACTCATCTTCAGTTTAAGAAGCAAATATACTTTTATTAGGCATGCAGAGATGTGTAATTAAAATGTTAATTTTTATCCCACAGTGAGGACCCAAAGTGTTTTATATCAGTTTTCCAATCAGTGTAGTAATTCAAAACTTCATCTCTGCCTTGTAATCCAATGTAAATTAGGTTCGAGTCTGGCTTGTTTAGCAGATATATGTGCTGAGACACCGGAGGACTCTTCGGAAAAAAGGTATGCCGACTGTGGGTGGTGCACAAGTCATGAGCCTCAGAAGTGTCAGGCAGGAGACAGACACTGTGTGGGTAGAGAAGGGATCTTTTTTTATATTATTTTTTTCTCAAATATTGCACCTCTCTGTTATTATTGATAGGAGCAAATAACAGAATACCAGTAATAACATTCTGGGTATAGTGATAGGTTAAGAAAATAAAGTAGAAGGCTTTACCCCGATTTTCTTTGTAAGTAAGAATTCATTTACTTAATTTCAGTTTCTAAAATAGCTTCATTGACAATGAAAAAACATCTATGGTGGCTTAAATGCCCTCTAAACACATTCTTTCTCTTCCCAGATCTTGCTATGTCCCCTTCTTGGGCCTGGAGGTCCACAACTTTGGGAGAAAACATATTTTTTTTTTTACCTTTCTGGGCAAAAGCAGGGAAATTTACATTACCTACTGTCCAGCTGGTCTCAGATACTGTTTTTGGTAAGAAAAATGCCAGTCTGTCACTAAATTTACAAGCTCTAGAAACAAACCTGAATGGGTTGCAGGATATATAGGTAGAGAGGTCTCTATGAACAATATTTCAAAAAGCAGCAGAGCTGCCCCACATGTACACATAGGTGCAGCCAGCATGCAGCACAGCACCCCATCAGTATAAAACTTGGTGTGCAGGGTGGGGAGGGGCAGGGGCTGCTTCTTTAATTCTAAAAGTTAAAGACATACAGTTCTAAAATGCCAAATAGATGCTACATTACCATCTCATTTATAATGCCTGAAATACAGCAGCTTCAACCCTCTATGAGTAAACTCAGTCTCCTTACTGTTATTTTCCCACACCTCTATATTCAATCCATTTTAGAAATCAGATATTTGAGCAGAATAATAGGTAACAGTATCTGAGCATAGTGTTCTTTTTCAGTAGCTATAAAAACTCCTTGCAAAAGAATGGAAGTGGCATGGAATAAATCCTGAGGAAATACCACTGATGATAGGCTCAGAGCCAAAGAGCTAATCAAAGAGTTAAATTTCTAAAACAAAAAAAAAAAAATCTAAAAAACAAAAAATCATAGAATGGCTTGGGTTGGAAGGGACCTTAAATATCACCTGCTTCCAACCCTCCTGCAACCGTCAGGGACACCTCCCATTATAACAGATTGCCCGGGGCCCCATCCAACCTGGCCTTGAACACCTCCAGAGATGGGGTATCCACAGCTTCTCTTTTCCAGAAAAAGAAAGAAAACAAGGCAGCATAACACCAAAAATAATTTGCAAAATCTTCCATTTATTCCAGTCAATGTTCCCTTTCTCTTATTTCTTCCTCCAAAAATCATTGGTTTTGCACATTTTAAAATGCAGCTGTGTTCTGTCCTTGCCTTAGCACTTGGAGATTATAGGCACAGCAAGCTTGTTGCATGTTCAGCCTTTATTCCACTATGGAAATAGCCACTTCTGCAGGCTTACACTTTGTCACAAGGGACATGTCAGTACAGCAGAGGGCATGGATAGAGATGTGGTGGTCCAGCCATCCCTCTGGGGCTGCTGCAAAGTAGCACAGATGAGATCAGCTGTGACACTCATTCACTCCCACCAGCCACTCAAGTCCCAGTGGAAAAGCAGACATGAGTGGAGCTTATGTATCTAAACCTCTGAGTTAAAGGCTACTGTAATATTCAATGTATTACAGCTACATACAGAAGAAACCTTTTAAAATATAAGTGATTGTATTTTAAAATTTTTTTTACAAATGTATACAAGTGATTTTTTTCATTCCCAATATCTTGTACAGGTAAAGAATTGCATTTCCAATGGACTTGGAAATCAACATACCTGATATTTTCATGTACATGCTTTATATATTAGCATGCTGTTTGCAAGACCTAAAACCAGTCTTTTCTTTGCATTCGGGAGTTTGCTCCTGCTTCTTACAGATGATGTAGTAAGGAACACCTTAGTCTACTGATTACATTTCTTCTGCCGATTGAAGGTGGGTTACAGATAGACATACTCTATTGAGTAGGCCGTTGTTTTGACCCTGATCCTATGCCTCCAGTTCTTTTTATACACATGATTTAGTAGTGATACACGTTTTCTAGCTCAGTTTGTCTTTGCAATTAACCATTAAAGTAAATAGATAATGCATTTTTTATGTCATGTTGGCAAAGAGAATGATCTTCCACTTCTCAGGAACACGGGTGACATAAATGCATTTTCAAGCAGAAGTAAAGGCAACTATAGTCTTGTATAAAACCGCATTGTTTTATTTGAAACATATTCACCACAGCTGAGCTTCTTTGCAAAAGTTGTAGCATGTGTGGCATGTTATAATGAATTCTGTTGGAAAGCAATAGGATATAGAGGAGGGATACAAAATAGTATATAGGGAAGATTCAAAATTCCCATTAGTTCTGCAGATGCCAAAAAAAGTGTTTTGTCTTGTTCCTCCCATTTGCAGTCTACATTCCTCATATATAGATTAGAAGGGTTAAAAGTTAGATTTATACATATCTTATTATTCACCACAATTGTTCATCAATAGATTAAAACTGCTCTAGGATCAGTATGTTGTCATCCATGCAATATTAAGCTTTGACTTTCCACAGGACAATTATAGCAATATGCTATAAAATACAATGAGGTAGGTGGAGGCCTGAAAGCAAGGGGCTAAATGATTTTATTGGAAATTGTCAAATTTCTAACACCTTGAGCAAATAGTGACATTGATTATCACTCAGTTGCCAGCAGCTATTTATAAAAATCTTGTTTTGTTTATTGTTGCTATGAATGCTATTTACTAATAGTATTTCCAAACTTTTTTTTTTTGAATCTGCAGTACATATTGCAACACTGAAGCAAATAAGAAGTCCTAATCCTTTGTTACCACTCTGAACTTTATCCTTTTATAATTTTTGCCAGACATCTATATATTCACAATTGTTCATAATCAACCTTCATAATCTTGTTGCTAAAAGAGGAATTTTATCAGAGCATCAGGATGTATCTATAATCATCCTGCTGTTACCCATCCATAACAAAAACAAGCATCAGTGCTGAGTGTATGTTACAGGTTGCACATAATCATCTCCTATTTAATGAGATACAGTAAATTTCTTCTTTTTTAACATGTAATGATATACACAAAACTGTCTGACTTGTTTCTTTTCACCACTTCTGACTGGTTAACAGTGTGATGCCATTCCAAAAATATCTTTTAGTGGCTGACATTTTATTTCCCATTAATAGTTTAGTTAAAACAGGACACAGAGTGGATTTTATATTGTCTTTGGTATTGATTCACCGTGCATCTTTTGAAAGTTTGGGTCTGAATGGTACCTTGGGTACTTTAAGGTTCTCCTAAAAATGGATCCTTGAAGTAACAGTTGTGTAGATGCTATGAGAATTAAATAATAGCAGGAAAATATTTTTAGATTTCTGAATGAAGTATATGAAGTGAAAACAGGTACTTTTTTTTTTTTTTTTTTTTTTTTGAAATTACTATTTACACGAGAGTTATATATATGAATATTTTTAGCAAATTGGATTGAAACATATTAGCAAGAAAATTAGGGATTTTATATGTAAAATAATTTAAAGATGGACAACTTTTCTCCTATGTTACTTTTTCTTGTCAGACATGGCACAGTGAAAGAAGCAAATAACAGTTCTTTTTCTCCTAAAATACATATTTTCTACATAACAAGAGTTAAGTAACAAACACCTGACAAAATTTTTTCTTTTTTCCCTTTGCCTCTCCACCTTCAGTGGTCAGCTGTAGCTGGTTTGAGTCATGAAACTGAAAGAAGACTTAGCTAATGTATGGTGGATAGTCGGCTGAATATGGTGGATAGTCGGCTGAATATGAGCCAGCAGTGTGCTCAGGTGGCCAAGAAGGCCAACGGCATCCTGGCTTGTATCAGGAACAGTGTGACCAGCAGGGCTAGGGAGGTGATCGTCCCCCTGTACTCAGCTCTGGTGAGGCCGCACCTCGAGTACTGTGTTCAGTTTTGGGCCCCTCGCTACAAGAAGGACATCGAGGTGCTTGAGTGGGTGCAGAGAAGGGCGACGAAGCTGGTGAGGGGCCTGGAGAACAAGTCCTACGAGGAGCGGCTGAGGGAGCTGGGCTTGTTCAGCCTGGAGAAGAGGAGGCTCAGGGGCGACCTTATCGCTCTCTATAGGTACATCAAGGGAGGCTGTAGCGAGGTGGGGGTTGGTTTGTTCTCCCACGTGCCTGGTGACAGGACGAGGGGGAATGGGCTTAAGTTGAGCCAGGGGACTTTTAGGTTAGATGTTAGGAAGAACTTCTTTACTGAAAGGGTTGTGAGACATTGGAACAGGCTGCCCAGGGAAGTGGTGGAGTCACCATCCCTGGAAGCCTTCAAAAGACATTTAGATGTAGAGCTTAGGGATATGGTTTAGTGGGGACTGTTAGCGTTAGGTCAGAGGTTGGACTCGATGATCTTGAGGTCTCTTCCAACCTAGAAATTCTGTGATTCTGTGATTCTGTAATGCATTTTCTCGGAGAATTGAATACATTTCTTACAGAATGGTTTTGCAACTCAAACTGAGATTTCACTGGTCTTGTTTCTCACATTATCCTTATGGACATCCAGCATAAAAGAGCAAAAGGCTGACAAAGAGATATCAACATAGATTGACCTAAGTTAATGGACTTGTATTCATTCCAGTCCCTATCTTTTATAATAGTTGATTCTTTAAGTGGTTTAATTCATGCACTGAAAGATCACAGAAAGAAGACTGCATGCAGAAAAACAAGCTCACAACTGTAAAGAAGAAAAAAAAAGAAAAAAAAAAAAAGAAATTGAAAAGAGTACACTAAAGTAGGACATTTCTTATAACTGGAGTGTTCTTGTGACTTTTTCTAGCTCCTCAGCTTGTAAATGACACCCATTTAAAAATTTCATAAATTCACACATCTTTTGGAAGGAACATGTAGAACTGAAAGAGTCTAAAGTATACCTTACAGAATACCTCAGAATTTTCCCATCTATTCGTATTTACTTTTGCACTTGCAGATACTTATGGAGATATACTATTATACTCAATGAGGTCTGCAAATACTATATAACAGTGTGTATATGAAAACATACTGCCTTGTTTGACATTGCATAATAGTAGCTAATTAATGCTAATATAGCAGTCACACAGTGACAAAAACTGGAATCATTTTTCTTTATCCAACATAAAGTATTGCAGGGGAGCAGAATTTCATTTATGATAACTGGTAAGAAACAATTATCCTCTGGGTGATTTTTTTTTTTTTTGGTACTTGGTCATTTCAATAACTATTTTGCATGTTTTCACAATGATTTATATTATTTGAGGTTTTTTGAATACAGAAGATTATCTACAGTGATGACTAAAAATGTCTGGATAAAATTGTGTCAAAAAATTCCACTGTCACTTGGAAAGGTTCAGTCTAAATCTGAGAGCAGTCTGTGCTACTCCTACGTTATTTACCTGTGGATTGAACAGTGGATTGATTGGCAATGGATGAGAATTTCTTCCCTCACCCACTGTGGCTAGTTTCTACAGCTCTTTTACTAAGTACTTCCTTTCAGTGTCTTAATTTAGTGCTTTCCCGTTTTTCCCTTGGCACTGGCCTTTTCCGGCTGAGAACCTGATGCTGTCTACATGCTGATGAATCGTGGCTGTTCTGAGTGGAAGTGACTTGGAAAGATTGGCTGGTTTACTCATTTTCTTCTATGGAACACCCCATAACAGTAGCAGAAGAAAATATTCCCTACAATGCACACAATTTCTTCTAGTCATGCCTTGGGGTGTGTACCTGTCTTACTGATACTGGATTTTGTTAATCACAGGTGTGTACAGGAGATAAAAGATGTCTTTCTGTGTTGATACAGAGAAGAGTTATAGCTGGTGTTTAAGCTGAAACCTTAAAGCAGATTTTTGCTGCAAATTTAAATTTTAAGGGAAACTAGGTGCTGAGGATTAGGTAGGGAAGAGATTATGCTCTGGGGGAAAGAAAGAATATATCATATCACTGCTACAAGGATTCTGGCTGCATTTCCTTTAAAGCCAAGGTTGCACTCAAGCCAGAAACCATAAATTTCTGTGGAATTTCGGAGTGGGACTGAAGCAGAAAAATAACATCACCCCCGTTTATATGTCTGTGGAGATTAAGGAGGATGTTACACTTGACCACATGCTACAATGTGTGATGGTTGTGGATGGACTGCAGCCCATTCTATACCCATATTTACAAATCTGGTTTATCACTAATATTTGTAAATTTAATTTTTAATTCAGGTGAGGCAACATTTTTTTATCAGTTCTCTCAATGTATTCTAGTTTTGGCATGTAAATGTTAAAAACACAGTTGTAAACATTAGGTACCTTTCCAGGCTTTTTCCCCCAAACCTCCTTTTGCATATGTTTGAATTTAAACAACCTGGATTCACTTACTCTAATATGAGAGTCATGATTCAGATCTGCATTATGGGCTTCATTTCAAAAACATTAGTTCTCTTTTGCAGTCAAACTGTACGACATTAAATAACATATCAGAAATAGTTGCATCAAGGGAATTTTGTTCTATTCCATCCATGTCCTGCTGAGTTGATGACTCTGAAGTGTAGGTATCAATCAAAAGCACACAAATATCTCAGCACTGGTTGTGATATAATATTGTGTGCGGATGGGGAGAGAGAGAGAAGAGTTGTACAAGCCCCTATAAGTATTTGGGATCATTCTTCAAGTTATTATTTAAAATACACTTTTATCTGACATTTAGCCTTGCAAATAGTAAGTTTATGGAAGTGATGAGTATGCGTACTGCCTTCCATACAAGACATTATTGCCTGTGATCAATTATATTCTAATACAACCATCACTGCTGGTTGCAATCAAAACAACTTCTTTTTTTATGAAACAATGAAGTTTTTGTAATTCAAACTGTTTTATGTTCTCTTTCGATCTGGACAGAAAATGAAGCTAAATTCAGGTTGTGATCTTAAACACACCATCTTAAACAGACAGAAACCTGTCCAAGATATTTTTTGCTAGTTTGTGCATGCTATGTGCCTTTTATTCTTGACCTTACTGTGAATCTCATGAATGTACATGAATAATGGAATTGCTATTTTATTAATATTACCAGTCATATCACTGCTAATTAGAATGCCAGTTAAGTGCTAATATTTGCAAGAGCACTGATTCACATTTCCTTTTGCCTAAATTTAGTCAGAAGTTGGTTTTTATTGTTATTGTTTTATCAGTTCTTAACCTGAAAATATTTTATAAGAAGTGGGAGCTGTTTTTCCTTAATTTTTATGCACAATCCCTTCTTTCCTTCACATGAATATCTTTTTTGTTTGTTTGTTTGTTTGTTTTGTTTTTGTACAAGCAGTAATACTCACATCATTGTGTCTTTGAGAAGGTCAAAGATGAGAGACAAGAATTATAGCTAAAAGTTTTGCTTTTACATGTTGGCATCCTGACTGCACTCTCAATGATTCTTTAACCAGCAGGATCATTCCTGTTTCTTTTCTGCACGATATCAAGTCCTGTGTTTGTTTACTTATGTATTTAGGAATTGTATTAGGAATCTTCCAGAGAAAATAAATAACACTAACTCTGAAAAGACAATATTGGTGTTCTCCAACTGTTAAGAGTATATTGAGAAAAATTTCTGTCTTAAGAGCATGAAATATGTGTACACAGAATTCTGAGCATTTGCTGCTTTCATGGGGTGCCTGTAGGATTGGCAGGTTCAGCTATTACTGCTTTCTATTTTGAAGCTTTGTTAGTAATGTTGCTGCAAAGTTCATAGTATGGCAGCTAGTCTCCTGCAGTCTTCCTCTTCCTTGGTATCTTACTCAGCCAGTTTGCATATAGAAAATTCTGCCAACTTTTCTTGTTCTTGCTACTATGTTTAAAAATTAAATCTCTATTAGGGGATTTTAGGTACAGATCAGCAACGTCTTCTCAATATACAGGGAAAGCTTTATGAATTTCTCTTTTATCAAGACAGTATCTAACCATATGTTGTTGAGTTTTCTGCCAGTTGAAGAGGAACTCTTGGACAAGATGATTTTGAACGGTAACATTTTGGCCAGCTTAAGAATTGGAAAAAAATAGTGCTATGGATAGGAAGTCTTGAGTAGATCTTTTATTCTTTTATATAAACATTTGTCAAATAGCCATTCTGCAAGACAACAGCCTAACTAATCTAATTCAGTGTGCAACAAGTCAGATAAACGTTGATTTAGGTATTTTCCAGTACTCCTAAGCAGGTGAAGCCTCCATATCTCCTGATTTTTATTGCATGACAGTGCCTTTTACCCTTCTACAATGCAGCAACTGCTGTCTAGGATCTCATCATTCCACACCTCAATTACTCCAGTGTCCTCCCCTCCTGCACTGACAAATGCAGTACCACCCCCGCTGTTTCAGTTCAGAAGCCTGCCACAAAGTTCATTTTCCAGCTTCATTATTTTAACTGTATTTCTCTTCTCTGAGTGCCTTCTCCTCATTAAACACAGACTGCTTCTCTTTAATTTTAAGGCCCTTCTTCATGAGTCATTTCCAACCTTATTATCCACTATCAAAATGTCGCTTCCTCCTTTTGGTTCCTGTGTCACTAGCCTCTAACACCCCCAAAATACCTTTGTGCTTACTCTGTGCTGCTTTTCTCACCTTGCAGAAGTTTCCCATAAGCATCTGCAGAACTAGTGTTGTCTTTTCTCCAGCCTCTCTTTAGAACTCATTTGTCATCATTCTTAGCAAAAATGTTTGATAACCAGCTACTAGTATGCTGAGATCATTGTTGGAGTGTTTTGTTTCTTTATACCTTCTGTCATTCTGTATTTGAATGGTAACATGTTTGCATCAGGCAGACTCTGCTTGGTCTGTACTTCTAAAGCATCGATGCCCGGTTTCATCACCTGGACTTCTAAATGCAAATAATAAGTATGATTAAAACAGGATTAAAACTGGTATTGAGTTCTGAAATGGATTGGTAATCAGGTCTTTCTACTGTACATGATTAGACTGGCTGTTCCTCACCTGGCAGTTTCTTTGAGTTTGTCTTACTGTTGTGTTTTCTGCTTAGCACCATAGAGTAGCTCGTTCAGCCTGCAGCAGTGCATTTGCTGCCTGGTGGGATGAGCAGGTCCCATTGTGCCCATCTCCAGGGGAATCCACTGCCTCCTTATGTGCTGCTGCCTACAATTCAAGAGGCTGACTGCTAGGTATATCATTTCTGTGAGCTGTAACTAGAATGATACCGTCATTTCCTATATTTCAATAAATAGAACAAATCTAAAGAGGTTTGAAGGTTCAGGAGCAGACAGCAGGCAACTTTTCTAGCAGGCCCTGTCCATGGGGATTCTTTCATGCCTTTCAACAACTGAGGTAGAGCCATGGCCTTATGTTATCCCTCATGGTGTGCAGTGAAAGGCTACATTTTGGACAGTCCTGCCAGTTCATTACTGGTTGACTTACTGAATACAGATATAGTTTAAAATTGCAGGAGGAGTTCATATAATTGTTAAACAATATCTAGAAGTTATATGGCTAGCTCATGCTTTTACTTTGCAATGTTATGGTTCACAACACAGGTGTCTTGTTCAGAGCTGTATAATTATTCTTTCTGAGTGCTGTAACAGAAAACTATATGTTGTGGGTTTTTTTGTTTGTTTTGTTTTGTTTTTAGTGAAAAACAGTCACTACAAATGACTATTGCAGTATTAAAGCTAGCTAAATTGAACAGATGAAATAGTGAAAGACTGGCAAGTGGAAGTTACAATGCATAAGCATTACTTGGCAGGGAATTCATCTCACTGGTCATATGAACAGCCTCACAGCAATCCCTGTTTTTTATCCACAGCATGGGTAACCTGAGCTCCTTTTTTTCCAGCATTCCTAAGTTTAAGAGGTGGATAAAGTGGCTTTACAAAAATAAAAAAGTGTTTTGTTCTTAAATGAAAACAGATTCTGACGTCAGCACATATCTCCGTGAGCTAAGGCTCTGCTATCATGATGTAATGCTACAATGAGGAGTTTTGGCAACACTGGTGGTAGCCCCAAAACTAAGGTCTCCTCAGTGGCAGAACTTTTTGATCCCAAAAGGGGAACTCACAACCTATGTGTTATGATACTTATTAACTCTACAACTACTAGGAGAATTATAATCTCCAAATAAGACTCACACCAAGCAAAAGCTTAATGGGAATCTAGCAAAAATATTCAAGTGACAATTCTTCCCAGCAAGGTGCAATTTAATACATCTTTCACTTCCATAGGACCCAGGAAGCTGTAACTGATTGCAGTTTACAGCCAAAGCCCTCTCCTGGGGTTTTGGAAATTGGCAGCTGGCATGTACTTTATTTTTCAAATGTTGCTTTGACAGAAGAAAACCACATTTTATGTAAGACTACAGGTTAAATCTGAGTACTGACCTTGGAAAATAAATCCTGAGCATAAGTTCGTGTTTGCAAGTCATATCCGGTTTTGCAATTCATTGATTTTGTAATACAAAATGTAAAGATTGTCCTGTGATCAAAACCCAAAAAGTCATTTTTGCAGGGAAGATCTACATGATTCATGTCACTCGGATGCAGATTTAGATTCCTTCTGTCTGAATACAGATAGCCAGGTAGCCTAGGGGAGTTCTCTCATTGAGTTTTTCTTATAAAATGTCATCATACTGTTTTCCCTCTAACAGTGACTTCAGATAAAGTGGGCTTAGTTGATTTTTTTTTTTTTTAAGGGAGTGCAGTTAGCCCGTGATAGTCATTTTCTGAGAGTTCCTACTGGGTTGAGGCTTAGCTCTACAGAGCTAGACTTAGCCCAGGTACATGCAAAAAGCATCATTTTAGGTGCCAGGGCTGCTTTACTGGAGAAAATACGTGTGTAAGCAGTTTTTTCAGCCACCTGAGACGGTGTCTACAGCAAGGCTTTAGAAGTCAGAAATATTCAAACCAAAGGAAAAGCCCATTTCAGAAGTCGCTTCTGAAAGTCTCAGAGGAATTGGTGGCTGTATTTCAGTATAGTCATCATCAGGTGCTTAATTTTCACTCATGAATACCCTCTTTCCACTTCACTGAAGCTATTAGCATCATGCTTTAATCTAGCATATATTTAAGTGAATTTTTGATTGAGAGTTTATCCCAAGCATAACTGCATCCTAATAGACTAGATGAATGCAAACCGTGACCAAAACTGATGTACTACCAGTTCATCTGGAGTACTAGCTGCAATAATTTGGGGCAGAACACTGTCACACTGACATTCAGCTTTGGTTCTTCCTTCAAATAATAATAATAAAAAAGTATCATCAGACTATTACTTTGATTTTTATAACTATGAAATAGTAATGATGCCAGTTTGTCCAGTCTATCAGCCTAAATCCAGGAGTATATAAGTAACTGTATTGATACAATCCTTTTTTATTATTATTATTTGGTAAAATAAAATACCCAAAGTCTCCTATGCTGTGCAGTGCTAGAGACACTACAGAACATGCTAAATAATGGAGTTGAGCAAAGAACTGGGCTTAATTCAAACATGGAATATGGTTTTCACAGAATTTTGTTTAAGTGTCCTAATGGATATTGTTTGGGGAATAAATAAATAAATAAATAAATACTAATCATAGACAGTCAACCAGTAAGGAGGAATAGAGAAGGACAAATAGCTTTTGTTTATAGCAAAAAGTGACTGTTGGCTAAGAAGTAGTGTTTATGGTAATTGAGCTTTTACAAGGAAATAAAATGTAGTGGGGAGCACAGGGGGTAGCTTTTGCAGCGAAGCAGGTAATGAGGAGATCTGTGTAGTCAATTCCTGATTAGCATCTGCTGTTTCAACAGCTGAGGAACATGACTTGCATGTAAATGCCTGTGCTAGGGTGTAGCAGGTATTCCCTCTAGCATGTCACCCAACCTGCTGGTTTTGAGTCTCCTTGAGCCCTATCGTGATTTGAAATCAGCAGAGGGGAAAGGAGAGTAACACAACCATCAGCTGCCTTGGAACAGGGGGAGAAAAAAAAACAACAAACGTGGCAAAGGAGAAACTGCTGTTACGAAATTTCCTCTCGTGGGTTTTGGGTGCCTCTAGTACAGATTGTATTTGCATTTCTGCATATGTACATAAATACATCTGTACACATAGGTGGTAAAGAAGTGGTGGTGCAAAATTAATTTATATAATTTATATTAATAGTGTTAAATGAGTATTGCAAGGAGCCAGTAGCAGAAAGAGAGAAGTAGAGAAAGAAAGAAAAGATACTGTGATGAAGAAGAGAATATATATTATATTTCCAGAATTTTATTTCTTAGGAAAGATAACTGAAAGTAATATAAATAAATAAAACTAAGAATTAAAAAAAATAATAATTTAAAAAAGGAGGATTTACGGCTAAGAACTTTTCCACCTTCTCCTTTTATGATGGGATTATCATCCAGTCCACAGCCTTCAACATACATGACCAAAGATTGAAAATCTTTGTTCTATGTTCACAGAGAATCCCATTTTCTCATGATAAAAAGTGTAAATGAAGTTTAATGGTACATTAAAATATGTAATTTTATTTGTTTATTAACTTGCTTTTTTTTTCTTTTTTTTTTTTTTTTTCCCCTAAGGATGTTGGTAAACTGTCCCAATATATGTGTACATTATTTTACTATTTTTTTACTACTTGTTTTGTTTAAAGTTAAAAGAATACAGCTACTGGGCTCCAGAAGTTAGTGCTTAGGTTAACTTTAATAAAGAGTTCAGAACAACTGCTCTGTTACTGAACGTGACTTGTGGAAACACTAGCAATATTGAGATGAATGCTGAGGATGTCAATAGGAATTACATTTTTTGGTACAGAAATCTGTACATGAACACAGTGTTGTCCTGCAGTGTTACAGGCCCCAAGGCCTACTCTAGGAAATGATGCATTTTATAATATGTTGGTAACAGTGATTTTTAAGCATTAAATATTAGTTGTTGTAAACCATAGAGGGAGTTTATAGCATTTATTATACCTGCCAAGTAAGCTAAAACTGAACAATTGTTTTCTTATCAATGTTATTTTAGCACAGACTTTCTCAATCAAGATAAACAAGGATATCCTTGCAGAAAAGCAAGAAATAACTATGCCTATATTTTAAATAGTGTTTTTATGTTTGTGCTGCTTCCTCTGTATTTGAAGATATACTATCCCTGTTGCACAAACAGGGAAAGAGAGGCATCCACGAGAGGAGAAATAACTTCACCTTGAGGTCATCTAGAGGAAAACAGATCTTCTGGTCTCAAAACAGAACCTTATTATAAGTCTTATATTGAACTAATCAAGAGGTGTTCATGAGTTAACAAAACAGAAACAGCACTTCAGAGATATCATTTAACATTCTTTTCCTCCCACAGGAACTTTTTACACCGGAGTGCAAATTCAAGGAGTCTGTTTTTGAAAATTATTATGTAATCTACTCGTCCATGCTCTACAGACAACAGGAGTCCGGAAGGGCCTGGTTCTTGGGGCTGAACAAGGAGGGGCAGGTCATGAAAGGAAACAGAGTAAAGAAAACAAAACCAGCAGCTCATTTTCTACCCAAGCCATTGGAAGGTGAGGTTCAGTCCATCACTGGCAGATCTTCCTATAAATCCCAGGAAAAGAAGAGGGAATGGTTTCTAAAATACCTTTTGCAAATGTATGTGCCACATATAGGGGCCACTCCAAGTGACAGTCGCCAGGATTCATGGAGCAGATTTGTGCTTCGGCATACTGATGCTAGAAAGGACAGGTCTAAAACCATTCTTTCAAGGGATTAAGAGGTGATTTTGCAAGAAAAGAAATCTTTTGTGGAAGTGCTTTGTGCTGCCTTTAAAATATTCTCTTGCTAGCAGCAAAAATTCTTGTGAGTCTTGCAGTGAGATAATACTCTTTTCATTAATCAGAATGAATTAATGGATATTGTAGGATAGTTGGGAGTTATAACTGGAATGGATGAAATGTCAGTATTTCAAGGTAAAAACCTTCTAATACAAAACACATAGGTCTGTTTATAAAATCATAGAATCATAGAATCATAGAATATCCTGAGTTGGAAGGGACCCTTAAGGATCATCAAGTCCAACTCTCGACACCGCACAGGTCTACCCAAAAGTTCAGACCATGTGCCTAAGTTCACAGTCCAATCTCTTCTTAAATTCAGACAGGCTCGGTGCAGTGACCACTTCCCTGGGGAGCCTGTTCCAGTGTGCAACCACCCTCTCTGTGAAGAACCCCCTCCTGACGTCCAGCCTAAATTTCCCCTGCCTCAGCTTAACCCCGTTCCCGCGGGTCCTGTCACTAGTGTTAATGGAGAAAAGGTCTCCTGCCTCTTGACAACCCCTTACGAGGAAGTTGTAGACTGTGATGAGGTCTCCCCTCAGCCTCCTCTTCTCCAGGCTGAACAGGCCCAGTGACCTCAGCCGTTCCTCGTACGTCTTCCCCTCCAGGCCTTTCACCATCTTCGTAGCCCTCCTCTGGACACTTTCCAACAGTTTCATGTCCTTTTTATACTGTGGTGCCCAGAACTGCACACAGTACTCGAGGTGAGGCCGCACCAGCGCAGAGTAGAGCGGGACAATCACCTCCCTTGACCTACTAGCGATGCCGTTCTTGATGCACCCCAGGATACGATTGGCCCTCCTGGCTGCCAGGGCACACTGCTGGCTCATATTCAACTTGCTGTCTATCACGACCCCCAGATCCCTCTCTTCTAGGCTGCTCTCCAGCGTCTCATCGCCCAGTCTGTACATGCAGCCAGGGTTTCCCCGTCCCAGGTGCAGGACCCGGCACTTGCTCTTATTGAACTTCATGCGGTTGGTGATCGCCCAGCTCTCCAACCTGTCCAGATCCCTCTGCAAGGCCTTTATGCCCTCATTTGAGTCCACAACTCCTCCAAGTTTGGTGTCATCAGCAAGTTTGGTGTCATCAAAAATAAATTATACTATATTAATTAACCAGTTGATGTAATGCACATAACTTGTGTAAGCTGGTTATTAAACAAAGGTAGAAGCAAATAAGTCTTACTTACTTTACACACTAAAATGGTGTCACATGTTCCTTGGAAAACTCATTCACTTATATCTTGGAAGCAGAATTTATGATCATTTCTATTTATTCCGCAGGCCTTTTCTTACCCCTTTTGCTTTTTGTATCCTGTCCTGGCAGCACTTCAAATTTCACTAAGACCATTGCTACACACAGCCTCAGTCATTCTGAAAATTATTTCATTACTTAACATCATAAAACACACACAAGTGATGCTTTAGTTAGCAGTCTCATTTCTTTCTTTTAACATTTTAACTGAAAGTTTTGATTAATGGATCAGTTTGTTAAATGTTTTAGATTCTTTATGATGAAACTCTGAACAATCCTATGTTTTAAATTTGTCTTTGAACTCAGGCTGATGCCTTTGTGCTTCCCTTGTTTTGCAAGTTTTATGAATTTCCATAAGCTTTCTATTCTACTGACATTTTATAAGTCAACCTGTGTAAATTATAAGAACTGTAGGGGGAGATCCCAGTGCATTTTTAAAAGTAACATCCATGCATATAGATTAGGAAAAAAAAAAAAAACAACTTTTTTTTTGTAAATGTTTGGATGGTTAGATGCTCCCAAAATACCCCAAGCAAGGCATAGAAAAAATAGAAAATATATATATATATAATATACATATATATATATATATTTTTTTTTTTTTTTTACATTGCCCATGACGGTTATTAAATATTGCAGCTCTTCTATGTTATTCCTTACTTTACAGTTTCATTTCATGTTATTTGACTTAATAATTTTTGTAGGTCACAATGTTACTTCATCAAGATCTTTAGTTAACCAGAAAAGTGTCCTAAACACAGCTGTGGGGGCTCACCCTGAAGACGATCATATCCAGACTTATGTACTCTAGAGAAAACATTTAATTTCAGACTTTCAGAAGTCATAGAGGGATTTAGAGTATGGTACTGGAAATGTTAGAACAAGTATTTGATTAGTTACCAAATTTCATATTTATTATGAAACCCCACACCACCGAAGATTAAGGCCTGTACTTTGATGCTCCTGCCTCCTACTCTAATTAGCCAAGGAATGAATTGTGCTCTCTATAGCAGCACACCCAAATCATAGTGTGATGATTAATTCTTTTGACTGCTTTGATATGTCTTTTAACACTGCTCTGGTATATTATAAATAAATACTACTGAACTTAGGCATAAGTGGAAATATTACCTGATTCACTGACATGGAAAAATAAATTGAATGATCCAAGAGCATTAATCATTAAGGCAGCTTAATGCCGAAACTGTGTAATTGAACACATGTATTTTTCTCAAAGGATTTGAAGTGGTTAGATAGGTACTGAAGCCCTGAGGCAAAGTTTTAATTCATCTAAGAATTCTGTTAATAGTTAATTTGGAGTTTTCTACACTTTGTTCAGTGAAGATAAATGGATCCTGCATATGGTTTTGGTAAGGAAGAAAACCCCCAAACTTCATGTGGACTCTGCAGAATACACCTGGACACTTCTTCAGTGCAGACCTCAAGAGATTATGGCCAAGGTCCTCAGAGTTGGGAGCCAGATGTACAAATAATTTAGTACAACTGTACCCAAGCCTAGTCTTGCTATGTAGGTCTGAAAAAGGACATTTAAGTCTAGACAACTCATAACATTTTACTTCTAAAAACTCACAGAATATTTATTTAAGGGTTGTAGATATGTGTGTATATAAAAATATATGCCTGCCTCATGCAAAGACATAATGGTAGTTTTTAATTTCTGAGGCTTCTATAGTTTACTTTTAACGGGCAAGCATACAATTTCCTACCATTTTTAACACAGACATAGCAGAAGTGAGAAATATGGAGGGTCAAGCAAAGATAACACTAATGCAAAACAAGCCTCTGTCAAAGTAAATAATTTCCCTTGCATGCAAAAGAAATGTGGTGTATATTAAAATACTAGTTATTGTAGATAATTAATCTTATTTGAGTTATGTTCTTAAATGAGATACATCCTTAAGAATGTCTCTCTTTTTTTTTTTTTTTCCTTTCCTCCCCTCAGTTGCCATGTATCGAGAACCATCTTTGCATGATATTGGAGAAACAGTGCCAAAGGCTGGGGTAACTCCAAGTAAAAGCACAAGTGCATCTGCAATAATGAATGGCGGCAAACCAGTTAACAAGAGTAAGACGACATAGCCAGATCCTCACAGGTGTTGTGACTGACTGAGTCCCGAGTGCAGTTGAGCAATTTATCCTTGCCGGACTTCCCCTCTGCAGTGTCTGTGGATCAGCTCGCAGCAAGTACTTGCGCGTTGCTGTTTCTGAACTGAGTTGTCGCAAGCGGATAAATCTCAACATGTAGCTCCCCCCACAACAAGAAGACACCTGGATGAACCAGCTAAACTCAGACCATGGAATGCCCTACCAGATATTGGAATGCCTTTTTAATATCTTTTCTGTGACTGTGACACTTCATGTGAATGACATACTTCACAAGTACACTTGATACCTTGCCTGCTGACAATTACCCATAATCCCTTTTTGAGTCCAGTTTCAGCAAAATCCATGTGTTTAAGTTCTATTTTGTAGCACACAAATAATCAAGTAATTTCTAGGTAGATGCTGTAAACCTGTGCTATTATGGATTTCTCTTCTTCCCTTTTTTATAAGGCTGCTCGCTCCACTGTCTGTGACCTTTTGCAGGGATTGTGTTTCTCTATAACTTAAGTGTTGCCGGTGGCTTAGTTTTGAAAGCAATCAGGGAATCAGGAAGCCTTCAAAAATCTATTATTACAAATTATATCTATAAAGAATAGGATCGTTGTCTCTGGCTTACAATGTTGATAAATGTGAATACTCTTTAGTAACAGATACTGTGCTTCTGAGGTGGCATTATAGTGGAGGGAAGAGTGTCAAACACAACCAACAAGAAGTTTTCTGAAACACGTGTTTGGCATCCCCCTATAGTTTCTTTGTGTGTGTGTGTTTTATACATATCACAGGCTTACTGGTAATGGTAACATTTGCCTTGCCCAGCGAGCAAGACCCACTCATTTTTGGGAAAGTGGGTCCAAAGAATTTTGTAGGCCTTGTAGGCCTGAATTAAGGCTCATTTTTCATCTACTAAATCTTCATTGTTTGAAAAACAACCACCACCAGTAAACAAAAGAAGTTAAGATTAACCAGAATTGCGCTACCTAAATCCATTTCAAATATAATCCTTTCCTGTTTTTAAGGAACAGAACTTAATGCCATTGTTATTTTTGGCTGATTTCCACACTTACTTAGCAAAGCATGGGCAAGGATGTTGTGTGTTCTTTTTGCAGCACCAATGCAAAGGGTAGTTAAAAATTATAGTTTAATATTTCTGGTGTTTTAAAATAAAAAGTTTTAAAACTGGACATATTACAAAACTTTATTTTTATTTTTAGCTAAGCATGCAAAGTCCAGTCCTATGTATCTCACTGATATTCCAGTACGTACCTCTACCCAGCTTCCTAGGATAATATGCCCACCAAATTGCTAGATTGAAGGTGCCTTGCCTTGATCTCTGTCTACTGTACTTTCTCCTACATGAACCTAGAAGAAATCAAAAACATTACAAAATTGAAGCCTTGGATCATATTATGAGAAACACTATCACCACTTTGAGTTTGTCACTTCTGAACAATGAAAATGATGTTAGAGGGAAAAAAGAATTAGACAATACCACAGAGATGCCACTGAAGTGTTACATACTTAAGTCACGTGCTTTCAGAAACTAAGAATGTGGATAATCTCTGTATGCTTACTAAGGTATTTGTTTCTCTGAAAGGGCAACAAGGACCAAACTGTACCTCAGTCTGGAAAACTGTGTGACAACACTCTCTTGGCCTCTTGCTGTTATCTTGATATTTAAAGAAAAAGAAAGAAAAAAAAAAAAAAAAAAAAAAAAAAAACAAAAAAAAAAAAAAAAAAAGGAAATCATCCATTCCTTTTTTACTATTGTATTTCTTGCAGTTTATTTTATCATGTCTTTGTGCTGAAGTGTCCCTAACAGAGACCACTGGTTATTTCAAACTTCCTATCTGCTCAGCTGAATAACTGATTCAGTCTAAATGAACTTTTCATGCTAATTTTCAAATGTGTTCTGTTTTTATATGCAACATTTAGTGCACTGTTCAAGGAAGCTACTATAAAGCTGCTAAATTATGATTTCCTTTTTGGTAGGCCAGACTTCCTTGTTTATATATGTAATATGAGAACAGCAAGCAAACACTTGATGTTGGGTCTTTCCAGGGAGGGAATGAGTCAAGCATGAAGCCATGCTTGACCATGTACAAAGAAAACAAAATAATACAAAGCTAATTTAATACTGTGATAAAAATGCAACAAAACTTTTAGACTGTGCCCTTGCCTGCTAGCACTAAATGTGTGTGTGTGGGGGGAAACAACATTTTGATAAAAACCTCGGTGCACCCTTCTCATCCCACCCAGTCCAGTGGGATTTGTGCACCATCCCTGAGGAAACAGAACAAAACCAAAGCAACTCACACGATGAGTTGGTGGCTTGCTTTGCATCAGGAGGACCCATGGGAGGCAGCAGTCTTGATGCTTTCCTACCTGCTGGGTCTCCAAGGAGAAGCAATTCACAATTATTTCAAGTAACCTAATACAACTGAAGGCTATATTCTCTTTCTCTCTCTCGTCTAATTTTTTTTGAGAGCTCATGAGAAGGGAATACATGTGTTCATGTCCCAGTCCAGCTGTCTTTTGATTCTTGCAAGTGTAAGAGTCTGGGCACAGACAGGACTGGAGAACTGGCTAAGTTGTGCAAGGAGCTTCTGGTTCATAGCCTGATGGTACATAAGTATGTTTTTTAACATTAAACTTTCAATCCCAGGTAATTATAATCTGAGAACCAGTTTGGGGGGGCTACAATTAAGGACAGGTTTAATTTTTGTAAGCAGTTAATACATTCTGGAAATGCACCATAGTATTTTTAATTTCTATTTTTGTTTGTACAGTCTAAATTCTTGTGTGTTTAATCCAATGAATAGATATCCTATTTTTATTTCTTTTTTTTTTTTTTTTCTAGTCTGTTTAAACATTAGCAAAGGTGTCTTTGTGCTTTGGTTCCTCCATTTAATTTTGTCTCGTCTCATCCATTGCATGGGAGAAGGATGGCAAGGATTAACCGCATGTAGTAGGTTGTGTGTATCACAGAGTTGTTGGTCTGTATTAGTGAATTTACAAACATACATGCAAAGAGTTTGTCTGCATTGTACAGTTTGTGTTTAATATTATTTGTTGTATCCACAGATTCAACATGATGAATAAAACATTTATATGAAGGCATACCGAAAAACATCCAGAAAGTTTATGTAAGAAGTAGACTGTGCAAAACATAGTTGTGCTGGCCACAGTTTCGTGAAACTTCATATAAATAGGCTGGCAAACTCAATTCTCCCCTTTCACCATGCCAAAGAAAATTTTAGCTCCTTAATATAATACCTCTCTTGCTGTTTTCTAGGATGAGACTTCACCATTTTGTTCCCTCCAAAATTAATTTTGCTGTTAAGTGAAAGTTGTTTCCAACTGTCTGTTACTACTAACATACTGTATAGTAAACCTGATGGAATCAATTTGTATTTACAGATTGAGTGTTTTGTACTTACATGTCCACCTGTCTGTGAATTTGCAGCTTTTGCATGCTTGCTTTGTATTTTTTTCTTTTGGGTTTTATCTAACTTCACAGAGACTGTTTGCACAGCAATCTAACTTCATCATACCATTTCATAATGCACATAAATGTTAATGCTGCACATAGGCATCTCTTTATATATATTTTTTTTAATCTGCATTTCAACTACGGTTTTATTTACCAAAATCAGTCACACCTGCACAGTTTTACAAATCCAGTTTTAAGTAGATATGAACCACTTCAACAAAGCACTGTTCTGTTATACTTCAAATATTTTATAAATACACAAGCATCCTTAAAAGATATTATAGAGCCTATAGAAAAGTGTCTATAGCTTTTAAATTCTTTGCAGTTGACATAACACAGCTTTTGCTTCATATGATAGGTTTTTTAGCCACATTCAAATCATATTTTTAATATAATGACATTTTCATAAACTTTAATGTGTGTGGAGTTAGGTTGGTCCTTAATAAACCACCCCCAGATACAAATATAAAGCAATTCACTTTGACTGTGGTATATGCCTGAAATAACGCTTAAGAACTCTGGCCTTTTCTGAACTTTTTCTCTTGGTTTAGAAACACTGTAAGTGATGAGGTGTGAAAGGAGGAAGTTTGGTCCACACATTAAAAGTGTGTCTTGCTGATCCATCTCTTTATTGGTATAAATAAGAAATTATTCAGCTCCATTCAGATGGGAATGCGAGTGAAATTAGACAAAGTAAGGAGGTTATCTTTCTTTTAAATGCCCCTTTTGATAAACTCATATACTGTGCAATGCATTTTAAAATGCATAATAACAATTTTTGTGTGTGATTTCTTTTGTGACTAATGCAAATGCTATGATTTATTTTTAAAGCTGTAATAAAATCTTTGTTCTATTACCTAGTGACAAAAATACTCAATTTAGATATTTTTTTTTTCATCACAGTATCATTTAGCTACAAAGATGTCTTTCTGTCAAGAAACAAGGACAGTGCATCAGAAATGTCAAAGCAGGTACAGGATTAAACGTTCTTGTATGTGTTTCTGTAAGAGTATGGCAAGTGAAAAAAAGGATCATGAGGAGGTTAATAATTTCCACAAGCAAATCAATCCACAGCTGTTTTACAGATGATTTTACAGATGCTATATACAAAAGGCATACTCCCGAAAGTCTTCTGTAGAACCGTTCTGCACACTTCTGGATTGTGTTCTTTCTACCAGAACAAAGCAAGGGTACAGTATCATTGTTTATAAGCTTTATCAAACTATCCATAATGAACTCCCCATTTACCCAATTTGTTTTCACCACCTACAGACACCTTTTGCCACTGGCCTTGGAAGCAAGTTTTTACATCCACCACATAGAAAGAATCAGCCAGTATGTTTCAGTCCCTTGCGCCTTTTCCCTCTTTTACTGTTTATGTATCTGGAACTCCTGTCACAGGGAATGAGGTGTTAAAAATCACAATTTATTAATACAGCTATTATTTTCACATATGCAGAATAATAATCTTATTTCTTCCGTTCTCATTTTTCCAGTGAGGAAATGAGCCACAAAACAGAACTGCTGGGAGTCCTATCACCAGTTACCTCAGCATGAAGGGGGTGGGAGGAATGTTCAAACAACATAATAAGAAACAGAATAAAAATTTGAAAGGAAAATATGTATTCATTATATTTTAGCAGTCTTAGAAAATATCTTAAGGTTTATAGTGATAGCACCATTTGATTTGATAATTTACATTTTAATTAGCCACTGACAATAGTTGTCTTAGAATGTTCTAATGTTTTCCCATATATACCTTAACAAAAAATGTGGATAACACTTTTGAAATTCTATGGCCATGTAATCCACTCAACAGCCAAAATGTTGACTTTGATTTAAAACAACAACCAACAAACAAACAAAACAAAACAGAATAATCTTACACTAAGTATATAAATTTTAAATGAAAGCAAACTACAAAGTAAAATACATAAAATGGGACATTGTAACCCTCTATAGAAGCTTTTTTTTTTTTTTTTTTTTTTTTTATGGACATGAGTACCTGGAATTCCAAGGCTGATCTATGGTACGTATAAATAAATCTGTTTGTCATACCAGTAAACAAGACAAAAGCATGCAATGAATCTAGAAAGCGTTTTTATTATCACAGAATCACAGAATATTTCTGTTATTACAATACTAAATACAAACAGAAGGAAATCAAATACAACATTATATTTTTCATTGTTTGCTCTCTGACTCAGCAGAAAAATATATACGTGAAAAAACACCAATTATAAGAGGATTGTCAGCAGTATTCATAAATACAAACAAACTCAATAACCTGTGCTATCCAGATACCAGGGCTGACGAAACGAATATATGTTAGAATTTAAGAAAATATTTCTATTAATCTGTACACAGTTTAAGGGTTATAAGTATAAAATATAAATAATTATTTCAAGATGAATTTTACTTTGAAGTTTCTTAATCCTGTATCAATACATTTTAGAACTCTGCCTGATATTTTGGTTATCTAAAAAGAGAGCAGTTAGCAGCTTTGGGATACATGTCTTGTGCATAACTCCTAAAGTTATGCATGGTTATTTGGTGATTTGGTTACTATGCCTCCCTGAGAACATAGGTTTCACAAGCTTCACTTTTAGAAAAAAAGAATTCAGGTTAAGGAAAAAAAATGGGAAAGATAAAGTTACATGTGAAGGGGGAATAATGAAAGTGACTAAATACATTCATTCAATTTTTTTGCATTTTATTATATGTTCTGTACCATTGTATTTTCCTATTTCAAAATTGTCCTTTCTAAAAGAAAACAGATTTCTAGATGAATAATGGAAATACCTTTTTCAAATGATATTATAGTTCCCTTATTTCTGAGTCATGTACCTCTTCAAAAATCAGAACCTTGGCACCTAAACCACAATGCTAGTTTGATATTAAAAAGAAGTATTTTCAAAACATTTAAGCAATTTCTTGCTCAATCATGACTTCACAAAATGTAAACACTTTTGAAACTAAAATGTATGTATTTTTTTGCTCTAAGGAATTAAAGGGCTGCCAAATCTACATGTATTAAAACAAAAAAACAAAAAAAAAAAAAAAGAGACTCATATGTAAATAAGTTAGGGAAGTCCCAATAGTTGTGCATCGTTCATAACTCAATGTGAATTTCACACTGAGCATATCATCATTGAAAATAAAAATAAAATTTTTGTTCATACCACTGCTTTGTTTGTATTTACTGTATTAAAACTTCAATTACTTGTTTGAGCATCGTTGGCAGAGACCAGACTACCGCACACCACATCTGATTTTGCAGGTCAGTTGACCTTCAGGCTCCCAACTTCTTTGAAAACAGTGAAATTCAATGAATACCATGTGTGACAGTGCAATCTGTTCCAAGCAGTGATTTCTAATAGCATACAGAATTGTCATCCTAAAAGTTATTAGTATAACAAATTTTCATTTGCTTTACTTTCAAAAGGACTAGACAGCTATACATACATAAAACAGTATGAGGAAAGTACATGTGAGATGCAGGTTATATATTTGGAATAGCTAATCATACATTTATTTCTTTATTAGTTTAATTCCTTATACTTCTATAGGTTATGCATTTAAAAGTATTGTAGTATGTAGAATGGATAACCAACTTATGACACTCTAACAGAAACTAAGAAGTTCTTTTGCAGACAAGGGTTTCTTCAAACATTTTGGGTTTTCAGTCTGTGGTTGTCATGTAACTGAACATCAGTTATACAAATACAATTCTTTGACTAAAAAAATAATGTTTTGATAAGCTTCTTTACTGCTTCTTCTGGATCTAGGGAATAATCAGGATGGTTAGAAAGAAAACAGGTTCAAACAAAGTATTTGATAAACAGTGTAAAGTTAATCAAATTAAGTATTTGACAAATACTTAACTAGTGCTACTCTTATACTGCAATACTGTTGCATACTGATAGGGAGAGCCATCAACCAAATAGATAACGTAAAAATAAAAGGGTTTCTCACACTTTTCCCCAAAGATTGCTTTAGAAATAGGCATTAGGGGTATAATCTCAGCTCCACCGAAGTTACTGAAGCACTGTAGATGACCATTTTTTTTTATAATTTCAGCATATAGAGCTTGGACTATCCTGCTCCAAAATTATTATTATTATTATTAGTTTTCTCATTCATTTCTTTAAGGAGCAGACTCTCACATTACTGTTCTAGAGTATTTACACCCATGTATATGTGCTTCCAAATTAAATGCTCTAGCAGCCTAAAGAATATTCAGACAAAAAAAAAAAAAAAAAAAAAAAAAAAAAAACAACCTCTAAGTCTCTGGTGTCCTTTGTTAAGGGTACTCTGTCCCCAGCCAGATTTCACAAGCATTTCCATTCCATCCTTCCCAGCATTCGCAGTTTCCACAGTTACAAACACCATTGCCTAGAACAGAATGAATAAAGAATGAATAAAGGGCAATTACCATTATTGAAATGTGCTACATCAGAATGTGTTTTATGAGGAGGAAAAAGCCATGTTAAAGGAGGTGCATTGTTCCTTTATTATTCCCCCAACTTTTTTTTTTACTTTTTTTTTTTTCTTTTTTTTTTTTGTGGAAGGAAGCAATTATTCCACCATTGCATTAAGAAGCCACCTCAAACCCTCAAACCCACATTTACATGTAATTAATAGGCATTCTCTCAATAATGCCATCAGCAGAATTGCAAATATTGTAATTATGCCACTGCTATTTGCACCCAGCTGTTGAGGCTCGCTGTTTCACACTGTATGTTGAGGTACAAGAAGAAACAAAAAAAATTTTTAATGATGACACAGAGATAAAATGTTACAAACAGAATATTAACAAAAATATCCCTTTGAACCTGAAAAACTTTAGACCTAAATTCTCAGAAGTGTTATACAAATATTATCAAGCTCTCTATTAGATGAAAAATGCATTGGTACTGTTTTGCAAAGGGGAAACATTAAGTACTGAGACCCATATTTTGATGTTATTTCAATAATTTTCATGACTCCTGGATGTTCAGCTGGAGAGCTCTACAGACTGGGTTTCTGATGTGAGATGCTCTTCCTACCGACTCTATGAAGATCTGTGAATGCCCACTGCCACTACGAATCAGGCTTTTGTTGCTTCTGTACTGGCTACATGGCCCAGAAAAGGACCCTTGCTAATTGGACTAGCTGGGACACCACATTTGTGAACACAGTTTACTACTGTCAGCCTGACTCTAACCATCTCACAGATTTCCTCCACAGCTAATAATTGCTCAGCAAAGATTTTCTAAAATTAAGATCTGTAACAGGAAGCAGCGAGCAAGTTAATTTAACAATTCCCTTGTTACTGCCTGTCACCAGATTTGTCATGAGTGTTTGCTGGCAGCCTGCCCAATTTTATTTGCATCTGCCACCTGAATACTTGGACAATGTTAGGATGACACCACTTTAATCACTGGCCATCACGTCATAAGAAAACTGTCAGGTATTTCACCCTCTCACTGAGAACTGTCTGATTGAAGGAATATCCCCTAACCAATGCCTCTATGCCTCTCACCTACCAAAGATCATCAGCCGAGCGAATGTTTTCTGTGACATACATGTATTACACACATAGAAAATCCAGCACAAGAGCAAAAGTTAAAGAAATCTTATGATGACAATGCTGCCACTAAAAGTTCTTTGTCAAAGAAGAGTCAATTGTAGTCTACTACAATGGAAACTGTGGATAGATTTCATAGCTGTTGTACTTATTTTAATTCATACTCAGACTTTCAAATGTTGATTTGAAATCTTAAGTTGATTATCACACTGCATGAAGAAACAATTACAGTGTGTTTGAATAACCCACAAATGCACTTCCTCCATCAGTGGAGAAAGAAGATGGGCTTTGTCTAACAATTTCCATCAGTGCTGTTTGTTTCTTAGAGCAATTAAGTGTTAGCCCGTACTGCACCTGTGCAAATGAGACCATCATGTTTGTCACAGTCTCTGTCATCACATTCACAGAAATCGCCCGAAATGTACCATTCCTGTGGTGAACAGATGCACTTTCCACAGTGGCAGGAACCTGAAATCACAAAGATTATTACTCACAGTCAAAGAGCACTGTCATTTTCAGGCTAGAAAATAACATCCCCAGACATGCGTGCACACACGCACACACACATGCACAAAATTGCTACCTAAGAAGCTATTGTATAAAAGAAAATAATCAAGCTAAAAGCTTTTTGAATAAAAGGATTCTTTCAAAGTCACCATGAGTATGGCAGGACGTTCCTCCTAATGCTTTCATTCTGCTTTTTCACTTAATCAGGACTCACACTTTGAAGCTTTCCTTTGGTTTCCGAGACCTACAATCAGGGCCAGTCTTCCCAGAAACTTTTTTTTTTTTATGTGTGTTTTTTTTTTTCTTTCTTTTTTGACTAGAAAAAGCTCAAATTGTCCTTGACCCACTGTTACTGAAGGCAATAAAATCATACCAAGAAGAAAATGGCCCTCCACATCTAATGCCCTTAGGGATGTGCCTACAAAAGACCCAAAGTCTACCATTTAGACCCAAAAAATCTTCAACATCACAAATTACGCTGCTCCACCTCCTATGGAATAACTAAATATTTTCTCCAGGTCAGGAAGTGTTTGTCCACATAGTTATGGTTCAGCTGTTTGCTTATTCCTGCAGAGTACCCCAATGCCTGTTGTTGGGATAAACTGTTCTCCTCCTCTCCAGGGATGTCAGGTTGCATCTCCCCAAGCAAAGCAGGGACTCTGTGGTGACATTTGGGTAACACCACCCATAACCCACCAAGAAGTGGGGTAGAACCAGAAACCTCCCTTTAAGGAAAAACTCAAGAGACATCCCTATCTTCAGGAGAAGGTTCATGGCTCTGAATCCTGAAAAAGGGCAGTTGCCCCTGGACAATCATAAGTTGAGAAGTCTATAGTTTCAGAAGGGTCTGAGAGAGGCTTTTCTGCAACTATAAATGCCACTGGTTATTTCCTCCTGTCTGACTGCAACATTTGCCTGAAGAAAGCTGGCTTTTATGAAGCCCATCCTCAGCTGCTGGAACCTCCTTCTCTATACAGAGTTCAGATACTTAAATGCCAAGGTGAGGAGCTTAGCAAAAAATCCTTTGAGCAAAAATTCTTTTGTGGACCTAGCTCTAAAAGGATGTTACAGCACACAGCAAAACAAAACTATACAAAAAGCTCTAAAAAAAGAAACCCACCCCAAATAAATGATAACAAAGAATACATTTGCAGCTTTCAGTTACGGGAAGTGGAGTTTAAAGTGACCAAAGAAGCTGTTGACCTTTAACAGGATATACTTATAAATGAGTTAGATGCTGTTGAAAATCACACCTTTTTGCAATATTTCCAGAATGATTACAGCACAAAGACACCAATTTCTTTAATGCATGATTAAAAAAAATATAGAGAGATGTTGATTCTGTCAGAACATAACTTAAACAGAATGCATGGGTTACTTAATAGGGGCTAAGACACCTTTCCATTCCTTTCACTGACCTCTGAATAAAATCCAAACCCAAATGTGGATTTGTCGACGTCAAACAATTTTCCCAGTTTTTTCCATAAGCGCTAAAGTCTCTCTGATCAATGAAACTTAATTCTTTAAAACTTTGGAGCAGCCTCAGCAGAGTATCTATTTTTTTCATTAAAATTTAACTCATTTATTCAGTTTATTGTAAGTTGACAAAAATTAACTCAATGCCTACTTTTAGAGAACTGTTTTAACCTGGAACATGTAAACTTACAGTGGAAGAACTAATGATTGGAACATTTGGGAATGGGCATATTTGGTTAAGTATTTTTTCTGTGGGTTCAGTGTGTATTGCTTACTGTGCCATCAGCATAGAAAATATTGACATTCCTTATAATAATAAAAAATGACATTACACAAATAGGCAATGGAGAATTGCATATATATTGCATGGCCACTCTATAGAAGCTACACTAAGACATACTTGAGAGTCATCAAAGCAGATATCCCTGTTTATAAAAGCTAAAAGGTACTGACAGCCGAAAATAGTGATGAATAGTATGAGAGTTTTAGTGAAATTAAAATAGTTAGTAAAATCATGGCATTGTAAGAAACCTGAAGTGATTCTGCATAAGCAAACACTGATGGATGTTCACAATGTTTTAAAACTATTTTGCAGAAGATACAGGAAATTTAATGCCAAATCAAGCAAGAAAGATCAGGCTTCACAACGTAAAATCTGTTAGGGAGAATGAATGTATCAAGTCTTTTCCCTGAACAGGGCATGCTGCTCTGGGAGCCTCCTCAGTTTAATTAAAACGAGTCTAATGAGTTGCGGGGTGTTCCCTGGGATGCCGGCCAGATCCTCTTGGATGAGATTTGGCTCATTACTTAGCCTGCGTGTCCTGCACCATTACAGTAGCCATCTGCAGCCCTACATTTACTGCCAGGGAGGCAGCAGTATAGTGGGTGTTGCTGTTTTCCTTGGGAAGAGCTTTTACTACAGGTGGCACAGTCAGTAAGCCAAGATTCTGAAAACAGCCTAGGAATGTGGATGTCCAACTTTGCTTATATTTACAGAGTGTAATTTTCTACAAGTGTGCAGCAGTTACCTGCTGAAAACCATGACTCCTTAGACAATTAAAACCAACACAGAAACTCAAGCTCCCTCAATCCATTATAGCACTTGCATACCTTGGCTAGGTTTCCAGCAAAGATGGAAATAACAAACACTGCATTCTCATTAGTGCACAGGTTCTGAATTCTCTGTTATTGGACCAGTAATTATTGCTTAATGCACTGAAACAGGAAGAACCATTTTTTATTTTTGGCCTCTAGACATTGCCAGTCACACTAGCTATGAACAACATTTTAAAGTATGGGCACCCAGTAAGACATATGTTCCAGGCATATTTAAGCATCAAGAATAGATATACCTAAATAATAAATAATACATAATAAATAATAATTAATAATAATAATAATAATAATAATGATAGACAGAAAAAAAGTTTTGAGAAATTTGTCTGTCTTTGCCTGTAATCCCCTTCCTGCTCAGAGAAGATGCATGAGGTAGCAGTCTCCTCCTCACAACTGAATCCTTATGGCTATGAAAGTGCCGCCCGCTTTAGCCTACCACAGCTGGAAAGTTGAAGTAGGTTTGGGATCCCACCCAAAGGTGGAAAAGTGCCCAGTAACCCTTATTTAGGTGGACTAGATCAACCCTTCCATTCACTAAATGCCTCTCCTGTCCTCCACAGGAAACACAGGCACCATCAATAAAGGAAACAGATTGCTCCCCAAGTCTGAAGTACTGAAGGAAAAAAAAATCAGTGCCTAACATTAGAACTTGTCTAAGCACTGCAATTTGCCTCTTGCATGTTCATTGGCTACATACCACTGCAAATTATCTTCCATAGATACTCCTCTGCTGGAGCAGGCACTTGCATATGCCCAGCTGTTTCCACAATAAAGTTGTTCTAGCATCTCATTTGGCAAAACTATGTTACATTGACTGTCCTGAGGGACACTTTCCATCACACTGGAAGCTTTGCTGTGCTTAGAGGCCAAAGAAACTTAAGAAAAAAATCCCACCAGTGTTCATGAATATGGATTTAGGGCCAGGTTTGCAATTCCCATGATTCAACAGTGCACTAAAACAGTAGAGAACCTGGGCCTTTGGAGCCTCCATTCTTGCAGCCAAGTTTAAAAGCACTGTTTGCATGCAGCTGGGCATAACTTAGAGCAATTTTCAGACTGCTCCAGCCTACATCAGTGACCAGATCCCAAACCACTCCCCAGGCAGCCTAGCAAACAGGGAGAAAAAAATCCTTGATGTCTCTGCAAATTCCTACCAGATGATCTGCTACCACAGCCTCAAGTTTATTTTGTAGCCCTGATATATATGCTCAAAGTTACTTGCTGACAGAGCAAAACCCACGGGCTGGAAAAAATAGCTCCAAGCCATCCTTACAGAAAGATGGCAGATAGATAATACAAATATTTTAAATTTCAAGATCATTTTTCATGTTTACATTTATTTAGAATCCAATATGGTGTATTTTATTGATTTTAAGCATGTTTGCTCACCTTCATGGTTTATACAAAGATTCGAAAGGAGACCAAGGCTATGAAGAGAAAAGTTAGCTTCTGCAGTAAAATGGAGTAACTCCCATTCTCCGGTAAGTCAGTATTCTATTTCATATACACTTATTTAAAGATAGCCATATCTTCTGGAAGCAACAGAGCAACAGTGCAACTTCCTCAGTTTCTATGGCTTTGCACCAGCTGTAGGAAAACCAAATGAAATGGTGCATTGGGGGGAATTCTGACAAGTAATAAAACAGATGGAAGAAGGTCAGGCTGAAAACCCCATATACATTTCCTTTGCATGGAAATAAAAGTTACCAGAAGGGACAACTGGAAATCTGCCTGATGTAGAAGGTTCCTACTTGTTTTTTCCAGCTTGCAGGTAAGATAATATCTTCCCCATGCAATGGATATATGGGCAGAGGAAATGTCACATCCATGTCCAGGTGCATTCTATCCTCCAAATACTCCCACCACCTATTTTCTGTCTCTTCACTTTTAGACCTTTTATATAAAAAACAGATAGCTTGCACCATGGGGGAGCGAAAAAACCCTCTTTCCAGTAATGCAATGTCCAAGCTTGAAAGACTGCAAGGTAAAAATCTCAGAGAACAATTTCAGTTAATTATGAATATTTTCTAAATTTTATTTATCCCTCTGGCATTTTCTTTTATAACTGAACCGAAGCTGATGCAACCATCTGAATAAAAAGCAGAAAATGAGAGAGTCTGTGGGGCTCTGTCATGGAGGCTGACAATGTCTACCCCTCTTTTGCTGCTGTGCTGCGGGAGGGAGGTTAACCATATCAAATGTTGCTGCTAAACACACTCCCCCACTTACTGTTGTCTGAGATATTAGATTTGCCATCTTGTCCACCACAGTGTTATCCTGTCCCTCTGATTGAATGGAGCACCAACATTTAGATTATAATGTACAGCTGCTCGACACAGAGCGTCAGATAAACACATACAGGAAATTATCTGCTATTAACAAATTGCATAGGAGACCAACACTTTTAAGCATGCACGGCTGTGGTGGGTGTTGACAAAATGGATGTAAGTGCATTACAGAGCTGAATGTAACATCCTTTTAATAAAATGTGCCTTTTAAAGAAAGGGTTACTAAACAACAACCCACTGCCACACACATTAGTCTGCCAGAATGTGATCATTTTCTTCTGCCAGGGCACTGCCATAGGGTAGCTCAGCTGCAAGTTCTTACCTTTCCCCGAGCATAATACACCATCCTCTGACTCGCAAAGACTTCTGCTCTCCTCTTCTGTCATGTTGCATTTCCTTGAATGCTGGCAAAGCTTTCCAAACCACCCATTCTGGCAAATGCATCGGCCGCAGGAGCAGATGCCATGGCCTGTAATGACACCAAGGTAGGTTATGAGTAAAACAAGCAGAAAACAGTGACATACTGAATAGCATAGGTATGGCTCACCGCCTCCAGATCTTTTTCCATTTCTTTCCTACATGCTGAAAATCTTCCCTCATCCTGAAAGCTAAGCATCAACTCAGCATTATAGGATACTCCATAATCCACAACCTACTGAAGACAGACACAACCCCTTCCCTCCCATGTCTTTTATTCTGCAGCCCCATATTGAAATCTCAATTGCATATACCATGCTATCACCTGAAGAAGCAGACCCCAGCTCAGGGCTGACTGAAGTGCAGCACACAGCAGAGCAGACAAGGGCTGTAAAAGCTGCAATCTCCTCCAGCAGCCCATTACTGCTGGTTATCTGCTGTAGTGAGTGGAGCGGCTGATGTGCAAAGTCTGGACTCAGCATACTCTGCAATTACTATAGATTAACTCATGCAGAAATCTGATGGAGGATGAAGATCATTACACCAGGCTCTTGTGCACTTTCTAAAACTGGCTGTACCTAAAACCAGGGACCCTACAAATAGTTGCTCTCACCACCCTAACGAAATCCTGTTTCTCTTCTGCATCTCTTCTACACATACCCCTATCTCAGCTCAGAAGTTTAAAAAAAGTTTGCCACTTTCAATCCTGATACTGTAATGAAATACTGAGGAAGAAGCAAGGAGGAGGAAGAGACCAGAGCATCCTCCAGATCATATAACTGTATGGCACCAAGGAAGGCCTTTGAAGAAGAAGGCAGATACAACTACTAGGTGGGCACAGATAGACTTCAATTCCCAAACTGAGACAAGAAGCCTGAGTGAGAGGGAAAGTGGACAAGCAGAAGAAAAATATAGTAATGAGGACAGCTCTCAAAAGGTGCTTAATAACAAGGGGGGAATGAGGGTGAAATGAAAGGACAGAAAGAAAAGAGGGACTAGAAAACAAAACATAGAATGGAGGGTAACTGGACAGAAATAGATTGTGAAATCATAGTGGAAGAAGAAGTGGTAATGACAAGTGAGGGAAAAGCCAAAGAAACCCTAGAACATCATTCAAATACAGAGCCTAGATGGTATAATTGATTTAAGGAAAAAATATAGATAGATAGATAGATAGATAGATAGATAGATAGATAGATAGATAGATTTTTTGAGACTTATTTGTTTGAAGGGAAAAAAAAATGTCAAATACTAAACTAAGGTGAAAAGCTAGAAGAAGGAAAAAATATCAGCAAATGCAGACAGTACAGAAATGTAAAATGGGAAAAAGAAGAAATGTCTCCCAACCAGCATTTCACTTTTCAACACAGATTTGTATTTCTCTGGAAAAATAAAATAAAATAAATCCTTAGCTGTTCAGTTTGCTGGGCTTAAAAGAAGCAAATTATATATACCACTGACTTTTGTCCTATCCCACCAGTTATGTAGGGCAACGGGAGTGGAAATGAAGGAACTGAGATAATCTGGGAGCTGGGAAGAAAGGAAAAAGCAAAAAGCAATAGGAGTATCTGGCAAAGCACTGAGCTGTAGGATGCAAAGAAGCAAACCAGCAATTTACTTTTCTGATTTGTGTTCTTCTGGTGAGGCAACACTGCAACTTGACTTTGTAAACCAGGAGGCGGTACTGATAGCAGTGCAAAAGAGAGACAAATCTTGTAGTTGCAGCAAGTGGAATTCATTAAGGTTTTACTGATAGCCAAATACTTCACTAATTTAAAATAGAAAATACTGGAACCTCCAAAATCTTGGAGCTGTTCATATTTACAGCCATGTAAATGTCATTTTCATAGCCCAGATTGTGTATTGATTGCTCCTTATTTCTTTGGTCTGCTTACCTACAGAAATGTAAATGCTCAGTAACAATGACACAGCTTTATTATGAGAGTATTCTAGCCCACTTTTGCAACTGACATTCAGGAATTAAAAATTTACATATATGCATTTAACATATATCAAATACTATACATCGATAGCTATTAATAATAGACACTTGATGCTACTTTAGCTTCTGTGTTGGACTGGGAAACAACATCTATACCACAAACCAAAACACAAGACGAAGAAAACAAGCAGACATAATTTCCCATATGTTGCTTCCAGTTAGATGGCATACAATGGTCTACAAAAACTTACTATGGATAAGCTACTGTCAGAGCATTTTTATCTGCCTTGTTAATTCTTTTCTTAGCAACATACAGATTAGATTTAAGAATACATCAATTACTGAAGAGCAAAATGCTCAACTTGATTTAGGTGTTGGAAAATTATTTATGGAGATAGAAATACTTGTACTCATTTTAGCAAAGAATAGTAAGAAATCCATGCTTATTTAACCAAGGAAATAATTTTGCTTCATTCTTCTACAGTCATTATGATTTAAAGTATGCACAGAATGGTCATGTCTGTAAAGCCTTCATGCAAGTCAAATAAAAAGGTAACAAATAATCCATTAATTTTCAGCAAATAAAACTTAAAATAATTCCCCACAATTTCCCACATAACATTTAAATGCTTTTTTTTTTTTTTTTTTTTTTTTTTGGGTTTGACCCTCCCTTCTAGAGCCAGCTGGAACTGGCTGTGCACAACGCGGGGCAGCTTCTCATCTCACAGAGACCACTGTGCAATCACTACACCCAGTACAACCATATAAATCCCCAAAGCATAAAAAACTCTTTTGTCTTGAGGAGTGTAATTTACTCAAATAATATTTACTATATTATGAGGTGAGATGAGATGTGAGGTGAGGTGAGATGAGACAATGCTGGAATTACTGGAACAGGAATCATCAAAGACTTATCTACATCTCTCTCAATTAGATTTTCTCTCTACAATATATTCAGATGTCTCCTCCGACTTATTTGCAAATCTTTCAAGATGTTGGGCTTCCATTTCTGGTGGAAGAAGAAACCAAAGGGCAATAGTTTTCACTATTATGATGCTCTCTCTGTAGCCCCTGCTGCAAGCTTCCACCCTGCCCTGCTAGGTCCATTGCTACCCATGTCCAAAGGCACTGAGGCCAACTTTAGTCTGTCCTGGCTGCATGACCTACATCTTCATACTGAAATTTTGTGAGACCTAATGGGCAGAGCCTGGGGGTGCTGCTGAGTGGTATATTTGCAGCCAGGAGACCCAGGCTGAACCATCAGTGCTACAGTGGAGTGGAGGCTGAGGCTTGTGGCAGCTCCTCAGGACTGTGGGGTCTCTGTGGAAGCCGTGGCAGCTGGCCTGTCCCCTCCTGGATGATGCCAGCTCAGGCAGCTGCAGCTCTTTGGGGGCCTGATGATCCACCTGGGTAGTGAGCATGCAAGTGCTTAGCCCAATGCTTGTTAATTCCTCACTGTCTTCCGCATATGCTAGCCTGTAAATAACTGCTTTATTTGGTCCAGTTATGTATATCTTACTTGCAGACAGTCTTTGCATTTGTCTAAAGATGGCTGAACAAGCCAATGAAAAAAAAAGGGCCAAAACATCATAACCATTGCTTTCAGTGAAATTCAATATTCAAATTATTTTGAAAGTGTCCCAGTTTCATTCCAATGAATCTCAGACTCTCAAAATAATGAACAACAGCAACAAAAAGCATGTAAGGTCCTTTTAGATCTGAAGATAATTCTCTTCATGGAGGAGTTTCAAATTCAAGAATACAGCAATCACAGAAAAAGCAAAGGACAAAAGGAAAATCTCTAATTGGATGTGTAAAGTTCAGCCCAACTGAACTGGCTAACATGATGAAATACTGATTTAACTGTTCAGATCAAACAGATTTACTGGAAAGTGTTGGTCTATCATCAATTCAGACTTAACATAAAACACAAATTAAAATCACAAACAAGTTGCATACTGCAATGGCTCTGAGACTATAAATCTTCATTCATAAAAATCAGTGTTAATGAACATTTAAATATGTAATAAGAATGTTTTAAACATTAATCTTCAGTAGAAAAAATAAGACTGATAGTGAGGCAAAGGAGAGGAAAAGATCATATTAAAAAACCTGTCACTTTTTTTAGAATTATCAATAAATCCAATAACCACAAGATTTAAATGTGAAAGATGAATGCAGCGACAAAAAAAAAAAAAAGCTTAGACAGATTACTAGCAGAGGTAATTGGTAACCCCGATTGACCCAAATCAACTTAGACATTGAAATGAGTTATTTCTTACCATGCTTAGAAAGAAAATTGTATGGCTGCGGGGAACTTCAGTTCCAGAGAACACATGCAGTCAACTCCAAATGTTGTCAGACTCCACTAACTCTACTAGTTAGGAATGAGAAGTCTGTACAGCCAAAGCAAGAATGATGAAATAGATATCAACGAATATAAATAAAAATTTGGTTCTTTGGTTCTGAATAAAACTGACATAATAAAAACCAAAGAGATGCCAAAAAAATAATAACTGGATGAATAACAGATTTTAAAAGTGTTTTAGGAATATGAAAAATCTCAGCAGAATGCAAAATCCTCGATTTAGAATGAAACAGTAAATGAAACAAATATTTCTCAATATATTTAAATATAAACAGGATCTTTTTTTTTTATTACCCAAGAATAGTAAAGTATTTTCCATTATATTATTAACATAAAAGAATATTAAAAATCTTCTGTTGGGAGAAGTATTTCTAACCTGCCTGCATATACTAAAAGAGTTGATTTAAAAAAAAGTACTTGATCACTTTTATTTTTATTGAATCTTGGAATGCCAGGAGAATGCCAGGAGACTGGAACAGCTGTGACAACTACAGTCAGAGAAACCTAACAAAAATCTGAAACAAAATACTGATTGTCTATTATTTTCATAATAGTTTGCTTAGTGTTGTCCAAGTCTAGTAAAGGTGGACTGTAGCTCCAGCTTGAGGAACGCAACAGACAGGTAACTCAACAGAAACATCCAGTGGAATGCTGCAGTGAAAAGATCTAATGCAATCCCCATATGCATGTAAGAGGAGAGAACTGAGTTGGAACAGAAGTGAGTAGAAACATTTAGAGCACTGATGAGATGGAAACTCACTGTGATAATCCATATTTCAAGAGATTTTGAAAAACTTGGAAAAGACCCAAAAAAGTTCCAAAGAAAGAATTCAAAAGGCAGAGAAAATGGCTTGTTGAAAGACCTTCAAAGATTTGTATCTGTAGCCTGGGAAGAAGAAAAAAAAAAAAAAACAAACCTACCACAGAAAGACAAAGCAAGAACTAGAGAGAAAAGCTGATACTGGCAAATTCATCTCAGAAATGAAACAGCAGTTACACCAGGATGATCATTATTGGAACAAACTTATTTGTGATGTTGACATAGGCTGCCCATCTCTTAGTCTTCAGAGCACAGATGGATGCCCTTCTCAGAGACAGGCTTTAGCTGCACAAAGTACACAGACTTCAACAGAAGCGAAACCTGTGTATAGTGTAATGGCTGTAGTCTAATGACTCTGTATAGTCTAATATATAAAGTTCAACGTATAAGCCCCTTTTGGCCTTTGTGAATTAGTATCTATTAGTCAACTTAAATACTGATGCATTAGCAATTTATTTATTGCTCATTTCAACAGTAAGATTCAATTAGAAAGCTTATTCCAATCCTAAATCATGTTTTATGCTGTCTTAAAAGCTGAACAAGCTAAATTCTCTATGCATCTATGTGAAGTCTCACCTACACGAATGTCTGTGTGACCAGGACAGAAATCTGTAGTACATTTAAAAGAAAAAATATGAAATACTGAGCCAAGTAAAACCAACTGAATTTAATACAGAATACACCATGCACATTAGTACATGCACTGGCTACCTTTTGAATATATTTGTTGTTGCCCCTGGATGTGCCTCAGAGCTAGGATGATGCAGTTAAGAGCAAGGACATAGGCTTTGAATCGCTGACTCTCTACTTAGTGTTACCATATGGTCATTTGTACTTCCTTTTTTCAGCACCAGTTTTACCCTCTAAGCATGTGTTTGATTTTTTTTTTCCCCAAGAGAATCATCAGCATTCATTTTTCAGTAACAAACGTCATCAAAATCTCTACTAAATAGCATAAAAATTCTAGTGAATTTTGTAACAAAGACTGGTACTTCAGATTTCTCAATCAAGAGAACTTAGTCCCCTGCTCTGAAGAGTTTACTATTGAAAAGATGGGGAAGAAAAAAAATAATGTTATTTGCACACAACAGGAACCAAAGAGAAATTATGAGTTCAGTTCAGATGCCTAGCACCATTTGACATAGCCTAAAATATCAAGGATTTCCTCATGGCAACTACACAGGTCTCCCTGTGTCCTTGTAGAGCCACACTGGAGTCAGGTAGGATAACTCTGGGCATTGGAAATCATACATAGTACCTGTGTTTGGAAAATTGAAGGCTTTCAACTGCCCCATATAGTCTGTGAAATTCATAGTAGTCAGGAGTTGAATTCTTATTTCTGAACTTTCAGACCCGCCAGTTTCAAAAGCTGTCTGTGGTTGGAAGATAGGCTGGTATCATTTTTTCTTTCCTATTTGGTGTTCCTAAGCATTTTAGCTGTACTATGTCCTATATACTTCTGTTACCGTGAAGCAGTATTACTGCAAGAAATGAGGAAATTGTCTAACAGCAACTGCACTATAGTATTAAAAGTTAGCTTTGCTTAATGAAGCATATCATTAATCATAGTTTTCTCATTTTTATGGTTATGGCCTTACTGGTCTCCTAAGAACATGCCATCTGAAAATGTCATGTTTCTGCCTCACTGCACAGATGAGAGAATAAATGTCATTCATGATTTCTGCAGTATGGACCTAGAAACCTTCATTAAAAATAATTAACCATTTTTGTAGTATATCTTTACCATATAATAATGCATAGTTATCTTCCAAAAAAGGAAGTCAGCATGTAGTCTGAATCAAATTACTTAGCCTGGCTCAATAGTAATGAAAAACTTATATTCAAAGAAGCATGGCAATCAGGGGCAATACCAGCCTTTTGAGAGGCAGTTCCTCCATTGCATGTCCTGGTAATGATTATGTGATCCTACAATCCTTCACTAATTTTAAGAACATGGTGTGAAAGTTTGTGTCTGTTGCAAAACTTTAAAACAGAAAGCTGGCAATTGTGGCTTTAAGTATATGTAGACTTTGTAAATCACAGGTGTTCCCTTGTTCTCTATCAATACATAGACTACTCTTAGAAATTTAAGATTGTTGTAAATGAATGAAAATGTTTAGGTAACCACCAGAAGAAACACCAGAATGAGGTTAAAAGCATGACCCCCACTGACAGCCAATAGCACATTCATAGCAGAAAAACCGATGAATGTATTATTTTGTCAAGACCACAAGGCCTTTACTCTAGTAAGAGCATGTCGTGATGACTCGATGTGAGCAGAAGACTGTGCTCAACAAAAAAAGATGTCAAAGCAGCACATAGTATATGTCATTCTTTTCCTTTTGAGCCCAACAGGAGCAATATTGTCCTAGGAATGTGAAGACAACAAGCACCAGACTTGCCTAAAACTTAAGGAAGTAAAAGTAAGCAAAAACCTCAGTCAAGAGAATGGGTTCTAAAGCATATAAAAGACATGTCTAAAGACCATCAGCTTGTTGACAGTCAAGAAGAAAAGACCTAGCAAGGACTTGATAGCAGGTGGCTCTTGTTCATTTTCTGCATCACACTCAAGTGATCCTGGACAAACATTTAAATCCAGACGTTTTGGTGCATGCAAGTATGTGAGCATGAGGGTGTGAGATAATTAAATCAATGAGAGAATGTGTCTGAGTGGTGAAAATTAATTTACTTGGGGATTTTTTAAATACATGTATATATATATAACTTCTTCCATAAAGCCTCATGTAGAGTTTTGCTTCACTGATTTCCTAATCTTAGAGGAGAAAGAGATGGGAAAGCAGACCTGAGTGAAGTGCTATTTATTACCTCAGCATTTTCTCCAAAGCACAGAGCAGCTCCTCCACTTTTACAAGGCTCCAAACTACAACCAGAATCCCTAACTAATGAGCCTAAATGCATTGGTAAAAACAAACAAAGAAGATAGCTGCATTTACTCTTTGATGTGACAGGATGTGACATGCCAGTTATTTCATTACCCAATGTTATCACTGTATTTTGATGTGCAGTGGCCAAAACAAAGAGTTAAGAAATCATCAAAGTCAATTTGCTTACTTGAAAACATATATATTAGACTTCCCAAGGTATTCTATTGCCACCAGGCAAATATTTAACCTACCAGAGTGACCAGGGGTTTAGTTGTTTCTTAGTGTGAATGACAGTACAAACTTCGATGACTGAATATGAAAAGGTCTCATCAAAGATGATTACCTAATTGGTGGCCCAGTATATAAAACACAGACAGAAATACTGACACCAAACAGTATGGCAGCAACCCTAGAGCTATGTAAAGGTTTTGCTATGAGTTATAAGCTTCAATCTTTGCTAAACACCCCAGTAAAGCTTGTGTGGAGCTTCAACCAATATTTTTTTTTCTCATTTTCATCATAGGATTATTAAGCAGCACAATCTTGCACCTACTGGTAGCACATGGAGGACCCTGAAAGGCTTCTGTTTGTTTCCTTCAGTAGACGATGCTTTATTATGACAAGAATTCACAGCAAGGCCAATAACGATCCAAAGAACAAATCAAAATAAATGGAGTTCAGGGCTTTATCAGATCAATTTCAAATTGATCTTTACTGTTGTCCTGAATTCTTATTGCCTGCCTACCCTCAGTCCTGAAAGTGAGCAGAACATGTAGAAAAACAGTCAGCTCAATGAGGTGGAGCAGCCAGCAGTGATATCACTGAAAAACATTACTGGACACAGTAGGGGAACAAATGACTCTTGTAAGCTCAGGACACATCTTCAGCTTGTAGCACAGCCATAACCTCAGAGGAGCGAAAGAAGTATCTCTCACCAGGACACAGGATATGCAAAGATTAAGCATTGTGTATATCAGTGACACAGCTGTGCCAAGAAAGAACTCATGCTGGCATACCTGTGATTCTCCAGTCATTTACATGTATGTGCTGCTGTTGGCACCAAAAGAATTTAATTTGCACATGAAAATATCAGAAACTGCGTAAAGTCAAAGAAAATACGATGTAAAATATTTCTGAGAATCAGCAGTGCAATACATCAGGGCAAATCTTACATCATGGAAAGAAACTGAACTCCAGGGAACAGGTCCTTAGGTAGGTAGAACACACCAATCTCAAAAAAAAAAAAAAAAAAAAAAAAAAAAAAAAAAAAAAAAAAGATGCATGAGAGACCTGCTCCAGACATAGAATATTAAGTCTCTGCAGAGGCATGGACAAAGGAAGGGGAATCTGTATGTTTTATCAGAAGGCTGTGGAATCTGTGCTGAGTCCTCGTGAAACTTCTGTCTTTGTGGAGAAGCAATGTCTCTATTCCTGGTACTGCAGTGATGGGCAGCTGAATTTTTAAGTGAATGACTCACTACAATCATGCAGAAACATGGTAATAAGGTCTCAATCAGTTGTACCCTAATTTATCATATCCTTCGCCTCATGTCTTTCTACTGTTGCATGGACAGCTGGTCTGGAAAGCAAGCTATTAATCAATCTCTGCTGGTCAGAGGAGGCCAGTAACAATTCTTATCCAAATGATTTAGGTTGTCATTCACATTTCTCATTTCAGCATGCATTTTATTTTGAAACACTGGTCCTCTTTCTGTGTACTTACAGGCACTCAATGCTCACTGTCAGACTCTGCACAGTCAGAGTCCAGCTTCTAATTCTCTGCAGCCAGAGTTACTACCAAGGGCTTATGGCCTGACAGTAATTGCCTAGGTAGTGACAGTGGTAGAAAAATAATAATGTAAAGAGAAGAAGGAAAGAGGAAGGAATAAGCAGTTCAGCCAGAGATTTAAGATGCTCAGGCTGAGATGAAGATTGGTAAATACAAAAGGAAGAGAGAGAGGTTTGTGCCATTAACACAAAATTAGTGGGGGTTCTTTAAATAGATAAATTGTGAAATGGGCACGAACACAAGGCTAGAATTTCCTAAAAGCGAGGAGATGAGAAATACCATATATCTAAAAAAACATTCAAAATGTTTTCAGAAATGATAGTTAAGCAAAATATCTGATAATTCGGATAAAAGGGCAGTGCTGAAACTCTCGGTCACATCAGATACTGTGAGGAGCTGAAGAGGGTAACAATGAAAGACATTCCTACATTTCATCAGAAACCGAGCGAAGAGAAATTTCAGTGAAAAGACAGAATGGAAGCTGAAATCACAGAAAATGAATAAGGAGTAAAAAGTTTATCTTATGAGTCTGAAGGTGAGGGATTTCAATTCTTAAATGGTGAGTTGAAGAGAAAGCTGCAATCAGTGGGGACTCTCTGAAGATAATGCACATGTAGACATTCCTGTACTTACACCTAAATAGGTGTTCCCTCAAGTGCTAGAAATTTAAGGAAGTGGTAAGAAAATAAATTACTGGAGTAGAGGGGTGGCCTTTTGGGCAGATGGATCAGAAGCACAGATATAAGGGCTTTGGATCTGCCAGTAGTTTAAAAAAATATATATAAAAAAAAAAAAAATGAGAGAGAAAGAGAGAGAAAAGAAGAGAAAAGGGAAATTAAATGAAGAGCACACTCTACTGAACTCCAGCAGCCATGAGAATGAAAATTGCTATATGGAAAGGAACTGTGTGATTAGTAAGACATATATGTTTGTTAATTTGAATCTTGGCACTCTTCACATGGAAAAGCCAGACAAGCACAAATAAATACTTGTGTGGCCTGAAACAGAAACAGGGGAAGAGGGGAAAACATTCTCTGCTGAAAAAAAATGAAAGCAGATATAATCATATATAACCATGATATAGGAACATGCTTCAAAGAGTAAACTACAATCAAATGTAGAATAAGCTAAAAACAATTTGATATTTTAAAATACAATAGATAGAGCAGAAAGTAAAATGCCAAGAATATGAAAAAAATGATCTGCCAATTATTTACCACTGTAATCCCAACAGATCTACCACAAAAGTCCAACAATATTTAGAGGGCAACATTAGCAGCAGTGTGGCTTCTAATTAGGAAGACTAAAACTCTAGACACCAGCTGCACCTCATTTTGTTCAGTTAGCTGCAGGTAAGAAAAAATTCTCTGGTCTCTCTTGAGGCATTTCAGGGGTTACCTCCAATCTTGGTGGATTTAATCATCATCTTGTGTTGTGCTTACTTCTCTCCCTTTACTTACAAAAGAGCCTGGGACAATAGGAGTCCTGATATGGTGCATATTCTATGTTTTTTTTGGGGGGGAAAAAGAATAAGGAATAAACTCAGCTCCGTAGAAAAGGAAAGTCACAGGCTTGGCCTTCTGAAGTCCTGTCAATGCAGGGTGTGCACTGCAATTTCAAGCAGGACACAATCTCTTGAGTTGTGTTTTCCCATATAACTTTTCAACCACATATTATCATTATTAATTAAACTATCAGCTTGAATAAAAGTGAAGGAGTTGATCTTAAGACTACATTTGATTTGTAATTTCATGAGCTAGTTTTCCTTTCTATTCGTTATTTCAAAATTAGGAAAATAAATTTTAAGTGTATTATTTTGTAAATTAATTAATTAGTTTCTGTCATTGCCACTGGACAATGCTGTTTAGACTAAAGCAGAGACTTTATTCAGGTAATAGTGTGAATTAGGGTGTCTCCTACACAGTAAAAAATGGACACTAGCTCAAGTGTTGAGCTGATTATCATTTCAGTGTGAGGCCCTGTATCCAACAGTAAAAGTTAAAATTATCACTGTGCCCTTCCTAATAAGGAACAATGGAATTTTTGTCTGTAATTTCCAAAATGTGCTATTTAATTAGATTAAACATTGTTATTGAATAGTGTAAAATATGAATGACATAAATGGAACGGATATTTTTAATCATGGAAGATGATGAATTTTGGTTTCTAGCTACTTAACTTATAACCAATATGACCTAGCTTTTCAGTGCTTTTATCTGCTTTTATGTCCTTTGAACAAAATTAAATTTCAAATTATTCTTCTTCTACACACTCATATTATTGAATTACGTTGAATATTATAAACTATTATTACTGTTGGTTAGAGACTTTAACAAGAGTTTTTCCATTCTGCTTGGCAGAGCCCTTGAAGAAATATTCCCTGTAGTCAGAATTTATATGTACACAAGGATTATGAAGCAATATGACTTTTTCTTACATAGAAATAAGAAATATAATAAAATGTGTCAGGTTTCATACTGACTACTTTGTTAATATTATGAATATTTCAAAAATAAAGCCAATAAAATATAGAAAGATATTTTATCTTTCTATTTAGAATTTTATCTTTCTATTTAGAATTTAGGACAAATACAACTCATTTGTTTTTAAATACTATATGATAGGTATGCATTTACATGTCTAAAAATAACTTGAAATATTTTTTAATACCAACATTCATTACTGAAAAATCAACAAGTGAGGTTTTTACTGTCAACACTAAAATAAACCATCTGCATATACATGTACAGTGGCAATATATCTCAAGCATTAAATTCTTCTGTAATATATTCTACTTTTTAAGAAAATAGAAATATCACTGTTACTGAATATGAAATATTCAAATGTATTGCTGGTCATTATTAATACAACATAATAAATCAACTATACTAAGTGCAAAAGAAAAATTACCTAATTTTTCCAAGTTTCCATTTAAGCATCTTTATTCTTTAAAGAACACTGATGGAAGCTGACATATACTACAACACTTACATATATGTTATTAGCAGGATCTAGTCTACTTCCCTCTGAGTGCTTCTGAAGTTTTTAAAATAAATATTCACTAACATTCAATATACACAGGGCTTGTTTCTTACAAAAATCTATAATCCATTATAACTGATCAATGATGTCAATGTCTTATAGTGCCATTATGTTATGAAATCAAGGGAAATATAAAGTTATAAACTGCCAAGATTTATATTAATTATATTATATTGAGTGAATGCATACCCCCACAGACTTCGCCATCTGCACTTTCACACTGCCGATCATCACATTCGCAGTTTTTACCATGAACTCTGTTGTCTCCTGGAGGGAAACAAGTGCATTGGCCACATTCACATTTCCCTGTAATAACAAACAAATGTCTATGAGTCACAACTGCAGTGAAACAACTGAAATAATACAACAAACTTATTCCATAGTCTACCTCCCAAAGACAAAGTATAACTCTGTATTAATTAAAGTATCCATATAAGCCCTAAAACAAAACAAACAACAACAACAAAACACCACTATCCCTCTTCCATGGCAACCAGAAGCAAAATATATCATTGTCACATCCTGATGAAAACAGCAACAATAAGCAGTCATTGACATTGTATCTGTTTCATATCTTAACTTTGCATAACAGAGCAATGCCACATGTTTAACTGCATAATTAACCTCTGTAATTGATCTAAAATATTTAGCACAAACCTCAGAAACTCCTAATGAATTTGATTAGAATTAAATCATTCATGCACAGGACAAAGATGCAGTCTACTTTATTCATGTAGAATCATAGCTCTTTAAATACTCTCTCAGGCATTTGGAAAAAAAAAAATCTATGATTTTTCTTTTCCAGACTTGATGAAATAGAAGTAGAAAGCACAACCTCTGTCATAGTCCCCCCTCCCATCAATCTGTTCACAGGAGAAATCTACAGAGTTTAAAAGGGGAACAGATTCAGCAAGACCCACAGATTTTCTTCACCGAAGCTCTCAGAGCAGTCAGAGCTAAATGGTTAGATATCAAAATAAATATATATATATAAAATTAAGGACAATCTTAAATTACACAAATACAAGGAAGACTTAAGGTAATGTTGGTTTTGTTCCTTCCTAACTTCTAAGTTTGACTGCATATTTGTAAATTCTTTTAACATGATGCTACTACATGTTTAAGAATACACAAAATATGACACAAGGCAGGGACCAAAATAGCAAATTTGATAGGCTTGATAAGAGATAACATATGCAAAAATAGGATCACCTATAGGAGACATGCATTGGGTACAGAAACAGCTTTTTCTCTGGATCTATTCTATCCATACCATCAGTGTGACTCAGCACAGGTCTGGGACACAGGTCTGCAGAACCCAAACTTACAGTAGCAGCAAGTATTGATCCAAAACAAAAAGCCCTCTAAGCACAGCCTTTCATTATGTATCCAAACAGTTCATCATGGGCATTACTTTTTTTCAGGATTTGCTGAAATATTTTGCCCAATGAAAAAGTACTGTTAAGAAGAACCTTAATGGAGCTTTTCTAACTGTAGGCTTTGTGACAATAAAACCTTTTAGGTCAACATACAACCAGATCATTGTTACTCCATATTTTGTCAGCTTATAAATTAAATTTGTTACAATTCTTTTTCAACAAAGTCAGTCTAATTAAATCAGATTGTATCATTGCTGGACAAAATTTCCAGCTTATTTTATAGCTGCCTTGCTCTTCATCTTTCCAAGCATTAATGTTCATTGCATTTTCAAGCTGAAATTGTATGTGCCAGGATGCAGTCTAGAAGAATGCTTTACGATTATCTAAAGTGTTGTAATCTTAAAAAAAAAAAAAAAAAAAAAATGCTGATTGAATTAATAGCAAATGCTTCATGAAACCTTTATAATATACATTACTCTAAAATGATGTTGCATTGGCAATTGTTTGAAGATATTAGTTCCAGAAAGAAACATTATAGGAAGTTCATAAGTTCACCTACTATATCATGAAATACACTTGTATTTGGTAATCGTCGACATTTAAAATAGAATTGTATAAAGAATGATTGATATTATTTGCATGCATTGCCTAAGCTATAATTATTTGCTAAGGAAACCTACATTAGTAACTGCTACAAAATAGCTCCTTAACACTTATACATATACAGAGACTTTTAATGTGTCCAACTTGTCACTGTTTGGGGATCTCAGTCTCTTTATATCCATCCATCTTAGACATCCTGGCTTCTTCTACAACAATGTCACATCACCAAGTGTCCCAAAGCACAGTCAGCTGCCCCTAGGCAGATAGGTACCTGGTGAACAGGACCCATCTGTTGTGAAGACTATAAAAATAAACAAAAGAACTGTCTTGAACTGGTGACAAGGAGGATGCCTGAAGGACAATAAAATCAGTTTAAGCAAGTTGTTTTGAAGAGAGGAGTCAGCAGAGATGGAAAATCCTCCAGAGGGATGAGCAAAGGAAGGTTCTGTAATGAGGCTCCTGCATGTTCTGTAATTAAGCATTACCTTCTGTAATATGTAATTTAGTAAGTGAGAATGACTTGAGAGACCAGTGTTTGGGCACTTGCACTGGCATGGGATCAGATTCCTCTCAGTCCCTGCTGCAATTAATATTTATTTGTTTTTGTTCATGTGCAACAGTTTCACTGGGGAAAACCTGAGGAATATCCCACCTACAGGCAGATAGGGCACATTTTTGTCATGTATGAGATACAAGCTCAGTTTGCCTTTTCAAAATTGAAGGGGATTTACTTTCTCACTTCTCTCATCTTAGCTAATGAATAAAACACCAACATTCAAACAGGCCAAGTTCCTTGTTGGTACTTGTGCCTCACATTTTCTTTTGGCTAGCTTTCCACAGAGTTTAGGGTATGATTTAGATCATCTGGCTGTGGATCTCAGCAGAGCTGGTTGTTTCTTGAAAATGGACAGAAACCTCAGTTAGCTAGTGCTCTGGAAAAGAATTTCCCTGAGCTATTTCTCTGCTCTGAAATACTCACAGATACAGTCATAATAGCTGAGTACACTGCTCAAAGTGGTACTCAAATTATTTCTTCACAGTTCCTTTTCCAAATATGACAAAGACAGCACAAGGAACATGAGAAGGGAATTTAGTGGTGGCAGTAAATAACTGCAACTTTGTACTGACTTAAAAAGTATGTTTTCCTCCAAAAGTACTGAGATTTTGGTTAGATCATCTAAGGTGGGCACATTCTAGAGGTAATTCAGCAGAGGATTTAAATCCATTTTGCTTCTGAACGCCTAACTAAATGAGATGCAGCAACTGTAAAATTCAAAGGCTGAGTTTATCGCCATATAGATAAACACAAAAAATTAATATCATTCTGTAACAATAAATTTCAGGTTTCTTCCCTGGGAAATGCAGAAGATGTCTGAAGGGTGAGTTTGTTTCAGCCATACCTTGCTACCTTGTCAAATGTGTCTGCTACTGAAATAATAGAAGCCACACCTTATTCTGCAACCTTATTCTCTTGGTTATTGTGTTAAAATACCATACAAATTCAGTCGTTCAAAAGTAATTTGAAGCTCACATTATACTGAAGAGGGATCAGCACTTCACTAAACACACCCTTTCTTTGTCTGGAATAATAGGTTTACCATAGCAACCTGATTATAGAGGGAAAGCTACTGCCAAACACATCCTAAATTCTCTTTAAATTCCAGGGCATACAGAAACAATTAAACACATGAGGGCTATAATATTCATCACCTTTTCAACTGTCTGAGCGAGAGCTACACTTTATGAGTAAAGAGAAACAAGTTCACCTCAGACATTTAATAGCAACTGGCTTCCTCTCCTCACTAAACAGGGACAGTAAATTTCCTCGTCTGATGACTTCAGATGAAGGTAGCTTTACGATGGATGTTGTATTAGCTATTAGTATTGAAAAGCTTTACCTACTTATTGCAATGCAAGATTCTAAAAATAGAATAATTATACAAGACATTTATTTGTCTACAGTCTTAACATTTCCTCTCACTCTGTTCTGCCATTGATGTCAATAGGAGTCTTAATTTATTACTGCTAATTGTTATTACTTGAAGATTGAAAAAAGACCAGCTTAGGGCTTTTTGTTGTTGTTGTTTATAAAGGGAATTAAAATGCCACATCTCATTAAAACACATGCGTGTTAGGTAGCTGGCTCCAGAATTTTAAAAATCTGGGCCCTAAGCATTTAGCTTTTGATTTTATTCATCATTTACTATAGTAGTTTTTCATTTCTTTGTCCAACATTTATGAAAGCATAGCTAAAGTAAACAGTGCCTTAGACTTACATTAAATCTGCTGCCATGCAAATTGCTGTGACACTAGCTGCTTGCATTAAAACCAATTCCGAGCTTCCTACATGGACTGACTGAAAGTCTCTTTTATACAGATAATTTTTATTTTAAAGCACTGCACTAGAAGTATATAACTTGTGTAATAAAACATTTTTACTCTGTTATTGCCAGGAAAAGCATCAGGAAGAAGCAGCAATAGCTTTCAATGTAAAAATAAATACAAAATATAATAAAATGTACTTCATTGTCTTTTCCTATCTATAACTCTAAAGCATAAATGATCTTTCTATGCATGGTGCTGATTTTTTATCTTCTAAATGAAAACAAATAAAGTTTTGTTTGTTTGTTTTTCTCTTATGTGTAAGGAATACAGTACCAAACTGCAGCACTAGCCTTCAGCACAAGCTGAGATTGTGCTGAAAGCAAACCAGGTTCATCAGCACCTAGGAAGGATGGTGTTTCACACTAGTGATGAACAGAAGGCAGTGTTCCTTCAGGAAGGACTTTTCTGCCCCATGGCTGTCCCAGGTTTAACATCTGAAAACACTAACTAACAGAAAACACAATTTATTTGTTATCAAGCAATCTCGGGCAATGAGCAGCTTTATTGCTGCTGTGTCTTTGTTGTCATCAGAATCCATTTCATGCTGGACAGGAGCAGTTGATCCAAAATAATGTTGATAAATGGCAAATTAGAGAAAGGGGGGTGGCAAGATTTGCACAGATGATCGCAAAGTTTCAGGGGACATGCTGGGTGGGGAGAAGCAAATATGACAAGGAAGTATATAGATAGAATATAGCAGCTTCAGTTAAGCAAAAGGAAAACTCACTGACTGGCAGAGTCAAAAGACTGCCAAAGAGAATAAATGGTACAGCAAATGAGTACAAAAAATGCAACACTTGCCAAAAATAGTGTGGACAATCTCATCATACCCTGCTCAGTCTGAAGCGTTAAGAGCAAGTGTAATCCAGTTGAGTTTAATTGATGTGGAGAAATGCATAAACTCAAACAGAAAACAGTGGACACACAGTTTATTTAGCATCTCCCATTCCCAAAGTAGTCTGCAATGGCTTCCCATACCTATAATGGCTTTTCATTAAAATAAATAAATAAATAAATAATTGTTCATATAAAAAAATGTAATGCCTAAAAAAAAAATAGCAATGCTTTATAGTTTTCTTCACATTGCTGGGGTATACTAATGCTTTCTCTTATGCTAAACAATAGAGATGACTTGAGGAACTGTTAGTTTACTACAAATTTAGCTCAGTTATGACATAGATGGTTGCCATATAGTCAATTGACACAGAATATGTAGAGATTAGAGGAGGGCTTAATATTTCATTATAAAGAGTAATTAGGACAATACATGGAAGGATTTCCAGCTTTTAAAATGTTGGTAATTCTTGGACCTAGAGGATAGTTTCTGCGGTGCCAGATAAAGGAAACATTTGGAAGCATTTTTAATAGGTGCAAAACTATCCTTACAACCTCTTTAAACCTGTGAATATTGGCCTGATCTCACACAAAGAATGAAAACCTTGAGATTAGTTTCTTGCAAGGATTTTGGGCAAGGAGGAGCAATATTCTGCTAGGAATATCTGAACCTGAAATTCTCTAGTTATATTGGAAAAAAATAAAAGTTTTCCTCTTCTAAAAAAAGCTTTATGAACTTATATCAGTACAGTTCTGTCTCAAATGCTCCAACATGCCTGATGATTTCTGATAGAATAGCTAAATGGGCTGGTGCTACCTCTTTCGCAAAATTCAACATCTACATTAAAAATGCAGTCCTCCTGCTGGACTTGAAAACTCTTTGTCTGCACTGAAAGGCTATTTTACCTTCTCAGAGAAATGAAGAACATCAGAGTCCTAAATGTGGCTTGTTCTCAGTAGAGTGCTGAGCTGTAGCTGTGGAGTGAGGGAGGTGCCCTGTGTTGCTCACCATGACATACCAACCACTATCACAGGTATCAATGTTGGTGCATTCTTGGTGAACACCACAGAGAGGAACAGACGTGTGTAGGAGCTGCATTAGTAGTGTGGCGTCTTAGCTCTGCCAAGTCCTGCACCTCATGAGTCTTCGCACAAAAGATAGAAAGCCCAGGAGGTGAAATCCTGCACAACAACCTCCTTGCATTTGAAACATCAGACGAGAATAATGATTCTTTAGTACTGGAACAGAAGCTACAAGAATCAGGAAGGATTGCTTTTAGTAGTGTACACAGAATTGCTGTGTTAGGGTGCTAGAGACCATGGGAGGGGAGGGTGCTTTTTTTTTTTTTTTTTTTTGTGGAAATCTGGTGAGAATTGATCTTTCCTCACAATGTTCAAGCAGCAAGCACTTTGTTCTGCAATATATTGTGAATTATAAAAATGTACATTTAATTTCTCATATATAAGAAAAAGTGTGCTGCAACTATTACAAGAACCACTTGTTCAGATTTGGTTAGGGAACTAACTCTTTCTAAATCAATACACAGAAAAACAAACATATGCCTTAAGTCTACTCATAAAAAGAGATTATTTGCAGCATGACTGACCCAAGACCTGAACTAAAGATATAAAAGCTCCAGAGAAGAGCTTAGCTGAGTCATGCAGACATAAAATGAAATGAAAATTGCTTTAATAAATCTCAAGTCAAGTTTCCAGACTTCGGATCTGTGAACTACTTTTTGTGTCAAGAATTCTCTACACTGAAGTGAACTTGTAGCAGCATGCTCAGAGATTTTTATTAAATAGCATCAACAGTTGCTAAAACATTTAAGTGGGTTAAATATCTGTATTTTCCTTAGTCTAAAGAGCCAGCTGTCGACTGCAAAAACTGCATTAGGTATTACATTCAGCACTATTCACGGGTCCATAGTAACAACAGTCTACCTCCTACATCACATAGCTATAACACACACCTAGAAGATTTGTATCTACAGTCAATGAGTTCTTGTTCTAGGTTGTATTATATTACCTTAGGCCTGTATGTGACTTCCAAGGCAAAGACACTTTCACTTAATGCTGACACTGATATCTGTGTTTTTCTTTTAGTGTCCGTATCATGCTTGGAAAACCCACCCCAAGCTTGAGTTCAGTGCTCAGTGACACTGGGCCATCCAATTCCATATGAAACACCATAGTCCCATTGTGTAAGGGCTGGGAACAGGTTGTAGGGCATCACAAGGCATATGCTATGCTGGGAGTGTCACGGTGGCTCTAGGGACTTTGCTGTGTACAGTTTACTGTGTACAAGTTACCAAAAATCCCTTGTCTGCTTCTCACCTACATTCATTTTCCTGCAATGGCTATTGGTATCAGGACTTGACCAAAGAAAAACCTCAAAAATTCACAAATTAAGAAACAGTATTGTTAAAGCTGTCTCAGACTCATCACTATTGCATGTATGTGTTAAGAATTTTTTCAATAGTACAAAGTACCAAATTGTCCCTCTTATATTACAATGTATTGTGTTGTTTGTTTTTTATAAGACAGAAAATGTTTTCTTCTTTTAATCTGCTTTAAATTGAGTTACTTTATTATGTGAAACTGTTTTTAAAATTATCTGACAATTTAGTTTTTCCCTAAGGAAGAAAAAAAAAAAAAAAAAAAAAAAAACAACACAGAAAATAAATATCCCTAAGATAAATACCCCGAGGAAATAAAAGATAACAAGTATTTTATCCCAAACAACAAAAAATCTCAGGGCAGTTTCTGAAACTGAATATCCAGGGCTGTAAAAGCAAGTGTTACGCAACAGCAATTGCAAATGGCTGAGGCTTGCCCCCTGCTTTAGTACAGGCAGCATGTATGACTGGAAGCCTAATTGCACAGTTGGCATATGGCATCTGAAGTAAATGCACTTCCTTTGTGGCAGCCTAATAGTGAAATACTTCTTTAGACAAATCCAGTCAGCAGCAGCACTTTACAGATTTAGCATCAGATAGTCTTTTACAGCTCTAGCTGATCATCTCTACTGATTTGTTTCTTCTCTTCCATGTTGCTTTCATTTTTTTTATTTATTTTTTTTTCCTTCCTCCTCCCTCTCTTTAAACATTTGGGTAAGAAGCACTGCTGTGCTTCTAGTTTCCTTTTTTTGTTAACTTGTTGACATCTGCTATCATCGTTAAGCCGGCATGTCTCCTCCATCTGCCTCCTGTCAGTAGCAGTGCTTTGAGGACACCCTTCTTGAAGGTTGCTATTGTGTTTCTGCACAGCCAACAGGGGATTTCTAGAGGAGTTCCAGGAGAGGAGTCATCCACAACACTCCTGCCCACTTTGCAAGAGCAGGATCTTAGCCGAAGGAACGCCTCGCTGCTCCCAGTGCCACCTTCCTCGGGTCTCCCGCTGGGGGCATGCCCTTGACAATTTGCTCACTATATTAAGGGGACAAGTAGGACTACGATGGCAATTACTTCTGTGTTTGAAAGAAACATGATAGTCAATGTCACCACACAGTGGAGAGATGTGTGAAGAAGACAAGAAAGAAAGTGGGAAAGCACTTTCTAAAGAAATATGTTGTTAAGGCAAAGAACAGTGGAAATGGAAGAGGAGGAGGAATAAGTTGGAGGGGAAAAAAAAAAAAAAAAAAAAACTGACAGCATGGCAAATGGCACTCTGAAGATGTAAAAAACTTAGAATTCAGCAAACTGAAGCCTTATTTTTTCTACCCTTCCTTCCCCCCATTCTTCCCTCACCTCAATAAAACCGGTTTCTTTCTTCCATCAGCCTTTTTTTTCTGCTTTTCACTCTATTTCTCTTTCTACTTTTTCCAGTTGACCATTCCCACCTTTAAAATGCTTCACTGATGGGTACCATGCGTTTTCTAGTTCTACAAATCACCTTGGCTTTCAGATCACCCTGTGTTACCTTCTCTAGCTTTCACTGAGTTGTCTTTTCATCTCTTCATTCTTTCCCTCCAAAATGCTTTCAATAACTCAAACTAACAGGAAAAACTACTGTAAAGAGATGCCAATAAATCAAGTAAAGGATACACGGCATCCTACTACAACTAACATCTTCTCCATAGAATATGAAATATTGTATTTGATTTAAAGGACCTGACTCGAATATACTTTTCCTTCACCTTGACAACTATCAGGAAAAAATAGGGCTCATTTGCTTCTCAGCCTGTCTGATACTTTGCATAAGCTGCTATGAAATATTTGCTAGCAAACCCCAAACTTAATGAAGAGCCACAATGCAAAAGATGTATGAAACATAAGGACATTGTTCAAGAAGCTGTGATGACTTTTGAGCCATTTGCAGCTGTAGACATTTGACTGCCTTATCATCCAGGGGATTGACTGCTTACCGCTCTTTTACATGATCTGCCATGTAATGAGTCATAGCACTAATTCCACAGAGATATTTAATTTGCAGATTAATTTACTAGAAAATGTCAACTGCTTTGTGGAAGTTTAATCACCAAAATGTTAACCTTGTTCACTTCCTGCTGATGCCTGTTGTTTATTAGGTAGTAAATTTCAAGATATTTTAGGGTTGTAATACAAGCCTATCTATTATAATGTTTAAACTCCTAGACACGCTGTTCTTTGAAGCTTTAGCCAAGATTAAAGAGCTGTATAATTGCAAAACAACAATATGAAAAGATTCAACTGCATAGCAACCATCAATATTATTTGCAGATAACAGACTGCTAAATTCAGAAACCATGGCAACAAATGACATCACACTATATCTACCTTATTGATTAGCTTTCACCTCAAGACTTTTTCTAGAAATGAAAGACATTACCTAGCAACTGCATCATCTTCCAAGTTGTTCCAAGTTAAAATGCTCTTACCAATCACTCACAAGCAAATTTCCCCCTTTTGTTGCCAACTGGCCAGATTGTGCACTAGCCTCTTGCTACAAGGCTTTCTATTTAATCTGCTGTAAAGACAGTGCCTTATGGCTCCTAAAATCTTTGCCCCAAGTGTAATTGTGAAAACTGTGAAAAAACACTTCTTCCTGGGACCCAGAAAGGAAAAATAAACAATGTATAATGAAGGAATTAAAGGCACCATTTTAATAGCTTTTTATATGCAATCTTTGTCTTTAGAAAACCACACAATCTTTCATTTTCACTCTCTCTGATTTCAAGCATTAGTAGTAAATTCTTCATTGCAGGTTTCTCTGAATCCTTGTATTTCAGGAAGAGTGCAAACGAATAACACGAGTGAACCAAGAGTTATCAAAGGACACCAGGTAGGCATATTACCTACCACCCTACAAGAGTACTTGTTTGAATTTCTTGAACACAATACCCTCTGAGCTCATCTGCCTTGATATGACCCTGCGAGTAGACAAGAAAAAGGCACTGTATGTTAAAACGGCATTAGACAGAACAGGTGTAATTATGAGCTTCACATATGTATACTCAGCCTCCTGTTCAGAGGACCTGACTAAAGCACAGCAATTAAAGCGAGTTGGCAATTTACAAGACAGTTGAAACACATGAAACAAGTAATTAAAGCCTGTCTGTGAGGTCACACTCTTCCTGCAATGTCTGCCACAGAGAAGATTGATTTGTGATCAGTCTCCAAACCTCCCTGACAAATACAACAGTAATCAGGAACACGAAAATTAAGGCATTTTATTTTAATTAGCAAACACAAGCAACTGCTGGAAAGAGCCTAAGCCTGAAACAATTGCCTGTATGTAAACATTGATGCAAGGTCTCAGAGCAAGAAATCAGGTTAACAGCTTGCAGTAGGCCCAAAATTTCTCAAAGGGTTACCACTAAATAAGACGTATGTACCTGCCAAGACTTCTTCTGTGACTAGAATTGACACTTGTTTCGCCAGTCAGCCACAAGCAATCAATTTACCCATGTGCTTGGGTTGTGGCTAAAGAGCACTGCAGTACCACCAAGCTGCCACCCATCCCTCCTTCAGCCCTGAGCTGCCTCTGCAGCAATTGCTCTGTGTTTACTCACGGCAGGACAGGCAGACAGCCAGAAACACGTGGAGGAGTCCCATACCTTGATCCATGTCACCCACTGGACAGGAGAGGAGGAAATACCACTGATGAACAAGATGTGCTTGAGGCTGAACAGGAACAAAGCACCAAGAAAGCAGAGACTCGCTCAAGGAGAGAGACTCTTCATCAGGGAGCATAGTGATAGAACAGGGGAGGAGTCAATAGCTTTAAACTAAAAGAGGCCAGATTTAGATTAGACATTAGGAGGAAATTCCTTACTATGAGGATGGTGAAGCACTGGAACAGGTTGCCCAGAGAAGTTGTGGATGCCCCATCCATACTTCCAACCTGGAAATATTTAAGGCCAGGTTGGATGGGCAATCTGGTCTGGTGGGAGATGTCCCTGCCCATGGCAGGGGGTTGCAACTAGGTGATTTTTAAGGTTCCTTCCAACCCAAGCCATTCTGTGATCCTATGAAGAAAGCATTTTTCAAATAAGTCACAGTACTGCTATGCAACTGTTCAGAATGAACTTTTGGTAGTGCTAAGGGAGGTTTATACAACTCTCAATTCCTCCTATAATTCATTTATCTTTAGAGAGAAGAAGAGAGAAGAAGGAGTCCAGCATTCCCCAGAAAATGTGAAAAGCTCTCCAGCAGATGGAGGATTCAAAACACATGGCCAGTTATGAGTCCGTTGAAAAATTCAGTCAAGATACTTCTGAGAAGAAATGGTCAAATAAGATGTAATATACTTGATATTACATATTGTTTCTCTTGTTTTAAGAATATGATTAATCTTTTTCTTCTTTAAAAAGTTAGCTTAAAAAGTGATACTCTTATTTACATTTATATATAGAAAAAATGGAATATGAAAAAATGTCTATTTTTTATAGCATAGGAAACGTTTTGAAGTCAAATGAAGCAAAAATAGAAAAGCTGAGGTCTATTATATAAATCAGAGAATAAGAGGATCTCTTACAACTGATTAAAAATGTTAAGACGGTAAAGCCTGATAAGTACTGTAGGGAATTCTATACTAAATTGAAAACATCTATCCTCTTCTGTTTTAGAAATTAGTATAGATATTACACAAAGTACTACTTTGTCAATCTCCTCAGTCACCATGAAAGAACACAAAGACAATGCAAATGGTGCTTTCCACAGACCAATTTCTTTATTAAATATTTAAAACTTTATCAGAAAGGAGACTGCTGACTAAAAAAAGCCATCTTTTCAAGGGAAAAAAAAAGTAGCAATGTTCACGGCAACAGTTTAGAGCAAAAATAATAAAAATTGAAATCAGCCAAGCAAAAGAACAACTAAGAGCAGAAATCTGAACCTAGCCATCTAGCCAGTGGACTGAGTGTTTTTGTCTCCCTGGGTAGAGAAAAAGAAAGAAAACATCAAAGCCATCCACAGTAGGCATTGTTGTGCCTTTTCTCCCCCCAAATACTTGAACTCCAAAACCCATATTAAACATGTTACATCTCACATTCTTTTCTGTATCCAGTAACAGCAGTAAATAATCAATACTCAACCTACTGAATCATCTTTAAGTTACGTTATGAGCTATGAGAATGTTGCTACCTTTGTAATATGCATAAAATATTAGTAAGTATGGACAGTGGTGGATTGAGACACTAAAGAAAGATGTGGACGCAAGGGATGGGATTCTGCATCACTGATTCCTGTACCTAGAAACATTCAAGCATTCTTTATCTTATATTTACAGAAATAAATTTTACAGCAGAATTCTTCTCATTCTGAAATAGATGTCTAAACAGGTCCAATGAATTGCAAGCTAAAACTGCCTTTTCCCCTCCACTAAATATATGGAGAACATAGTATTCTCAGTTATATTAGTTACTTTTACAAAAATCTGAAGGTAGATGAGACCTTCTAGCCATTCCCACTATCTAGGGGCAGTTCTTTGTAACTTAGGAGAACTCTTACTCCAGTGGAAAGGAAAAGGAAGAACTCAGCCTTTCAGATAACTCAAGCTTGTGAAATAAACCCTATAAAAGCCTGTTTTACTACTTCGAAGCAATAAAGAAAGCTCACTAGTAAGATAGTCACTGACAAAGTCTACAAAGCGAAAACAGTAGAAAAAAAAAAAAAAGTTTGTTTGTTTGTTTTTATTTTTATTTAAGGGGAGGAGTAGGAAAAGTTAAATAAATGGTTTCCAAGGCAGAGGAAGATGGGACCTAGAGAGAAAAGAAGACCATTACAATGACTAGTCACACTTTGGTAAACCCACACGTAACCTAACAGGTTACACAGAATACAAGATCCTGGGACTAAAGCCACAGCTGAAGATGAAGGCAAAATTTGGATAGGAAATGAAAAGGTATGGGAGAAGAAGGAAAGTAGGAAGCACTGAAGGCTTACACATCTGCAAAGATTTTTACATTACATCCCTAGATAAGGAGAATGGGACACATATGGCAATTATGCCAGAATAAAAAAGGAAACAGGTAAAAACTGGCTTGATGACTACATTTGGGGTCCTCCAAACAGCTTGAAAATGAAGACAAGATGTGAAATGGAAGGAAAGAAGAGCAAAGAGGTCTGCAGATGAGGAACAGACAATGGAGGAAGGTCAATATCATAGATCACGGAAGAATAAGTGGGAGATGATGTGAAAACAGAAATGAGATGATCCACCAAGAATAAAAACAAAGGGAGAGTGAAAATCTCTGACTGCCACTCAGAAAAAATAAAACAGATTAATCTCAAAAATACATGGGTATGCAAAAGTAGGAAAAGGATGAGAGTGAGTAGTTCTGAGGAATATGCTTCAGAAAGTGGAAATCCAGGTGTTCTAAGGAAAATTTTTCCAATCTGTAGAATAGAAGTGGTATTAAAAGAGAGTTAAGGACTAACTATCAACTAGTGGTGTAAAAGATAAAAGCTATGTTATTCCCTAGAAGCAAATGAGCTCCTGTACAAATCAAAATTACTTTATCTGTGGAAAGAGCCAACACATTTTCCATAATAATAAATAATCAGACTCCATTTCCAGTGGAAGACAGCTCTGATTAATCAAGATATTCACCTTGTTGAACTCAGAAGCAATGTATCATTTTGCAGACCGCTGAGTCTACAAAAATAAATAATATTTCTTGCACCACCACGCTTAAAAACATTGCCAGTTGATTTTTATCGTTTAAGAACAATTGTGCTGTTACTGCAATGGCCACCTTTCCTCTCATGCAGCAGCACCAAATCATGTCTGAACAGGAACAGCTCATAAGGACTGAATGGTGGCCATAACAGCTGGGAGGCGTGGTGGCACAGCTAGGGAGCATATGCCAATCAGGAGAAAAACAGCATTTGACTGGGGTATTAAATCCAACTAGATATTTCTTTCAGTAAAAGCAACCGTTTCTGTATGTTTGCTTTTTATAATTAGAAAAGGTATCAGGGATTGAAGTACATGGTTGCACCTTATGAGTTTCACCGTGGATTCTACATCTCAATTCAGATGAATCATAAGCAACCTGCCTTCTTGTCTACACACAGGAAGCAGGATTACAGCACCCAAGAGCACAGCACCAGCACCCCGAGAACCAAAGTAGTCAGTGTGCAAAGTGGTGTTAAGAAAAGAAAATAATAAAATAACAACCTACACCTTGCAAGAAGGGGAAACTTACAAAGGGAATCTCCAGATGGAGAAAGAGACCGTGGTGGAAACTGCCCCTTACAGCTGCAAGGTACAACTTAGCAGCTGGCAGGAGCTCTTGTACTGTTGTGAAAGTCAGACACTCCCAATCCTCAGGGCCTGCTATGCTCAAAGAAGCCACAAGAGCCTGCAGCTCTTGTTTTCCATTACAAGTAGTGTCTTGGAGGAGCTTGCATTTACCAGCCACCAGCCTTGCTGCTAGCTGTGGCCTGGCAGGCCTCAGGGCAGATGGCACTCATGACTCTTACCAAGACCTGAGCTCCAGAGCATCTTTCAGCAGCAGCAGGATGTCTGAAAGGCAGCTGCCCCCAGGGCCTAATTCAGCTGTTGACCTGTATTTCCACAACAAGCACTGGAGATGAACCAGGCAGCTTTGAGCAAGTGGAAAGGAGCATTTGTTGTTCATGGTTTTCACTGAGAGGGATTAAAATGGTGCAAGCGAGGAAACAGGAGGTAAATCCCAGTGGTGGGAAACATTGTTCCAGCACTAGGGTACCATCTCTGATCTTAGTGTTGAATGGGTTAACATTAACACCATGTTTTCTCATGTGGATTTTTTCAGCCTATTAAAAATTCACACCAGCCCTTTTCCAGGAAGTGTCAGAGCTCTGTTTAGCAAATAAGAAAAAAGCCCCCAAACAATTTCTGCTAACCAAATTGAAGACAATGAGTTTGGCAAGATCCGACATACCTGATTTCAGCTGGAAATCAGGATTAGATGGAGCATTCCACACTTCTCATAAGTGTCTTATTAGAGAAACAAAATAGGCTTGGTATTAACAGTTTAAATTTGTCAAAATTGCTTTAAACACAGCATGAATGTAGGATTTATTTTTATTAGTGTTTTAGAGTAAAGTACTCAAAATTACTCAGACAAATAAAAACAAGTTTAATGCTATGCTTAATACAAAAAGCAATTAATTCTGCAGAACTGTTTTACTGTTTTCAAGCCAATAAAGGCTTTTTTTTTTTTTTTTTTTAGCAACTTGTAATAATGGATTAAGCAGCTTTTATTTCATTAAAAATTGTATAGGCTCTTCTTTGTCAATACAACACATAAGAAAATTGTATTTAGACCTCTGAGTTCTCTGCAGTTGAAAAGCTGCATTGTTACATTCCCGTGCAGGATGATATAAGGTCCCAGCAACTGCCTGGGCTTTTCTCCCCAGGAACCTGAGTTAGGGCAGAGCACTGACAGCAGCAAATAAGAAGCTGCTGCAGAAGAATTAGTAGTTTTGTTGCTATTTTCATTTGCCCCTCTTGGCGTGGGGAGGCTGGTGAGGCTTGGTGCTGAGAGAGTGGGAAGAAATAAGGAAAATAATCAGTAGAAGTCATTATTTTTCCATGAGAAAAAGTAGGAGGCATAAGTTACAGGGGGTGGTAATTGTAGATCAGACAAGGGCGGGAACTGAATATAAGTTGTGAGAGAAAAAAGAGCAGTGGAGACATCAGCTGAAAATCAGCAGCATCCACATGCACTGTAAAATCAGTAGCATGCAAAACATGTCGAAACTCTTGCAGCACACACATGTACACTCACAGAAAAGGGGCATTTATTTTAAAATTCATTCTCTCTTTGCTTCCTTCCCAAGAGAAGCAGTCCTGCATCCTCCCCAGCATCTCAAAGTCGCTGCCTGGGAAGCGGGATCTGTCTGCCTTGCAGCAGCAACTTGGATTTCAGATTACAAAGGGGAATGGGGTGAGCAGGCACAGCAGCAGCAGGCGACTGCCAGAGCAAGCTGCATCAGCACAGACCATGGCAGCCTGAGGTTGTCACCCTCAGGGCCAGGAGACTGAGCAAAGCACAGAGACAGTAGTTCATATTTGCCTTGAAACCTCCACGATCATCTCAGCTTCTTGAATGAATGACTCATTCATCTCTCCTGTCTCAAAGATCACAACAGGAAACATTATGCTCATCTCTAGCTGCATCTCCACTGCTGTATTTATAGCTGCAATTAATGAAAATGAAATGTATTTTCCCAGGAAGTTCCACTACAAAAGTGAAAACTGTCAGGTTGTACAGTATATGAAATATGTATAAAATGATACATGCAAAAGCAACAATTATAGTATCTGAAAGACAATCTAGGTTTACCCCTAAAAATGTCACCACAGCTGAGCAGAGGTGCAATATCCAGAAAACCAATAAAATCAGCATGTAAAAAAACCACACCCCAAATGTCAAGAGACATGCCAAGTGCATAATTTCGATACTGCAAATACAGTTATTTTCATGGGCATTTTTTCCCCAAAAAAAACTTTTATCTGAAAAAGTGTACTACACATTAATACAGTTATCTTCTACACACAGAAACTATACAAGACTACATACATGCATGCAAGTGTTTCTTAAAGGCAAGAAGTGACAAATGCTGAAATTTCACAGCAAGCTGCACCAAAAATCACTTAATCACAGGGCTTATCATGACACTGAAGGTCAATAAGGAAAATACCCCCCAGCACCACCCAAAAATGTCAGATTAAAACAGCTTCCAGATGGAGGAAAATTTGAAATGGCAGGTACGATGCAGTTTGCAGCATGCACACAGATCTCTAACAGTGTGAAAGGCACTCACAAGTCAAATAGTGAAATTCTCTCATTCATGTCATTTTCAACAAGTACACCCAAAAAAATGAACACAGTGCAAGCCTCTGCTTGCTCCTTTATTAAAGGATAGAAGGTTGCATGTCAGCTTCCTCCCAGATAACCTGCTTCTGCTAGGAAGAAGATAAAACATTTAAGGATTGGTCTGAACAGTCTTTCCAAACAGACCGTATCCAAAACTCATTTATCAGCATGAACACAGATTTTTAGCAGAGTTTAGCAACTCAAGCATGCTGCTGTGCTAATGAGGTTTCATGTCTGGAGCTCATTCTTGTTGGGTTAATATACTATGAAACAAACCGGGGACTTTCTGTAGAAGACCCTATGGACAAACTCTACGCAATGCCAAAAAGCTTCAAGCTGATCTGTGGACTGTGTTCCTTCTGAAATGATGTATTTGTCTGAAGAATCTTATTAAGTCCTAGACAGCTGTATATGCCACACAAAGCCCTTGATTAGGTATGATCCATGGTAGCTAGGGAGATGCGTCTGGAACTCAGGCTGGGGGAAGCTTGTATATTAGTCTGCTGCAGACAGATTTTTTAATGAAAATACTTGTTTTTAAGACTGCCTGTGACTCCAAATACCTCAGTAAAGGAGAGCCCCACTAAATAGCACAAAGGCTGAAGTGAACAGTAAATCAGCCTAAAAAGGATGCACTATTTCAGCACCTGAAACTCTGAAGGAGCTGCTCTCTGAAGTGCACCCTGTGGCTCTTCTCTTCCATCATTGCTCTCCTCCCAGAGGAGCCCAGTCAGTTGCAGGGATTACCCACTGCAAGGGAGCGAGTTACCGAGTAGTTAAACAATGAGTGCCCTTCCAATTCTGACACATCCTGTTACACAAGGTAAAAAGGGAACATCGCACAACATAAATTAACAGCAATATCCACACAGATATCTAAACCAGAGATATACACATGGAAGTGTGTCTTGGCATTTCCTTTGTCTTAGAATATAGGAACGGCTCCACTCTCAAGCATCAGCCTTAAAATCACACCATCTCAAACTGGAAAAGTGGTGGACTAAGTTTCTACTCCTGTTGCCTCTGACACATATAGGATTGTAATGCCTTGCCTTTAATTGAAATTAATTCATTCATATGGTCGGCAAAAATGAAACTGCTACCATGAAAAGATGTCACAAACTCAAACAGATTTAAGTGTCCTTGTGAGAAAGTGTTCAGCTGATGTGAGCAACAGTGTAATCAACAGGAATCACAGAACAGCTGAGGTGGGAGGGCACCTCTGGAGGTTATCTAGTCACTGCTCAGAGCAAAGTCACATAGAGCCAGCTGCCCAGGACTGTGTCCAGCTGGGATCAGAATGATTCCAAAGATAGGGACTACACAACATGTCCAGGCAACCTCTGTCATTGTGTGGCCACCCGTACGGTAAAAATGTCTTCTCTTCATCTTAGTCCTTTTCCTTCTCTGATCTACTATGTCCCCAGTATGTTTGTTGGTTTCCATTACCCAGAAAAAAATCACAGAATTTTAACATAAATGATTGCAATACCTCCTTATCCTAGGAGGAAAACACACACACACACACACACACACACACAAAAAAAAAAAAAGAAGTTGGTCAATTAATTAGAGATTGAGATTTTTCGGGAAAAACAAATATAAGTTTCCTAAAAGCTTCTCATGGAAATGCACAATATGCATTTGCACTCAACACTTTCTGATTAATAAAAAAAATATGAAACAATTTGGGAAATGGAATATTTTATAAAACCCAACATCTCTACCCTGCATTCCTTTGAAAATGCACTTATGTATCTGTTTTGCAAAGGCTGTATAATATTTCTAATAGATTATGTTGTGTTTTGTTGTTGTTTTTTTTTTTTTGTTTGTTTGTTTTCCAAATCCATATACTAGGACGCAAATCAGAGCAGCAAAATATTTTATTGACTTCTAAGTAACACAATGATTAATTCTTAACAGTGTGCTTTGGACAGCTACCTTTAAAACAGCGATAAATTTCAAATTTCTATAAAGGATGTACTACAAGTAAATCACTTTTCTCACCTGACTGAGTGGGAAGCCTCAGAAAGTACCTTACTAGAAGCAATGTGACATTCATTAAAGCAGAAAGAAGTACTCTGCTTTTCAGTCTTAGACTATAAGAACCAGGCTCCACATTGAATGTATTTCCCAAGGAAGTTAAGTATTTGTAAGAAGTATCATCAGAAAAGAGTAAACTTTTTAAACGAAACTATGACAGGATTAAAATTCCCAAATATCCTATCAAGAAATTTCAACTTAGTTTTCTATTAGCTTTCATTAAAGAATCATATAGCTTGTAAAAAATATCGGGGTTCTTATCTTTGAGTTACTCAGGAGCACTGACTATAATACCTAATAGTTTGTCTTAAAGTCTAGTACAAGATCATAGAATCATAGAATGGCTTGGGTTGGAAGCAACCTTAAAGATCATCTGCCATGGGCAGGGATGCCACCCACCAGATAAGGTTGGCCAAGGCCCATCCAGCCTGGCTTTGAACACCTCCAGGGATGGGGCATCCACAGCTTCTCTGGGCAAATTGCTCCAGTGCCTCACTACCCTTACAAATAAGAATTTCCTCTTAATGCCTAATCTAAATCTATCCTCTTTTAGTTTAAAACCATTGCCCCTTGTCCTATCATTATCTACCCGAGTAAAGATCTACAGTAAGGTCTCATATTCAGATTAGACACAATGCACTTTTGTATCCGAAACAAAGCAAAAAGCTATACTACAGTGAGAGATTCTCAGAAGCAGGTCTGTAATCTGAAAGCAAATATTTACAGAACATGAAGACTGCCACAAGAATTACCATTCTCTGCTTTGAGGTTCTTTTTCAGCATCTCCTAACATAAAGCAGCAATTCACCTCCTCAAAACCAAATACTTCCTTCTGGAAAGGATGAGAGAAAGAGCAGATCTCAAATGGTAGTACTCTTCCTTCACAGGCAGAAGAAATGCACTTGGATATGGTGGAGATGTTGTGTAAGAGCATACATGCATTGCAGTGAAGTCCAAACACCACACAAAGCAATTCAGAAAAAAAAAAAATCAAGATGACAAACAGCCTTATGGTGTTTTACAAAGCAAGGCAACGAGCCTCAAAAGCAGATCAACAACTTGAATGCAAAGCTCAATGAAGACTTTAATACGAGAATTGTAATAGAATATGATCTTGAACAGCATGATCTGCAAGGAGAATAAGTTTAACTAAAGTAAATGACACCCATTGAAGACAATTATAAAACAACTTCAAGTTGCTGAGATTTTTGGAGAATACACTTTTCTGCACCTTGTTGAGAGGAGCTCTGATGTCTAACAAAGTTCTCAAAATGCCATCATTTCAAGTCTATGATTATGAAGAAAAATAAAAAGTCACTACAAGTCTGTGAGGAATATCTGTATTCTGTCAAGACAGGTTCAAAGCATATCAATGATACCAATGGACTCCTCAAGAAAAAAAAAAAAAAAAAAAAAAAAAAAGGAAAAGAAAAGAAAAAAAAAAGGAAAAAAAAAAAGATTGAAGTGTACTGGTTTACTGTAAGGGGAGCATTTCATTTCTGACAAAAGAAAAACAAACAAACAAACAAAAAACAAACAAACTGTGATAGTAGCCTAAAGTCTCAAAAATACAAAAGCATGGAAAGCATGGGAATTCCAAGTTACATATCCCAGATCCCTTTACCTGCGACCCTTTTTTATAGCAGAATATACTATGGCTGAACACAAAAAATTATGCAACAGTACCAAGTGTCATTGCTACTGTGTTCATTCACTTACATACATACATTTGAAAAGTCACACTAATCAAGTGAAGTTTCCAGTGACTGGAAAAAGGAAAACATCACTCTGATTTTTAAAAATGGTAGAAAGGAGGATGCAGGGAACTACAGACCAGTGAGCCTCACCTCTGTGCCTGAGAAGATCATGAAACAGATATTCCTGGAAGCAGTGTCAAGGCACAAGCAGAACAAGGAGATGACTTGGGACAGCAAGCACACCGTCACCAAGGGCAAATCATGCCTGACCAATCTAGTGGCCTTCTGTGATGGAGTGACTGCACCAGTTGATATAGGAAAACCAACCGATGGCATCTCCCTGGACTTCTGCAAGGCCCACATGACATCCTCATCTCCAAGTTGGAGAGATATGGACTTGGTGTGAGGACCATTCAGTACATAATGAATTGGCTGAATGGCCATACAGAGAGAGATGTGGTCAATGTGGCCACCTATGTCCAGGTGGAGGCCAGTGACAACTGTTGTCCCTCAGGGGTCTGTCCCGGGACCAGTGCTCTTTAATATCTTTATCAATGACATACACAGTGGGATCGAGTGCACCCTCAGCAAGTCTGCAGATGACAGCAAGTCTGCAGATGACAGCAAGTTGAGTCAATACAGCAGAAGGAATGAATGCCATCCAAAGGGACCTTGGCAAGCTTGAGAATTGGACCCACGTGAACTTCAGGAGGTTCAATAAGTCCAAGTGCAAGGTGCTACACCTGGGTCAGGGCTACCCCAGGCATGAGTACAGACTCATTGAGAGCACCCTTGCTTGAAGGACTTGGGGGATTTTGGTGGATGAAAAGCTTGACAAAAACCAACAATGTGTGCTTGCAGCCCAGAAAGCAAAATGCATCTTGGGCTGCTTCAACAGAGGGGTGGCAGCAGGGTGAGGGAGGTGATTGTCCCCCTCTGCTCTGCCCTGCCCTTGTGAGGCCCCACCTGGAGTCCTGCATTCAGCTCTGGGACCATCAGCACAAGAAGAAAGTAGATCTCTCAGAGCAGCACCATAAGAGGGCCAGAAATATGATCAGAGGGCTGGAGCACCTCTTCTGTGAAGGCAGGCTAAGTGAGATGGAGTTGTTCAGCCTGGAGAAGAGATGTCTCTGGGGAGGCCTTACTGCAGCCTTTCAGTACATAAGGGGTCTTAAAGGAGAGGGACCTTTTACAGAACGAGGGAGAATGGTTTTAAACTAAAAGAGAGCAGAGCGTTATATTGGATATTGGAAGGAAATTCTTCACTGTGAGTGTGGTGAAGCACTGGAAGAGGTTGCGCAGAAAAACTGTGGATGCCCCATCCCTGGAGGTGTTCAAGGCCAGGTTGCATGGGGCTTTGAGCAATCTGGTCTGGTGGGAGGTGTCCCTGCCCATGGCAGGGAGTTGGAATTAGATGATCTTTAAAGTCCTTTCCAACCCAAACCATACTGTGATTCTATGATTCTATGTATGCATGTAACTAACTGCTTTCTTCATCAATGTAAAATACAGGAAAAGCTAAATTGACTAGAAATAGATTGTTTATGATTTTAAACTAGAGGATCTCTACTCTGCAGAGTTGATCATGAGACTCCAGGTTAAAGACAAGAGTCATCTCTCATCCTGCACTAAATTCATTTCACATCCAGTCCACGTTATCTGATAAACGGCTGTGGGAAGCTTCATATCCAAATGTCATTTGAATGAAAAGAATTGCTCAGTATGCCTCCATTTTTTAATCTCTGAAAGATTATTCAAGATCATGGGTTAACTCCTGCCAAGCGTTGTTTCTATGTTACAGTTTGTAGATGAAAGGGCAATAGAAGTGCTTTTCTCTCTTTCAAATTATTTCAGTGAATTATTCCTGTATAACACTAGGATGAAATTTAAGTGCTAGCATCAAAAAAGAACTAATAGTCTAAGAATGAATGTATGGGCCTCCAAAATACAGTCAATTGAATTACTTGTCAGAGTTAGTACTGTGAGTCACCAACAGCCATGAACAAATAAAAGGGGCCACCTCAGCACCATTTGATGTACTGAGATAGGAGCAATGATTAATTAAGTCAAATAAGCAGGTGATAAAGAGGGGAGACAGATGTACTCAAATCCCACCGTTAGCACTGCACGGTCTGGGCAAGGCAGCTTACTGGTTTCATGTTCTTTCTGGGAAAAAAAGTAATATGCCAAAGTGTAGAAAGTCACAGGTTCATGGCCCTGCTGACCCATTTCATCATAAGAAACACAACTGATTCTCTGAGACATGAATCAGATTACACTGCCTATAATAGGTATTAACCAGGCCTGGACCCATTCATGAACCCCATGAACATCTGTATCTCCTGCAACTCACTTCTGTTATCCCTTGGGTGATTTTCATAATAAAGATATTCTAGTCTGCAATGCAGATAAGGGATAGAGGAAGAAGGACAGGAAATTATCTGTTGTTACTAAAGCCCCACAATTTTTGCCCTTGAGCTTTATCTTTGCTTCAAATTGAAGTATTTCTGTGCATTGTCTCTCATGAAGTTATGGTCTTCCTGATATCTGACTCAATAATTAATGTGTAAAGTTATTGCTTGCATGCATAATCTTCCTCTCTCATGAATATGTGAAGGAGGAAAGATTATAAGTTGTCAAATGCTTCCAGAGCCTCTCTCCGTGACAGAATGATAGATCCCAATGCTGTATTTAAAACACAGCTGAATAGATAAAAATAGTGTTTAACTTTTATAGTCATTATGAACCACAGTAATTTATTGAACCCTTCAATCAGCTGAAGAAACAAAAGATTGGAAATGGATGAATGACTCACTTCTTTTCATGCCGTGCACACTGATGCTCCAATAACTTGATGATCTGAAGGCTAAATAAGACTGCACAAATGTATCACAAAAATGAAGCACACAAAACACATCATAAACAAAAACAAATCAGTGGAAAGCACTGAGGGAAATTCCAACCAGTGGTTGGCTCCTAATTAGCTGTATCTGCAGGGTGTGTCTGAAACAGTTGGGAAGATAAATGTGGATTTCACAGTGATTCAGAACAAAACAAAAACAAAAAAGAAGTAATTGCAATAGGAACAAGAAGTCTGAGTAAACAGGCTCAGAACTCGACTGTTGACTACATGAACATGTTTTGCTCCCTCTTCTCTTTTCCCAGGAGTTAGGACCAGTTTGACTATAACCTCATTGGGTATAATAATGGAAGGTATCCTCTATTTATATTTACAGATGACAATGAAAATAGCTTGTGCTACCCTGTTCTTGAACTGGAAGCTAAGAGGCACCACCTGTTATGGAGTATCCGTTAAGGTGATAGCCTAAATAAATCCACCAAAACATACAAAGAGATCCACATTCAGCATAGACAGAACAATGAAGTGCAGCAATCGCTGTACTGAAGCAAATAAACAGTATTTCTCATTCTGTATCCCTTCACTCACCATTAAAAGCTTTGAAGATTCAGATTTGATATGCCAAACTCCATGTTACAAGACTGAGCACCCTTTCGTGCATACCTCACAGAAGAATGAGGATCCCTTCAGGATTGCCTACGGATCCACAAGTAGACATAATATCAATATAAAGTCAAATGGGAAAAGGCTTCTAAAATTCAGGAATTACAACCATTCTTAGCTTCCTCAGAGTAAAGGGGAAAAAAATCACTCTTTGCCTTGTTCCAATCTCAAAATAATTTTTTTCCAAAGGATGTCAAACAATAATCAAAAAGATCATTCTCAGCACCTTAAATGAAGGTCAAAAAGTTGAAAGAGGTGTAGGTAGTTCTCACTGATTCTTAAGAATGAAAATGCAACCATTAATATGGGGACTTCTATGAACTCAGCCACAAATATGCAGTTTTCTTTAAGATTTTCAGTACACTGATGCCATGGGTTGAACCGTAAATGCCATCACCATTGACACATTGAAACTTTTTACTTGCAAAATGAAGATAAACCTTCTTTCAGATGCACTTTAAACAGTATTGTAAGAAAAATAATAATTCTGCATTTTCTTTTCATTTTTTTTCCTATTCCTTACAATATCCTAATACTCTTTGAAGTAGCTGACAGAAGCTTTCAAGGTGTGGAAAAAAAAAAAAAATCAGATAGATTACCATGTTGAAATTTCACATCTAAGTACCAAACCTGGCCTAATTACTAGAACTGCCCAGTATTTCTTTTCATCTCTTTGTCAAAAGTTTTTATAACATCAAATGCAATCCAAAATCATACTAAATAGAAAGTGGTACAAATAATTTCTGACAGAATAAATATGAAGGTAACAACAAATATCTGTTGCAATCCAATTCATCTGTGTTGTTCTGAAATATCCTGTAACACTTGTAATTACTCTTCGTTGTTCCACTAAGGTGGTAGTCAATTATGGAGGTTATTCAGCCCCATTACGAGCAGTGAGAGCAGGTGTTACTCAGTAATTCAGGCTAAAAGTTTGGAATATTCTTTCCTGCTGTTTTTAAGTACCCTGTTATATATTTCTTACTGGGCTTCACAATAAAAAACAAAACAAAACAAAAAAAAAAAAACATAGTTTGTTCAACCCTGGAGCAGAGAAATAGACAATGCAACTGATAATATGTAAGACAAAAGAACATTTTAAATCTCAGCTACCACTAAGCCTAAGAAGGCAATGTTCATTTTGTCTTCCATATTCTGTTATTCATTGTCAACAAAACAGAACGGTCCTTCCTTAAACAAGAAACCTGTGAGACAAGAGCTATCACATGTTGCCTAGAGTGGGCATAGAGTGCTTACTGCTGCTTAATGCTGCTGCCAACTCACAAGTGGAGATCAGAGGCACTAAGAGAATACAAATCATCACGGAGTAACTGAAACTAGGCCTGTGAGAGCCTGTGACTAAATTCAGTGCCTAAATATAAACTTTGATTTAGTTTATTAAACATATAGACACAATAGAATCATTAGTTTGTCATTATGCAAGCTAATCTCACACAAATAGTGTGATTTAAAAGACTCACCATGGAGTCATCATGTATTTTATGCTTCCATAACCATGTATTTTATTCTTCCTTAGAGCAAATGTCGTATTTCTGAAGGCAAACACTAAGAAGGATGTGAGCTACCACTCAGGAGACTGAAACAAGAGGTTACCTTGGAGCTATGAGCAAAACTACAAAACTATCCTGTGATGTATTGCTTGGTAAATTCATAGCACTTTAAACAGCTTCAGGAAGTGTACAAATGTGTCTAATACACTTGGCTACATGCCTAATTGAAAGAACTATTCTTGGGGGCTTTTTGGAAAAGAGGACAGGTCCTATTCCTTGCATTATTATCATCCACAATATTATCTCAACATCTGGGTGTTTTAATAACAAAGTTGACAGTGGAAAAAAAAAATCCCACACAAACAAATGAAAAAAAGTTTTTGAAAGTCTCAATCATTTCTGTTTCTCTGTTAATAAGTCTTTGCTCATTCATAAGACATCTGTTTTTACCTGTGAAAGCACTTTAGCCTATCCTTTGTTGTTTTTTTTCCAGGATACATAGTTTTGCTAAATTCCAATGCCATAGGTTAAAATAGACATGCTGAAAAAAGGTAGTACATACCAGTAAGTACTGTTGTTGTTTTTTTAAATCACATGAAGCAGAAAAAAGAAGAGGAGAAAAAAATTGAAAAGAACCTTCTTTCCAACTGTTTTTAATCTCTGTGTAAATACATAGAAAAATTCTTATTTTTGCTTAGTATGAAATAATCATTTACAAACGTGGAATAAGAAGAGACAATATCAATGTCTCGTTGGGCATTTATATTGCAAATGCTTATAGTAATGGATCTGCTTAATCACCAGAACACTAACAGAGAAAGTAATATATTTACCTTCCATTCAGGGTCATAGACCTTTCTTGAAAATACAGTTTTGTTCATAAGTCAAACAGAAACTCATGACCACAGTACCTAAATATCTGTATGGAATCTAAACATATGATGTCAAATGTCTTTTCAGCTTTAAATTCACTAAAACAAGAACATTTGGATTTACACTTGTCAATTACAAATCTTTACCAAACACTTTCCTAAAATTCTGAATGAGAACAGAAAAGGAGAAACATTCGTCTTCTTGAAGTAGTGCAAATCAGGAAATAATGGAATTGCACCAAATTAAAAATAGTACAATCCATTGTACTATTAAGAAAAATTAAGTTCCTACCCTTCCTTTTTTTTTATGTGCTGAGACATGAAACTCCATATTGATAACTTAACCAACTTTTGCATAGCCTTAGCCACATGTTCTTATTCTTTAATTCTTCAACAAGATGTTAGCAGTTGACTGTACTGTATACACCTTAAGAAAAAAAAAATGTGAAAATTATTTAAAGTGCACTATTGATAGTCCCCTCACAATAAACAGAAATTGTATAGAAATGCCTTGTGGAATAACTTGGCTAAGCCTTGAATGGGTTTAAGTAAAATGCACCAAAAAAAAGAACATTTACACTAATAGGTGATGACTGTTCTCATTCAGTTGTATGCATGATGCTTATCTTCAGTGCAGCTACTGCATCAGAACACAATATATCAGGTGATCCAACATCAGGCATAATTTGGTCCGCCTCTATTAGCTTTCAGTAACACTTCTCAGAGGCCAGAAAGAGACTATAGCATGCATTCTCCCCACAAAACAATCACCACCACAGTGCTCTGTCTCCTAATCTATGGAAAAACAGAGATTTGGGTTTAGCTCTCACAACTAACAATCTTCACCAAACGTTCTCTTAACATTTGTGAGGAGAGAAAAAAGGAGTCTGAGTTCCACGTGTTTTAAAATCACAGAATAGATAAAGTGGGAAAGGACTTGGCCCACCTGGCCCAAACTGACACCCTGCCCTATACAAATGTATACAAATGATGAAAATGGGATGGGAGAGAAAATAGGGAAAAAAAAAAAAAAAAAAAAAAAAAAAAGAGTTCAAAAGCTCATGGACTGAGATAAAGACAGGAAGATTGCTGACCTATTGCCAGTGTGGGCAAAGCAGACTCAGCTTAGGGAAAATTAATTAACTTCCAATTAGAATAGGTATTTAGTTAGTAATTCAGGTACTGACAAGCAAAAAGAATGGGGAATGGGGCTGTGGTTAGCCCGTAACAGCTCCTCTCTGCTTTTCCTTCCTCCTCACACTTTTACCCTGCCTCACCATGGGTTCTTCCCACAGTCCTTGAGGATAAACCTTCCCCAGTGTGGGCTTGCCATGGGCCCAGATCCATTGTTTTCTGCTTTTTCTTACATGTATTTTCCATGAGGTGCCACCATCTTGGCTGCTGGACCTGGCCATCCCCTGTGTTGGGGCCATTGGAACTGGCTGAAAGTGGCACCTGTACCCAGTACAGTATGAAAATAAGATGGATATTTTCCATCATTTTTTTTTTTTACATTTTATTTTCTTGCACTAGGTGCAATTTTACATTATTTAGAGTTTATCCTCGTGTTTTAGTGCTTCACTACTGAGCTGTATATAAATACTCAGATACAGCAGGAACATTTACCTTGCCATAAAGGTTTCTGAACTCAGCTCCCACTGTCCCCAATGGAATTTTAAAAAGCTGAGTGAAGATCTACATGATACATTTATTATATGACTTATTTGTTATTTATGATAGTGCCTTATACTGACATTTCTGCCATTATTAGACAGATCATACTATAGAAATTTATCATTACTATGGCAATTATTCTGCAAAAACTTGTTGAAGAGATGTAGATATAATTTTCTCCCCAAAGAATGAATGAAGAACTCCCTGAAGGCCTCTTACATGTAAAACTATATGGAAAATGCTCATCAGAATGCAAGGGTATTACCCATTCTGAAATTTCAGTTCTGCAGAATTTTCTGCACTAGGCACAAGGTATTTGTGATACTGACAAAGAGTTTTAGAAACCATAACAAATTCTCTATAAAATATACAGAGCCTTTAGCAATGCAGTCCTTACTGATTCAATGTAATGTAGTAATTCAATGTAAAGATTGTAATCAGGTCATTCACTGGCATATTTACTGCCTCTAGAGGGAGACTGAAAAATTTTGCCAGTCTGATGAATCAAGCTACGACACTGTTTAATAGCAATTAGAGTGTGAATCTTCAAGCTTTTGAACATGAGATTCACTTTCTAAAAGTGCCTGTGCAAGTAAATCTCATCTATTCACAGATACAAGTTTTTAAATGGGGGCACAAGCAAGACAACAGGAAATTGTTTTTAATTTGAATATTCAAAACCTCAAAAAATTGTATTGCCTATAACAATCCACATTATGGTTAGACATCTTGCTACTGGAAATCTGGGCATGTGAAAGCCCAAAGAAAACTTGCTGTTATGAAAGGTGGAATAGCCTTTTTAGAGCTTATAAGAAAGAGTTGTGAAATAGTCACCCCTCTGTTTCCTTTTTACAAGGTTTTAAGTAGACCAAATCATTATCACACTCTATTATCTAAAGGAACTACTGCTCCACAATCCTTTTAAACGAATCTAGACAAGATTACACTACCTTGCTGTCTGAATTCAGTCAACGTATAACACTGAAGAGTATACAATAATCCACGTGGATAAGACACAATATACTTGAAAATGTCACAATCTTTAGTTTGTGATTAAATGAGTCACTCCTGTTGAAAAAGAACATATACCACCTCAGAAAAAGCTCTTCAGAAATGCAGCTGTACTTGCCATATCACAAAATGACAGTCAATATGCCATAGCAGTAAGCACGATCTATAAGGTCAGTCACTGTGAATTATCATTCACATCAAAAAGAGCCTCAGATTTAATATAGATGTTATTTACCATTAGCTAAGGTTTGAGGTTCTGTTTGCATTTCAGCATCGTTTCTAACTCTAGCGTACCAAAACCCATCATGCGAAGTTTTATAACTGTTTGCTATAAAGAAAATAAACTTTAATCTTAAGAATTTACAACTTAAACAAAACAAACTGCTGAACAGGAGAACAAACACTTGTAGATTACTTGTTCCCACCTATAGAATATCTGCTTACTAGGTCATCCTTGACAGTTCTTTGTGCAAGCTTCCTACCTAAAAGGCTGATGGTCTCTGAGATAACCTAAGAAAGGAACTGTATTAATGCTCTAAGTTTGACATGTTAGATAATTCTACAAGTTATAGATTCTTACAGGTTTTGATTTGATTTTAATACAACTGCTCATCATTATACACTTCATTTTAGGCCTCAGAAATGTATGTATTCATTTTTATATTTATATAAATATAAATACTAATGAATGTATTCATTTTTATATTTATGATGCCCTTCCATGTGTATCTTTAGAGCTATTATTTATGTTCTTTTGCTTGGTTGCCGTTGCCTCCAAAGAACTATTAATGATAAGGAAATAAGAAAGATATATTTATACTTTTTATGATTTACCTTCTACTTGTCATTACCTTTTTTTTTCTTTTTTCCTGTGTTAATTACATGAAATGTTTATAAAATAATCATTGGCTCTTTATTATTCAATTACTACTCATCTACACCCTCACAAAAACTAGACAAATACATTCTTGACCATAACATTACTGTGATATCTCCAGTCAAAAATCAGTCACCTATGAGTAATGAGTGTCAGACGCCAATAAAGAAATTCAGTATATCACATATATGAGATCAAGATGCCTCTGAGTTGATTATTTATTGCAAATATCTATATCAGATAGTAATCCATGGTGCATCACATTCAAATTGAAAATGGATCGGTAATAAGGTCACAGAGAGGTATCAATAAATATCACTGAATCTGTGATATGAAATAAAATCTACCTAACACAAAATAAAGTGCAGGCTGTTCAGACTAACCACCTAATTCTTCATACATCCAGAAGAGTGAAAAAAGATCAGCATATTTCTTGCTTATGCAACAGCTTTTAAGTATTAAAACATTCTGAAATTAATAAAACAGAACTATTACTCATTTGGGTACAAGCCCAAAAAAAATGTAAGTAGAGGTAAAAGCTTGAATGACAAGATCTAGAATTTATAACATTTGCATGCCAGCTCAAATTAATTATCATTTCAATAATGATAAAACACAGATTTGTAGCCTGTGCTTTTTGATAAAGGCAAGGATTAAAGATAACCAAATCAAGTTTGCTAATCACAACAAACATTGAAGTCCATGTAGTTTAATCTGATATATCTGCAGCAAACAGAACTCAAGTATGCCACTACATACATAAAATCATAAGTCTGCATGTTTGTGATATTTCTGTTTATATTAATTCCTTTCACTGTTAACTTAAATCTTATATGAAGCTTCAAAAGGTGAGAGACACTTCTAACTGCTCTTCAAATCTGTTCCAGTGCATAATCTGCATCAAAATCTGAACCTCTGTGCAGTGAAGGATATATTTCTGACTTCTTAAGCTCCAAAAAATTAACGCAGTTCTTCATGTAGTAGGGTAATATTTGGGACAAGTTCATGTGCCAGCATCTTCAGTAACTAATTAGCCTTTGTGAAGGACATTTCCAACATAGATTAGGTAAATGGAATAATCGCTGAGTAGCAGAGCATTACGTGTGACCTGAACAACCCTTCTACAGATATTTTGCCCATAATCATAAACATAATTAAAAGACTTTTGTTTTTCCTTGACTCTCAACTTGATGCTCAACTACAGCATCATGACAAGAATCACCACCGTATCCTTTCTATCCAGTGACACTGTGACCAGCTTACTGCATGCAGGACTTTTGATGACCTCAGGGGTAATATAAGATTTTGTCCAGGTAGAAAAATGTGCAGCAAAGTAAAATTTTAATTATTTTGTTTCTTCAGTATTACACAGTCTAAGCCTATGCAGTAAGTCTAAGCCCAGTTGACTTACTGGGACAGAGGATCTTTCCACCTAGTTCTTCAGTTTGACGCTACTCTACACTATTAGGGACTGAAAAATCACTGCCGTTCAAACTTCAGAAATGAAGATATTCCCAATATGAATCACTTACTTTGTAGACATATATTCAGCATCACTGTTTGATAGTACCTCCTCCAACTAGAGTGGATACTACAGGATTTTGAATCAGAAGAGAACCAGAGGAGGCTCATTTGCCTAGAATCTGATCTGCTGCTGCCCACACTCACTTCAAGTTCACATCTGGGTAAACAATGGTGTAAAAGCACTAAGTGATGGACTCCGTTTGCATATGATTCCAAATTTAACCAAGTGTACATTACTCCAGTATCCTAGACATTAGACTTGTAGTGCACGAGCCTTTAGGTGTGTCCACTTCCTACCTACTGGCTGTGCCTATGATATAAACATTCAGCACACACAACAGCCACAAGGATCAATATCTGGATTATGCAGTCAAATATGTGATATATTTTGTAACGCAACATTTCTTGAAATATCTTTTACACTTCAGTATCTCATTTATCATTGCAAAGGTCATGGATTCCAATATTACTATTGCTCTAAAAATCTTCAGGTTAGCTTCCATCAAAGTATCTTACTTTGTGAGCAGCCCTCTCATTTTATTATCCACTGAAAGAGCTCAAAAACATTCTGTTGTCAACAAACACCTCCTTGGGATTTGGGTTAAGTTTTCAAAAGGAAAAAAAAAAAAAAAAAAAAAGGAAGGAAGGAAGGAAGGAAGGAAGGAAGTAAGGAAGGAAGGAAGGAAGGAAGGAAGGAAGGAAGGAAAGAAATAAAGAAGGAACGAAGGAATTAAAGAAAGAAAGAAAGAAAGAAAGAAAGAAAGAAAGAAAGAAAGAAAGAAAGAAAGAAAGAAAGAAAGAAAGAAAGAAAGAAAGAAAGAAAGAAAGAAAGAAAGAAAGAAAGAAAGAAAGAAAGAAAGAAAGAAAAGAAAAGAAAGATTAGTGATCTATAAGTTACACCTGGACTCAGGTTACTAGGTTATTCCCCAGGCATATGACAAATCTGCTACAGCCTGTAGGTTCTGTGGACAGTAAGTAATAGCCCCTCCCTCCCCCCCCCCAAAAAAAAATAAATACCTCTTACAGTAATTTTATTGAATGAAAGCAGCAAAATTAAACTTTCAGTTCCTTGTTATATATTGTTTTTATTATTCTAAAAATAAAAAATCCTTCTTTCTCACACAAACAAAAAGAAAAATTACCACATCATATGAATTACATATTTACATGAATCTGAAATGACTGTTTCATTTTGGACAATAAATAAATAAATAAATAAATAGTTGAACGGAAATAATGAAATTTGATGAACCATTTCAAAATAGATAGGCAGGATTTCTGTGAAAATTCCAATACTTTAAAGAGGGAATGTCTGTCAACCTTACTCCCACACCCATCCCCCCCAAAACACCAACAAACAGGTTTCAAACTATTGGTTATTTAGTTAATATAAAGAATGCCATCTACTGGCAGCACTAATAAGTAGCACTGTTTGTAAGTTGGTCCTTGTGGTAAGGTTTCCACTTTCATGTACTATATTCTAGAGTCCAATGGTAATTTAAGAAACCAGGTATGTTCCAAGTTTCCCTTTAACATCCAGTAGACATTGTGTCTAATGTGTTTGGGCACAAGTCCCTTCTAGGAACAAGGCAGTTTCATGACCTGATTAGAAAGAAGGTTTTTTTTTTTTTTTTTTGTATGTATGTTCCACAGTCTGATACACATACACTGCACTGGCAAAATGATCACCTTTCACAACGAGGAGAAAAGCATGTGTGTTTATATATTTCCAAAGTTGGCCTGCCCAAAAGAGGCAGAAGATGCATTCAAAAAATTCATGAGTAAACTGGCAGAGAAAAGGAATGTATTAGACTTACAGAGGTTGATGTTCAGTTCTGTGCACATTTCCTAAAACATTAATTGAGTAAAATGTTGTCCTTCTGAAGCAGATATTTGAGCAAGGACTGATTTATAATGAGCATTATTTTTATAATTAAACTATATGCTTATTTTATTATATTACAAATATGATAAATAAAGGGCATTCATGTAGTGTTATCAGAAAATAGTAAATTAGGATCAGATACTTGGGTTTTAAATCCATGTCCATTACCCAGTTAATAAATAAGTAAAATAAAATAAAATGAAACAAAATATAACCATTAATGTTTAGCAACTCATTTGGCTGCCCTTCTCTGGCTCCATGTCACAGAGTTAGCAGATTCAGGTATTATTAATATTTTTATGGCAGCAATTTCCTGGATTTAATATATATCTTTCCGAAAGCCGCTATAATAGTCAGATAGCTGTTTCGTTTTGTTTTACCAAACACAAAGCTTTCAATTTTAGAGCTGGAAAGCTGAAATTCCAGTAAATTTCACAGAATTTATGATTTAATTTATTTATTTTTTATTTTTTTTTTGGGTCATGTCTTGCTTTATTGGTTCTCTGAAGTGTGATCTGTATGACAAACTAAAAAGAACACAGACAAAGCCAAATATCAGACTTCAAGTGTGCCATAAAGTAATGCTCCTAACAGAACTGACAAAGCTGTCTGCTCAAAGTATTTTGAACACCGGACAAATTAAGATGGCAATGAAAGGGCAGAACATTTGAACCAATGGACCTATTACTTAGAAAAACTGCAGCAGTTCCTGTAAAAGAAATTCAATAATGACATTCAGGAAACAAAAATGAGATAATATATTACAGCAATTTCTAGTTCGCCTGTGAGAAACAGTATCACAGAAAGAGATTCACACCTTCTGGGACAAAGATTTTGACTTGGAAGAAAATTTTGTTAAGATTTTCTTAGCATGAAGACTGGCTTTCAGCCTGACGTTTCTTGATGTTGAACCAGCACTGAACTTTGCACCAATTCCTCCAACCATAAACTGCAGAAAACATTTTTACCACAGTTATTTCCCAAGGTTTCATATAGATACTTAAACTTATATCCAACAAAGACTTCAGAAAGTATTTAGGTTCCTAGTTGCTAATTATACTTCCTACTTTCCTCTGATAACTGCAAAAACTCTCAGTGAGACATCAGAATACTTCCTTCAATCTCACTTCTTCTCAGGCTCCTTGCTTCCAGTTAAAATATTTAGTCCAGTCTGTACTTGGTTCTCATAATACACAGATCTCTTAAAAGTAAGGAAGCACTTTCTCATCTCCCACTCTCTTTGTGCAGCTTATGATGTTGTTTCAGTTTTCTACTGAAAGCAAGGTTACAACTGTTTGTACAATCACAGGGTACAAAATACTTCAAAAGCACTGTCCGTATAGAAAATGTTGCCAAGTTTCACCAACCGGTGTTTGACAGACATTTGAAACACTAGAGAACTGCTTTTCTAAAGAAAATATTTTAAAAGACAGTTCTTACTAGACAGCAACTCATAAACATTTTCTTTTTAATTTCTTTAGTAAAAATAATAAATTAATCAAATATTACATGCTCTTGCAACTTAGTCCATTCTTTGTTTTTTTTTTTTTTAATTAATTTATTTTTTTCCTTGTAAATAATATAATTGATCACTGTGTTCCTTTGTACTATAACAGCAGCCTCAAAAAGTAGCAAAAGAAAAAGTCAATTAAAATATCAAGATCACACTGACTTAAATTTGTCACTTACTAAATATCTTAATTTCTTAAAAGTACTTTACTAAACAAGTTGGATTTTTCTTCCTGATAGGAAAGTCTACATACTTTGAAAATTATATTCACTAACTTCATAAATTTCCCTTGTAGTTTTTTGACTCTTACAAATACCTACATCTCTATTATATCCGTCAGTGCTTCATTCAAAGCTAGTAAATAGCACTTTACTAGAATTTAGCTAAACCAGAATATAACTATTGATAAAACATGTTAGATTATTTTTGTCTATCACAAAAAATAGATTGCTTAGCTTTTTAATGTCTTTATCCCTTACAGAATTGAAAGAATTTTTCAATCTTTGTATCTATATACTTTAAATGTGCTTTACTGATACACATTTACTGTGGGAGTGGAATAACTCATTCTGCAACCATAAACATTACATAGCAGAATACTTGAAGAGAAATTGCAAACACCTCAAACAGGAAACTATGAGACAGACAAGTAAGTAAGCATTATTCAGGCTGGAATCTGGTCTAGTCTAAACCCAGCTAAGAAAAGTGTATAGATGAAGGGAGGTTTCATTTTTCTATCATGGAAATTTGTGCAATGCACACCATGCATTGCAGGCTTCTTTTCCAAAACATAGCTTCTGGAAAGCAAAGTGTCTTACAGTATTCACCAAAACCCCAAACCCTTTTGATTCTTAACCATTTTCAGCTAAAAAGACTGCTTCCATTTGATTTTTCAGGGCCTTTAAGGTATTTTTAAGTGATTTTTTTATATAAGCACAAAAGAAGGAAGAAATCTAACTACTCAGTCAACCTGGGAATCTATTTATTTTCTGTTTCACTATACAAAATCAATTTGGGGACAGCACCGATCCATTTATTTTACATAATCTGCTGTCTTGGAAAAGTCTGAGAGTAGGTAGCGGCTTCACAATAGGCAGCAGGCCTTTGGCAAAGTGCACTGGAGACTCCTCTTTCTTTCATTTTTTCCTGTGGGCTACACATGTACCAACCACAGTGCAGAACGAAGGTCAGTCTTCACTGTTATAACAGCACAGTGTTTGATAGATGTCTCTTTACTAGTCAGTTAAATGGTATTGGGACTGTTCCCTGGCACTGGGGCCATCTGGCACACAAGAACTGGCATCCATACTACAGAGCTGTCTTCCTTGAAGGTGGCCTCATCCAGGCTGCCTGCTGGGACCAGTCAACTAGCCCACGCTAATTCCTGTACTATAAGCAGGAATTGTTTGGAAAGAATACTAGCTGGCACAGGGCAGAAGTAGACCAGTGATTGTTCTAACAATTTGACATTACAGGCAAACAAGCTGCAGTGCCTGGGGAGGATCCATAGCACTGTTTAATTTTCTAGTCTGGATGTCACTGCTAAGGCAGCTTGAAACAATCCATAAACTACAATTCAGAACAAGGACTCATATCCAGATATCAGCAGCAGAGGTTCTTCTCTCCAGCCCACACAGACATCTATTAATATTATTTGCAGTGTAATACAACATTACAGTTGGGGTAAACAATTTCATAAACTGGTGAAATTCATAGAACCCAGATGAAGGCATCTGAAGATTAGCCTGAGAGCCACTATCATTAAGGACAGTAAAGAAAAGTAGGAATTATGAACATTCATCTTTTAGTGACACAGAAATATAAAATTAATGGAAAGATTGCCTCGCACCTGAAGGTACTGTCATTCCACTGAAAACAATGGCTGAAATATTTCAAAGTGGATAACTAGCTAAATTCGAAATATGAACGTCACACAGAATATTCTACTGTGTTTACATTAACTAACATATATTTAACATGATGTCTTGATTTTTTTTCCCCTTACAGTATGCATCTCTACAGGTTAAAAAAAAATAAATGCTTTGTTGTGCATACACCAGTCAGCTCTGCATTTGCAAATGCAAGCTGACTCATTCAGTAATGTTTCAATATACATACATTTATTATGAGGATGTTAGCAAAATTTTTCAACAATACTGGCTTTCATTTCAATTTTTGTGGCAATAAACAACTTCATGACTTTCTATCAGATATTTTTCTGGTCAACAAGCTGTGAAATTTAATCAGCTCTCACATATAAACATGTACACATACTTCAGCTGCTTCTTGTTTTTCCAGCAGGGATTCGTTTGGAAGGTCTCCTGTTACTGTGATCAAACTACAAATACTTGATATATCAAAGTAATCAGAGAGATGATACTTACAGGTACTTTTGTTTTGCACACCTGCTATATTTCCAAAGATGCAAGATGAACCTGCATTTCTCTCTTGCCTCGTATGCATTGCATAAATATTCCATCAGACAACTGCCCTTGCACGTTCTAATGAATAACTTTGTCTGCAGTGTGAATCATTCCCATATTTCTGCAAGTACTCAGGACTTGCAGAATCCTGACTTCAGGTTAAAGATAATTTTTGAAGTGAATCAAAATAGGATGACACCTTGGAGCAGCAAAAAATCTAATCTACTTTTAAAATTATTATTAATTTTAATTGGTTCTTGTCTTCTGTGAATAGAAAAAAAAATCTTATGTTCTACCTCTTTACGAATGATATTGGTATATCAAAACAAGCATATTTGATGTTTGTTAGGCATCCTTCAACAGAAACTAAAGAAATGTTATTGCAAACTTCTGACTATCAGGACTTTCTACTTAAGTGTATGCGATTCTTCCATCTAGCATTCACAACAATACATTGCTTTTCTAGACTCCGCAAACACACACTATCCATCAAAGGTGTTGATGTGTTGCGGGTCTGTATTCAGCCCACCATACAATCAAATGAAAGAGACAGACTAGACAAAAGATTCAAAGGAAGTCTAGCACAAATGAGTGTCAGTCCATTCTTTGATTAGGTAATGGCAATTATGGTAATTACAGCAATCCACTACAGGGAAATGTTCCAACATTGCCAGCCTGCTGCCAAGTGTAGCACTTGCCGTATCCACTTATGCAAAGCTTTGCATGAACTTTTTGAATACTAACCCCAATCTTTCAATTGTAAACAGCATAAGTTGGCCTGATAACTTAAGTCTGTGACCTATTACATCTTATTAATATACGGGAAATTCTTCTAGGGTACATGCATCATCTACTGATACACATCACTGTGAAAGTTTAACCTAAACTTACACACCATAACATGTCAAAAATATTATTTCTCACATACTCTTTTTCTGAATAATAATTCCCAAGCTAAGATTTTTATATTGAATGGCCATAAGGTAAACACATTATGCTTTTTTTTTTTTTTTTTTTTTTTTTCCTTTTTTTAAAATTATGCTTCCTGCTTGGCTTAACAAGAAGTTCAAAAATTTTAAGAAACAGGGGTGCCTGAACAAATAATGCCATCTATGTCAGAAGACACTCTAACAATCGCTGAGTGTTTTGGAAACAGCAGGAGAATCCCACCAATCCAAAATGGGAAAATACAGGCCGAGAACACTTAGGCAAGATTGGGATACTGAAGAGAGTATGTGCAGAATATGGATGTCAGAAAGAAGAAAGACCTGGCCTTCAAGTTCTTTCACAGATGTCTTTCACAGATGAAAGAGGTCATCTTTGTCTGCTGGAGCAATAATTAAAATGAAGAGAACAAGAAGAAGGAAGAACATTTCACATGCAAGAGGAAAATTTTGATGTGTTCAGAGAAGGTAGCATTTCAGAGGCACTGACTGAGAGAATAAGGGAGAACTATCATGTGGATAACTTGTGCAGCCATCAGAAAAATAAATTCCTCTCAAGAAGTGAAAGGAATGAAGTCCAACTTTTTACAGATTTGTGTCTTTTGTGCCCTATCCATTCTTAGCCACTGTATTAACTCTTATGACGGAAATCCTCCCAGATATAGGATTTTCCATTTGCCTTGCTGAAATTTTTGTCAGCCCATCTTTCCAAGCCTGTCCAGGTCCTTCCCAATAGTAGTCTCACCTTCCAGTGTATCGCCTTCTACTCCCCATTTCCTATTATCCACAAACTTGTCAGTAGTGCACTTTGTCTCATTATCTAAGTTAACAATGATGTTGAACAATTACTGTCTCTCATATCAACTCCTGTGAGGGTTGGTTACCGTTACTAATCATCTACCAGAGGGACTTTGTTCTGCAGATCACCATTCCTTGTGACCAACAGACCAGTCACTTTTCCATCCATCCATCTAGCCAGTCCACATCTTGTCAATTTGACTATACGGATAATCCAGGAGACTGTGTTAAAGGTTTTGCTACAGACAAGGTATACAACATTCTCTCCTCTCCTCTTATATATACAGAAGGAAATCGGGATAGTCAAGCATTAACTGCCCTTGGTAAATCTCCATGTTCTGTGTTTATAGACAACATTTTATCCTTCATGTAGCTGGAAATATCTTCCAGGAGGATTTGCTCTCACTTTCCCAGAGATAGAGATTAAGCTGACTGACCTGTAATTGCCTTTGGTTTTACCTTTCTTCAATCATCATGAACCCTCCCCCAGTCACCAGTCTTTCAAAGGTGACAGAAAACAGCCTGATGACGACATGACCCCCATGCTGGCCCACTTTTGTCATGAAATTTTCTTCCAATTATGCCAGAGATTTGGATTACTTGCATTGAGTTCTCCTGATCATCCAGCAGGTATCAAGGTGACTGAATTTGCCTCTGTGTAGCAAGGACAACAATCTTGAGGTTTCCTTCAGCTATCTGCAAAAGGCTTCATTTACATCCTCTCTTGATTAGATGGTCTGAAGCAGACCAAAGCATAACCTTTGATAGTCTGCTCTCTGATCCTTACTCAGTAATAATAATGTACTTGTATATAAATAACTATATAAACATATCATATATAAATAATTCTGCCTGCATCTTACAGATCCATTTAAACATCAGAATTTGTTTTGTCTTGCACTTTTTCTTACTGGCAAGAATAAAAAGAAAGGTATTTGAATCTAGAAGTACTATACTGAAAAAGAGCAAGTCATTTTCATTGTAAAGAGGAATCCATGGTAGGTACTCTGCGAGCCATGAATGTTATGCTGCTGATTTTATCCCACAACCCTCTTTCCTAAGTATCATCATAAAATAGACATGTTACTTTTCCTCTGTTCTTTACCTCTTTGCAAATTTCCCACTTTGAAAATCAGCGGGAAACTTCAGAACATTCACACATTCTATTACAAAATATTTTGAGGACCTATCTAGCAAATATCATCCACATCTCAGAAACAGACAACTTCCAACACACCCTACGTCTACCAGAACAGATTAAAAAAAAAGAACACTTAATTGGAAAACAAAAAGTACTTCCTGAACCAAGTATTTATTACTGAGAAAGAGAGAGAGAGAGAAAGAGAGAGAGAGAGATAGAGAGAGAGAGAGAGAGAGAGAGAGAGAGAGGAAGGAAGGAAGGAAGGAAGGAAGGAAGGAAGGAAGGAAGGAAGGAAGGAAGGAAGAAAAATAAAAGAGAGAGGGTGGTACAATTATTATTATTATTTTTTTTTTTTCTTAGACTTCAGCAGATAACAAGTGGACTTAGGAATGCTAGTCCAGCCTATAAGGGTATACCAAATTGTATAACACTGCTCATCTGGCATTAAAGTACTAGCACAGTAAGAGTGCATCTCTGCTTGAAGTGAAGAGTAGATGAATAATGGAGCTCAATCTTAAAGCTAGAGATGCTCACTTGGACGCATGACTTGCATTTATGTTCTGTTCTTGTTACACCAGCTAATAACATTATTTGCTGCCAGACTATCTACTATAGTGCTTTAATTAAGACCTCCTTCAGAATGCAGGGGTCATGCAAAATGAATGAAAACAGCAGGCCAAATTCAGAGATGATGTATATTAGAGTAATTTACACTTCAATTAAACAGTGCAATTTGCATAGTAAGAGGCTGCAATAAGGAGCTGGTATCAGGGATAGTAACCTAGATTTTACCTTAGGTTTGTTTACACTTTTCTTCTGTAATCCCATCCTGTCATATATAAAGTATACTGAATTACTCAAATTGCAACTTCTACTACAACCTTGCTATTCTGAGTCAATAAGCTTTAAAAGTCTTTAAAAAATATGTTTTTCTATAGGTACTTAATAAATATACAAGATTTTTTCACTTGGTCATTTTTGACAATATCATTCTAGACAGGAACCCCAAAGTTCTTAATTAATATCTGCACTTAGAAAAAAAGAACCAGAACTGTGAGGACATAAAATAATGGTAAAGACAGCTCCAGTGATGAAAGCACAGAACTGGTTCCCACCAGCAGCCCTTTGGTCCTTGTAAGGCATCATACCTCTGTAGGGATTTATCTGACAGAGAGATCATAGAATCACAGAATGGTTTGGGTTGGAAGGTATGGTAAAGATCACCCACTTCCAACCCCCCTGCTATGGGCAGGGACACTTCCCACCAGACCAGGTTGCTCAAAGCCCCATCCAGCCTGGCCTTGAACACTTCCAGGGATTGGGCAGAGGAACTGGTTTGCATCCAGGTTTAAAAATGTAAGATCATGAAGATCTACTGAACAACATCCACCATAGGTTTATATGAAACTATAGTAGTTGAAGATCTAATCCCAGAAATTATTTACAAACTGATTTATTTTTTTATGTCATATTCATGACCAGTTGGGTAAGTCATCACAAAGCTCAGAAGAAAACAACGTAGTTCCCTCTTTTTCCTTTTTTTTTTTTTTTTTTTTTTTTTTAGCATGCATCTTTATATCTCATTTCTACTCCTGTTGATACACAGATATGATTAATTGCATGTAGATTTCTCTTTCCTTCTGCATGACATGGTATGTTGTATCAATTTGCAATATCTCCTGTGTCAACCAAGGATTTGAGGATCTATGTTCCAGAGCAACATAAACAATATAGGAGGCTGTAGCAAGGTGGGGGTTGGTCTATTCTCCCACGTGACTGGGGACAGTATGAGGGAGAATGGGCTAAAGTTGTGCCACAGGAGGTTTAGGTTGGATATTAGGAAAAACTTCTTTACTGAAAGGGTTGTTAGGCATTGGAATAGGCTACCCAGGGAAGTGGTTGAGTCACCATCCCTGGAGGTCTTTAAAAGATGTTTAGACTTAGAGCTTAGTGACATAGTTTAGTGAAGGACTTGTTAGTGTTAGGTCAGAGGTTGGACTAGGTGGTCTTGGAGGTCTCCTCCAACCTAGATGATTCTGTGATTCTGTGATATAATAATACAATAGTACAGCCAAGATATCCCCAAATGTATTAGGACTTTGCAGCAGCCACTGGGCAGTGGCACTGCTCTTCAGGGTTGTCACTGATCCTTGTCCCTAAGTTCTGTTTCTAGACTCCAGGAGATGGTATCTTGCAAAATAGAAATATACATTACAGAACCCAGCACTGAACACATGGGATTGATTCACTGTCAGTTCACCACGGGGAATCTGTAATAATGCACTGAGCACTGTTGCTCTTACACTAACTCCAATGCTTTCTGATAGTTCTACAGAGAAGAAACAGCAAAGTTACCGTAACGTAACTATGGGGAGAAAACTGTCAAAATGTTATATAACAAATTTAATATTTTGATAAGTGGGACTTAGGAGAGTTTGAAAAAAAAATCAATACAGAATCCAAAAAAATTGTACTTTAGATATTCATTGCTAGAGTAAAAGCATAAAGGGAATTTCATGGATAAAGAAATAGTCTCTTTCTCTCCATATGAAAAATAAATAAAAGCAATTATAGAAATGAGATTAAAATGGCATAAGACACTACCAATAAGAAGATTTGTCATTTATTTTTCTTTGAATCACTGCCATGGGATGGCTGTCTTCACTTAGGATAAGTGAAGAGAACAAGATTATTAAAAAGAAAAAGAAAGCTATGATCTAGTATTCTCAAAATCTACTCTTTCTATTTTCACTTCTCTTCCTCACGGCTTATTTGCAATAATTATTTTGACATCTGCTTTTTGCCCTAAGGGGAAACTCAAGTGAGTGATGTGCATTATAAAGATAGAAAAGTGGTTTGTCTTGTCCCTTAATCCTGATAACAATAAATTATCTCTTTATTCCTACCATAAGAACTTTTTGCTATGTCTTCTCCTTTATCTTTGACACTGGTCTTGTTGTACAGTGTGTTCTTAAAAGGGACAGACTTTTATTATTAAAATATTGCATCTATAATGAAAATCATGTAGCAAGTGAAAAAAAAACACTCTCAGGAATAAAAGTGTAGAAGGTATTACACATTTTATATGAATGAAGCCAGCTAGAAACTCTCCTCCTCCTCAACATGCTTTTTATGGAAAGTCATTTTTGGAAAGTACCTAGTGATAGTGTGTTTGAATTCCCAAAATTGTCATCTGATCCCTCCCTTTATATATAACTGGAACTACTGAAAGTAAAGACAGCCTGATTGATGTAACTGAGAGGATATATATTTCTTCTGTCTTTATAACATCATTTAAGAGTACAGAAATTCCCACTTACTGCTCAGCATGCCAATATAAAGCCTTCTATCTCCACCTACTTGAAGCAGCTAAGAAATAGAAGACCATGCTGAAAGATATTTTTGGCAGCTTCTCTGCTGTCTCCACATGTTGATCAGCATCCATGAAGTTTGTTATTCCTGTGAGTAACTGGGGAAAATCAGGAAGGGAATTAAAACCTGGAATAGAAGTACCTTGGTTCATCTGCTCTCTGGAGAGCAAAAGACAGATTGAGAGATTGTATTCCAGCATTTTATGGATGGTGCTGATCAAATCAGGTCATGTTCTTAACAGCTTCCTTTTAACTCTCTAAATGTTTTAGTACAACTTTCATGTACCCTTGATATATTAAACACTTAACTTTAAATTTGGGTATCACAGGCAACAAATAATTTTCTTACTTTGCATTACTGATGTCTTCTCTTTTCCTGCTTATGGAGGAACATAATTTGCATCATAAGTGAATAATAAAAATTTGGGAACACTTAGTTAAAAATCTGGAACTTTATAGGAAAAGTTAATATTACAAAAATATTGGATGACTGAATCATAAAAAAACTTATATTGAATCATAAAAAAGAGTAATATTGGTTTAACATTCTCTGTCCTTTTCTAAACATTCTAATCATTACTACATTTAAAAGCAGAACATAAGGTATAAAATAAGCATCTTCTCAAAATAAAGTTCAAAGATGGAAGATTTTCGTCCCTCAGATTGATTAACAGTTTTTGAAGTGTATAATTTTGCCATTATTTTTGTGCTAATGTTATAAAATGTTATAAGGTAAAACAAATGACAAAATTTTTATGTAACCCTCACCACCTCGAATCTCTGACATAAAAATATATAAATTCCATACCTCTTTTTATGAATTATTTAGAGGATTTGTGGGTTTTGTTTGTTTGTTTGTTTCACCTTCTGTAATTATTACTGAAGATTTCAAGGACTAAATCATTGGGAGTTTTGTAGTCTTCCATATAAGAAAGTCTTGAAAAATGCACAAAAAATAAAATAAAATAAAAATAAAAATAAAAACATGGCCAGATGGGTTTTGAAATAATATTTTTTCAATACTTATTGAGGCAGCAAGGAATTTTATTTGTGCACTGTTTAAGTGAAGAATTATCACATTTTGAAATCATACTTAACTTTGAAATCATACTTAACATTTCAACAAGAAAGTGCCATCAACAAAAATATAAATTGTGTTAATCTTGGGAAAAGGGCATCACAGTTTCAACCTCCTCTACTTGAAAATCTGAGCATATCTTAGCATTTAGGCAGAGACTATAGAAAAAGAAGAATTAAAAAAAAAAAAAAAAAAAAAAACCAAACACATTATGAATTATAATAATTCTATCTTTCTTTCCTGTTTCCCGCAATACATTATGGCTAACTGTAATGCCATTAAAAATCATAAGAATGCTTTTTCTTTCAATGTATTTATCCAAGAACATAAAAGTGGTTACAAAAGAGTCTGTCAGCTATCAGAATTGCTGTTGACTAACCTAGAAAGAAAAGGTAGGAAAGGAAGGTAGAAAAGGTAGAAAAGAAACAAAAGGAAACAAAAAAGTGAGCAGAAAGCAGTCTTCAAGGACACACAATACAGGACAAAATCATAAACTGCAGCAGCATTTCAGGGCTCTTCGTTATGTGTTCTACTCCATATATGAACTACCTTACTAAAATATCCTATTAAGTAAGGCCATTATATTTACTCATATATACTCAACTTCACCAGCAGTGCCATGGTGTCCTTGTACACTTACTGTCCTTGTAGCCAACATAAAAATATTACAAGGAAGTCATCAAAAGAATAATGTTTACATGGAAAAGAAACACTTCAATTTTCTTTGGAACCTTCCCTTCCGTGCATTCCGTGCTTCACTTCCGGAACATTGCTTGCTCCTGACTTCAGAAAAACTTGTATTACATGGCCTTTCCCACTCCCATAAGTTTTGATTGGAAATCCTTAATTTATGTAAATTCTGCTCATGATGAGCTATAATGACAATTAGTAGAATTTTCAAATGGGACCAAAGAATTTAACTGTGCAATTTAAATTTTTTTAAATTTAATTTTTAAGTTTAATTAAATTTTTTTTTTTTTTGACTTTTTTTTCATAGCAACTAAACACCTATATCCTTTCAGCAGTACAGGAAACTTCCTACAATTTTAATTATATCCACAATATAGTGGAAAGAGGAAATCCAGGGAGTCCAGGCTCGAAAAAAAGCAAAACAAAACAAAACAAACCAGAGCAAATTACAAATTATTAGTCTAAAATTAGTCCTTTCTCCTTTTCTCTCCCACTTTCATAAACAAAATTATTCATAGAATTAAAATGAGATACCACATTCCATTGTCAAAAATGAGAGTTTTTAAGGATATTTTTTTTCAGGTGTAGAATGCAAAACTCTTTGTTTCTTCATTACAGCAGCTGCCTATCATACTATGCCCTAGACACACTTCTGTGCCTTTTGCACTCCTCCTAACACTCAGTATTCTCAAAAAATAATCAAAGAAAATTGACAAAGTTCAGTGAAAACTGCTATCAATTAAACCTTTTGTTCCAGCATTTTGTATTTTATTATAAAATTTTGACCACCAGAACAGTTAAATGAATTCACTTGAAAGGGACTTATTTCCCTCCTACTGCATCAATATAACACTGTTGGATTTGTTTTTTTCTGTTTTGTTTTGTTTTCAGAAAGCCAAGAGGATAGAATTATTGACATTAAAATCAGTTAAACATTAACATTAAAAGTGAGCTTTAAACTCACATTTCCCATTATACTTTGTAAGACTTTTCAAAATTTAAAATCTAAACGGAACAATGTTTTATAATTTAAGACTGTGTTTTTATTCACATCAAACTTATTCTTATCACTATCGTTCTTTTTTTTCTTTGTCATCTGACTCAAAATGTATGATACTTTTTCTTTTTTAGCAGTGAATGCAGAGTTCAGGCTTTGTTATGCAAATAATATAACTGACTCTAATTGCACAACATACACAACTCCTAGAGATGCAGATGAGAAAAGAAAAAAAAAAAAAAAAAAAAGACAAGTCTAGTTTGTTTTAGTTATAATTATTGCAAGCATGATAAACGAAATGCACTGAATTCCCTAAAGATCATAGAATCATAGAACGGCTCAGCAGAAGGAACCTTAAAGATCACCCAGATCCATGGAAGGTCCTCATTCTATCTGGACATTGCCCAGGTTCTCGTTCTATCTGGCCTTGGGTGGGGCATCCACAACTTCTCTGGGCAACCTATTCCAGTGCCTCAGCACCCTCTGAGTGAAGAATTTCCTCCTAATATATAATCGAAAGTTCTCCTCTGTTTTAGTTTAAAACCATTCCCCCTTGTTCTGTAACTCTCTGCCCATGTAAAAGGTCAGTCTTCTCCATCTTCTTTGTAAGACCCCTTTAGGTAGTGAAAGGCCGCAGTAAGGCCTCCCCAGACTGGGGATGGCTCTCTCAGCCATGAACAACTCTCAGCCATGAACAACTCCAGCTCACTCAGCCTGTCTTCAAAGAAGAGATGCTCCAGCCCTCAAATCATCTTCCTAGCCCTCCCCTGGGACCAGTAACAACCCCACATCTTTCTTGTGCTGGGGACCTCAGACCTGGATGCAAGACTCCAGGTGGGGCCTCACAAGGGAAGAGCAGAGGGGGACAATCTCCTCCCTCAGCTGGCTGGCCACCCGTCTGTTGATGCAGCCCAGGATACAGTTGGACTTCTGGACTGCAAGCACACACTGCTGGCTCATGTCAAGCTCTTCATCCACCAAAACCACCAAGTTCTTCTCTTCAGGGCTGCTCTCAATGAGTTCTTCTCCCAGTCTGTACTCATGCCTGGGGTTGCCCCAGTCCAGGTGCAGCACCTGGCACTTGGACTTGTTGAACCTCTTGAGGTTCATGTGGGCCCACTTCTTAAGCTTGCCTGCTGGCTCATATTGACTTTTCATCTGCCAGAATCCCCAAACCTGTCTCTCCGCAGGGCTGCACTCAGTGAGTTCTTCTCCCAGCCTGTCCTCCTGTCTGGGATTGCACCAACCTTGCACTTGGACTTGTTGAACCTCCTGAGGTTCACGTGAGCCCACTTCTCAAGCTTGCCCAGGTCTCTTTGGATAGCATCCCTTCCTTCTGCTGTATTGACTGTACAACTCAGCTTGGTGTCATCTGCAAACTTGCTGAGGGTTCACTCGATCCCACTGTCTATGTCATTGATAAAGATACTAAACAGTACTGGTGCCAAGACAGACCCTTGAGGGACACACTCATCATGACTTCCACCTGGACTTAGAGCCATTGACCACATCTCTCTGGGTGTGTCCATCCAGCCAATTCCTTATCCAGCAAATAGTCCATCCTTCAAATCCTTCTCTCTCCTTATTTGGATATAAGGATATTGCACAATAAGGACAATAAGGAGCCCAGCTAGATGACATTGGTCAGTCTTCCCTTATTAACTGATTGAGATGATCATGTTCCATCTAACTTGTGCCCATAAATTCCATTGAGAATTTTTAGCAATAATAGCAAGATGTAATCCAGTAGAAAACTGTAATTTAAAAAAAAAAAAAAAGGGCAACAGTCTGCTAACACATATTTCTTTTAAGATACAATTAATCCTGCATTTACTAAGTTATGAGTTATACACGTTTACAGGAGGAGAAAAATATAATTATGACAGTGCTAACTTGGGTGGACAGCCTACAATTTCTGAATATGTTAGACAGTATGATTGGAAGAAGCAGTTGCAAATGAAATGACATTTAGGGTCAAATGTAATAATTCAATACCAGCGTTAGACCTTTCCCAGCAAACATTAAGTGAGCAGAATTCATAACAACTTCAATTGCCAGCTCTAGCAAAAGTCTGTGTCATATTTACCGTTCTCTCTGTTCTCTACAAGAAACACATTTCACACAGTGAGAATGAAAATTAGCAGGTCCTTGTCCTTCTGAACAATGTTTCATTTTGTTTGCAATGTGCATTTCAATTGTACCTATGAGTTTGTATATTTTTTCAGTCAGAGATTTTAAAAGGCTACAGTGTCACAAAGAAATGATTTCAAATGAAAAGCCAGTGGCTAACTAGGAAACTGCACTAAAGAATAACTGTATTTTAGAAATCAGTGCTGCATTCGTTAGGGCAAGTTCTTTGGCAGTGTGAATCTGAACAGTTCTATCACAATGGTGCCACAGCATTTTACACAGACTGAAAATCATTGCTGTTTCTGTCAAAGAATGCAAAGAATAATTTCATTTTTTCAATATATCCATAGCAAGACTTAATTGCAACAAAACTTCAAAGCTTCCTTGCAAACTCCCCCCCAAAATATTGAGGCAAGTAACAAGTAACATAAAATAGAGTGCAATAGATGACAGTAAAAATAGGTGCCCTTTTTATTCTTGTCCTCCCTTACAAATAGCTCATAAATTATGCATGTCTGACTTATCCACAGTAAGCCAAGAGACTCCACATATTTCAGTTCTAGTAATGCTGGAAACCTGTAAAAATTCTTTTGGTGGAGGTATGTTTCTAGAGCATGAAAATGCTTACCTCTTCCAGAGCAAGGTAAATTAGAATTTCCTTGGCATTTCTTAGCACTTTCCTCAGCTGACAATGGACAAGACCGTGGATGTTCACACTTCTTCCCAGTCCATCCTTCTTTACAGTCACACCTTCCACAATTACACTGTCCGTGACCTTTCCAATGAATACAGTTAAAGATTAACTTCCATGCTGATGAGAGGTATTGATACTGATTAGACTGATATTGATTAGATTAACTGTATCAATTTATTTTTCATTAAAGTGTCAGTTGGCAAAAAATACAGTCAACTCACTGCATCTACTTTTTATTTTTTTTTCTGACAATAGCTCTGCATGTTATTCCATTTGACACATATTTCCTTTATTTTTATTTTTTTTCCTTAAGGGGTGTTTTGTCACTTGACACACACTCCTCATGTGAAAGAGTGGAAAGGAGGATACAAATACACTTTTCACTGTCTGGAGAAGTGAGGTCATCATAAGGCAGTATTTCATTTATCTCTATGTTCCTTTTTTTTCTACCACAGTTGTAGCATATTCTCTAAGTAATGTACCAATACCATCTTTTATGTACTTGCAATCAATGTGATCCTCTAGAGACCAGCAATTCCACGGCAATTCCAAGTCTCAGAGCAGTGCCTTCTACTAAATAATGATGTGCAAATAACAAAATGCTGGGCTTAATCAATCCTCATCCCCATAGGGCAGTCAGATGTGGTTGTGGTATCTCATTAGCTAACTTGACTCTTCCTGACCATGTCTGAACGTGGAAACATAAATGTAACTTTCACTGTGCATGCTGGGATGAAGAAAAGCTACTGGTTTAAACAGAAGCTTTTATGGGAAGTTTCTTTAAAAAAAATGTAACAGCCATTACAGTAGTCAGAGATGGATCCCTCCTGAGAATTTAAGCTATAAAGTTAAGAAACCAGACCATTTCCTCTATCTGAATGCTAACATATCCAGACAAAGCAAACCCGAGCTAGTTGCCCAGCTTCCTTCATCTTGAGCCTTTGAATCATGATCTCTTTGCATCAAGCAGTGGGATTCTGACCATTCAAAACGTTCCTTTAGCACTAGTAAAAACATCCCTTACGATAAAGGTAAATATTTATTTTCATGACTTGTGACAGCAGATTAAATCTGTGAGATCTATGAGGAACAACCGAGGGAACAGGGATTGTTTGTTCTGGAGAAAAGGAAGCTGAGAGAACATCCCATTGCTCTCTAAAGCTACTTGAAAGGAGTTGCAGGGAGGACTTTGTTGGTCTCTTTTCTCTGGTAACAAGTGACAAGGTGCAAGGAAAAGGCCTCAAGTTGTGCCAGTGGAGGTTCAGATTGGATATTAGAAAGAATTTCTGCACAGAGAATTGTGGGCTCTGGTGATTGGAACAGGCTGCCCAGGGAAGTGGTAGAGTCTCCATCCTGGGAGGTATTTAAGAGATGTGGATGTGGCACTAAGGGACATGGTGTAGTGATGGTACTCAGTAGGCCAGGTTAATGGTTGGACTTGGTGATCATGAAGGTCTGTTCCAACCTAGATGATTCTATGATCCTGTGATTTTCTCTCACACTGTCCATATAGTCACTACAATGGATACATGTCCCCAAAGCATTTATCTGATGATGCCCACTTGTCTATACAGTTTCTTCTTGAAAATCAGAAATACACATTTTATATCTCCCTCTAACTATATTTGCATTTTAATATTGGCTTATATTATATTTATGAAACATATGCACTTCACGAGGTGAAAATGGAAACAAGCATTCTATGCATTGAGTAGTTCCCAGATTACATGTGTTATTAAGCTCACAAGAACAACTTTTTTTGCTTCAGTTATTTGTTTTCCTTGGAAAGTGTTAAAAGCCTCCTCTTCTGTCCCTTGCTGCATGTGTACCTGCTGACAGGTTGCGAATTGGACATATGTTCTCTGATCTAGATAGATACTTATAAGAGGATGATGTTCTTTTATATAATATTTTTGTTGCTAGAGCCATGGAAAATAAGGCTAATGAGATGTGTGAACATAAGAATTTTTGTATGGAAGTCTTTTTCCTTTCTATGTCAAGTCAGGAAGGCGATTCTCTTTAAAGAATGAAAATCACTTTAATGTTGTGAACACTGCTGAAAGAAAATCAGTAAGTAACATCCTGAGCATCATTTCAGAAGTTCAAAGAAGGCATCCAGTCACCAATATGAGGTGCTGCAAATTGACAGTCACCCCAAGCCATATGAAGCTTCTGGAGGGAGCTGCTGTTGTGTGATGTTAAATCCTCACAGCAGGGCTGCCAATTCCTATCACTTGTAGTTTATGAAATCAACATAGCATTTCATTTAATTACAGTGAAACTCTCTATTTGTAAACACGGTTTCCCATCATTTCAACCTACTACTCAGGACAAGTGAATTTCCTATCTCTACCTATTAGGTAAGCAGAACAAGACAGGAAAAGTTTTATATCAGTTCAGTTTGATGTTGGTCTAAACAGAGACAGTCTCTTTTCCCTAATCTGAATAATCTCTTCTGGATTCATCCTGAAATCAATTTACAAATAATTGTTAAAACCTGAGAAAAATGTGCTTTGGGCACTAAGTATATTTATTTCATATAAACAAACAAAAAGACTATCCAATTACAGCTCTGCTAATAAACCCTAGATTTAATTGCAGATGCTGTCTGTCTACCACAATAAACCAAAATTAACACTTAAGCATCTTGTCCATTTTTGAAACGGGACTAAGCAGCAGGACAACAAAACACTGTTCACACTGCTTCATGTGAATATGTGAAGAATTTCACACAACCTATTTGAGGAATGCATATTTGGGTGGCTAACTAAGGTTAAAATAGGCTTCTCTTCTGAATCATAACAGAGAGGGGAAGGGATAAGAATAAGAAGAGGTACTGATTTTTTTTTTCTCATTTCACAGAAAAACTAAGCTATACTTAAAAACAAGTTTGCTATATAAAGCAAGTAGTATGAGTACATCATTTGATACCTCTCAAGACTTTCTCATTTGCAGTTATGTCTGTGTTATAAAGAACACTGTTCTGGTCCCCAGTACAACGTAAAATGGCAGTACCTTTTCCCACTTCTTTATAACTGTCCATACTTTGTTGTGCTTTCTTTCAACCATTACCACTTAGGGCAGCAGCAGTAGCAATGGCAATAACATCTAAGAAAGAGCGAGTTCAAGTCCTGTTTAAGGGATGTTGCATTAGCTGTAGGTGCCACAGGTTTGCTTGAACCTATATTTAAACTCCTGTGTTCCCCCTTTAACTACAGAACACATTTACCATGCTTTTTGATTTTGTATTCCTTAGCTGATGTTGACATTTTGAACAATCCCTGAGTATTGAAACATACTCGGGAACACAGTAATATGTTCAAAAATTGGTATCCCAAACTCTTGCTGATATCATGACTGCAGTTTTACATCCTTCCAGCATATTAGGTAGGTAAACCTATATAGCATTTGAAGGTGGCCAAAACCATAGAAAACAATGAGTTCACTAAAGGTTTTTTAGAAATGCTTCTGTATCTCTTTTTCCATTTTGTTAGTTAGTGATTCATGAATATTTAATAAATAAATAAATAAATAAATAAATAAATAAATCAGACGAGAAACCTTGCATCTTTATGACAGGACAAGAGAGTAAGAATTTCATGTATTGTGTTTATTTCAGCCTCTTATCCCTATTACAAACACCTCCTATAAGTTTTCTATGAGGTATTACTCATGCTGTTAGGAGGAGGGGAATATACCACTTTATTATTTTCCTTGATGTGACTGCATTCTTCCCATTATTAATTAGGCCAGATCAGATTTCTACAGGACAAGTTATAATTGACAAACTATCATCTGCCAAGTCCATTTGAAACCATCATTACTTGTTTTAGCAAAGTTTTTCTGTGTATAAATTGCATGTTGTGTACTGCTCAAAGTCCTCCTCTCTTGCCCAGTATTTACATCTTTAACAACAGCTTAACAAAATTGTATGTAATTTTGTATGAGATTGCTCTCATACTAAACAGGAGGAATTCCATTAGAAGGAATGCATTGGTGTTAGTTAATATAAGAAGCATTGATCCAAAAAAGGAAGAAGAAAGTGTCTGAGATGTATAGATAACACATTCATATTTTCCACATCTTGACCTTTCCATTTCTTGTTCTTAGATAAACTGGCATTCTAAGGGTACTATTTTTCATTAAATCATTAATTCAGTTTTTCTTGAATTTCTTCCTTTCCCTTCCACATAATACACAATAACAAATAAAGCACAATCTAATTTAAATTTCCCTAAGATAGGATATAAAGTTTCATCCATTCATGCATTTATGTTAGACTACACTGAAGATGATAGTACTGAAAGGGAATTGACCACCTAGAAATAGTTCATATTTACACAGAATAAAATATATTTAAAGAAAACTTTATTTTTTTTGTTGTTGTTTGTTTTGGGTTTTGTTTGTTTGGTTTGGTTTTTTTTTTTTTTTTTTTTTTTTTTGCTTTTACTTTAAAAAGTCCATTCCTCAAAAAAGAGTTGTTTTTTCTTTTTTAAACCAAACCAACCAACCAGCTAAAGCCTGATATATTTTAAGCCAGGTAAAATGAGAATTGAAGCAAATTTAGACCAATTTGAGACTTTTGTTATAAAACTACACATAAGGTAAGATACATTTTTCTTACCTGAGCAGAAGTCATCAGAATATCTATCATACACTGCTTTGCAGTTTCTTTCATCACACTCACACGTATCTCCATGTATATCTCCCCAGTCACCAGTTGGGTCCACATCATGGCATGTACATTCCCCACATACACATGTGCCTAGGAAGGAAGAAAAAAAAAAAAAAGACAGAGACAGAAGATTAACCGAGTAATTTAGAGTAATAATAGTTTGATGACATGAATTTTACACTCGTGAATTTTCTGCTCTCACAGGAGTGCAGTGTCAAAGCTGCAAGTGTTAATCATGAGTGTATGCTCATCTTGCATGATTTAAAACTTTTTATGATTAATTTAGTAGTAATACTTTGTACAAACAAGTTGGCTTCCTGCTCAAGTTTCTTTTTGCTGTTGAGCCTTATTAGGAGTCAACAAAAATGTAGCACACAAAACATTAGTAAATCTTTGACATCAACAGTAATTTGCGCTGACACTAATGACGATAAAAATCAATGATGTTTAAATGATTTTGGCTTGGACACAGTGGATAATTAATGAATGTTAAAGCATAAACATTTAAACTAAAAGGAAATACAAATTCTAATCCAGCTGAAAATGGCTGGGAGGTAATAATTTACATAACAAGAACATTAGCACAGGTCTACATGAAAACGATACTTTTTTCATTTTTCACAAATCAGTATGCATGGCCACAGCTTTTTATTTACAATAGGAAGGAAAATGTGATATGTGAAAGAGGTATTTATTTGGCATAATGTTACTGATATACAGAGAACATACAAGATACTTGTTTAGGAAAAGTCAGAACACACACACACAGAAATACAGTTTCCGTCTTCAGAAATCCAAATGTGCTTGCCAAATAGACACAACATCTCTGAAAGAACAAAAGGCCTTTATAGCTTGTTTTGCAGGGCCATACATTTACAGCTTTTGCTGAGATGTTAATAGGTACAAAGCAGTAACCTAAAGTTACAGGTGCAAGCAGTTGCATGCAGTTAATTTCCTGGACAGCAGCTTCACTTTTCTGCTACTCTGCTGAAGATTGTCTTCTTATTCAGATTACTCTGAACAACATAATGTATTTGAGGAGAACAGGGCAGGCTGACTAAGTGGTACACATGCACTGTCTCTAAAAAGACAAGGTCCACACTATTGCGCATGTCTGACTGTCACATGAAGCCGGAAGAGATGCTGCCCTGTCCAGTGTTTAAGCCACCAAGACAGCCCTTAGGAAATGTACATGTGATTATTGATTTTTTCACAATTCAGTGACCTTACTGAAGGAGGGGAAAAAAAAAAAAAAAAAAAAAAAAAGACAGCAAAATCAGAAAATGAGGAAATACTTCTGGGGAGTGATTAAATCTCACCAAAAGAACTTCAAAGTGACTTTGGATCAGATGTCCTGGATATGAGGATATGAAGCATCATCCCACCAAAGTTTAAAAAATGTAAAGGTTCACATCTGGTCTCAGATGGTTTACTAGACAGTTGGTGGAGAGATACAAATAATTTAACAATCTTAGCACTGATATAAGCTTCATAGTGAGGTTAGCCTCATTAATATAATTTTTAGAACACTCATGACTGACAAGATGAACTGTACCTATGTCACAAAATGTGTAAACAGAAATCTGGGTAAATAGGACTAAAGAGAGTAGAAACACCATGTTGGAAGACAACTTTATGTAGTCAACAGTCTAAAAAATTGTTATGTGGATAAAATTACAAATAGCTGAAAGGGTAAAAACATATAGAAATATCCCATGAATGCATCTTTGTATGGCAGTTTGTAGCTATTCAGAATATCAGCTATACTACCTTCATTTCCCTCACTTGCAATGTATATTTAAAGAAATACTTCCACATACAAATTTAAAATTTCCTCTAACAAGAAATTACTTTCTTGGTGCAAAAAAAAAAAAAAAAAACTTCTGATCTGAAACACTTCCATATTTATTACTTCCAGAAATACAGATTATTTTTTTTTACTGTTGAAATCCCAAAACGAAATGAGCCTACATGATCTCTGTATTTGAGCCAATACTTCAATTTCCTCATAATTAAGAGAAAAGAGTTTTCTAAATGCTCTCAAGATAATTAGATGTTCACACTATAGCAGGTTTTGTCAGCAGAGATGTTTTTAAGAAAAGTATCTCTGAGACTTGAACTTACATTCTACTGTAATTATTCTGTACTATTGCCAAAAAAATAACATGCTGTTTTAACTCTTTGTTCAACCAAGCCAAACATGCAGTTGGTGAATACCAACCTCATTTTGTGCTTTTTTTTTTTTTTTTTTTTTTTTCCAAAAATGGAAATATTAAACAGAAGTATAAGGTAAAATTTAAATTCTGGAACTTTATGCAAAGAAAGCTTCATGTATTTAGAACTATTGTATAAAATCTGCCTTTCCAACATCATATACATTCATTGCATTGTTACTGCACAACTCTTGGCTGCTCTCTCAGGTTGCAGTGGGAAAAAAAAAAAAAAAAAAAAAAAAAAAAAGAGCCTTGTGTTTTTATTTCTCTATTCAGTTGTGGGTCCTTGGTCTTATTTAAGAGTAAATCAGCACACAGTCCTGTTGGCCTTAAAGCACTGATCCATCAGTCATCAATCTGTTAATATTTAATTTAACAGGACATGTCTCTCACCAGAGCAGATGTCCTGATAAATTCTCCTGCTCAGTCTTACTACAGAAATGAAGGTCAAGAAGAACTTGCTATTCTTGGGTCAGTTTCAATGAAAAATGGGTGTGTATATATGTAAGTTTGTATGGAAACACAGGTATCCATCCACGCATTTAGAAATATTTATCCAGATTTGAAATTAGTGAGAAAAAACTAGAAATCATCAACAAACACAATGCATGTTCTGTTGCAGAAAATGCATATTTTAAAACAAAAGCAAGATACATAAATACGTGTAGAACGAATGTGCAAATGACACACCTCTGTTGCTGCAGATTTTGCCATCTGGAGATGTGCATCTTTTCTTGATCTCCCAAGGGGTGATGTCACACTGGAATTCACATTTATCTCCATGCCAACCAGCCTCACAGTAACAGTTTCCACAGTAACACTTTCCATGGCCTTAACCCAAAACAAATTTTATACAGTGAGAAAGAGGCAAGTTTTTTAGAAGCATTAGCAATTTAACCATTTTGATTATTTTTCTTTTAAAAACTTTTACTGCTAGACTCAGAATAGAAACAATTTGTAGACTGCATTTGTCTACATCAAATAAGACAAAGGATATCTGCATTCTTTTTCTCCCCCTATCTATATCAGAACATGTTTTCATTTAATCACAGATCTCTCATTAATAAACACTAAGAAAATGACATTAACCTTTTTTTATAGTTGTAAGCTTTTTTTGAACCTTTAAAGGTAAATTTGAAAGCGAGTAAATGTAATAGTTAAAAGTTGAGCACAGCTGTAAATATTGAGAAGAGACACTTTCCCACCATTCTGGGTACATCTAACAAAGCACTGTGTGTTCTCAGCTACTCAGATAATTCCACCAGAGGGATCCTGATTTACTACAAACTGTCCACATTGTATATGGCTTCTGTTCTTACCTAGCAAGAACATTTTTAAACACAGATGCACCAGCTCATGAATGATAAGAATTAGGAAAATGAGTGTTTTAAATGTTCATTTAACAAACCTCCCATCTCTTGAAAAGATACATGGGTCATCTGGGACTTCAAGAAACAAGCTCCTGAACATTCTGTTCCAGGAAGATACTTATGCCATGTGCTTCAATGACACAAAGCATTTAAATTAAGTAGCTGCAACTCTTACTAAAAAGTCATAAATTAATTTCTTTATTGCAAGGACCCAGGATCAAGTCAGCATCTTGTCCTTTTTTTTTCTCTAGGTATGCTAAGCTTAGTAGACCTGGTTGTCTCTATCAGAATCTACTCAGCTGATATCCTTAACTGTAAGAGAGCAAATTGAGACCTGTGGGATACATTTTTGTTGTTGTTGTTGTTCTGCTTTTACAATTACACATAGAATTTTCATTACAATTGTTTGCTGGCATGTGAAACAATAACAGAAGAGAATAATATCCTCTTGCGTATATAACTAAACAACAAATACAGCTTATAACATTGCATATTACAAATAGGCTGTTCATGAACAATAGACAGGAAAAGTGGAAAAACTATGAAGGAGCAAATTAATTTAAGCTATTAGCAGTTTTTGCAGATTAAAATATCTCTGCTTCATCTTTCACTCACACTCATATCATCCCCAACCAGGAACCAGATAATCATAAAATCGTAGAATGGCCTGGGTTGGAAGGGACCTCAAGTATCACCCAATTCCAACCCCCCTGCCACAGGCAGGGATGCCACCCACTAGATCTGGTTGCTCAGGGCCTCATCTAACCTGGTTTTGAACACCTCCAGAGATGGGGCAAATAACACAAATAATACAAATAATACAATTTGCTGCTATCTCTTGCCCTTGACTGAAGATAAATTCGCTCCATTAAAACGCACAGCCTTAGATTAAAAAAAGATCAGGATCAGAATTTAATTTGCTAGAATCCACAATACTTCATGAAAAATAAGCTGCAACTTGATTCCAAAGTTTGTGTAACCTCAAATATTAAGTGAAACAAACACAAATTGTTTAAAACAAACAAGCAAACAAACAAAAAAAACACTGAAGCTTAAAAAAACTTGATCCACTGTTGTAACTGCTCTAACGAATATCTCAGCTTTGCATTCTAAGCTTTTCCAGGATAAAATCCCAGCTCACAGCTGCAGACCTTGAAAACAAGTGTATAAATAGAAGGTTTGGGTTTTTTGTTAGCTTGATCCTCCTGAGTTGGCTTTCTTTGAAGACAATTACAGTCTTTGAGACTTGCCTATAGCCAGAGACCTTCAAGGGAAACAAAGAGTATGTAGCAAGTAAGTAGGTGCTACACACACTATGATAGCAGAACTGGCACTGATTAGGTTCACCCTCTCTGTGGAGAACATCCAGGGGACATCGCTAGATAATTACAGCTTTCTTGGGTTGGAACAGCATTTCTTTTTACTTCATAAACAAACCTGAATGATTACTGTGGTGGAAATTCTGCAGAAGGAAAGACAGGATAGAAGACATCAGGGTGGGAGAAAGAAGCCATAAACAGATATAAGGGTAGGGTCTGCTTTTTCTGCTATGAAATTATGTACCTTTGATCATTAAGTCACATTTTCTTTCTGATTTAACACATTGTTACGCACTGCAGAGGTTCATGTTAGAAAGCAAAGCAAAATCTAACACTCATGCTAAATGTGTACTTTTCAGCTTAGAACTATTTAACAAAGTCAAGCACACAAACAATTTATATTTACTTTGTATGGCTCCAAACCTTACATAAGGTATCAAAGCTTTGTGTACTGATGAATTACAAACATTACAGACTTGAATCTACCAACATTTTTGTCCTTATGTATCAGCATACTTTTATTTCCTCATACACATTAAACTAGTGTGTTTACAGAGATGCATCTGGCCTGTTTTAGGACACGGCACCACTGGATGAAACGAGGGGAAATAAAAGAAATAAAATTTAAGAGAAAACTAACAACATAAATCAACAGCAACACAGACAGGAAAAAAAAATGACAAAAACTGAAAAAGGAGAATTTACTGGAACTAAATAAGTGGTGAATTTTTATCATAGTTGGTATCATATCTAATGTTTACAATCAAATAAATACAAAGAGAAACATTGGCACATAATACTATTGCCTTCCACTCATTTTGTTTTAGGTAATTACCAGAAATGCTGTCCTCTGGTCCTAGATTTAGATTTCAAAGGGACATTCTGTTTGCCTTCATTTAAAATCCCTACCTAATCCTGTGGGGAAAAAATAGTTCTTCTTGCCTTAGAAGGCACTTAAATAAATAGAATTTATTTTGTTCTCTGTGTGTGGATAGAGATAGATAAAGCTACTTGGTACAATTACTCTTATCTTTTTACACACACACATGCACACACACATGCAGATCATGCAGTATAATCAGAGTATGAACATTCTAAAAGCAGCTCTGAATCCTCCGGTATGCATATAGACACTTTATGCATATGCGTAAAATATTTCTAGATTGTAAAATATTTCTAGTACCTTTCATTTTGAGGACAAGCCTCCCTAGTAATATATGCAACAGCATTTACAATATTATAAATGGTGTGTATTACACAGTATTTAATTGCTAGGTTCTTAATTCATAATGAAATTAAAGTACCGCTTGGATTTTGTTTGCATTTCTATCAGCAGAGTTCACTCTATCTTATTCTCTTGCCTTTTCTATCACAGGTGGAGTTTTTCTTCATTTGTTCCTTTCCCTTTTTACTGCCTGAATTGCTTTTGAGTTCTCATCCTACATTTACTCTTGTTCTTCTTTTTTTTTTTTTGTTTTGTTTTTCTTCATTGCCCAAAATTCTTAATAATTTCTTTTCCTTTTTTCTTTTGTTTTCTCTGTCTCTTCCTCTCACAGTCACAGTGCCACAAAGCATTCATATTACTTATTTTATTCCAAAGGCAGACACAGTAAGGTATGAAGTACCCTAGTGAATTATCTTGTGAAATCCTCTATCCAATTTTTCCAAAAAGAGGAGGATGTCACAGGATTTCTTCATTCTCTAACCTGCTGCTTAGCTCATTTTTGTATCTGAAACTCCCAATTACAATTTGCAAGCCGTACTCTTTGCTTTGTTTTGTTTGTCTGTTTGGTTGTTTTTAATTCATGCATTCAGTAAAGACATTTTGTAGCTCCACATAATAAAATTATTTTATAAGACTGCATTCATCTTCCCCATTCTTATTGCACCCACCAAAACACATACCTGTACAAATCTCTTCCGTCTCATCATCTATGCATTCTCTGTCATCACATTCACAAAATTTACCATAGACCAGTCCATTTCCTTCTGAGTTTGCACATTTACACCTGCCACACTGACATGTGCCTGAAAACATTTAAGATATAACTCAATGACTACAATTTATGGAAAGAGTTTCATCAGTACATCAGAGACAGCATGTATTTTATTTCTGAGCAGGCTGAAATCTAAGGCTGAACTAACCAAATAGGAAAGAAATTGAAACAATCCATACCAACAAAAGGTCTAATCATAGCTGTAAATATATACAAATATACACAATATATACATAGCTGTAAATATATACAGTGTTTCATCCCTAAAAAGAAGTATTATATTTTCCTAAGTAAAATTCACTCCCAGGGATGTCTGTCTCACTTCATACACTTAAGACATGAAGTCATCTTTGGAAATTATATCTCCTGCCCACTAAAAGGAGAAAATTGAACTTAGTCATCCTCCCAAGAATGAAGCCTGATTTCGTCCAGCTCCACAGCCATCTTACATGAGAACAAGTGCTTAGCTACTCAGAACCTGAAAATATGTTTGCATAAATTCACAAAGTTCCTTTGCACTTAAGTCTCCAGTCACTTTTCTATAGCTATTCTCTGAGGAATAAGATTTAAAAATCTTAAGACTCAATCTAGAAAGTGATTACCATACCAGTATATTAGACAACATACAAGCTAATTGAAATGAAATACATTCATAGCGTTATTAAACAAACTCTAAGTATTATTACACCATATCAATGATTTTACTGCAAAGTGCATATTAAAAGCCAGGATTAAACAGCCAACTCTATGATAGTTACTGAAACTCTTGACAGTGTTCTCTATTCACATTTTAATACAGTTTCCACCAACCACTTGCAGTTTGCATGCCAATAGCTTCTTTTTTTCCCAGAGGTATTGGTATCCAGAGTTCAAGTTATTTCATTCACTTGAAGGATTGTAGGCACCTCCATAATACTATTTTGTTATTTCAGACATTTGACCCAATCCAACTTTAAATTTTTAATGTTCATTTTTCTTCAATTTGTAGATGATGTCTCAGCAGAGAGTAGATCTTGCAAGAAATTTAAGAGATGTGAAAAAAATGTTGATTTGCCACTACAGCAGCACAGAAAAAAAACTTACAAATTGAAAAGTTTTAGGCAGAAGTATGAGAGTTTGACTCTCAAACCAGCAGGTGGTTTGACACTGGTCTATCTGAGGTTCTCCCTTGATGTAAGTACACATAGGACTCCCAAATGCTTCGGAATGAGAAAGTTGGATCTTCTCAGAACATAAACCACAACAGAAAACATTTGGATGTGATGAAATCACAGAGTGCTCAGGTATTGCAAAGCATGGAAATGCATTTGTAAACAGATCTCACTTCTGTCGCTTCTAGCCTGGTAACACCTGTACACGTTCTTGGTCTTTTTTGTCTGGAGATATTCAAAACCCACCTGGATGCCATCCTGCGCAACATGCTCTAGGTGATCCTGCTCAGCAGGGAGGTTGGACTAGATGATCTTCAGAGGTCCCTTCCAACCTCGTCCATTCTGTGATTCTGTCTGGTTGCCCACTGCACCTCAGTGGCTGTCTCTCCATTACTCACCGTCACAAACAAAAGAATTTTGTTGCTACCAGGAAAGGAACCATGACCTCCTTTTCCCTCAGAGAGCCAGGACAAAGCCAAAAACTGCCTTCTCGTCCACCTTCTCAGTATTTTCTGCTTTGGAACACGATGCATGATAATATATATATATACATATATAATGACTGTTCTATATATATATATATTAAAGAGTTAAACAGTGAAAAACCCAAAAGACTATCAAATAGCATCAGAAACAAAGGTATTACCATCATGACTGTATGAGAAACCCCTTTTCTCCAACTAACACCTGTATTAAATTGCAAGGACAAAACACTGTGCAATAGCATGTTTAAATGGGGCCCTGTAGTCAATGGGCCTGTAGAAGCTGTTTCAGCAGTTGCTGGCATCACTATGCCAGTGACATTTAGAAACTTATTTCACAAGTCATATACCTCCTATTAGGTACAAACATAATCTGGCAAACATGGTTATTAACACAAAATAAGTCCTCCAAAAGAGAAGTTTTATGCTGACATTATACAACTAGTTTGCAGAAATCATTTTACTTCTTGGAACAACAAGTAATTACTGTACAGGTTTTACTAACATAGTATCTATCCAAAGAGAAGAATAATCAGGCTCCATGATGTACATGCCTAATCTAAAAAAGCCAAAAACATTTGTAAGAGCTAAAATAATAAAATAATAACATAACTGATAATATAAGAAAGCTCCAGAACTAGTATTATTTATTATAGTTACTTGGAAATAAAAACAAATAACAACTTGATAAAACTGTCTTCTTAAGAGATAATTCACAAACATGAAAGGAGATAAAGATCAAATGATTCATAGGTTGGGCACCAGAGGAGGTCAGACAGTCTTAAAGTATCCATTTCTCCACATTGACTAGAAAGGGAATCGATCTACATTTAGGTAGGATGCCCCACTCAGTCTGACAAATGATTAGGAATAGTTGGATCAGAAAAGTTAAATTTAAGATTGATATTGACTGGTTCATGCCAGGAATTGCAATAAATGGTGAGCTGTGTGATAGTGAAGGATTGTTCTTGCAACAACTCATGTCATCCCTTGCCATCCTTCAACAGCAATTAAAAAACAGAGCTCAGACACCAAAGGCAAAGTTAGCAGGAGATTGAAAGGCAATCCCATGAAGACAAAAAAGAAATACGTATGGTTACAGCCCCTCTAGGTCACCCCAAGCTCCCTAGCCAGTCTCATTGGTAGTCTTGTCCTGTTTAATACCAGCAGAACCAAAAGCTCTTATTTTTCTCTTGAACTCACAGACGCTCCCCTTTTAGCCACTTTTAGTCATTACTCATCTGCATTGTTTTTCTTGTGAAGACTGAGCGATAAACAGACTGAGGCTACTTCTAGCCAAGAAAAGAAAGAGAAAAAAAGTCTTAGCATTCTTGCTTAACTGCTTTGATCGCAACTTACCGTGCGTATTTCTGAGTTAGTTTCTCATTTATTTTTTTCTTATATCTTAGCCAAACAATCATGATTTTCATATAACCTACATCACTGTCATAAATAACAAGCATCATTTACTCAGTATGCCTAGAATTTTAAGTTAAATTGCTCTCACTTCTTATTGTGAGAGACTAGCTTCTCTGTACCGAGTCCCATAAATTATTGATTTTTTTCTCATGCCAGGCACATCAGCAACCATCCTGTGAGAAATTTAGTTGTATGCAAATGTGTGGACCTTCTCAGAAATTAAAGGCCAACAATAGTTAGCAGAAGTCGGGTTCTTAAAAAATTCTCTCACTGGGAGATTGTTGCAATAGTCTGGAAAAAAATGGAAGGCAGTTTCTGGCCTCAAACCTTGATTATTAGGCAGCCAATGCCTTTCAAAAATTTACTACGATGCAGTGGAGTCTTCTAAAAGGCCATCTCTTTACCCTCTGATTTTTACAAGGAAAGGACTTTGTATTTAAGTTAGCATCAGTTGTAAAATTAAAGAATGACAGCAAAGAGAGCCACAAGATCAGAAAAGTGAAGATGAAGTACCCTGTCAAAATGGTTCAGCAGATCTTCTACAGTATTTTTTCAATAATCATCATCACAGCTCTGTGGTGGGTCTACCCTGGCTAGCCCATCCAGCTACTCTTTCTCCCTTTTTCCCCCATCCTCAGTGTGATGGGGGGAAAAATGCTATGAAAAAGCTTATGGGTTGAGATAAGGACAGAAAGATCACTCACCAATTAGAGTTAAAGGCAAAACAAACTTGGATTGTGGAAGATTAATTTAATTTATTGCCAATTAATAACAGAGTACAGTAGTGAGAAATAAATAAAAACACATTCTCCCCATCCCCCACTTCTTCCCAGGCTTCGCTTCACTCCTGATTCTTCAACTTCCCCCTACCAAGCACTGTAGAGTGATAGGAAATGGGGGCTGCCATGCTTCATCTCTGCCACTCCTTCATGGTCACTCTCTGCCCCTGCTCCACGTGGGGTCCCTCCTACAGGCTGCAGCTCTTCAAGAACTGCTCCCACATGGCTCGGTACCATGGGGTCCATCCCCCAGGAGCAAACTGCTCCAGCATGGGTCCCCCACGGGTGGGTGGCAGCTCCCCCCAGACTCCCTGCTCCTGCGTGGGCTCCTCTCCACGGGCCACAGCTTCCTCCACCTGCAGCCACATCCACCTGCTCCACCGGGGGCTCCTCCACCCATGGGGGGGCTGCAGCGTGGAGATCTGCTCCATGTGGGACCCATGGGCTGCAAGGAGACAGCCTGCTTCACCAGGGGCCTCTCCACAGGCCACAGGGGAACTTGTGCTGCATGCCTGGAGCACCTCCTGCCCTCCTGCTGCACTCCCCTTGGGGGCAGGACGGCTGCTTCTCACTCTTCTCTCCCAGTCACAATTGCACAGCAGTTTTTTCCCTTTCTTAAATCTGCTCTCCTAGAGGCCCAGCCAGCATCACTCAGCTCAGATCTAGCCCTCAGCAGGTCCCTTTGGGGCCATCCAGAGCTGGCTTTTATCTGACATGGGGCAGCTGCCAGGCTTTTCTCACAGAGGCCATCCCTGCAGCCCCCACTATGAAAACCCTGCCATGTAAACCCATTATAAGCTCAAAAGTGTCTCAAAAAATTGTATAGTGTATAAACATCCTGAAAAAGTATTTGCAAATATTATCTCTGCATGCTACTGATATATACACACAAGTCACATTCTATTTTAATGCCATTATAACAACCTTTTGATAGGCAGAATTCATGACATAACTGCAGTTTCATCAACCTGAATCAGCTATGGATAAACTAGACTACTAAAGTAAGCATTCTGAATCATTGCACATCATGTGCACAGGAATGGGCCTAAAGGAAAATCAAGCATTTTAGTATTTATACAGTTATTTCTCAGTCTCTTGAAACACACTCTATAAAATTCTTAGTGAGAAAATAAAATACAATGATACACAAGATAACACAGAGAGAACTTCTTAAGCTATCAAAACCAACAAAAGACGTCTTACCTGCACCAGAACAGATGATATCTTGAGAATTCTTACACATTTCATTGCTTTTCTTCCGTGTAAGATTGCAAGAAGTTGGATACTGACAAGCTTCACCATACCAGCCTTCATCACATTTGCACTTCCCACAGTCACACTTCCCATGGCCTAGCAGTGTAAGTAAAGAGTGTGTCAAGTCCTTTTTTCTCATTCAGAAAGTTATATTTTTCTGATCCATTTTTTTAAAATAGATTCCATCAATTATAGATTTAAATGAATATCATTAACAGATTCACTTATCATCATTCATGTGCATTTATAAATAGCAATGAATAAATATGTTCTTAAATATATAGAGACATCTGAAATCACCGTGACTTTGAACTCTAATATATGTCATTTTGATAGATCTACAAAAAAAACATTTATGATGGAACATAGAACTAAAACATCTTGTGGGAACAACTGGTTTTCTTATTACTTCCACCTCTTCTCATTCCCATATTTCTCGACTGTTAACTAATTAACACAATATAACTGGAAGTGCAGAGATTCTATTCACCTCTTTGGCCAGCTGTATGCAAAGAACAGCCAGAAACTGCAGCCTGAAGACACAGAAATTAGCTATAATGGCATAAATCCTGAAAAAGTGAATGGAGGGCCAGCTACAGTAACTCCCTCATGCAGCAGCAGTTCCAGCTTCCCCTTGCACTGAAAGGTGCAAATCTGTCTTCTGAAGCCTCCTCTGGCTACTGATTCCTCCAGCCCTCTCCCACCCACTTAGACTCTACTTGGCTGGTGCTACAAAACTGAGTTTTACCTTTAAGTATTTCCATAATATTGGGAAATTAGCATGTTTTACTACTTACAGGACTATATTTACTTACAATTATTTGTTAAGTGTGAAGTGTCTTAAAGAACCAATGCAGCTGCTCAGTGGTATCATGTCCTTCAAACAACTGAATAATACATTGCTTAAAATGTGTAATATATGTAATAACATGAAGAATTAAGAGTAAAGAAAGATTAAATTTTCTAAAACTAAATTGTTTAGTTTTCTTTAAAAATACGCCAATACATAGACAGTGCAACAATTTACACTACATATGTCACATATTACATATTACATTTCACATGAAATTCTAGGTGCAATTTTCTCTCAGTTAATCCTTTAGCATTCCTTTACAATTGTGTGTTGTAAATGTAAATACATCTGCAAAATCCTTTAAAATAGAATATTCCATTTTAAAATAAACACCATTTGAAAGCATATCTACTTAACAGAAGATTCTCTTCCAATAACTACATCTCAAAACCAGAACCTTATCAGAGTCTATTTTAAATGCATCTGTTGCCAGCAGTTAAGAGTCAGCTACATGAAAATACAAGCCCAGCCTGCTGCCAATAAGAAGAAATGTAAATAGCTATTGTAAATAGAATATTTTAAAGTGAAAGAGAAGTATCTTTTGTTGCTCAGTAAAATTTTGTTTGCATTCCAAGGTGGTCCTAAGACAAATACAAATCAATAGCTGGAAAAAAAAAAAAAAAAAAAAAAAAACTGGTTCAAAAAGCTGGTTCAAAAACAACTGAGAGAATCATGTTAGTTCTTGTTTTAAAACAGAAACTGCCACCTTGTTAAAAAATGCTGAATAACTCCCTGGTGGTAAAGGAGAAGAAAAAGGAGTAGCATATAAAATATATAATAAAAACCTACTCTGCTTCACTGACAGGCAGTAGCATAAGCCATTCTGGAAAACGGAGATTAATCCTCAGGTAGCTGAAAAAAACTAGACATAACTATCTCCCTATATTTTACTTCTTTTCAAGGATTACTTATCACAGTGACTTTGGATTTTCCATTTTAGACACTCTTGTGATTCAACAGTTTGATGTCTGTTGATGAAAGGAAAAAAAAAAAAAAAAGAAAAAAAGAAAAAAGCTCTAATTATAGGAGGACTGATTTTCCTGTTCCCATGCCTAAAAGATAGGGCAAGGCAGAAGCCACATCTGGTTAGTACTGTTGGTTCAGCAGCAATAACATCTCTGATAGATATTTGGTAATAATACATGATGCATAAAGGAAAAAAAAATCACATTTATACAGCCCACTTAAAGAAAATAAATATAAGACTTCCATAAGAATAGTTATACAGAGTGGAGTTTGGCTTTATTTGATAAAAATATATTAAAAAAATAATCATGAAATTAAACTGAGTGAAATAATGGAAGATAAACTCTTGCATGTTACTGAAAACAATAAGGAATTTAACTAATATGAATTTGTGAGATTGTATTAATGATTGTCACCTTGATTGCCCCCTTAAAATATCCAAATTTTGCCCATTGGATAAGTTTTTTTGAATTATCAAGCAATGACAATATTTTACTCAAAAAAATTGGGTGAGAGGACTATACTGAAGTGTAGAAGGCAATAAACCTACTTATTATTCCTTACACCTTTCCTGTCACGTGGATAATGCAGTACACATGCAAGTGAGTGGCCACAGTAATCCTCTTCTTGCCTATTTCCTACATCAGCATGCACCAACCACAGGGTTCTTTCTCATGACAAAAAAAAGTGATGTGATGTGATGTGATGAACTGTCAGCCAAGTATTCCATAGGCTGTAAGAAAATTAGAAAGGGTACAAAAGGTTTCTAATAGTTTCAGATTCACTTCAGAGAGGTTTGTGTTGAATACATTCTGTCTCATTTCTGTTTTAATTAGAAAGCAAATAATGCTATGAAATAGTAAAAAAAAAAAAAAAAAAAAAAAGGAGTAAAGCATCCTGTGAAAGCTGTGAGGTGAAAAAAAGGGTATAAAGTGCAAGCCCTAGGTATCAGAGGATATGTCACACACAGGAAAAGTGAGCTATAAGACCTTATGATATGAAATAGTTGATCAAGAGAGGCATGTTTCAAGGCAACTGACATGAACTCCATTTTTAAAAAATCAGTGTAACATAAATAAAAGCTTAGCATAAATAAATCAGAAATTCACATTAAAAAAAAAAAAAAAAAGAGAGAGAGAGAGAAATAGCGAAGACTACAGGAAGTTCTAGAATTACTTTAAGAAAACATCTGTGACTGTGGGCTGTAAAAATTTCAGCTTCAAACATGTGGAAAAACCTTTCATAATAAAGGACTCAATTTCTAACTAGATGAGCAATCACCTCAGAGAGTCTATCTGGAGCATACAGAGAGCTCATAGGGTGGAAAATGAAACTAATATGCAAGGAAAACTGTCTGATGTCAGAAAATATATGGAGAAAGTGAGAACGGAAAATGTTAGGCAGGGTCAGATCTTGCAAAATTGCAAGTACTAAAGTGTACTTTCATCATTCAAATAAAAAGAAAACAGAAAAAAAAAAAGAAAGAAAGAAAAAAAAAAAAGAGTGACTTCACCAAGCAGCAAAGAGCAGTTAAGATTACAGATAATTTACAGACAGTCCAAAACAAAATTAATATGGGGATGTTGACCACATTAGCAAATGCAGTGTGGCTAATGATACAGACTGTGGAAATGAAAATTACTCATCGAAGACGAGAACAAAACAAAGACATAAAATTGTTTTTAAGGAAGTGTCTAGACCAGGAGGGCAAGACCCCATATCTCTGCTCCAGAGTACTTGCAATACTTGCACATGAAAGGCCAGCCTAAGAACAAAGACTTTTAATGAATCTATCAGGCTGGCAATCAAATGTCTGAAAAATAAAATAATAATAATAATAAAAACCTTTTAAGAAAAAGGAATGTACATGATCTAGGCCACTAAAAAACAAGTGGCTCTGACTTCATGATGTCCTTTTCAAGGATTTGAAACAAACAGTGAAGATCATTGAGGTAATGAAAAATGGAATATAATGAATAACAGCTTTATCCCAAAATAGGCTATCATTGTGTCAAATTAACCTGGCATCTCTCTTTATAAGATTACTGATATTTCAAGAAAATGAACACAGGAAATATAGATGATCTGAATATATGCATTGAATTCAATACCACTTAGGAAAAAAAAAATTATTCTGAGTAACGTACAACAGAAATGCAAAAGAATCACAGCTTGGTTTAAGGGACAGAAGAAGTTAGGATGCAAAGGGTATTACTAGAATAGGAGAAGATTATCAGTTATGTTTTAAAGGATGTTTTGGAACTTAAAATATGTTTTTATGATATTCATAAAAAAAAAAATCAGAATAGGCTAGCAACATCTGCCAATGACACAAAACTCTTAAGCACTTAGTAAAAAAGTAAGATGTAAAGGTGAAATCTCTGTCACCGCTCTGAACCCAGAACTGAACTCTGTCTCTTCAAGGCACCAGTTTGGAAGCCTGATTTCACTGGGATCCTTCTGTAATACATCATGAGAGACAGGCACTTCTGCAGGGTGACTCAGATCTTGTCTGGGCTGGACAGCCCTTGGAGGGTGGATGTCTTTCTTCACTAAACTACTGTTAAGCATACAATGATTGAATAGAATACACAAAGACTGGTGGGACTTTGGAGTTTGGTGCAACACAAGACATGTATGTGTGCAAATAAACATTGGTGTTTTGGGGGTTTCATTTGTTTTGGTTTTGGTTTTGCTTCACTTATCTATACGATAATCTATGTCAGGTTTTAAATAGATAGCTATCAGCTTACTTAAAGGTTGATCTCAATCAGCTGATGAAAACAATTATCTTATGTGATCACTGGGTAAACCAGAAACTGAATTGGAACATTACTTCCATTTCTGTGTTCCTACAGAAATTATTGCATTCTGCAGTACTACTGCTATTTCTGTGCCTCCCTCTGGAAAAGATTCTCTCCACCTTTGTGCCATTTTAGTTTAGATATTTTGATTTCCTACTAATGTTCACTGTGACTAAAAGATCTGTGACATCCTGTTGGTTAAACTTTCTAATGGGAATAAATACATTCAAAACAAATAACTTTTTTTTTTTTTTTTTTTTTTTTTTTTTTTTATCTACCATGCTTTAGCACCTACAATCACCCTTTTCTTTGTAAGATGAAAAGAGCACACCCTATCTAGGGGTAACTGTAAAACTATAATCATGTACTTGTTAAACTGCAAGGACCAAGTTATTAAATAAGTCCCTTTGGTAGAATACTTATTTATGTGGTTGTGCAGTATTAGTTATAGATTAGTAACTCTTGTTTCAAGAGAAGTCTCTTATTGGAGTACAAAGAACCAGGCTGTCTAACCAGACATTAAAATGCTCTCAGATGTCTTCATTTTCACTTATTTTTAATAACTAAAGCCCAATTACTCTGTGTAAGAACACAGTTCTGGGCAGCTCTCAGTTTTACATTGTAATGGAATCAATTTCCTACAGGTAGGTAAGATTTAGCATAAGGATTTCTTTCTACGGCATAAAGTCAGCCATCAGAAGGAAATCAGCAGCTGGCATGAAAATTGAATTGGACTCATTATTATTCATTTTCAGCAACCACTGAGTGAATCATGAAATGCTTTTCAAATCTAAAAAACACTTCATTAAAGTAGGAGAAGAAATATGAAGAACTTGTTATGGATTCCCTCTTTAAATTTGGATGATAGATAGGAAGGATGATTGAGTTGTAAGACTTGAAAACTTTGGGAAAGTAAAAAAATAAAATATTGTTCTCTGATTTCAACTTAGACCAGTACAACGAAGATGGTTTTAATACTTTCTTCATTGCATTACTTTCTTTTCTGTATTTAGTGAAGCAGATTCTGCTGTTTTACACCAGTGTAAACTTGGTGAAATTATTTCTGATTATGCTAGGATAAGAATACTGATATGGCCTATTCTGTTGAGCTGCATTTGGGGATCTCCATAACTATGCATTCAGCAGATGCATCTCTCTCCCCTTTTCAGAATTTTTACAATTTAAAATAAAATTTAAAAAATAAGGTATCATAACTTTTTTTCTCCTATGCCAATACACTCCAAATGAATCTCTCTTTTTGCCTAGGATGTTGGTTCTTTCTGTTGTGCTACTTCCAATAAACCCCAGCTGCCTTACAGACTTTTGCACCCTAGGGATTCTGGCCATACTGAAATTAGTTTCAGCCATGCAGGGGTTTTCACAAAAATACTGGCTCCTCCTTCCCCTCTCAGTGACTTGTTTCTCTCCCTGTGCTGACGCAATTGCTTATGAGGCTAAACTATAGATTGGTTGAGGGGATTGATTTACATTTAGAAAAAAAAAAAAAAAAAAATAGATGATGATAGTGCCTGATGACAGTGGAACTTTTCAAGCCAGTTTTGCCACTGAAGCCCTTTTATCATCAAACCACAGTCGTGATAAGAACTGCATCAAAGATTTTCAAATGTAAACAGTAAGTCCAGAGGGCTTTAGGGAGGAAAAGAAACCAAACCTTTAGTTAAATATTCCCAAAAGGCTGTTAAAAATGCCAGAAACTTTGAACATAGAAGTTCTTATGTTAAGCCATTTTCTCTGTTTATTTAGAGTGTCCAAAACTTGAAGTAGCCTAGAATAACAGATATGAACAGCAGCTTGTGAGAGTGACTGAGTCACAGTGACAAGAGCACGCTGGATCTGTAACACAGTGTGCCTCTCAGCTCTGCTTAGAGATTGCATTCTGCTCCTCCCCTTTGAAGTCCATCAGAAATGGATTTTCAGAGGTAAAAGAAAAAGTGGTGACAAACAATTTCAATTTAATTACTACTAGATGTGCTTTAACAATAAAAATGTCATAAATTGTGTTACATCTAGTAGAAGTAAACTTTTAATAGTGTACTAAAAAGAGAAAATCAATCAGAGCACATATAAAAAATATGCCCGAGGTGGATGTGAGGGCATGACCACTAACATTGTTTAGTTTTCAAGTTATAAATCAAATAGTTATAAAAATATATTTCTATTATATGTAGTCTGCAATATCACTAATACCAATAATTTATTTGTTCAAAAAGGAGTTAATATTTTGGTGTGGTCTCTATCATTCAAGCCAATGTGAATGCATCAGTTTTTAAAACTTCCAATCAAATCCCAGTACAAATAAGTTGTTTTAAAAGTAGTATTGATAAACTAGGAGATGAAAAGTGTTAGTCTTATTCGCAGAAGAATATTTTAAGTGCCTAAGGTTCACATCCACATCGTACTTGATCCTTAAGTACTGAGTTCTCATTAGATAAAAAGTGTTATTTATTACAGTACTAGCAAAAAATCAGCATCCTTAGAAATGGAATTAAACTAGGAAATTAAACTGGGATTTAAAAAAAAATATATCAAAAAGTTGCCCTCTGGAGGATATCTTAGACATCAAAATGAGTTATATAGTGCTGGTAGATAACTCTGGTAGAAGGTAAAGGTATTAGACTTTGTTTACAGAATTAGAACTTTTACGTAATTTCTCTAAATTATGGCCAAAAAGTGGGAAAGAAAAAAAAAAAAAAAAAAAAAGAGAGAGAGAGAATACTCTTCACTGCTGAGACTAAAGTTATTTTTCTTTGTCAAAAGAGCTCATCATTCTCGATTTAATTTAGTCTTGAAATTGTAAACCCATTTTACTATCTATTGCAATTCAGTTGCCAGGGTTAGAATTAATAGTAAAGCCTATGGAAACCTTTATTTAAACATGCAGGTCATGAGTTGTTTTTACTTCATACTGCCCTAATCCTATATTTCAGAAGCTTGGAACAATAATTTCTGAAAGACATCAAGGAAGGAATTTCACTTGGTGCATTACTTTATATATATATATTTTTATTTTTATTTTTATTTCTGTCTCACTGCTCCATTAAGTACTGAAAATCAGTCACAGTAAGAGACAGCTATCGGTGAGATTGTCTCCTGTACTCTTAAAATTTCTCTCCATACTACTCTGTATGTCAGGTAATGTGGTTGCGCAGCCCTTTTTACACTTCCATCTACCTGCTTCTTCTTAAACCTAACACATGACATCAGAAGCCAAGTGTTCAGCAAATATATATTAAAATAGAACAATATGAAGGATTTGAGCCTACAGTCCTTAATGGGGATGTTTAGCTCATCACACTTGTAAATCAGGAGAGGCTATTGTGGGTGTCCAGATCTGTCTGCTTTCCTCCATTGTAGCTAGAGAAGTTATTTTAGATTTTATGACCTAAATTTCTATTTAGTCAACACTAAATTATCCATCTGATAAAACACAAACATGCTTTAGTTAATAGTGTCAGGCTCCATATAACATTTGTAGAGTTTAGTTATTGGAAAGGCAAGTTATTTTCATTTTATAGCCATTTCACTGGATATAGTCACCTAGATATAATTGGAATGCTGGCACTTTACATTTTACACTTGTTTTTAATACCCATTGATATAAGGTGTAAATGATATTGGTGTATGTCATGACTGGAGAATCACAAAATCACAGAATGGTTGATGTTGAAAGAGACCTCTGGAGGTCATCTGGTCCAATTCGTCTGCTCAGGAAGGGCTACCTATAGCCACTTGCCCAGAGTATCTCCAAAGAGGGAGACTCTCCCTAGGACAATCTCCCTGGGCAACCTGTGCCAGTGCTCAGTTACACTCACAGCCAAGTGTTTCCTGATGTTCAGACAAGCCCTTCTGTGTTCCAGTTTGTGCCCACCACCAAGAAGAGCCTGACTTTATTCCCTTTGCACTCCCCATTCAGGTATTTATAGACATGGATAAGATGCCCCTGAGCCTCATCTTCTCCATGTTAAGCAATCCCAGTTCTCTCATCCTTTCCTCAAACAAGAGATGTCCCAGTCTTAATCACTTTAGTAACCATTCACTGGACTCTCTTGTAGCACTCTCTCTTACAGCCAGAGGCCAGAACTGGACAGAGTAAATCAGAACACTTTCAACAAATTATATACTACAAGTAAAATATTTAAATTGCAATAAAATTCAATAATATATACACATATATATATTTAAAAGTAAAGCACAAGGTTTTGAAAATATTATGGCCAGTGGGGGAAAGGGAGGATAACATGAATAAGAAACAAAACTGAAGTGAATAAAAAATTTTCATCCCAGCTCTTGATTTAAACATAGTCTTTTATGCAGTTCTGCTAGATTGTTTGCAAAATTACAAAATGGAATTCATGGTTTTTTTTTTGTTTGTTTTTGTTTTTGTTTTTTGTTTTTTTTTTTTTTCGTGATCAAGAAGTTACAGATAACTTGAAAAGGTTTTTTTGTTTGTTTGTTTTTTGGAAGTTCACTTCATGGCAAATTTTGAAATCTTTCTTAGCCTTCATTTAAGAAAACCAATGTGCAAGACATTTCCACATTTCCTAAAAGTTACTATTCCAATTCTATTTTGTTTCCTTTTGCAACACATTGCAAGTTTGATGCATTGTTTTAGCACTTTTATATGCTGGACAGTGTTCTGAGTCCAAATTATCTTTCACAGTCTTTTATTTGAAGAGTATGTAAACTGCACGTTTATATATGTAAAGCACTATGTATTTTATTACTTTGCAAATGTAATTAGTATAAGTAAAGCTGTGTCTACATATACATACACATTCTTCAAGAATCAAAGACAATATGTATTTTTCCTCTACATGCACCTTTTTGTACAGGTACAAAATATAATAAAAATTATGATATTGCTGGTTACTGCCATTACTCTCTTGACTATCAATCCAAATTCCCTGTAAAGTGAGCAGACTCAACTGTAATAAAAATCAATTAGATATTGGGAATGAATGAAATGAAGGAAAGCAACACTCAGTTGAATCAGCTTCAGTTTGTTACCCTGGAGGTGGCACAAGTTGATATAATTTTAAATGTGATTCATGCTGTTTAGACAGATGATATAAATATCTCAGGAAGACAGAGATAAATTAGTTTTATCAATCAAAACAGTCTAGAGTCAAGGTTTCTGTTAATAATTCAATGGTTCCATGAAAGATTCCTTACTTATTTTTAACCAAATGGTTTCTCATTTTTTGAAGAACAAAAATAATCAACTATTAAGTAGGAAGATCTTTTAATAGGCAGAGTGAGTATTCTTTGGCTTCTCCAGAAGAATGCTTTTCAGTAGCTTACCTTCCCAGCATAGAATTTTGTGCAGATATTCCACATAAACAAAATTATACCTGAGATATGAACAATTCCTTTCCATGAAATAACTTGCAGAGAAGGAAAAGAAGAAAAAAAGAAAAAAGAAAAAAAAAAAGCACACACACAAAAAAGCCTAATATCTTCAGCTATGTAGACACTAAAACTTGTAGACACTAAAAACTACATTCCTGTGGGAAAAAAAGATTACAAACCCAGCAGGTTCACATTTGCATTACTATACTCAAGAGCTGAAATAACCAAGTTAAATAAACCCCGTTTCCTGCGTCTGAGCTGATTTGGTGTGTGCTCTGGGTTCCCTGCGGAATGGCAGATCGGCCAGTGCCAGCTGGCCCAGATACCCTTCACTGTCTCCTTCCACTGTCTGTGGCTACACATGACCTTTTGTCTTCATGAGCCCAAAGAAGGCTAATACAAATTGGACTGAAGTAGAATTCCCGAGATTAAACATTGAGATAAAATGAAGCAGTTGATCCATGAGATTAAACAGTTGATATTTGGCTTCAAACCCTCAAAAAAAAAAAAAAAAAAAAAAAAAAAAAGATATATATATAACACATATTTATCTATTTTTTTATATATAGATGCTATTGTGTTTCTTTTTTTTAAAAAAAAAAAAACACACACACACAAAATTATTGACAATTGTGCCTCCAAAGGCCTGCCCAGCAGCTACTTGACTTAAACCAAACCATCAAAGGACTTCTAGACTCCCACATGCATGAAAAAGGAACCTGTGAGCGTTTCCACAGTTCCACCTGTTCATATGCCTGCCAGCAAGCTTGGAAAGTTTAGAGGCCATGTTTCCACCAGAGGTCTCAAGCTTTCCAGCTGTAGATCTTTCTCCCAAAAGAGAGAGAAAGGACCACTGATGTTCCAGCCTCGGAGATCTGCTTCCCACCCCAAAATCACTTGAAGCATTAAGCATATTCTCTGATCAAACATCAGTGACCATGCATAACTCTCCCAGCAATGTTTTTATCACCTTCAGCAGTTCTACTGGCCTCAGTAAAGCTGCTCAGGGAGCCCCTCAGGTCCCTGGGGACACCACAAGTCCTTCCTGTTCTTGCCCAAAACACAAGGTGCTTCCTACATACACCCTGTTTCTGCCACAGGAGCCCATTTCAGTCCCTGGGGCTGTCAGGCCCTGCCCCAGTGATGCCACAGCAGAGCCAGTCACCAGCTTCTCACAGCCCTGCACTGCCCAGCCATGGGTCCAGCTGAGCTGTACCCACCAACAGGCCCACATCTTGGCTGGGCTTTAGCCTGTCCCTGTCCCCAGGGAGGCAGTGATGCCCAGAGCTGCCCTTCTCCTGGTGGTGGGACAGGCCTGGCCAGCACAGCACCACAACAGGACCTTGCCTCACACAGGGCTAGCTGTTGGGTTAGCAAAGGAGAGGCATTGACTGAAATTAGTACTTTTCTCTTAAATTGGTAGGCTTTCTCTGATATCAAGCATAGTTGTTTACAGCTAATACTTGGGGGAAAGCAGCAATTTTGGTAATAAACTTCATGGCAAATTGAAATGGCCAAGGTTCCCCTTCTGTTCCCATAACTTGTGTTGGGAAATTGAAGGTGGTGAAGCCTTAGCGGGCGGCTGCCATCAGCCTTTCAGTCTTCTTGTATCCCGCCCCATATATTTGGGTCAGCGGAGGAGAACCACTGGCTGACCAGGTAAGTCATTCTTCAAGGGTTGCTCTTTATTTGCAGGATGATATTTATTCCCTCAGACAATTTATAATTGAATGATAGGAGCACTGCAAAACATTCAAATCCTGCTGGCCTTTCTCAGCTATCTGAAGCAGAGGAGTTGTTTACAGAATGAGTTTAGTGATTTTATTACAATTTAATGCTACACATAACAATAAAAACATATCAAGTGGAAGGCTTTCCTGGTTCTCCAGTCTGTACGAGAGAGAAGGAAGGACTCCTGCAGTGTGCTGAGTTGCTCTCGACAACAGAGATGCAGAAACCGAGAACAGCCTGTTGAAAAAATCAGCTATGTAGCATCAGTGGCCACTTACTGCAGTAAAGTCAAGGTTTCTAAACTGGAGGTACTAGAAGACATTTTCTCAAAAGGGCTGCTTTTAGTTCATCAGTGGGTACCTGAAGGAAAAGTAGCATTAATGTGAAGTTTGTAGCTCACCTTTAAGAGTTTAATTACTAAACTGAGGAGTTAATAAAGGACTATATGGCTAAAATATGTACAGTTAAGTACAAACTGATTTTAAACGTAACCAGCCTATCTAATCACTCAATTTATCTTTTTTTTTCAAACATTTTTTTAGGGGTAAAGTTATGGCATTCATATTGCATATTTAAGATGAATTCAGGTAGTACTGAAGACTAGCACAGGTCAACACCACAAACTTTGCTTAAGGAATGGGTGAGTTGCCTGTAGTACTGTTTGATTTGCTATGTAAGAAGTGTGGCCAGGCTACCATTCAATGTCTGGAGAGGGTGCCACCTGCATGTCCTTGCATTTATCTTAAAAAATATATCATATTGTCATATCAATGTCCTTTTGCTTGACAGCAAAAATGACCCATGATGTTTACCTTTAAAATAATCCTGTAAGAGGTCTAAAGGCCATAATGTTGGTGAACCTCAACACAGACAGAATCCATGCTGCCTACTGTGCCCTGATTAGAGGTCTAGTTGATGCTGCACAGCTTGGGGCTTCTAGCATCTGAAGGAGCTTAAGATTATTTGTGCTATACCCTTTTCCCTCTTGTGTTATCTCTAATAAAAGGTATTTTAACAAATATCTTACAGAGTGCCTTTCTTACTGTGATCCATAATAAACACTAGCACAGGTGTTAAAATTCTCCCTAGAATTCCCCTAAAAATAATTAAAACAAAAAACAAAACAAAACAAAAACAAACAAACAAACAAAAAAACAGATCTACAGTTTGCTGGCTAGCAGCTTGTTAAACAAGCTGGCAATAAACACACCAGTTACATAAATATTCCATGGAACATGTCAGCTGGGTAAGACAATTCCACAGAGTACAAGAATGAGCCTTAGATATTAGTCAGAGTGTGGTAAACCTAATGCTGAAAAGGTCAAAATGACAAACCTGGCATGATCTGTATATGAGCTGCATACAGGAGAACCTATGCTTAATTCAAGCCAACTCACTGCACAAAGCATATTCAATGATTGTATAGTCACCATCGAGTCAGGAACTAATAAATTTATGCTACATCTCCTTTGCATGGTGAACTGCTGGGGAGAATAGAGGACACATAGTCATACAACAAACACAGGCTTCTGACAATGACTATGTATAAGTGAAATTTAGCAGTATCATGAAGAGTTATCATTACTCAGTAACTGTTTTTGAGGAATGACTAACTGGACATTCAAGGACTTTTTTCAAACCAATGATCTCCTGGAAGATATACTTTCATTTTTTGAAGCAAATATATTTAATGTTTTCTAACAATAATAGAATAAATGTTAATATTTGCTATTGAAGTTGTGTATGTGCCTTGCAAAACATCATTTTTCCAAAACTCTTCATGATAAGCATATTAGTGAATTGGAATGGATATTAATTTTATTTAATGATGTTTTTACATATGTAGCAAATTACAGGATATACTTGTACATTCTTCCTACAGCTTTTGTTGAAAAGCTTAGTTTGAAATAAATTCTTTGTGGACATGCTTCACACAGCAGCATCTCAACAAAAAAGCATAAACGAAGTTAATGAGTTCCTCAGATTTAAATCAAAACATATTTTTCAGTCTTTTGGTTAAACCGGAAAGTTCTCTAGTAATTTATGAATCCCTAAGCTGAAATCATAAAGATCATTAACTGACTCCTTTAGACTTGTGTCTGGCTTCTCCCTCTACAAAACAATGCAGATTCACACTTGACATAGAAAATACAAATAGGAAACAACAGTTCAATATCCTGTCACAGCATAGATTTAAATTGTGAAATACCAGCTATTAATCCTTGGAACTGAGTCACTAACCTCTCTAAAACTTTTGTTAGCACATGGGGAGAATTCATGATGGAAGGAAGAGGTGTATAAAACTGCATTATTCATGCATGTACTAGCTTGCAGTAATATTGGAAACAAACAAACAAAAAAAACACCTGAGCATTGCACATAATTTCAATAGTCCATTATTGGGGTGAAACAACAACAACAACACACATAGGTACATTAAAATCTCATTTTAGAAAGTTTTGGAAATATCAGAGCACCTAACAGGGGCACACACCAGTATTCCAGTGAAGGGCATGGGTCAAACGTGAAATATAATTCTGAGCACATTAAGAAATGCCCACCTTTATCCACTCTTTTCAGTACTGCCAAATGTTAAACTTGCTTCTCATTATTTATTTTGGATATACTCTTCTTTCACTCTACTGCTAGGTATTAGGTTTTGCTTCCCTTGCATTTTGAACATTAATCATTTTTTAATAGTGTCTATTTTTTCCCTATGTTTTTAAAAAGGATAAATATCCGAGAACTTTTAACCTGCTCAGAGACCATGGGGTTCTTTTACATTTTTTAGAAAATTCTGAAGTTCAGCAAAATAAGACTGATCCCATTTCCTAGAACATGCCTTCAGTTGAAAGTTTGTTCCTACAGTCTAGCCAAACCACCTGCAGCACCTCCTGTTGTTATCACAGTCTCCAAAGTACAGACTTGCCAATTTGCCAAGTTGGTCACTGGCTCCTTGATGAAACTAAAATAGACATGACTTTCAAAAAATGCTGTATAGTATTTGGGAAATTTTATCCCTAACCTAACAGAGACGGAAGATTAAAATATTTTGCAGTTGTAGTCAATTTTTTAAAAAGGCCAAGTCTGGATCGGTAGCATCCTGACTTCTAAGAATGTTCTAAATCCAATAACTTGATTTGACCAGGAGGGCGCAGCGAATGGAGTAATGGGAGGATCAGTGAAGAGAAGGTAGCAGAAATAAGGTTTTCAAAACAAGATTCTTTAACAAATCCTTGCACCTTCCTTGCAAATAGGAAGAATAGCAGAGAGAAGGAGGGGAGGTGATTAAAACATAAAATTTGACCTTTTTTCCAGTTGTTTATTGGGAGGGGACTACGAAAACACTTTAGATTAGTCTGGGATCTGGGTATTGTTAATTCTTACATGGCCCTTCAATTCCTCCCATGGAAAAGAATTCACAAGAGCTCCTTAGCAAAGTTGAACCTGCATCACCCTAAGCTTGTCTAAATTCAAAGGGAGAGATAGAGGTGGCTCCACTAAGGGGTTAGATTTGATTCACATCTTAAGTAGGCCTACTTATTTTCTGTGGAAGTCTGTCTCTGTTAACCATAACAGGATGTCCGTTATTTTTGCTTTCAGATCCCTAGACATCTTGTAGCAAACATGACACTTTTCAAGAAAATTCATCTATTTTGTCAAATATATGTTTGAACCTGATTTTTTCAGTTGCCTTTTGTGAAAACTTTACATACAGTACGAGTCCCCTTGCACACTTGCACAGCACAATCTGCAAACCTATGTAAGTGTTTCAGCAAGGTTATTGGGTTCCTAACATAAGTGCCTCAGGTTTGGCACTAAAATTGTGTAGGAACTTTCAAATGTTTCAACTTTGCTCAGAACTTTCTTTAAAAGACAACGTCAGAGAAGATAGGGAGAGGAAAACTAATACACTTCTTTTGCAGAGTGGGCACTACTGTATTATTTAGTCTTTACATCAGGTAACTTAACGAAGAGAATAATGAAAAACTACTTGTCCAGAGACACAGGGAGAAAATAACTGGCAGGTGGGAATGGGGCTCCAACAGCTATAGTATGTACAGATTACCATCCTTTTAAACAAAGAGTAATCAGCACAGTATTATACATTTTTAAAATACCAGAGACTGCAATTCATGGCAAACTGACATTAATTCTATTTTTATTCCTTGGTTTGAAATAAATCAGAGAAATCTCTTAAACTAGATTCATAATGGAGAAAAGGTGAACAGATTGCTTTATTTCTTCCTAAAACATTATGTTTCAGATTCCTAGTGTAAAAAACTATTCCTAGGTGTGGGTGGTATAATTGAACTAATCAGCCCCTTTATGTTGTTATTCTCCTTGATGCACATTTAAGTTTAGAGCTAATAAGTAGTGAATTTAGCAAAAAATCCAAACAATTGAATGACATTTTCCATTCCTGAGAAAGTATGAACCATTGGGAAAAGTATATTTCAAAGTTCTAAAGTAATTTTAGGTGAGTCCTGAATTCTTTCCATTTCAGATGCTTACATAGTTCAATTATCATATCATCTTAGCATATCATTATGTTCTACCAGGTGTTTGTGTGGCCACTTACATTCACAGTACCCAAAAATTGTGGGGGGAGAAAATTACCCATGCTTTACAAATTGGGAATTAAATGTGGTGGAAAACATACAACTGTGTTTAGCTAATGTGCTGAAGGTATCCATATAGCAGAATGAGACAAGCTTCGTCTCCACACTCAGTTCATGTCAATCAGTGGTCTTCTCCCTACACCTTGCACTGTGCATTTTCTTTCTTCTTAGAGATCATACAGAATGCATCCTGAGAGGAGAGAAGTAAATAGAAGAGTATGTCCTTCTGAAGTCAAAGACAACGTTCACATTGATTTAAATTTGTCAGGTTTCATTCTCAAGTCTAATCACAGAATCACAAAACTGTAGGGATTGTAAGGGACCTCGAAAGATCATTCTGCTCAAGACATGCAAGTCCTCTCATCAAAAGAAATGATCAAGGGATCTTCAAAACCTCAGTGGTTTTCCTTGAGAACGGAAGGCTATTCTCACAAAAGGGATGTAACTGTTATTAAGAAATATTTTGCATACACAGACAAAAAGACAGATTCTCTGTCAACTTTGGGAAGAGAAGATTACAAATAACTTTGGAGGAAATAGATGGGAAAGGAAGAGCAAAAATCTCTCTCTCAAATTAGAGATTCAGTAAACAAGACTCCTATTGTTCCTCTAAATCTGAGATGAAGATGATGAATATTTTAAAGACAATAGAAAAAAGGAGTCAAACCATTAGTTACAGCACAAACTGTAACCACAAGTTACAAAAAGACCCTGGCCAGTCAGGGAATTAAATGGTTATTAATAGAGTTTTAAAGAGAAGACAAAAAGAAAGAAACTAACTTGAAACAAGAACATAATGGAGTCACAGAAAATAAAATTGCTAAAATAGTACTTTGAAAGATAAAACCAGTTCTAAGTTCCCTTGTTCCACTTTTTGGTAGCATAGCTTTAATTCACAAAGTTTTTCAAATGTTTAACCCTGGCATTTTTCATACTCTGTGGAAAATCATTTATCACAGAAATTAATAATGTCTGCTTATTAGGGATATATTACTTGTTCTAGGAAGTAGATCAATTTGAAAGATAGATTAGACAAGGTCAACAAATTCACGTCAACATTCTGAAACTTATGAATATAGATAAGTGTAAGACCAACAAGGATGGCACAGACCAACAAAAGTGAACGACAGATCAACACAACTATTTTGCAGAGGGTACTTGAAATACTGAAAGCTGAGAAGATCATATTTTTCCTTAAGAATTTAATAACATCATAAAAAATTAATAACAACCAATATCCACCATAGAGAATAATAATAACAACAACAATGTATTAAGAAAAGAAAAGGCTGAAAAAGCTGGGGAAATAAAGTCAGAGCTGTTTTAAGTGCATAAGGATTATGGCTGCAGAAGTAGGCAGTGAGCAGAATAAAATACAGTGTGCATAGTGAACCTGGGAGCAAAGGAAGAAAAAATGATGGAAAATACGTAAATAAAATTAAAAAAAAAAAAAAAAAAAAAAAAAGCAGTGATGGATGAGTAGAAAGGACTGGGATACAATGTGGAATACAGTGAACAAAGCAGCAAAATGATAGAGAGGATTCAGAACAAACACAGGACATAAAATAAAAAGGGAAGGTGGGGAAAGAGAGAGAACTGTTAAAAGAATAAATTGTTAAAAGAAACTGGAAGAAAGCAGTGGCACAGGGAGGAAAATGCAAACAAAACAAACAAACAAATCAAAAAGCATAATAAAATAGGTTGCCAAAAAAAGTCAACCTTGTCAGTCAAAAGGGTGAGATGTAATCACATCAAGAGGCAGTTCTGGCCTTCTAGAAGATATTCTCAAACAGAATATAATTACCCTAAAGGAAATGTCTTTATAATAATAAGAATTAACAAATCAATAGAGGAACTGTTCAATTTTCTTGCCATTAGTTCAAATTTATGTTTCCTGCAAAGAATGTCTGAATGACAATCACTGAGCAAAGCAGAATCTCATTTCTATTACAGTTGCCAATCAAAGTTACAAAGCTACAAAATGTATATGACTGGGATCTTTGGTAGATACCTACAATATAACAGTCCACAAGAGAAAACAGTGTTATTTCATAATGGAAGAAAGAATGTTTTATTCTTTGACTGGATATAAATTTGTCAAACATTCTCTGTTACAAATATCTTTAAAAGTATGTGTAACTAAGTGTGTGACATGTTCATGAAATAGGTGAATCTAAATGAACTTGGGGAAAACACTGCTAGGTTTAATTCCACTTAAACAGTTGATATTTTTCAGATCTTGGAAAAGCTCATACAAACAGAACACAAAAATAATTTTCTTGACAATTTTCTTTCATATAAAACAACTGATTACTTGCTAGTTTATTGGTATTTTTTATGAACACCCTAAAGAATGCGTTCCTATGAGCTCTCCAGTCCTCAAAACACATAATATTTGTCCTTGCACTGCCGTGTCCACAGCATGCAATGGAGTAGAAGCAAATGCTGAACTCATTCAAAATGCCAGCTAAATTATTTTGCTACATCCACACCCCTACCCATAGCATTTGAATAAGGCTTCTGATTTTCAAAAGCCAAACTGTGTATATTCCAGAGCAACTGTGAGTTTTGAAATCAATGGGCATTAGGGGTGCTCAGTACACTCCAGTAAAAAAAATGAAGAAATGTTTATTTTTTCCCCACATGAAGCTGACAGCCTACAGAAGCAGCGGGGTTTACGTTTTGCAGGCATGAATTACTGGTTGGGAAAATAAGTTTACATTCATTTTAGAAATACATCCCAGGGAAACTGTATTGGAAGCATTTTAGCATGCATACTAGTTAAATTGACAGATCTTTGCAGATTACTTTTAAGTGCTATGTTGGTAGGCAGAATTTGCCTAGCAACAAGTGCCAGATTTCGTTCCATTTCCTGTGCATACAATAGAGGTCCATAAATTGCTTCAGGCTGTAGGCATTCAGGAAAGATAACTGCTGCTCAGAATGCATCTAGTCATAAAATTTCTTGCACACAAATACTGTACGTAAACTCTTTACATAGGCGAACATGTCTAAAGATAAGTTTGAGGGGCTGGCTGTTTGTTTACATGTTTTGTTTTGTTTTTCCCCCAAGGCATGTGGTTTGGAATGAATTCATCCTCTAAAGGGAAAGTTACATTGAATATAAGCAAAAATATTTTTACAAACATTTTTAGAAAGAAATGACAATATATGAATATCCCTAGATGCCAAGGAGACCAAATGTAGAAATATTTAAAATGTCAGACTGTAAAGCAGAAAATCAGTAGTACCCAAATACTAATAGGGAACTAGCCAAATACAACTGTTTACTGAATGCCTGATGGTTAGAAATTAAATCTATGTGAAAAATAATGTCTTCTAACACAAACTGAACAACCTGACTATGGAAAACACCAGCAGAAGGAATGTCCTTTAACAAAAAGAGAGTCTACTGATAATGAAAAGAGAATGTTAAAAAATTTTAGGATGGATATTCTACATGAAAGTAGGTATTTTGAAAAAAATATATATATTAAAAAAATAAATCTCTGCAGTCTTCAGTAAATCATGTACATGTCTCCTTACTTCTTTCAGTTTCCAGCTGTCCTTCTGGAACATAGCCTGCTCTCCCCATCATTTGTCAAATTTACTGCTTTTGAATGTAGTACACAGGTGACTTGAGGGACAACTCAACATTACTTTTCCAAGTAATCAAATTACATAAAATTCTTTAAAATCTATCCTACCTTCATTTGCTGTCTGAACCACACTGGGACAATTGCCAAAAAGAAAGTAAATGGAGCATATGTAAATGAAAATGACATCTCCCTAGTGCTCAATTTATAAGCATAATACAAATTATAATATGAATTTCATCCTTGCATGGCTGGTGTTTTAATATTGAGATTACAAAATATGTGAATAGGACAATTATTTCATTTTCAGTATCTACCAATATCTTTCTTGTACTTCAGTGGGATTTGGACCAAGACCTGAACAGCTGCTAAATTGTTGGGGTCTTTCCCTTTTTGGAACTGTTTTTTCTCTGCATTAATATGAACAGTCTCAAGAAATACCTCCAGACCTCCCAGCATTATCGTATAACAGATCAGGATGATTTAGGCTGGATTACCAAGGAGAATACGTGTAGGGACAAGAAATACAAAACTCCATTTTTCTTTCCTTGGGAGTGCCTCCTGGGAATTGGCTGGTCACTTTTCAAGAACCACCTCTAAAAAGCCCAGGTGCAGGTAATCCCTTTGTGTATCAAACCAATTAGGCAGGGCAGAAGTTTGACTAAACAGGGAACTCCTCCTGGAACTTGGGCAGAAAAAGAAAATATAGGACCCCTAGAAACAAGGCAGCTTCACAGCTGATTAGAGAGCTGCAGTTCACATCTGCAGGGAGAAAACAAGAAGAGTCAAGGTTCAACTTGAGATGGCATTGGCCACTTTTAGTGGTGCTACTTTGCTAGGCAGCTGAACTCCATCGCAACTGCTCTCTCACTCCTGCTGCTTAGAAGTGGAGGGAAAGAAGAAAAAAAAGAAAACAAACAAACAAAAAAAAACCCACAAACATAGGTACATAGGTTGAGATAAGGATCTGCCGTTCTCCTGTTGTTCGGGAGGACAGATGTCTTCATAATGAGAGCCCACCCCCTTCCCCTTTCCCACCTTTTATTGCTGAGTGTGACGGCATGGAATATCCCTTTGGTTGGTTTAGGTCAGCTGCCCCGGTGATGCCTCCTCCCCGCCTCCAACCTACTGGCTCTTGGGGGGTTGGAGGGAGCTCTGATGCTGTGCCAGCATTGCTCAGCAGCAGACACAACACTGGTGGGATACCACTGCTGTTCTAGCTACAAGTGCAGAGCACAGCACTGTATATGCTGCTGCAGGGAAAGGTAAGTCCATCGCAGCCAAACCCAGTATAACACTGTGGAGTCAGACAATAAAAGGGGCTTTTTTAAGTACATCAAGAGCAGGAGGAGGTTTAAGGAAAACACTGGACTAATACTTCATGAAGATGGTCACCTAACAAGTAAGGATCAGGAAAATTCAGAGGCATTCAATGCCTTTTTTTCCTTAGCTTTTATACTAATAATAGATCTTGGCTGCCTCTGAGTTGGAGTACCATGACAGAGGGAGCAGTGACTTTCCATTTGTGGTTACTGAAATTGTAGGGGACCAGTAATATCAGCTGAATGTTCACAAGTCCATGGGGCTTGATAGGGTTTAGCCCAGAGTACTGAAGAAGTTAGTGATATTATAGCTCTCAACAGTTAAAAAGTTAAAGGTCTTTGGAGTCTGGGGAGGCCCCTGCTAACTGGAAGCAAGACAGTGTTATACCCCTCTACAAGAAGGGCATGAGAGAAGACCCAGGAAGCTACAAACCTGTTAGCCTAACTTTAGTCCCTGGAAAAGTTATGGAGAAGATTATCCTGGGTACTACTGAAAGACATTAAACAAAACAAAACAAAAAAAAAAAAAAAAAAAAAAAAGCTTTTATCAGGCATGTTCAACATGGGTTTGTGAAGAGAAAATCCTGCCTTGGTAATTTGATCTCTACAATAAGGTCACATGATTAGTGGATGAAGTAGATATAGTCTTTCTGGATTTTAGTAAGGTCTTTGATACCATCCCTCTCAGTACCATTCCAGACAAACTGCTGAACTGTGAGATAAGTGGCTATGCTGAGAGATGAACTGGCTGGAAATAGGGTTCAAAGGATTGCAGTGAATGCGGCTACATCTGGCTGGTGGCCAGTCACTAGCAGTGTTCCCCAGGGCTCAACTCTAGACCTGGTTTTGCTCAACATTTTTATCAATGGTCTGGATGTAGAGTTTGAAAGCACTCTTAGCATGCGCACTAACGATTCTAAACTGGGAGGTGCTGTTGACTTTCTGGAGAGGCAAGAGACCTTGCAGAGGGATCTGGATAGACTGGCACACCGTACAATCATCAGTGGGATGAAATTCAACAAAGGTAAATGCCGGGTGCTGCATATGGGATAGAGTAATGCTGGACACAGGCACAGTCTGGGAGGTGAGTGGCTGGAGAGAAGCTCAGCAGAAAGTGATCTGGGGGTGCCAGCAGAAAGCAGGCTCAATGTGAGCTAGCAGTGTGTCCTGGCAGCCAAGAGAGCAAACTGCATTTTGGGGTGCATTAAACACAGCATAGCCAGCTGGTCAACAGAAATGATTCTCCCATTACATTTAGCATTGGTGCAGCCTCAACTTCAATATTGTGTACAGTTCTGAGTTCCACTGTACCAAAACGATATTAAGGTAGTGGCATGTATCCAGAGGAGGCCACATGGGTGGCCTCATGTAGAATAGAGAAAGCTGAGAGGTGACCCCATTGCTCTCTGCAACTTCCAGAGCAGGGGAAGTAGAGAGGAAGATGCTGGTCTCTGCTCCCTGGTAAGCAATGTGTGGTGGTTTTATGTGGCTGGGCAGCTGAGCTCCACGACAATCGCTCTCTCACTCCCCCTCCTCAAAGGGAAAGGGGGAGAAAATATGATGAAAAGGGCTTAAAGGGGTGAGACAAGGACAGGGAAATCACTCAACAATTATTGTCAGAGGCAAAACGGGCTCAGCATAGGGAAATTAATATATTTTATTACTTATTACTAACAGACTAGAGCAGTGAGAAACTAAAAACAAACAAAGAACACCTTCCCGCCATCCACCCCCTCCCAACTCCTCCCCTTGACTAGTGCAGAGGAACAGTGGTGGCTGTGGTCAGTCCCTGATGCTTCATCTCCGCCGCCCCTCCATGGTCACTCTCTGCCCCTGCTCCCTGTGGGGTCCCTCCCAAGGGATGCCATCTTTCCCAAACTGACCCTGCGGGGGCTGCCCAGAGGCAGCAGCTCTTCAAAAACTGCTCCCACACGGCCCCGTACCACAGCGTTCATCATCTACCAGGAGCAAACTGCTCCAGCACGGGTCCCCCACGGGTGGGTGGCAGCTCCCCCCAGATCCCCTGCTCCTGCATGGGCTCCTCTCCACGGGCTGCAGCTCCAGCCCAGGGCCTGCTCCTGCGGGGGCTCTCCATGGGCCACAGCCTCCTCCAGGCCACATCCACCTGCTCCACCGGGGGCTCTTCCACCCATGGGGGGGCTGCAGCGTGGAGATCTGCTCCATGTGGGACCCATGGGCTGCAGGGGGACAGCCTGCTCCACCAGGGGCCTCTCCCTGCACAGGCCGCAGGGGAACTGCTGCTCAACGCCTGGAGCACCTCCTGCCCTCCTGCTGCACTCACCTGGGGACTGCAGGGCTGCTTCTCACTCCTCTCTCCCAGCTGCTGTTGCCCAGCAGGTTTTGTTTGTTTTGGTTTGGTTTTCCCCTTTCTTAAATCTGTGCTCACAGAGGCACAAACAACATTGCTTATTGGTTCAGCTCTGGCCGGTGGCAGGCTGCTTTGGAGCCAGCTGAAACTTGCCCTTATTTAACATGTGGCAGGTTCTGGATTCTTGTAACAAGAGGCCACCCCTGCAGCCCCCAGCTACCAAAATCTTGCCATGTAAACCTAATATAAAATGACAGGACACACAAATGGCACAAAACTGCACCAGAAGAGGTTCAGACTGAAAACATTTCTTTACTGCAATGGTGCTCAAAAACTGGAACAGGCTTCTTAGCAAGGTTGTTGATGCCCCATGCCTGTCAGTGTGCAAGAGGCGTTTGGATAATGCCCTCAGTAATATGCTTAGACTTTTGGTTAGTCCTACAGTGGTCAAGCAGTTGTGCATGATGATTTTTGTACATCTCTTCCAACTGAACTACTCTACTCTACTCTATTCCTTATTGGTTTGTTTCTTTTGTTGTTGTTTTTAATAATAGTAATACCACTGTGATATTTTTCAGACTGTGATTTGCACAATGGTGGAAGTACAGATATCTAGATGCTTTGTTTGTTTCAAATTCAACTCAAGTTGAGATTGAGGTGCAGCCATGCACTGTATTTGGGCAGCTGCTTGAGACTTATCTTTTAGTTAAGTACAATATCTTTTTCTGTGTGGTATAAGTTATTTCAGTACATATTTTCCCCTCTCTTACTTCACAGCCAGAAACTCTCCCTTTCACTATTTCTGGCAAAAATAGATCAGTGAGAAAATTATTCTAAACATATTAACCCACTTTGTAGGAAGGGAACACCAGGACTTAAAGTAAAGCTGAAAAGCTAGACATCTGCATGATCTTGAGCTGACCTGAACACAGAAGGCTTCCCACGTGCTATTAAGCTACAAAGCCCAGGGCAGTCATACTTCCAATACCATGGCTTTAATTTGCAGTGAAAACTAGCAAAATGAAAAATTGTCTTGGTGAAATCAGATTTCATCTTCAAGATCTTGTGTCACCCACAGTACCAGCACATTCTGTCCTGCTACTAACTCTGTCCTACTGCAGAGAGAAAGGAAAAAGCACCAAGGAACAAAATTCATGCTATTTTCAGTAGCACTTTCCACCCTAATTTCACCAGTGCAAGATAGAAACATCTCACACAATGCTATCTTCCCACCTCTGTTTCAAGAGATGACTTATCTGATGGTCTGAAAGAGCCATGAGTGTTAATTAATGCACAGTAACTTTATAGGTTCCTATGAGAACGAGAGAACAGGACATTCTGCAGAGCCTTCTCCCCTGCAGAACTCAGAAAATTTTTGTCTTGTATGAAAACATGAGAGGTCACCGTGATTTAACACCAGTAAGAAAATCCAGAGGGGTTGTGTACACTGATTTGATGTATCATGAATTTGGGACTTTCTATTAATAACTTGTTTTTACTATACATATTTATTGTATGGATCAGTCATAGATTCTTGTATTTATAAAAAAAACTGTATCTGTATCTACAAGTCATTTCTTGCCCTTGCAGATATTTGCAAATGCACATGGGGATCTAAGGCTTGCTATGACACTTCATTGGTTTTCTCAGCTTTTTAGTGACAATCCAGTTTCTAAGAATATTTAATTTTCTAAGTGATGAACGAGCAAAATAATTCCTTTACAACATGCAGTGGAAAATAGCTAAATACAACATTATGTATATTTGTTTTGTGTGTTTTAGACAGGGAAATTGTCCCAGTAAAGTGAGATTGAATTTCTGACTAGTCACTTTTTATTTTATTTTGTTAAGCTTTAAGTTGAATTTTCATTGGTTTTTATCCTATTTTTTTTTCCTAATAAACTTTTAATATTAATATTTATTACAGAATGAATATGTATAGATAGCTTACTTCGAATATTTATTTATTTATTTATTTTACAGAACCAGCTGAATGGCCCTATTGGGAACCAGACATCATTTGGAATTGGCTTTGTGGAAAACACCCATGTAGCTGTGATGAAATATTCACTGCCAGCCCATGCTCACACTCCCATTAACTCCAGCTGGACTATGGTGTCACACAAAGGTCAATAATATTTCCTATGTGGGAAGTAGAAAACCAAAGATTTTGCAGTTCTTAAAAGTTATAGCTGGTTGTAAGTGAAAGTACTGGGATTGAACAAAGATAGCCCTATTAGACAGAAATCATTATGTAAACAAATGTTCACTATTGGAGGCAAATGAGCACTGCCAGTGAGCTCCGAGAAGCGACCTGCTGGAAATAACAAAACGGATGTGTGTGCAATAGCAAACTCATTTAGATGGACATTTGCCAGCAGTTTGCTACACAGGTGCATCTTTCTGAGTGTATAAGCAGTCAACTTGATCAGACATAACTGAATTTCCTTACTGTATTTATTTTATTACTAGTAAATCTCCTGCTCAAGCAGGAGATTGAAAAGAATGACTTTGAACTCTATTAGCCATCTAGGAGAGAGTTGAGGGACAGTGGAGCCCACACCATTCAGCCAATCCATCAAACCATCAAATTTTTATGAGACTAGTTGTTTTACAGATGTTAGCAAAATGGAAATGAGAAGTTGCTTAGGGCAAAATGTATGTCCTAACCAACAGCACCTGGCTTTCGATGGATCTAGCAATTTTGTTTCTGTAGTTAATAAAACATGAATCTGCCAATTATCATAACTAGTAGTGTAACGAAAAGGGAAAACGAAGTCTCTCTTGCACTTCAATGTCTAAACAGCTAGAACCAGGATTTTCTAAAACTGAATGAATTAGCATTTAAAGGGAAGGGAGGAGATAAAGACAACATGCTACATACATTTTCATAACTTTTATAACTTTCTCTTGGTTGTCATTGTCAAATAAGCAGTTCAATAACAATAATAAATTTAACTATTTATTCATCAAAATTATTATTATTATTATTATTATTATTATTATTATTTACAATAATCAGTAATTATGCCTAGCTCTTACACAGAGCTCCAAGTGTTTTGAGAAGAAAGGCAGTACCTTTGCCCTTTTTTTTCTGGAAGGAGAAACCCTGACAGAACATCACAGAGCAAGTCACTGGCAAAACCAGGACTCAAAAACAGGTCTCAAGCCTTGCTGCAGTTATCTGTCCCCTAACCATTATATTTTGAGTGAGTGTCTGTCTCTCTCTAAAATCACCCTTCATACATAAGTTTCCTATGTCCTGTAAAATCTTAACCAGAATCTCCTCTGCTGACTAGAATGAAAAACTATATGGTGAGTAAACTGGAAGCAGGGCCCTTTTTATGTTCCATCAGTGGGTATGTCTGCCTGAGTATTATTTTGTGCTTTTGAGTACCTGAGCCTTCCAGGTGTCACTGTTTTAATAAGATCTCAGCTGGATCACCGCAAGAAAGGCTAAAGAGTGAAAATTTCCTAATGGTAAACGTTCACAAATGAGCAATGAGCTAATCCAAATGTTCTACTTAAAAACAATACAACTCTGACATTCAAAAAAAAAAAAAAAAAGCTTTCTTGTTTGTTTCACGTCCAATTTCTCTCTGGTAAGCTTTTGTATATTCCTCAGCTTTGGTATTTTTTTATCCAGATGTTAAAGTAAATCATGCAGGTTTCCATGGAACTGTATTACTTTACTTCTTGACGACACTGGACTGAAACATGTAGTATTCTTCCCAACAGTCTTCATACTGTAATAATATACCATGGCGTGCTCCCATCTCAGCAGTCTAATATCAACGGATATTCCCCTAATAGTCTAAAAATTAGCATTTAAAATGTTAATTGCTTCCTGACTAATGATGAAAATGATGAGTTAAATGTGCAAGAATTATTTATAAAGTGCAACGGCACAGTAATTTTCTCTTCATATTTTAAAAATACAGCAGCCAGTAAGGAATTTCAGAGCAATTAGTAAGGTAGACCAAACGAGTATGTGCACGTCAACTTTCTGCAGTTTGTACTCCGTGCGGTTTTGGTCCCTAAGGGTAAAAAGTGTCACATTTCTTCACCTAAGATCTATTCTTGTGTTTGCCTCACTTCACTTACATAAACTGTAAAAGATTCCCAGGTAGAAACACACTATACCTTTCAGTTAAATTCTGTCCTATTGTAGTCAACATGTTAGCTCTATATTAAATTGCCATGACAGCTTAAAATATAGTTATTCATGGTAGGACAAAAATCTTCCAGCACATAGTGCTAATCTCTTGAAACAGAGATTAAATGTGGCCACCTGACCAGAAAACCTACTAGATAAATTCACATTTGGTGTTTTTTAAACTTCCATCACTTTTGTAAGGATTCAGTGAGAAAAAGGTGATAGTTACAGAGGCATCAAGTTTTACATATACACATTCCCACAAACAATTTATTTATTTATTTATTTATTTTGCATTGGTTCTTCCAACACCTAGAATTTCCTTAGGTTCATACATTTTAAGAGGATGAATGTAGCCCCTAAATTTCAGTAAGACAGATTATGCAAGACAGCTTCCTAAAAGTTAAAGTATACAAGAACCTGTAGAAATTCACTGTGCAGTACATAAAAGAAAAAAAAAAAAAAAAAAAAAGAAGAAGAAGAAGAAAAAAAGGTATGTATACATTTTCTGCACAACAAAGACAGAAACTGGGTTTACAAGAAGGAGTCACTTTGAGTGGCTTCTGTGGATCCCAAAAACAATTCTACTGTAAGCTCTACAGTTGTGGTTCTGGCTCACTGTTCATTGCTTTTAAAAGAATGAAAAGCTGTTCCTTTTCTCCATGAATTTCAGAGACTCCATGCAAGCACTACCTGCAAAACTGACCTAACAGCAAGTCCTAGGCATTTACAGTGTAATGTCTTTCAACATAGTGTTATTCTTTTTGCTTTATCTATTTGGAAAGTGACAGAAGAAATGTCATTGTCTGACTGACATGTTTTCATTACTTTATTTTGTGGCCTATTGAAGAAAATAGATTTGTCCTACACAGTAACAATTCTTTCCCAAAAGTACAGAAAACTACCTAAGCGTGATAATCTTCTTTTACATGCCTGTTAGTCTGTTTTTGTTTGTTTGTTTGTTTGTTTGTTTTGTTGTTGTTTTGTTTTTGTTTTTGTTTTTGTTTTGGTGGTAGTGGTGGGTTTTTGTTTGTTTGGGGGCAACAACAAACAAAACCAAACAGAAAAATAAAAATAACAACCAAAAAAAAACACCTACCTAACAAAAAATATAATAATAATAATAATAACAATAATAATAATAATAATAATAAAACAGTCTTCCATCAAGAGCACAAGAGACTACCAATGCAGTTTTGGTAGGACACAGGAGAAAATCACTGCTGCCCCAAAATGAGGTATAGGTATAAAACATGATTTACTTCACAAATAAGAACATGAAATCAAAATCAATACCTGTAAGAAGTAATATTAAGGTTACAGAATAATATAATTACTGAAAGTGTGTAAACAAGATCGCAATACACAATTAGGAGGAAAAACTAGAATGCTACAATGGCATTTTATAGCCAGTTTTTGAAGGCAGACTTCATTTTTAGTGTTATACTGCTCATTTGAGAAAATAACAAGATGAGTGAAATAATTCATTCTTATGTACCTTTGCTGGCCTCAAACTATCACTTCGGCAAGAAACCAGAACTTTGTACCCTAACCTACTTTTAGCCTATGCAGATTTAGTGTAGACTGAATTAATTCATCATCAGTATTCATTTATACTGAAGTGCCTAAGCCTCAAGGTGGAAAAGAGATTGGAAAAAAAAAAAAAAAAAGAGAGGTTAAAAAGAAGAAATACAGCATAAAGTATAGCATAAAAGTATTTGTCCATTGTTTTTTCTTTTTTTTAAGAAAATTAATTAATTAATTAATTAAAGCAGAACTTGCTTGTTTGGCCATCACTTTTTGCAGCAGTTATGCTAAAGTCACAGTTATTTTGATAGCACCATAGGGGACATATTTTCACAAGGGTAAAATGTTCTGGAATAATTGTTCCAGTGTATTAGAAATAAAAAGATTCAAAAGTGGCTACATAGGGTTACTTTCATCTTTCCCAAATCCAAAAATGTCAGACCCTGCTCCAGCATAGCTTTTCTTTTTATTGATAGCTCACTAAAAAAGCAGCATAGCACATGTTTATGTGCATAAAGAAATGGGAGTGCTGCCAAGTATGATACCATTCAGACAAGTCATGTTTAAACTATTAATCTGGATTCACTTTCAAAGTCAATTGGTTTCAGAGGCTGGAAGAAAGAAATCTTAGGTCATCACAAAGTTTTTTCCAACTTTCCTGCTTTTTCACCAGGTAGCGTTAAGATGAATCTTCAGTTATCTCGGTTTAGAAATTCTTTCTCTAATTCAACAGTTTTATCCACAAACAAGCAATAATTTGGGGATCTCACATGGCAGATCAGTCAGCAGTCAGCCACCACACAGCCCTGATGCACCTAGGATCTCTGCATGCACTATATATCAAAATTAGAGAGAAGTAATGGGGAATCATGACTGGCTTTCAGCAGACATAACCAGATGAATGGTCCAGCTGTAATAAAACAGACTAAAGAATGACATGCTGAAGAAACTGCCTCAAACTCTTAAGATGCCATTAATACCTAGCCTCACCACCTGGTCTTGGCATGTGAAGCAGAATTTGCATCAGAAGAGATTAACATTGCCCCTGGGGGTTAGTCAAATTTATTCTAGCAAACTAATGTGAAGCAAATAAGCCTCCTTAATAGCATTTATATGAATGAGACAAAAGAGATCAACATTTAAATATCCAGCAGGATTATGTTACTCATCTATTGTCTAGGGAAAGTAAAACTCGCTATAGAAATCATGATAATAAAAAAGTATGAAAGTAAGCACAGCTTAAAAAGCCATAATAATCTCTCTGTACAAACAGGCCTGATTTGTGGAAGCTAATGAGGATATAAGGCACCCAATTCCCAGTGTTTTTCCAAGCCTTGTAACAGAATACAATTGCTCAGAATGCAACTATTTAGAGCACTTAGAACTCCGGATGCTTGAAAACATATTTGTTCACTCTTTTATAAAATAGCTCAAAAAAATAAAAAGGGAGAAAAGAACTGAACAAGGTGAATGTGGAAAGATAACCTGTACACAGCAAAGTAGACACTTATGTTATAAAGCAATTACATCAATTTTTAGTGGTCCCAGCATTTTATCACTAGTCAAAGGATGTAGACACAAACTGACATAATTTGAAAGTAGGCCCAGGTTAGTAATTTGCTTTGCCTGAAACCCTGAGTGGATTGAAAAATAATAATAGTAATTAAAAAGTGAATTAACAAAAGAAAATTTATACTTGGTATGTAGAAATATTTTCTAATTACTTGGAAGACAAGTCCATGAATCTACAATGTATTGTGCAAATAAAAGACTGCAAAGAAGAGAATATTCAGTAAGAATTTTATTGTAACTACCATTTCTGATCCAATGTTAAAAGAAGCTGCCTGGACATGTTGTTTTCTATAACACCAAAAAATAAGCACTCCTTCCCCCCCTGATGAGCCCACCTCCCAAAACACTCTGTCTATCAGTTGAAGACCAAAGTGACCTGATGTTGACCTGATGTGCATGCATTTTCATGTAGCAATAGAAGTACTTTTAAAAAATCATTTGTAGGAGATTGTTTTTATTTTGGTAAAGCTTGTCCATTTAGAGTAGCTTAACAGGGTAAATATTTAGATGTCTGCATGTTCAGAATCTTAACATGCAATCATATTTTTACCTATAGCATATGAAAGCACTCTGTCAGTGGGCAAAGGAACTATTGATATGGCTGTTGTTTAGACAACATTGGAAAATCATAATGGTCTGCAATGTTGAAAACGTACAAACATATCCATTATTCCTTTCCAGTGTGCACAGAGTGGATGATGCTATTGATAGAGCTTGGTATATTTTACAGGGATTGTTTATTATCTCGATGTGTATCCTTGATCGGCCTTATACAAAGTGCTGTTATCAGGACTTCCCCACATCCAGTCATTTATTTTTCCTGGAAAGCTATTTTACTTTCTCAGCATACAGAATGCCTTGAGAAATGCTGCCAGATATCCCAGGGCTTTCTCTTGTGCCTTGGTAACTGCAATTGCAAAAATTTACATACACTATGCCAAGATACATTTTGTGCAAATACTGCCAGAGCATAATGATCTCCAGGGCAGTATTATTGTTATCAGGGTTTTTTGGACAGTTCCCATCATCATCCTGACTAGCACTTTCAGCTATTTTATGTACCAAGTGCTGCATGAAAACACAAAGAGGGTATTTTTATTTTTAATTTAAGTGAACAACCTACTCTCCTGTCACCTGTGCTCTTTCAGTGCTCTTCCAAGCATAAGCCTGAGCATATAAGCACTCACATAAAACCTTTTAATTGTTGCCTTTATCCTAAAAAGAAAATCACCCAGAAAATGCCATCAAAGAAGACAAGTCAATTTGCCAAGAAAAGCCAAATCATGAGGCAAATGAGGAGACAGCCCTGAAGCTGGCAAAATACTTGTCTGCAGAATCTGCCAAATAACCAGATGTTTCTGCTACACATGCACATCCAGAGCTCAGCACAGGAATCCTACCAGAGATAACTACAGTACAAAATTAATGACTAAAACTTACTTTGGGAAAAAAAAAAAATGTTAATTTCAGACCATGCCTTCACTAGTTGTTGTCAAGGAAATTTAGTATAATTGCAGGAGAAATAAATTTACCAAACATCTAATTGATAAATGTATCTCTAATTTGTTATAACTACCACCACCGTCTACCAAGTAATTGAAACATAAATCCATTTCCATAATATTTCTATCAAGATTTCTGAGATGAGTCATGAAAACAACTAAACAAAGTTCACCAATGTTTTTGTAGAGAGTAACAGGATGTTTGAATGAACTCCAGATCATAACATTTGCATATTTAAAGTAGAAAAGTAGTGAAGAGACTGATGACAGAGAATGACTTTACAGCTCTTACAAAACCACAGCATTTAGCGATATCAATGGGAATTGTTTCTTTGACAAAATGCGATACCCTCCTACAGTTATCCCAACTGAGGCAAAATTATAGGGACTGTACTTAATTTTTATTCTTCTTTTTGTCTGTGCTGAAATAGCAGAGGGATGAGTTAGGAAAATCAAAACTTCTGGTGGTTGTAGATGTGATCCATTCACTGCTCTTTGCAGAAAGAAGTGCTGAATATAATTTGCTGCAAAATATAACTAATAATGCTAACACAGCCTAGACCCTATCTTGAGTTCCTATGTCTCTACATTCCAAATATTTCTTTATTTAATGTTCAAACTTGTAATGCTTTCTATGGCAGAAGAGAAAAAAAATCAATTTTTATTTGATTTTTTAACCATTTAAGTATAACAGAAATGAGTTAAAGTAAATATACGCATTCACTGTGGATCCGCAATGTCAATATGAGAATTTAAAACCTAATCTTTGGCAGATGCTCTGAAAACCTAAGTGAATAAAATCTCTGCTGGAACTGAAAGGAAAAGAGGAATGGGGTTTTGAAGTCCAAAGAATGGGACTTTGCTCTTATGCAGTATTTTTCTTATGAGATGCACACATTAAACTTCAGTTTAAAAGATGTTTAAAACTTACTGAAGTTCATCTCATTTACAAGTGTTCTACTAGTTTAAGAAATATTCCTCAACACTGAATGTTGTGATTCAAGTTAAAACAAATAAAAGGATTATTGACAGTTACTTCTGCACATTCTGGAGACCTAAAGAAGAACATTACTAAGGCTAATACTATTTAAAATTTGAATTATTTTAAGGGAGTGTATTTTTTTTTCAAAAGCACTTTTAGACACTCTACTTACTCCATCTCCAAAGAGGTTCATGAAAGTTAGAGCAGTAGCTGGATATGTGTGAATCAAAATTTTGTTCAAAATAAAAATGTTTATTCTTCCACCAGTAGGATAAAGGAGAAAGCCACCTTGGCCCCCAAGGCCTTGTCCCTCACCATATCAAGTGAGCCATGTAGTCACACTTGATATGCTCCTGGCTGTGTTTCATGGAAAAGCAGCAGGGAGAATAGTCTGGACCAACCTCACCAGTTTCTCCATGTCTCAAATCCATGCCCCTGGCCAGCAACAAACCACACTAGATGGTAGGTCAGGGTAGCTGACAAGGACCTCCATCCCCTACCACAGCAAGTCCTGCGCTGTGGTCCCTTGCTGCTTCTCCCTGGCGCTGCGGCATGGCTCAGGCTCACCCAGCTCTGGGCCTTCATCAGACGCAGCTCCCAGCCCCTCTTCAGCTACCAGGGCACAGACTCTTCTGCTCAGACAGGAGCATCGTCTGAGTTGAGGCTTCTGATGTTCCAGAAATAGTTGCTTCAGTTGGTGCTGCGGATGATCATGCCCTGGGGTGCATCACCACCACTGCTGAACACGTGTATGCTGCTCTCAGCAGAAGTTCTGCCTATACTTCTTCCTACTGCTTGATTTCCTTTGCACTTTGCTGATAGCTCATTATCATGAAAATGTGTGCTTACCATTCTCTGCAAGCTTGCTGCAAAAGCAGTCCTATTACCATCATTCACCAGTGGGTTGATAACTGAATCAATAAATTCATGAGTTGCATTGAAAACAGAGTGTATACTGGGTATTCTTCAGTAGAAATGCCTGTGAGTGCCTTAAAGAAAGTCACGATTCTTCGCCTGTTCTTTTTAATGGTGTCCCTAATTCATTCACAGTCTCGCTGCCATCATCCTGCCATGACAGCATCCTCTACTGCAGTTTGTCTTCCAGGCTTACTTGAAAAGTTTATTTGCATATCCATTTTCACAGAAGCCATAACTCAAAATAGCACAAAGACCTACTGGAAGCCCGGTGGTGCAAAATGTATACTTGTAAACATAAAAATATGTATGACCTTCACATGCATAAGCTTTTTTGTGAAAACCTTGTTCCTGTTTCACTTGACTTCCATAGGTTTGCATTTACTGATGTCATCAGCTTATTCAACCAGGGGAAATTCCGAATTGTGCATTTAGAAACAGCACAAACGACACGCCTTCTTTCCTTTAGTAACTTAAAATCTTTTTCATGTTGCATCAGCTATACAAAGACGCTCACTGATAACAGTACTCCAACAGTGCCTGTTGTGAGAAATTTTGTACAAATCTAGGAAGTCTGCAGAGCAGTGAATGGTGCAATCACCTCCGGAGGACCCAGGGGTCCTTCCTCCCCTCACCCTCCAGGACACATCCGTTCTTCTGCCTACATCAGACAGGGGACTATTGCCAAGTTCAAGCTTAAATAAAAAAGAAAAGTCTCAGAACTCCTGACTTGCCTTTAAGCAAAATTAATTCCTTATCCAACCGCACTGGAAATACAATTCCTTGCAAGAAAAAAAAAAAAAAAAAAAGTCCAGTAAGTCCAGTTAAGTAGAAGCTGGATTTCTCTAGCTGTCTGTATGCACATTCTGTATAATAATCACCCCTTCAATCCCATGGATCAGAGTTTGTTCAGATCTGAAGTCCAACAGCCCAGTAACCATCTGGCTAAGTCGTTATCTGGCCAGCTATTCACATGTATTGTTTAAACAGTTATTCTTTTGTATCAGCAGCTTTTAGCTTTCCTTCTGTGGCTTCTCTCTTCACATCAGCATCAAAGGTCTTCTGGCTTGAACTCCCTCAGAAGGCAGCCTCAAGCTATTTCCCAGCTGGAACAACACAGGAACAATCCTACACAAAGCCTCCTGTAACATCTACCTTGTCTCTCAGCTTTTCCCTGCAGCAGTTGAGAGGTGTTGGTTTCCTCTCTGTGCTTGGAAGCATTTGCCCAACAGTACCCTGTGCTACACCCCACAGTCATCACTAGAGAAATGCCAATAAAGGGCCTCAGCCCTAAGCAATGCCACAGAAACACTTTACCAGATATTGTACTTTCTTGTAAATCTTCTTGTCAAGGGAGACATGGGTCTGCTGAGAACTAAGAAATACTCATCTCCTAAATAACCAGCACATATTTTCTGCAGACAAAATAGTTTTGCCATTATTTTAAAGCCAAAGGCACCAGCTTCTTTTGTATATTATTTATCTGAGAAATTGTAAGTGCAGCTTGGACCCAATTTTCACAAAGGGGATTTAATCTCCTTCTCACCTCCTCAATGAGAAACACTACATTCGTGCAGAGGCCAGCCTCTGGCACCACCTATTGGTGGCAATCCCGTCTCTTGTGACCTTTACAATATACGTGGCTTTCCTTGCTGCAGAGGACAAATCTCTAGGAACACTTCACAGCCAAGCCAAAACCTGTGCTAAAGAGAGCTGATGATACAATGAATCTTCCTTGAGCAAGTGACAGCCTGTGTTTCCCCTGCTTGGGAACTATCCTTCCATTTGTCTGTAAGGGAAGCAATTTCAGCAGCAAATATCTCCCCAGACAGTGTTTCCTCCTGTCTATTCTTTCTCCCAGCCCCATTAACTGCATTTACGACTTAGTGATCTGTATCTGTAATACGTCATGTGAATTCTCCTGCCTGGGCTGTATGCTGAAACAAGCTTCCTATTAGCAGATACCACAGTATTTTATTCTGCGTTCTGACATATTCTTTCACATTTAAGTGGATTGAATAGCATCAGCCATCTATTAAGCCATCCATTCCATTTATCTAAATCCTTATATAATCTGTAAGAATGGCCATTTGTTGGTACTGAATCTAATTGAAGAGTATCTAAAAAATTAGAAAGGTTATTCATTAGCCCTGCCAAACTAATCATAAGTGTATGACAAAAACATTAAGTAATAAATAAGAATCTTGTTCATAAGTAAGAAAATCTATTACCTCAGTATTACTTTTATCATTTCAAACATTTAATTTAAGGCTAATTTTTGTTCATATTTATTCAGCATTATATTCACTTCCAATTTTCATATTCAACAGTTCATTGTCTTCATAATTGATTTCCAATCTAAAAACCTTTCTAGTTGCACACAGACTGTTTACTGCTAATGGTCAGTGCCAATTTCAATCAGTATTTTCTTCTCCACTCATAAAGACAGCAACTTTCTCAAAAGATCCTTAAACAGCAGCACATCAGTAAGATGCAATCATCTCTTCTTGTTACAACATTGTTGTCAAATACTATCTTGTCAGGGATCCTTTTTTGAGTTAATTGAAATAACTTCCATGTATTGTCCACCTTCTATGAAAATCTCTGAGACGTATTATCTTTATTTTGTGTATTTCCTTCTAAAAGCAGGTCTGGGTGGTAAAGACTGGACATTCCCACTTCCTTACTGCAAATCAGTATTACAAATTTAGTGAGAAAATGAAAATGCTGGTGCTTTCTCCACTTCTTTTAATATTCTTGAGCATTCCTGGCTCCCAGGACCTATTTCACCTTGTCACCAAAAGCCAGATCCATTACCAGCATTCAGTGGAAATCTTTTCAGAGAAGATGGATCATGCAAGCATCACTGATGTCAGTTAGACATATTACCGATCTAGTGCTATATGCCCTAAAGACCATCCTAATATTGACTCACAAAACTTCAGCATCCCATGGTAGCAAATAAACAACTCTGGCTGTCTCCAGACTGATGCTGTAAAGCTGCTTTCCCCTTGTAAAAGGAGTGTGTTCAGTAGGTTCATAAATTTACAGTAGAAACCAATAAGCCTGGACTGCAGAGGCCAGATGTCGTTGCCCATACACTGAGCTCAGGGACTTACTCTTGACTAAAGAGCCAGTTCTCCTGCCCCAGGATAACTTAGCACACCAGCATGTGAAAGGCACACCTGCACTGATGGTTTGAACTCGTCTTTTATCCAGATTGGTAAAATTCTACTGCCGTGCCCTGAAATATACCTTACCTAAGACATTGAAACATAAAAATATCCATTATTTCTGCACACAGTTTATTTCAGTTGGTACTCCTTGTGATGTGGACCTTTGAGCCTGACTCTGCAGATGGAAGGACAGCCTCATTTAACATAGGTGAAGAAGCAAGAATTCGTGTCAGGCATTCCAGCTACAAGACTGAAAAGGCAAGGATAACAACTGCAAATAATAAATCTAGCTAAGGGTAGACAGGGCAATGCAGGCATGATCTGGAATTGTGAACTCTTGGCCCAGATAGCACCCTGCCCATTCTGAGGTGATGCCTGCGCTGCTATCTCAGTCCTGGAGTCTATGCCTGGAGCCAATTTAAACCACAAGAGTGGAAGGAAAGAAAGAAAGAAAAGCCTCTCAATTCTTCAAAAGGCAGGGAATTTTTGAGCTGTGGGATACCTTCTCCAACAAAAAACATACGCAATTTTTTACAGTGTTAATGGTGGTCAACTCTTAATCTAGATGGGAAAGGGTTTGTCTGTTTGTTTGTTTGTTTTGTGTGTATGTGTTTTAATGCATGAATATACTACAGCATAGACACAATATCTTGATCATTAAACAAATCTGAGTTCCTTCACTGAATCGGTCTTCATCCTCTACCGTTTACCTAATTCTTGGTCGTTTTATTCAGCCTTTCCATTACTGAACATTCATTTTGAACTGTGAATTCCACCAGTTCCATTTATATTGTTTCTGTTGTCTTTCACATGTTTTCCTGATGTGGGGGTAGCAGTGGTAGTGTTTTCTTTATTTGTACATTAGACTGCATTAATGTGACGGATGCACTACATATACTGGATAAAAAACACTACAGGAGTAGATCTTGCTTGACTTTCCTTTTGGACTTTTCCTGGTATCAAGGAATTTATTTATTTATTTATTTATTTTTACATAGAAGGCTTTACAAATCAAAAATGTCCTAATTTGTAGGAATGTCTAGTATTTGTCTGCTTAATTTTTTACTTCAGGTATTTTAATTTAGTTTTAATAGATAATTTAACACATAAAGCTGTTTAAGCTTGTAGGTCTTTCAGTATTTATCATCTTTTCCTCTCCTGACTACATTCTGTAAGAACTAATATCTTGTAATTAAAGGGAAAGAAGTGGATGAGGGAAAAGAGTGAAAAAGTGAACAATAGATAGCAGTGAAAAGCCCTAAAATTTATCTCACTCCCAAGGCACTGTTTGACCCCAAGCTCATTTTTCTGGAACTTACCATCCATTTTGTATTTGAGATTTTGTATTATTAACAATGTACTTGACATTTGTTTTAATTAGACTGTCAATCAAGTTTACTTTTTCCATTAATTTATATTGATATCTAATATTGATGGAAAAGTAATCAGTACAGAATATTATTTTAGAGCAACTTCTCTAAACAGAATTACATTTCACTTTAGATTACAGAGCTATCCAAGGAAATAAAAGGAAGGAACCTGCTATTAAAAACTATTAATCTTTAATCAATAATATAACAAGCATTATAAATATAGGTTTTTAAAAAAAGCAACTTGCACAAGTGAAAGTCTAAGCTAGAAAGTCTTTATTTGAGTAATCAAATGAAAAGAGACATAATATATGATTCCTTGCATTACCTTAGCCATAATAATGGCAAGTATGTTCACAGTAAGAAGAGTAATATTCAAACAAGTGAGGAAACAGGTCCCAGGTAAGATGGAAAATATCCTTTTCTAAGAAAACAAGGTGAGTGATAACAGGCAGAGTTAGAATTTTTACTTAAGCGTGCTTCAGGAGAATAGACCAAAAGCATTGGGACAATAAAATACTCTTCAAATGTCAGTGTTTATTAAAATAAAGCAGAAAATCTAGAAAAACACATAACATATATTGAAAGTCGACTTTTTCCAAACAATTTTAAATGCTGATGTAGTCCTTTAAAAATGTTAATTTTTATTCATACTTATCCGTCTGACACATTTTCTAAAAGTGCTATAAGCAGCTCACACCTGCATGTATTTTCATTACTGTTCATTCAAAAGCCTGTAGTGATAATTCTGTAAAGCAAATTGTTGACTTCCCTAAAAGGAATAGTTTCTTCTGAAACTATTATCAGTATTTTTTTTTCTCTTTTGTTTGTTTGTTTGTTTTGTTGTTAAAAGCAATTAGGATTTTTGAGTATTGGAGCACTACAGAGTTTTTATTTTCCTGATCAAAGTTAGGGAAAACGTACTGTGGTGTTACTCAACTGATGTATATCTATATTCTATATTTTATTTTTTTTTGTAATCTTTATATGGAAGAACATTAAGGTACCCTTAATGGTACCTTAAAAGATGGTCCTAAAAGTAATGACTTTGTTTGGCAAGGGTCTTGCTATATTTTTTCCCTATAACCCTTCACTGCTCTATTTTTAAATCAAAACCCCATACACAGAAATCCCTGGGAGCAACCTGTCAGCTCCAGTAGTAAATTACAGAATACATTCAGTAATGCTAAAGCAAGGTTAGCAGTACTATATACCAAAAATATTAGAGAAAGGATAAGAAGAATACGAAGGTAAAGGCAAGTGGGGGGTGGGGGGGGGGGGGAGGAGGAAGGAAAGCCATTAAGCTGTTAAATTCCCAATGGAAATACATGGCTCAGAAATAAAAAATGAACACAAAATCTCACACTGAGATCTTATTCTGCTTTGATATATAAAGAATCATATATATATATATGTATATATATATATATATAATATGTATTCCTTGTTTCTTAGCAGGGCAAAAAGAATGGGTTACCCCAAAACTTGCTGGCTTTTTATATGCTTACCAAGATAGCATAATAGGCCAAAAACCTGGACCTGGTATTCTCCTTTTTCTTCAGTCAAAGCCTAGACACTGTCTCTCTGGCATGGAGACATCCAGAAAGCCTGTGGGGCTCCACATTTATCACCTTCTTTCTGAGGATGAGGAGTGAAACTTTTTGATCAGATAAACACATCAAATGTACACACAGGAAAACACAGGCATACACAAGCACTACATCTTTCTAGAAAACTAGTCATTTTTTCCACAGCCCAAGGTGGGCTGCGTTCCTGTGCTTGCTCACCATCTCCAATGCAGCCAAGCAATCAGCCATCCTCTTGGGTCACCCCTGTTGACATCCTAGCTGGTCTTAGCATCACGGTTTTAGCATCTGGCCCACATGAGGCAGAGAGCTAACTCTCCCTCTTGTGCAAGGCACCCAAAGGCAAAGTGAAAAATGTTCAAAAATATTGAAATGCAAAATTTAGAAAGTTAAAAAGTTACCAAGAAAAAAAAAAAAAAAAAAAAAAAGTTAAAAATCAAGCTGGAACTCATAATGAAGAGGCAATGTCAGAAGAGGCAAGAGTATCCCATTGAAGCAAGACTGCCTTGACTTAGTTACTTAGTTCCAGGGAAGAGGCAACCCTGTGCCTCCTGCTGTTGCTGCATGCATCTCTTGGTTTTCAGTTTATTCAGTTTTTACTTTACTTTTTTTCTAATTTATCATTTAGTTTATTTAGTTAGTTAGCTTATTTTTCAGTTTGTTCAGTTTTAGTTGCTGCCAAATTAGAATCACACAGCAGTAAGTTCACAGGGCTAGCCAGAACTTTATAATAAGGCAAATCTCAAGCATCTCTTCATATTTACTGAACAATGAAATATCAAGCCAGAATTAAAGGGTGTTTCTGAAAATAGTTTGAATGTGAATCACAGGATATTTTAGCAGATCAAATGGAGTAATTACAGGGTAGGAAGAACAAATAGACTGTAATAGAAAAGTGAGACAGGCAATCATAGACAAACTGTTTACTTCCCCACTGATGGATGAATAGAGCAAAGGTGGGTTTGTTATTTAACTTTTTCTGGTAGTTTTATTCCTGATGTCAGACTTAACAGACAAGCCCAGGCTGACTATTTGGAATCAATGTAGCAGATATTTTTAACACCAAACAGCCCCATGGATGTCTTCCATTACCATCTAAAATATTTTTTTTTACAGAAGGATGATAAACATTATATCCCATTTATAGAAGGGAGGATGAGACACATTAAATTAACCTGTCCCATAGTCAAATTGAGCCAGGGCAACAAGACCTTCCAATTCTTAACCCAGTTTTTAAGTAGTGTCAAAGCAGCAGGCTTTGCAAGACTGTAATCAAGTGCTAGAAAAAAATCTTCAGCCAAAGTCCTCAGAAATTGTGAATCTTGGAGTCATTAAGTCATCAGTGATGAGTGACAACACAACTTGATACAGTTGTGATGAACCATGTCACTGCTTTTGATTACTAATGGCCTCTTACTAGACACAAAGTCTGAGATAAACAGTAATTTTATGATTGGGTCCTAAGCTAATAGAGAGAAGAGTTTTCTTTTCTTTTATTTGAATGATGAAATTTTCATGTTTGTTCCTTCAGGGTTTTTTGTATTTGTTTTTGCTTGATGAACCCTTAAGGTCCTACAGCTTCAAAAAATGATCAATTGCAGGACTAAGTGAGTCTCTATTCCCCTGCTTTCTGAGGACCATGTATCATGTATCACCTTCCTGCATTTTCCCAACAGGAAATGCCCAACAGTTCATCACGTAGTTCACAGAGAAACCCAGAAATAATCAACCCAAACATTTAGTTTATATTCAATAGAAAATGCCAAGTCTGATAGAGGCTTAAGTGGTCAGAGAAACAAGACAAACATTAAGTTATCTAGGGCAGATGGACTGACTCCGTGCTAATGAGATAGGATGGACTACCTAATTATCAGCCCTTCCTTAAAAGACAATTGAAGACAAAAATATTATTTTCTGCATCTTTATCTCAAGGGTTGCTTTTCTCTGATTTGAAGTACAGAGCTTTAAAAAACAGTTCTCAGGATAAAAGTATTACACTTTTAATATAGAAAATGGCAAAATAAATTGGTTTGGTTTCATAACCCGTCTCTCCTCATGTCAAAAATTATTTTTAACAGTTGCTAATTTTTATTAAATGAGTCAGATGAATTAAGCACTATTTCAGCAGCAGTTCACCCGTACTTCTTTTGAGTCTTTTTAGCTTGACACATAGATATATTTTGACTTTATGCTTTGATGACACTGAGTAACTGATCCTACTTTGAAGCTGGCCCTGCATTTAACAGGAGGCTGGGCCAGATGAGGTCCACAAGTCCCTTCCAATCTAAGTCATTCTGTTCTAAAAGACTGGCTGTGAACCAGCCCAATCTTTCTGTTTTCACAATTTAACCAATGCTGTTAGAAAATGATGGTAAAAAGGAAGAGCACTGAGACTGGGCAAGCCTTACTTTGTGATGGTGTATACACAGGCAAAAAAAATGTATAAAATGTGTTTATATCAGGACTGTATTCATTTCTTTTCTGTCAAAACTTCTGCTTGAGATAACTAGCACTTTTCACAAAAGTCAGAGAAAAAAAACTGACTAATTGTGACATGTGATGGATTTTTGGTTGGGAGTACAGCTGAATTTCAGAAACAATAACTGAAACTCCCCTTTTGACGATGAAGGTGAGTCTGTCTCTAGCAGAAGCATGCAACAGAATCAGAATTGTGACACAAGGATAGCTACAGTTGATAGCAATGGTAAGAAGAGCTTGAAAATTCTAAGTACAGCTGATCTTAATATTCCTGACGTTTGATTTTCCTAACCCTATCATTTCTGCTGCCAGAAAAACATATGCCTATGCAACCTCTGCTACTTGCACCTGAATCCCTTCTGTATGTTCTAACTTCACCACAACCTCTACAAGCACCACATGTTTTGCTGGCAGGCAAGTAATGAGGAGAAATGAATGTTGTTTCTAATAGTTAATAGTAACCCTATACCTATTCATTTCTTCCTTGTTTCATCTTCTATGATGAAACATAGGAGAACGTGTTCATGATGAAACATGAACATCCTGCTCATCCTCTAGGATGAAGAGTTGCCTCTAGGCATTCTCTGTACTATTTGTTCCAATACCAATGTTTCTGTCAGTTTACTGACTCTGTAATTTTTTATAGGATTATGAGGACCACATTTCATTACTCAGGAATCAAAATATATCTCTTGAAAGTTCATGACAATACTGGTTTAAAACACTTACAGAGAGAAGCCCACAAACCTCAGAAGACTGCGCAGCTGTGTATCACTTTTTATGGATTTACTAACCCCATGTTTGTAAATCATCTTGTTAGGCTCTTAGTGCAAAACAGCAAAACTTACCAAATGTCTCAACCATGTTAAACTACAGATGGAAACATGTTTAAGAGAAAACAGAATTTGTGAGTTGGGCTGATATAAATGGTATGTAGTACTCTGTCTTCAGAGAGCATTGTGTAGCGTATCTTATCATTAGGTGTTTGGAAAGTAGCTGAAAAAAATTGACTGAAATCTGAATACATCACTAGGACAACACCTTGCAAATAGAAACGGAAAAAAAGTTGTTTCAAGACACATTTATAGACCAAGTAACTCTCAGCAGAGCTAATCTTGTTATATTACCTTTAGAAATGTTTGAAAGCCAGGTAAATCAAAGAGCACCTTTGGCCAAAATACATACTCTACCAACAGAGAAACTACACAGGAACAGCAGAACATATGGTACTAAAGGCTTTATGGATGCTGATAGTCCATTTACAATACAAAGCGCCTTTGTTTTTAATGTTTACCTATCAAAACCATGGAAAATTCAATCTGACTTTACACTGATGTTTCTCTATAGCACCTAGAAGCATGATTCTAGGAGTTTAGATGGTGATGCACTATTCATCATGTAGCATCACTGCATTTGAACCAGAACCAATGTTCTGATTTTCAAACCTAGAAGTTTCAAAAGCTATGATGCAGGCATTGTTTTTAACCGCTTATTTTACATATTTCAGTACTTTGGGTGGGGACAAAACTAACTTTTTTTGTTTGTTTGTTTAAATTGCACTTCTAAGTACATTTATTGTCACAAAGCATGCTAAAGTGCTTTTAGCATTGAAACGCCACTCTGGAAGAAGCAATTACCCTGGAAAAAAAAAATGAAGACATTGAACTATGTTCATTTCCCTGCTCATTTCATTTTAATGCCAAAACATATCTTGTAATGCCAATACAATATGTTTCAACACAGCATTCAAACAAATCATCTTTTTTTGGATCTCTCCCACATATTTTCCAGAGTTCTGTCTTGTCTATCCAAGTGTCTAAAACAGGATTTTCCTGCCTAGCCGTTTGCCTGGAAAGCTGATAGTATTTACCTATCGATTTTTGGCATCTGCCAGTGTAGTCTCCCCTTCCACATGCACAAGGTCTTTTGTCTCCTTCACTTACAGGCTGAATAAAACCATTGGGTTAGGAATTTGGTCAATGTTATCATCACAAAATTAGTTCAGTATTTAAAAACTGTGGCTGCTATGGCAGACCTACATTTTCCTGCTCTGAGGAACACTTTGTACTGCATGTATTCTCATACATTCCAGCTGCTGCTTGTATATGAATTCTTAACATTTGTTTCCAACCTTCAAACCTTTTCTTCCTCTCACTTCACCACATTAAATTTCCTGCATGCATTTAGATTCTTTCTCAGCCAAGCAATAAGCCACAACAGAGTGGAATTCTTGGCTGCTGATGCTTGCCAGAAGGTGTGAGGAGGTATGCAGCCAGCGTAATGCTCAGTCTGATCCATTTTTGAAAAAGGATTTAAAAATTCAAACTGACAGTTCAGAATATAAACAAAAGATTGAGTTTTTGACATTGCTATAAAAAAAAAAAAAAAACCAAAAAAAAAAGAAAAAAAAAAAAGAAAGAAAAAGAAAAAAAAAAAAGGAAAGCTTAAGAAAAGCAAGTGCATATTATAAAGGCATCAAGTAGATGACCAAATGAAATGGTAGCTTTTAGGTAGCAAAGAGCCTCTGTACATAGTGACATTAAAGGAGGGACAGAATTAGAAAAAAAATTGTCAGAAATAATATATGACTCACTGAAAGGCATTTAAAGCCATTTATGTGACTCACACAGGGAGGAAAGACAGGGCAAAAGGGGAAAGAACAGAGCGTATGGTGGGATTGTCCATAATGCCAAGGCACAACGTGACTCTTTAACTCTGGCCTTCATCACTACACCTGTGAGGTGACGATGATGTTGTGCAGCACAGATGGAGCAACACCACCCTCTAAACTACTGTCTTTTCTTTGGAGGCTACCCTAAAACAAAATACTTTTAAGTACCACAAAGTTATTTGCTTTTATAGAATATACAGTCTAGAATTGCAGGTATTTCTGTTATAGCAACTTCTGAAACCACTGATTCTCAGCAGCAACAAACAGAAAATGCCATTATATCAGCAAGGACATACAGCTCCATGGAGGGCTTGCCTAAAGGGGTGTAGGGGTGTCTTCAGCCCAGACACTGGGCTGAAGGAAAAGTTAAGCAGCAAAGTTTTCAGTTTTTTGGAAGCAAGAGAAAAGAAGTCTGAAGTGGGGGTGTGGAACTGCCCACTTCCTTCCTACAAATGTGAACAAGAAGCATGATGAAGACCACACGCTTGGGCGATGCAGGAGGACCAACAGTGGGAAAGAAGGAAGAAACCTTTATACAGATCTGCGCTCAGATTACCCTGTGTATAACTGGGTGCTTTTAAGGTGAAAAAGGGCATGGTAGGCACAATTCCCAAATTCCCACTGTTATGACAGAAATCAGGTTGATACAGGTGTTGTACCCCCATAATGCAATATCTTTTGCTGGGCCATCCATCTGGATAATGTTTTCAGCTATCATCACTGGGTGCAGTTCATTGCTGTCCAAATATAATGAGCATTTTGGGGGGTATAATTTTGTGTAGAGACAATATAAGGAATGCATATCCCTATACCAGCACTTAAAAAAAAATGGTCTATGTCTATAATTTTATTAGCAATGTAATCCTACTTGCTACCCTTTTTCATTATCTGACAAAACATTTTTACATATTTACTTACAGTGAAAAATACAGAACAGATGTGGTTCCTGTTTAAGTAGGAATTAAGTTATTTGCTGTTTAATGGGTCCAAAAAGGATAAGGAGCTTCTAGAATATCATTTTGGTCATGGTATGCATTATCCTACAGTAGACTGCATGGCAACAATTCACTTTCCCTAACTGTTCTGTACATTTTGCCAATTATCCACAAAGTCAGTGGTTAACTAAGAATGTATCTAGCTAAACAAGACCTATATATATATATATAAAAAAAAAAAAAGCTTCTGTTTAATGCTTCCAGTGCTTCATTACCATCAAATTACAAAAGTTGGATAAAAAGTTTTTCCATGGCTCCCAACTCATTACAGAAGTCAATCCACCACCTATCTCATAAATTACTTCTCATTAATTTCTGCCTCTCTGTTAAAATAATGTTTACACTTTAAACAAACAATCTTGTCCTCAGGATTGTTCTTGCTTAGAGACTTGGTAGTTGTCATTTAAAAGTGTGGTCACACAAACTGGAAACAGACATCTGTGTTTTGTAAAGTACTATAAATACTGCAAAAGATGAAAGTTCATAGGCTTAAGGGATTAAAAACAATGGTTATGCATCCCTTTCAATAAATTATTGCAATTTAGAAACATAATAGCATGACTAAAACTCTCATTATACTACCGCGGATCCTCCTCACTAAAGCAGAGCACCAGGCCAGAGAACTGACTTCACAGCAGCATCAAAGAAAATCAGCCTCAAAGAGACCTCTGGAAGTGATCATCTGGTCCACTTCTGTGCCTGGAGGCACAAACGAGTGTGTGCTTATCACTCCTGACAGATATTTGTGCAGCCTGCTCTTGAACCACCCCTCTTGACAGGGATCCCACAGTCTCCCTCAGACAAGCTTTTTTACTGTGGGCAGGAAATGCCCTCACTGGGGGATTAGAAAAGTAATACATAAGTAATTTAGAGTAACTAGACTAAATTCTAAAATTTCAGGCCACCAGGTCCAGGCAGGGAAAAGGGGGAAAGCTGGGAGAAATTACGACACAGTGGTGTACACATGATTTAAACCTATTTTAAGAATTCAGTGGTTTAGCATCATTTCCTACCAGGAGTTTCTACAACTGAACAGCACTTACATGAATAAAGCATGAGCTAACATAGAGTATTTAATTTCATACAACTGTGGTTAACTTCTACAAGTCTGTGAATACACAAGGCAATTCAGCTCACCTTTGAGGCACACCTTCTCCAGGAAAGCACAGTCCCAAGACACAGGCATGACAGTAGAGGTCACTGAGCTGAGAAAGAGCCACAAGGAATTGTAAAGAGAGCCAAAGTGGCTCAAATGTCCACCCAGGTCTTCACAGAAACTGTTCTTTGACGAGCCAGAGGAATAGATTAGGAAACCTAATTTAGAGCACTGCCAAGGAATTGGGCCAGATAGAGACCACCCAAAACGCATAAAAGACTTGGAGAGCTGGGAGTGGTGGCAGGAAGAAACAATTTGGCAATCAAAGATAGGCAAAATGTTCAGACTGCAGTTAGCAATCACTGTTTGTACAGAAAGTAGAGGAAAAATCAAGACACCACCCGAAACCCTTAAAGTCAGCGGACAATAGCCCATCAGAAGGGCTAGAGAAAGTACACGCTTGTTTGGAAAGAGACTGGTAAATGAAGACCCACGTTGAGTAAATTCATTTTAAAAACGAACTATGAGTACATTTATTAGGGACCTGTGAAATAAAATTAAAACTCTGCCTACTGTATTATTTAGATATAGCTTCCAAGATACTATCCCACAAGAACTTAATTCAAAAAATTCCCATGTGATATCCCTCTTTGAAACCGCCTATGGAGAAATCGTACTATCTTCTCTGGGTACTATCTGTAAATAAAAATTCTTCTAACCTTCATGTAAGGGTCACAGATACACATTTAAGCAATTAACAGTTGAAATTAAAATGGAATTTGCTTATTTGCAAAACAAAACCCTACAGAACTCGTATACAAAAGCATTAAGATTGTGAGGAGAAAGGGGATTGACATTTAGCCTGTTCATCTAATTACAAAATCTTAATCTTATTGTGACTTTCCAAATCAGCAGACCACTTAATAAAACTTGGGATAGTTCTGTCACTGTAACTGATTCCTTAATTAATACAGCAGAGTTTAACTCTGAAAGAATTATGTTTTCATTTATTAGAGTGCTTTCATACAGAAGTCTCATTTCTGCTAAATCCAAGTCTGGAGACAAAATATTTCAGTAAACGTCCTGTCAAACTACCTCTGAGTAACACGTAACTCCTTATAGCAGTACAATACACAGAAGAAGAATTAAAAAAAAAAAAAAAAAAAAAAAACACATAAAAATGTTGGTGAGATTAAAAGCATTCTTAACCTTGGAGATTTCATCATTATTATTATTTTACTATTACCATTTGCAAGTAAATGACATGGTCTGTACGGTACTGCTGTGATATTTGTCTGCTATTAACTGGAGATTCTGGTCAAACAAAGGAAGGAAATGTTTAGAGACCAATTCTCTGTTGACATAACTGTATTGATTTCATTAGACTTATGGCAGAAGAAAACATAGGCTTCTGTTTAGATAGGAAAAAAAAAAAAAAAAAAAAAAAAAGCTAAATTTGGTTTTATTAAAACATATTTTAACCCAAATAGTAGAGAGGAGTGACAGGATCCACTTCTAAATCAAATAAAGTGTATGTCTCAGGTTTGGTAATTTTGCCAATCCCATCTCCAATAATTTTTTTGTGTGTGTGTTTGTGCATCACATACACAAAGCTAGAAGGAAATTAAGCATTATAAATCTTGAAAAGAGCTTGTACACTTATTTTTTACTGTGAAACACAAATTTATGCTGCAGTTAAGTCTCTTTGTTCAACAGAGACCACAGAAAAAAAAAAAAAAAGGAAAGCAGTTTAAAACCAATGCCAATGATATACTGATATACTCCTACATTTCTCTTCTATGCTTCAATTCATTAAGCAGTCTTCATGAAAAAAGGCAGTGGGAAATTCTCCAGCCCCTCTATGTAATATGATGCACTAAAGCCCAAACTGGGCCTGGGAACGAGCAAAAGATTTTGGGGAAAGGGAAGAAATGTCCACTGTATCATGAGCTGGTGAAGGAACAAGTTTCTCAGAGTGCCTCGTTTGGGGTAGTTCTCAGATGGGTTTTCATTAACAGATGCAGGAAATACAGAGCTCAAATAGTTCTCCAGGGCATGCCAGGCTTATGAAGTTAAGTAAGATCTGGGCCAGCTAAGACTAATATATATATATATAAGAAAGGACAATTGTAAAAATGAAACTTGGACACTCCGCTTTAAATAAAAAGGATTTCCACAAATGCAAACTGTATGTGAACCCACATAAATGGAGAGCAGCTGTATTCAGTTGCAATTGCTCCTATATTCTCAATTCACATCCAGAGAAAGTACCCTTTCTGGAGCTGATGGGCAATTTTCTTGCAGTGATAGCTGTCAGCTGGATCTGTTCCTAAAGTCAAACTGGGAGTTGTGCTTTATTACACTTGCTGTGTTTGTGATGAGGACTATCTGTGGGTGAAACTGGAAAAAGAACAAAACAAAATTATTTCAAAAGATGGTCACTGGAAGTATCAGTCTTACAGAAGTACTCCAATGAAGTGCTTCAAGACCACTTTATGATTTTAAATACATTTGTTACCGGTTATCCACTTTCCACAGAATTTACCTGACTACAAAAGCAACAGACAAAAAGCAAAGTACATTTGCAATACTGACTTCTATGACTCTATAACAGAAGGTCTCAGACTTATCGCTGAAAGTCAGACCGCAGTTGTACAACTCATTCATTGCTGCTACTCTTTCCAGTTTAAAAACTGCTGGAATAACTTTCCCCCCAGGAACACAATGCTGTGACCAGGTGCTCCAGATGCAACACCTGCTGCCACATGCAGCTGCCAAGGCAATAGTGCTTGGCTGCAACATTTTCCACCTCATAAAGTTATTACTCAGTTCACTAAGTTCCAGACCAATGTCAGAGTTGGCATTCCTGGTCACTTTCCCCATAAAAAGCCCCAGGTACGTCTCTGAAGACTCCGGCTGCCACTCGTCAAGCCATCAATGAGAAAATACCTTGGATTATATCACTACTGCTTCTCCATTGGACAGACAGGTGAAGCAGGTCTTAGGAGATTTAGGAACTGCTGTTTCATGAAAGAGGACAAGTGCAACTGCAATTAACTCTTCTGAAGCTTTACTCTTCATCATATGAGAATGTGATCATATAACTGCTTGAGTTGGTGTTTCAGCCCACTCCCTGTGTACCACTTCCCAAACCTCTGCGTATAAGGACCCCTCCCTCCCCCCCCCCCCCCCTTACTAGGAAAGGAAGTTTTGAAACAGCCTTTTAAAATACTGTTTAAAGAACATTATTTTCAGTATGTAGTCATGCTTGGAAAAGGAGTGAAGGAAAGTACACCTCTGGGTCTGGATATGTGTCTTTCAATCTAGTGTTATTACTATGAGAAGAAATTGCAAATGGTTTGGGCCAAAAAAAAAAAAAAATCCCCTAGAAGAAATCTTTCAGTAGAAAAATCTTTGTAGAGAAAGTAAAAGCCAAAAAAAAAAAAAAATCTAATTCCAGCTCCTTCACTTTTGCCCTGTTCTTTACAGCCCTTCCAGCTCTGAAGGGAATTTGCAGTAATACAGCTGTGATATACCACACAGGTCTCCCTCCATCATACACTTGATTTAAAACATTGATAAATTCTGATACCGAATATATACTTTGGGCTCTTTCGTGGCATGGAAGCCAAGCAAGCACCAGGCCTTTTTAGGCCTAAATTGCTTTTATTCTTGGGATGTAGCTAGCATAGTGTTCCTTCCTCCCAAAAGGCTTACGGAAACTTTTAAAATCAGAAATCTGTTCCCTGACAGGACAAACTGACTGGGAACACCTACACTAAAACGTCTGCTGCCCAGTAGCAGAAGCAATGGAGGGTTTGAAGCCCCTTGCCGTACCAGCGATCAACACTAAAACTTAAAATAAACAGAGAAAATCTTACCAATCCAGTCAGTTCATCTGACAAAGGCTGTCATAAGAACAATTCCTGAAACCATCCAAGGCTGAAGCAGGTAAGATCACTTCTGTCACATTAAGTGCACCATTTATTATTTATCATCCACCTTTTCTGTTAGTGAAAATGAAACGCAAGTGTTCATAAAAGAGCTCAGTCTGTGAAAGCAGTTTTGTCATAAAGAGTATGCTTTCCAATTAAAATAAAGAAAGGACTGAAGTTCTTTATCAGCCCATGAATAGCATAAAAATTCAAACCCACTTCAGAACACTTATTTACATTGTCAAAACTTGCACAAAGGTTTGCTTTTTCTCTGCAACAGACAAGCTTGCCAACCTAGCCTGAAGAAGGGTGAAAGGTGCAGGAGGTGCTGCTCTCATCCCCACTTTGCTGTTGGCGATAGCCTGAGCGGCTGCATTCCAGTCCTGTTACAGTCTGTGAAAAGCCTCTCCTTCCTCCTACCCATTGTACTCACTTTTATTTTTTAAATTAGCACACATTTTCCGTGAGTAATATCTGCATATAAGTGCTTTAGTTTGAAAGGCACTGAAGGTGCTTGAAATGATGGCTAGGCATTCAACAACAAAGCCTTTATTAAGACACTTTCAGAATGCCTCCCTTCTTGAAATCTCACTCGCAGTGTCTCTGTCTGAGCTTCTTCCTCATGCCTCACTTGTCACTGCCATTAATGCTCATGCTGCATTTGGAACTACAGCAGCTGTAGGTGTATCCAAGGCTGCTTGACTTTACCTACATCAGGTACCAACAGGATAACGCAGTGTGCTTTGTAAGCCTGCCTAGGACAACATGCACTTAGCAAGGCGACGAGCCCACACTGCAGTCTGTGCTATCACAATTTCACTCCTACTAGAATCTGGAGGGCCTGCTTTGAATTGAATGCATATGCTATTATCACACCTACAAACCCCTGCTCCAGAGAAATGTCACTTGAAGCCAATTTCTGAAATCCAGGCTGTGGCAAATCAACTCAGAGAAGGATTGTAACCTCTGTTTTTGACGGTAGTCTCCTGTCCTGATGTTACTTTAGCCATTTTAGGAGGCTGTGTCCCAAGTGATCATATGTGCCACAGCTGAATCTTGACAGAGAAAAGGCTTAGACCTGTTCTCAAAATTTCACTCTTAAATCAATCAGCAATCAATGCAGGTCACAGATGGCTTTTCTTCCCATTTTAAGCAAGAATGAAAAACCAGCATCTCACACCTCACTTCAGTAGGAATACAAAGGTACAGTTGCTTGAAAACTTCCGACTCAACTGAGACAGCTCTGCCTAAAAACATCATTCAGCTTTCCCGCAAAGAGCATCAGCTCAAAATGTTCTTTAAATTCCATTCTCAATTTTCTACTTATCTCCAAGAGATGTATCCAATAAACTTACATAGATGCATAACTACATATTACAGCAATACTTTAATTCAGATTCATCTTGTATTTCTACATCTGTTCCTTGTCCATTTAATTTTTCACTTGTGTTCTCTGCATAATTTAGCTTGTATCCTGAAGCCTTACAGAGTGGAAAATAATTGCACTGTTATCTTTCTGTCCTTCACATAACTATGATAGCACTTCTGGCTGTGAAAAGCTACGACTGACACTGCCATTACATTGCTGAACTAGTCCTCAAATAGGTACAGCATTTACAGCAACTAGAGCTTCAGAGAAAGAGTCAGAAAAATCTTCCACTGGCCTGAGCAGAGACAATGAAATTCCCACAGCAACTGCTTATGGCAGTAAATCATGCGGTGCTACTATTATTCAGTAGTTGTGAAAAGTACTTCAGTTTGGAAGGGGGAAAATGTTGTTTATCAAATCTTAAGAACTATGGAAAAACAGAGGTGGTCAATTAGTTATGAGCAAAGAGGATCCTTTCCTTTACATTGCACTCTTTCTTTCTGCTGTCACAGTCGTGCCTACCCCTTGATCTCACTAGCTATGAGCAGTGAAATCATACTCTGTCATGTTCCAGCTGGCAATTTCCACAGTCTGTTCTCTAGGAACACCTAGAGTGCTCCCACTCCAGTTGGCTACAGGCGTCTATGCTTAGTTTACTTTTTCTATCTTCATTAATCACAGGCACATTAGAAAGGATTAACTAAAAAAAAAAATCCATTAAAATTGATTTTCCTCTATTCTGAATACCAAAGAAAAATAGGTGTCAAGCAGCTGTTTGATGGGAATTCATGCCACATTCCATTTTCCTTTGCACACAACACAGGCTCTGCTTATGTTAAGAAAGCCTGAGGCAATATGAAACTGTCTAAGGTTAAAACTACTATTTGAAAATAAACAGCATCAAATACACTGTCTGCCCTGAATGAAGCATAAATGCTTTGGGATTATGATTCATTGTCTTGCAGTCTTCCTACTCTTGTCTTCTCCTTGAAAACCAACAGCAAATGACAAAATAAAGATGTCACCAACATTGCAAAGAAAATTACAGTATTGGGACTTTTCTCTCCTCTGCATTCCATGAGCAGGCAGACAAAAAGGCAGACAGAAAGTCCACTGAGGAGGATAGAGTACCCAATGACTCAAGACTCCAGCACTTTGTTTCTCCGTTCTTCTTTTCTAACTCCTTGAAAAATCACCTACTGCTTTATCAATCTTAGTGGGATAAAAGAAAAAACTGATCACTATCCCCTCCAAAGCACCTGGAAACATCTTGGAAGGGAAATACAGCAGGAAAGTGTCAAGCAAGGGAGAGTGAAAGGACAGAGAGAGACATTTGTATCTGCTTTTCTTCATTACTCATGGCATAATTTATTTTCCATTGTGATAAGAAAAAGCAACAGATAAACAGATGGGCATCTCATCTATCTTCAGGCTTTCCCTCCTTAGAATATGGGTTTCCAACAAGTGGTCCAGAAAGCAGATCTGACCCAGAAAGTGCGTTGAAGATAATGAGCTGCATACTGAGCAACTGAGTATTTTGTTTAGCTTGGGACAGGAGATGGAAATTAAAGTATGTCTGAACTGATTGGCAGGGAAACACCAAGATAACTGTCCTTGGCTCTAGTGACACAGACAACTCTGTCTGTCCAACTCAGAATATGAATATCACCAGTGATTAGACATCAGTCACTTGAAAAAGTCATCATTCTGTCAGGGTGAAAAGTGGCTCATTTGAAACAACATTCATCTCAAATATCGTGGCTCTCTAGAGGAATATTCAATTAGTGTCCAGAAGTTCTGCATGTGGTACCACTCGGCAGCTATTGTTATTGCAATCATCAGGAGAGACTAGCAATGAAATAGCACAGTAGATATCAAATTAAAAATAGAGAAAAGAGAAGCAAAAAATAAAACAGGAACAGAACTTCGGTAAGATACTTTGGCTATTCACCTAAAAGGAATATAATTTCATAACTGAGTCCTTGCCTCTAAAAGGCAAAGAAACAAAGGCATGTCATACATAGGAAACCACCTTGATGACCTAATATTAAGAAACATCAGAAGATACTGTTCAGTGAATGCTCAGTCACCGTCAACACAATTTTTCTTTCTGCTGAAACATATTGAATTTGTTTAAGAGTGGTGAAATACAGTAACAGAAAAGATTTCTCGGGATGCTTGAGTTGTAGATTCACACAGTGAATTAATGTAATAGTGGTACCAGTGCAAAGTTTGCTCTCAGAATATGAAGACAAGAATGTGAAATTCCCCATACTTGGCATACACACAAGGATTGGTATATTAAAACTGAAATATTGACAACATTTCTCTGATGTGCCATGCAACAAAATTACAGGATAGTTAGGAAGATAAATGCAGTCATGCTGGTCTTTGAGGATCAGTGTCTATTGATGCCAACCACATGACAAGGCACTACTCCTGAAACTTTGCCTTTGGGTTTTTTTCTGGGGGGAATGAAAGGTTGTTAGTCATCAACATAAGGACCAGCCTCCTGCCAGTTCCAGTAGATGTGACCATCTCTTCTATTATCCTCTTCTCCCATATGGACCCATCCTAAAGCTAACTATCTGGAAATGTGTAAGAGGATGGTGAGCACAGCCTGGAAGCAGGATTTCCACTGGCTGGATCCAGACTCTGCTTCTCAGCCCTGAAGAAGTTACCTGTGATCTGCTCTCCTGCAGTGCAGGTTAACCCTGGACTCCAACAAAGTCATATGGACTTTCAGCACCAGTGACAAAAATAATAATAATAATAATAATATAAGCTGAACTAGCAAAAAATTAAGTCCTTAGCAGCCGTTTCCCTCCCCATAACTTTGTACTGATTTTTTTTACTGCTTTCTCTGCAGAGAAGTGAATTTTAATTATTTGACATCTCAGTGGTAATGCTGTTTCCATACTCCAACTAGAAAAGGTGACAACTACAAAAACTGCTTTTTAAAAACACATTTAATCACTTAACATTTGCATCTTTAAACTGATGTGTAAAGTGCTACACAAAAGCTAAATATTGTTAGAAATTTCTTGATTTTGTTTATCCTGTCAGCACTCCTTCCCATCAAAGCACTGACAAAAGTTTCAGCCACTGCTCATGACATTAACAGGAACAGAACAGTTGAGATTGCAGTACAGCATTAAAATTGGAGGAGCTTTCAGTTTCACTTCATACAATTCCCCCAGCAACAATGCCAAGCATATTGAAATCACAGCACTGATCAGAAAATTCACCTTTGGGACAGCAAAGCACTGACATGAGCAGTGGTCCTATGATATTTGTTATGTAACTGGGCTTACATTGCTGACTGGAGAGTCTACAAATCAGTTTCTCCATAAAACTCTGAAGTCATAGGTGCCAAATACAAACATTTTTCTTATAATCCCATTCTTGATCTTCTCATGTTATTATGGGACTTATTCTTAGCTACGTTGTTGCTAAAATAAGTTGCTCTTTTTTTCCTACAAAATTTGCCAAACCCACTGCTGGAATGCATTTGTATTATCCTCTTGCTAGCAGAATTCCAGTAACATTCCCATTGACCTAATTGCAGTTTTTGGCTTGAAAAATGACACGTTTATGTGAATCTGGTAAAGCTGTTTAAGCAGGGACACTAGAAATGAAGTGTCCATGTGGCCCCTTTCATCAAGTTCCAGACTGAATCCCCTGAGGAATGTGATGGCATTTCTTCTCCCTGTTCTTTTCTAAAATCCTATTCTAAGCTGCTTTAAAAATATATATATATCAAAAATCTGACAGAAATAGACCAGAAACTTAAGTAAAGACAGCTGGAAAGATGAAAGAGTGATAATGTTTAGATGCAAACCAAGCGATGCGTCCCAGCAACTGGCAGCGACTAAAATCTGTCCCAAAAATGTACGTTATTTCATCTGCCATTAAAGAATACAGTGTCAGCGGGGAAATCTCAGAAACCGCAACACAATTACATTGTTTTAAGTCTCTGTTTGAAAACATTATCTCTACTGGAGAAAAAGCATTTTATATATATACCCATAGTGTGATACTGTTACAGCAAGCCTTCAGGTAAAAAAATTACAGGACAAAAACGATTGCTCAGCAATAGTTTAAGGCCTTGGTAGATACTGCACACTATTATTAGGTGAGCGGTTCAAATGTGGTAATATTACATGGAAAAAAAAAAAAAAGAAAAAAAAAAAATCACAAACAAGCAGTATTACATCCCACACTAGATTCTAAACACTGTCTGCAGAGTCTCCATACCAATGATACTTCTACTTCTGCCCTTGCTGCTAAAAAAATGCGTAAAGTCACATTTCATGGCAGAGACAGTGCCTTTGACTTAGATCTTTTAATCTTCTTGGATGTGCCGACAACCCCCCATTCAGAGTTTCCCCACTTTCCTCTGTTATGAAGCTCTGTCCAAAAGATCTGAATTAGTGGTTAAAAAGATCCTAAATTATGGTTGTACTTGATGATCCTGAAGGTCTTTTCCAGCTGATATGATACTGAGATTCTATGATCCTATGGTCCAGGGATGCATTCATAGCTATGTCTCTACTGTATCTTCATTCTGTGTTCCCAACATATTTCTGGTTATGACACGTATTCATAATTTTCTAAAGCGTCAGTCACCCCAGTGGCTTCCTTACCTGCACAGATCTTCCCATCATAGGTCTCGCACACCCAATCATGGCACTCGCACAGCGGACCGTAGTATTTGCCGGCCTCCGTCACTTGGCAGATGCAGACTCCACAGTCGCACCTGCCCCTGCCGCTGCACAGCTGCCCCCCAGGGATGCGGCACCTGAGCTCTGCCTCGGCCCGGGACAGGCGGCATGCAGCAGGACTGCCCAAAGCGCTCCTGAGGAGGACAGCAAAGAGGAGAAGCTGTAGTCAAAGCCAAGGGCTGTGGAGGAAACCACCCCGCTGTCAGGACTTCACCTGTTCTCCAAAGCCCTGTTTTTAACACCACAGCTTTGTTTATGGTTGTAAACTACTACTTGCCTCAAATCACCCAATTTTCTTCCCTTTCATCAGAAATCTCGTTGTTATGTGCAGGAATGCTTATGCTGTATTGTAATTGCCATGTTAAACTGCAATAGGCTCATCATTTTCATTACGCCTATCTGGTATATATGCATATACACATAGAGTTTGATTATCTACCATGAAACATTTTGATTTGAATTATCCCAAAAGCTTTAAAAATGACATATACATCCAAACATTTAGGCACTGTAACTGGAATACAGAATACCAAAAAGCAAGCCTATGATTGATTCTACTAGAATATATTTGAAAAAGTAATCCTTTTGCAGTCTTCTGTCTGTCAGATAGAGAGGATCTATGCTTTCATCCAAACAGAAACAGAAGTAATCACTGACTTCCATGTAAAAGTATAGTTAGTGGTTATGTTTTTAATAAATTCAGGAGAATCCAGATGTGAGACCTGGATTGTACCATGCAATGGAGATCAGGACTTGCAGGACATACACAAGGAAAATCAACATTGTCTCATTAGGATCAGGATTACAGGAAAACAAAACAAAGGACTGGCCAACTTCAGGTGCCAAAGACAGGTGTTCACAGCGCTAGGGAATGCTGAGGATCCAGGTTAGTACTTCTCAGACACTAGATGTTACATGCTTGAGAGCAAAATTGATGCTGGCTGTAAGCACAGGCAGGTGCTGGCCCTGGTGGAGGCAAAGAGCAAAGGGAAAAACACCCCGCTGTGCTGACACATGAAGATGCAGGAACACGCATGGATTTGTGGTTAGGCTCTCGCTCTACTCAGGCAGCAGGATTTGGCAGCTTGGGTACAAGCAGCCATCAACATCCAACTTTTCCCCACTTTACTGCACAAAAGATCTCCATCTCAGACAGGAAACACCTCATGGCAACAAAAAGCCCTGACACCCTTACGACACCCGTCCATGCCCTCCTCAATCCCAAGCACCTTCCCTGGGTGCCACAGGGCACCAGGCGGGGGCAGAGCTCACAGATCGCCTCTAACATGCCCTCCGCACCCTGACCCCAATTTGTCAGGAGGGTGCCAGCCCCCCTCATGGTCACTTCATAGCCACACTTACCTCAGGGACGGAGGGGCGGCGGGGCGCAGGCCAGGCAGGGAGGTGACCGCCACCACCAGCAGTGCCAGCCCCGGCAGCCCCTGTGTACACATGGTGCCGGGCTGCGTTCCCACTGCCTCCTGCGGACAGATGGAAGGACGGACAGACAGACAGAGCCGGCGGGTGTGCAGAGAGCTGTTAGCTGGGCAAGCCCGGCTCCAGGGCTGCTCCCCCCGCGCCGCAGTGGCGCTGATTAGCTGCCTGGGAGCTGGATTTGGGCAGCGCTCTGGGAGGGAGGCCGGTGCCAAACCCCGAAGTTTACAGTCTAAGCAGGGAAGTAATTAGAAACAGTTGCGCAGCCAGATGGTTTATTTTGATGTTTTAAAAGTGGCCCGTGCGCAGATGTGAACGAACTGTCTCGGTCTCAAAGCTCAGGCACCGTAAATATTTGAGGTATGCGTATCCCCACGTCCTTTGATAGATGGCTGTTTGGGATAAGTGCTGCGAGGCTGTCAGGGAAACATGCACGGCTGAGGTGTTGTCTGTAGGGACTACAGAGAGGACAGGATGGGTGATCCCTAGAGGCCCGGGGCTGAGTGGCAGCAAGCCCGGGCCTGGGTGCCAGGGCTACCTGCTGGAAGCCTCACCCTGTGCCATGCCATGGGCTGGCACCTGGCTGGGTGACCCTGAATAAAACATCCTGAGCGAGCTGAAGCACCACACCTCATTAAAACACAGCACAGTGCTGCATCACACCAGTGGGTGGTTTGGGAAGTGGCTTAAAACTAAGCTATAAGGAGGGAGGCGCACTCAGAACGAGTGAAATTTGGCAGGAATGGCCACACACATTTCTTTGGAAAAGTCATGCATAGAGGAATAAAAAAGTCTCTTCTATGAGGAGAAGCTGAGAGATCAGCTCAGCCTGGAGAAGAGGAAGCTCAGGGGGGATCTCGTCAATGTCTATAAATACCTGAAGGGAGGGGGCAAAGAAGATGGGGCCAGGCTCTTTTTAGTGGTGCCCGTTCACAAGACAAGGCAATGGGCACAAACTGGCACACAGGAGGCTCCCTCTGAGCACCAGACAGCACTTCTGTGCTATGCAGGTGACAGAGCACTGGCACAGGTTGCCCTGAGAGGCTGTGAGGTCTTTTGCTTGGAGATCTTCAAAAGCCACCTGGCCATGGTTGTAGGCAAACTGCTCTGGGTGGCCCTGCTGGAGCAGGGATTGGACCAGATGGCTCCCAGAGGTGCCTTCCAACTTCAGCTGTCCTGTGGTTATCCGGCTGATTGCCTGATACTTCTCTGATATGGAAAGCTCTTAAGGAAACAAACTTCCACCATGTAAGATGGTATGGCATAGGTGTCCTGATCTACGCATCCATATCTGCATTTTTGAAGTAGGCAGGTTCACAGAAGCTTTCACTGGTTCCAGGGCCTGAGGCAAAAGCTGTCCGTAGCTTTCACAAAATGAATAACTTTTGGTTTATTCTCATATTAAATATCTGGTATACCACAGATTATACTGTTCTGGAAACATTTTAAGATTTGGTTAAAAATCCTTCTAGTTAGATGCTGCCTTTCCCAAAAGTGTAATTAGGCCTAACATAGTAAACTCAAGTGTACAATTCCCAGGATTACTGCTACCAGACCTAGTTCTGCTAGTGCTTTTCCTGTGAACAGTAAGTCAAACAATTGACTTTGCTCTGCTGGTCTTATACATGCCAAAAGAACTGTTTTTAAGTTCAATTTGGGGCCTGTAAAGTCCAATTTTTAGACAAGAATGCATTCAATAGAAACATATTTTCACTGAAACATGAAATAAGAGGTTGGGAAAAAAATGTTCGAGACTAATAGCAAATATACATTCTTACTTCCTGAAGATATAAAACCAAACATGATTCCAACAGACTATTTAAACATAAAACTTCTGCCTTATTTTAATAGATTACCTTGAAGCTATGGCCTGTAAAACTTGCTGTCTACTTGTAGTGTGCTATCCTCTATATGACACATAATTTTGCCCTGTAACATGAACAAGAATATTTAGGAGGAAAAAAAAAAATCTTATAGTCCTGTATATAGCTGCTTATTGTATACTAATTTTGTAATAATCTTGCTGCAATAAATGTATATTTCCCATTGCAAATATGTTACAGAATTTTCTCATACAATGCTGATGGTAAAAATCTTGTATTAAGTCCAATCTACTGGTTTCAGTCTTGCAAATTGCTTACCATTGTGCTAAGTTCTTGCATCTGACTTTGATGGATCTAGTGAAAAGGTAAGTAAATTGGCAGGCTTTTATTTTTGACAATCCTTGAATTTTGAAGTCCATGCTTAATGCAGTAGTATGTGCTCTGTGTAATAGTTTTTCAAATTTATCTGTAATGTTACAATAAGAAAAAAATCAAATGGCAGCACTTTTAAGAACAATGTAGTTGTCAGAAATCATACTGCTAGAAGTCTGGAGTTACAGAGGAATAAATAGAAAGCTTTGCATTTTAAACAATAGTAATTCCCTTTTGGCACTAAATTTATCTTTAATCCACACACTAAAATGTTGCCATCTGTTCGTCTTCCTTCTTTTTTCCTGTGCAGACTGGTGGTGATAGGTGTGTGCAAGACCTTCGAGCAGCCTGCAAACTGTAACTTCAAACGTACAAGGAGAAAACATCTGTCATGATATGTTGACCTTATCACTTTCTTATTTTTTATTTATTTACATCTGTCAGGGTTTTAAGCAATACACGCATTTTGGCTGTGGATCTTTTGATTTTGGAGAAGGCAGTTAAAGAGCCCAAGGGTGGAGTATTTAAAATGTGCACCCAGAGCTTAAGTTTAGTAATTGCTTTCATATGTGCTTGCCTCTATTACTGTATCTTAGTGCTTCCTTACTGGATTTTAACCTTTGCTTGTGTCTATTATTTAATCTTTTAAGCTTAGAATGTTTGTGTGCATGCACATATATATATACATATATGCATATACATACACTATGTGCATATATGTACAATGCATGCATATATGTGTACTATGTGGTCTAAGAGGCTCCCAAACAGAATGTAAAATCAATTCAAAAGGAATCAGTTTCTTTCTAAATGAGAACCTGACATGCTGTCATGAGGACAGCTCACTTCCTTTCAGCCACTCCTGTATGTAATCTTAAAGAGCTTTGTTCTTTTCTGGATAACATACACCTACACTAAGTACAGTATTCATAAAATGCTAGCTTTCCTACACATTGGAGTTTCAAACGAAGGCTTTAGACCTGTAGGTGCTTGGTACATGTACACTTAACTCTTTGTAATATCACCACCTGCAGAGAAAAAAAGTAGAGAAGAGAAAATCAACACAATGCTGAGGAGGAGGAGGAGGAGCTGGAACATACTGCTAATATTGAACAGCCTTCTGAAAAGTAGGCAATAGGTTTAAGTAACACTTGTCAGACAAGAAATGTCTTCAAATAAAGACATGGAACCAAGAAAATATGTGCTGCTAAACACACCTACACCTGAACCTCAGTTTAAGTCTATCACTATTAGTGTTCTTATTAAAAACATACAGAATCTGGTATGGATTTTTCTTTTTTTGGAGGCAAGCAACATCGTAACTGTCACTGTGCCAGAATTTTTCCAGTGTTCATTCTAACACTGGAAGAGATTGTGCAGAGAGGTTGAGGAGTCTCCCTCCTTGGAGATATTCAAAAGCCGTCTGGACATGGACAACTGGCTGTAGGTGACCCTGCTTTGAGCAGGGAATGGACACGATGACCTCCAAAGGTCCCTTCCAACCTCAACTACTGAGTTGATTCTGACACTGATTACATACTCTGCTGCTAAATGAGATTTGATTTGCTGCACGGAAGCAGATGGACTCTTCCTACTCTTCTATTACAGCCTCTTAGTGGCCAGCATAATTTTGCTGTCACTTTAATGAAGGCATTAGGCAAACCAAAATTTCATGCTATTTTTAAGTGTTTGTTTGTTTGTTTTTAATAAAACAAAACAAAACAAAATGTGCATCCAGTGAAGAGTTTAAGCTTAAAATATAACTGGAGACCACCAAAATTTGCAAATACTGTTCCTGTGTTTCCATGGATCCCAGTATAGTAACACCACCAGTTTTTCTATGAGGAGACTTTGCGGAGGCATTAACTTCCACAGCATTTTTCTAAAATTAACAAGAAGTTGAAAATCCCACATATCACACAAGTTATTACTTCTCTATAAAACCTGTAATGAGGAGATTTGGAAGCTCTCAGTGATTTTGCATCACTTCTGTCACTGAAACACCATCACTAACTAGACAGCTCTAAAGACCTAACCTATGACAAGCCACTTTAGCATCTGCAGACTAAAATACTTGATGAAGATAACTGAAATCTGTCGAAATTAAACAGTTTGGAAATACACTCAGCTCTTGAGATTCATTGCTGTAGTAGCCGATGGCAGCCTTGGAGCTGAGCAAGAGACAGAGGATGCCAGAGCTGTGCAGAGCAGAAAACCTTGTCTTCATTTTGCTGACATGAGATGGAATCTGGGACAGCTGATGGTACCACACAGGGAATAGAAATAGCTTTTAGAGTTATAGGATCAAGGTTAGAACAAGATTAAAGCTGCACTGGCCTGAATGTTGCTGCTCTGAATAGTAGTGAATATAAGCTATCCAAACAGTTCATAGGTCAACATTAATCAAGATGTTATTGTTTTATACTCTAGTGTAAAACCTTAGCTTACTCTTTCAGCTCCTAGTCAAAACTTTAAATAGTAGATAGGTCTTGTGTTTGTTTAATGTTTACAAGCTAATTCCCCAAAACAGCAGCAGTACTCTGCTTTTACAGAGGCCTTACAGCAGCATGAGATTTTTAAGCATGAGCTTGCAAGACAGCTCAGAATGCCAGAAAAAAACAGCATGTTTAAAACAAACAAACATACTATTACGTTCTTAACCTTTTTGCACCTATTTTAGAAAGCAAGTCAAGGTCTGATGCAATCCAAGCTAATAATATGAAGCATTCTTGAAGAGGCCAAGAAAAGATATAAATGGACATTTTTTGGACATTTTTTGACATGAACCCTCACTCTGTGGTCACACCACATCTTATTTTTCAAAGGGACTATGATACTTGCTGCTGGGAATCTTGAAAAATCTAAAACAGTGTCAAATACAGTAAAAATAACAAAACTATGCATTTTGTATTTTTTTTACTAATTACCAGAATTAATTATATAATGAATAGTTCTTGTCTCTGTGACTGAAGAGTTGTTCCTAGGGAAAGTAAATTAAAAAATGAATATTGCTGACTTCTTAGGGGAAAACAGCAGCATCTCAGGTTTACATCTGAGGTGAACATATACACATCAAATTCTCCAGGCAACAGCAACCCCTCTTGTATGGTTTCAGTGCTCAGTCACTGGGTTCTGCAGCTTGTTATTAAACCAAAAAAGAAGGAGAGACCAAAATGAAGAGAAAGTGGGGTGTGACTAGTATTGCCCCTCTTCCACATACTAAGCATTTTTGAAAAGCAAGCCATATATATACACAGTTGTAGATTTAAGGACCCTACTTAAGGTCTGAAAATGTGAAAAGCATACTTTGTATAATCTATTTTGGTTCTTCAATGTTGACACTGGTCACAGACACTTAAGAATGGAAGTTTTGCAATCCTTCCCAATCAAAATCTCTCATGAATACTAGCTGACCTTCTCTACCAGTCATTAGCCTGATGTTGCTCTGTGCTGATTTTTGTTATAGTCATATGGTTCCAAGTGAGAGCACCTCTCAGCCTGAGCCATACTGAGCAGACAGATGGAGGAAAGCCAGACAGCTGTACCACTTTTAATCAGGCGGAGCCCTGCCATGATGCTGTGGTGCTGCTTTGCATGTGCAGAGCAGACTTAAGATTTCTGGAGAACTTTGTGGTAACAGCCATTAAGATGACTAAGCACTTCGGGTGCTTTGGGGTGAGACAGCAACAAAGCAGGAATCTAGCACTTTTTGACTGTTATCCCATGCCTAAATGATTAAATCTTCCTTTGGGTCTGAAGTTTAATTCTGAATTTCTAAATGACATTTTATGACCTTTTTAAAAGCTTAACCATCATTTCAAAATGAATATTTCATGAATTCTTTTACTCATTATGGAATATCTGAAATCTGATCAAGCAGTGAGTTCTTTTCTAAGTGGTAAATCAAATTCCAACAATAGCATTTCCACTAAGCTCAGCTCCTTGGGATAGTTTCTTTTTTTCTTTCCCTAAAAAAAAAAAGCTTAAAAAAAAAGCTCTTCAGCTCCTTAAGATATGTATGAAAAGTGAGAACAAGAGATGTACAAATAAAGCTCAAATACATTCAGAAATAAGACTGTAATTTCACTATTTCTAACGTGGCTTTTCCCATTTTCAACTACATAAAATACACAAATTGCTGTGGAAATGTGTATTTATATAGATATCAGCAAATGAGAGAGTAGCAATTGGATTTTATAAAACAGAAGAGTTGGTGCCTAGCATTAGTGCTTTCCCTTCATAACAGTTGCTCTTTCTCACTGAAAATGGGGAATATGAGATGTCCATTACTTGCCTGCTTTGGCGTACCCTATTAAAACCATGACACTATTTTTTATCTTTATAGATAAAAACTCTTTAGCTTGAGTCAGCTGCATTCCATAAAATAAATAAATATATAAAAATAAACCATGGGGCTTGTGGGCTAAACAAATTCTGCAATGAAATACATAAAACAAAGCTTTTATTTTCTCCTTGAGACCTGCCAAGAGAGCAGGCCTAGAAAACTTTGGTTTCACCATCACCTTTTATCCAGGAAGACCTTACTGTGTTTTCAGATCATGTTACAGAAATTAATAAAGTGATAGGTAAGGCTGAGAACTGTCACCTTGAATTCTCAATATCAGTCTTCTGGAATCTTCTACAATTCCATTTTAAATGGAAGTTTCCTCATGGCCAGATTCAACTGTGTTGAAGTTTGAGGAAGGAATAAGAAAATTCCTTTTTCTATTCTAGATTTAGAGAGAATAAAAGTAAATACTTACTAAGATATATCTTTCCTTTTGATGTATTTCACATTACAGTAAAGTTATATCTTCTACTTAACCCTCAAATTCAGTCCTTATATGTACATTTTTAGCTTGCCCTTTAAGTCAATGAGAACTTTCTAAATCAAAATAAAACCACGCTGTAGCCCCAAATATTAAATGTTAGCATGGATTTTAAATGGCAAAATTCGATCAGCAACTTTATAAATATTTACATTTTCCACTTTATACTCATACAGTAATATGTGTAACTTAATTTTTAAATGTTCATAATTGCTTTTTCTGTGGCAGTCATGAAGGTAAATTTGTGGTGAATTACCAAATCAAAAAAGGGCTTTTTCAAGCTAACAGTAGACCTTCATTTCCTCCACAAATCTTCAAATTAAAGATATTACTATTTTTTCCTCATGCATAGCAAGCATGTCAAGGTATCAAGAACTAAACCCTTTTTCCAGCAGCAGCACCACCTGATGCAAGTCATGCTTATAGACAGATGACCCAGAGAAACCAAACTTCTGCTGAAAGCATTGGTCTCTGTTAACAGCCTGCAGTTCACAGAAGCTTCGTATGGATAAGGAGGGCAAACTTTAATGCTGTGTTACCAAATCTGATCCCAGGTTAAAGTGTGAAATAAGTATGGAAATTTGTATTCTGTACTACAAACTATATGTCAGGAAACATCCCCTTTTAGTTGGCACTCATTAAACTGCATGTAAAATACTGCATCCAATTCTGAGTCCAGATGTTAATACACTGGGGTAATGTGAGTTACATGCCACCAAGAGGGCTTGTACTGGAGCACTTGCCCCATGTCTGAAGGAGCAGTGTTTGTTCAGCCTGGAGAAAGGACGGCCTTGGGGATACCTCAGAGCGGCCTGCCAGGGCCTACAAGGATGGTATCATGAGGATGGAGTTGGGTTCTTTGAGATGTATGAGGGGAGGAGGAAAGACAGCAGACAAGAGGGTCCAACTGGATGTTAAGAAAATTAATTCTTCTCAATGAGGACAGTCAAGCACTGGAACAGTTTGCCCATAAAGGTTGTGCAGTCTCGGTCTTGGGAGGTTTTCAAGGCCCAACTGGATAAAACCCTGGTGTGATCTAATAGCTGAGTTGTTTTCAGCAGATTGGCCAGACAAGGTGGCTTCCCAGGGTCCCTTCCAACCTGAATTGTTCTATCACGTATTATTTTTCCTAGGCCAGTATGTCCATAGAAAAGCTCCGGCACAAAATCACATCTGCTAGCAAATGCTGATTTCTTTTCTTTAGATATAGCTGCTATGCTTCACTTTTTGAAAATGTCACTTTTCATTCACAAGATGCTTTCACCACCAGCATAATGCTGCCTAGCAACTTATTCCAACTAATAAACTATAATAGAGGAAGAGACAAAATATGAAGAGTATTATTTGTAAACACATTTATTCCTAAATTGATCTGCTTTTTTTTATTTATTTTATTTTATTAGTTATCAGCTGGCTGCTTGCTATTAAAGACACTAGTTCTGTGAACACTAAAATTAGGTGCTTAAATTTACTGGAATTGCTAATGTTGTTAATGCGGGACATAAGCACCAGCAGGGCTGCATCCATAATCCTGAGGCCAGCTCCCTAACTGGCTTATTAGTTTTTTGTTGTAAACATCAAATAGATATAATCTAACGGGACTTAATGCAATTTATGCCATATGTTTTCCTTCTGTTTTCTGTGTTATTTTGCTAGGGGTTTTGTTTTTAAAATACTATTCCATGTCTTTAATACTATCTTCACAACAACTGTATTTGCAGGATTACCTCTTTGCCTTCACTAATTTTACAGGCCCCAGGAAGCTATGAGTTTGTCTAATATCACACCAACTACAATCATGTAAAAACGAAACAATAATATACTGAAATTTAGGCTTTTTTTTTTTGGCCCAAGAAGATAAAAATACAGATTGGAACATGGTGACTTCACACATAGAGGCAGTTTCCCAAGTACTTATGAACTTATTTAAGGTATCCCTTTGCTACTTTATGGATGATGCTACTTTGTGAATTTATTTTACTGTGGAGCTCAAAACCCAGCTTTTATTTGGATCTTCAGTAACCTGACAAGGAAGAAGACCACCTAGTTGATGTGACCATTGCTGTAAACTGTGTGGTCACAAAGAAGTGCGCACCTACTAGGAGAGCTCTGAGATGGACACATAAGGTTCCTTACCAAAATAAACAACTGCCATAGTACTTGATGACCATGCCAAGCAAACAAACAGAAGCAAAAGAAACACAAAGCCAACATCCCAAGCCCCACAGAGCTGCTGCACAGACACACTTGGATGCCATAGTGCTGCTTTCTCCTGCTGCTTCTTGCCCAGCTACTGCTTAGTTTGAGCCCCTAGGAAGCATCCTGGCCTCCTTCGTACTTCCTTCACCCGTTATTCGTCTCGGGGCTCGGTGAACAAAGCCAGCCCCCCACGCCAGAACAGCTGCGAGGGGCCGAGAGGCAGCGGGCTGCATCCCTCTTCCAGGCTGCGCCTTCGCTCTGCGTGAGGACACCGCCGGCCGCCTCGGCCGCCTCTCCCCTCGGCACCTGCCGATGTGAGGCACCCGCCTGGATCTCGGCGGCGATTCCCCCCCTTCCCTTCCCTTCCCATCCCTTTTTTTTGCCGCCCCACCCGCCGCCGCTGTTGCCGAGAGACCGAGGGCGGCCGCCGCCGGGGCCCCTCCGCTCCCCGCGACACCCCGGGGCCGGGGCCGGCCCCTCCCGACCGCGCCATGAAGGCGGATGCTGGCGGTAGGTGGGAGGCGGCGGGCGCGGCCGGCTCGGTACGGGGGTCCCCGGCTCCTCCCCGCTCCCTCCCCGGCCCCCCTCCCCCGAGCACCCCGGGAAGACCGCGGCGACAGGGCCCCGGCACCGAGCCCCGGGGGCCGCGGCGGGCTCGGGGCCGGGGGAGCGGCCCTCGGCCTGGGCAAAACGAGCCCGGGATCGGTGCCCGGAGCGGCTCCATCCGGGGGGAGCTGGGGGGGACGCCGGGAGGATGGCCGGGACCCCCCGCGGGTGGTTTTCGGGGGGAGATGCTGACCCCGAGGGAATCTCCCCGGGGTTAACGCGCAGTTTCAAGGGCCTCGGGTAGTTATGTGAATGGAGACCTGCTTATTATTATTATTATTTTAATTATTTTTGTCTACGTCTTTTTGTTCGAGTGCTCCTGACGTCAAAGGCGCGTTTGTAGGAAGAGCTGAGCTTTCTGGTGGCCTTTAGCTACGAGCGTGGCTTTTAAGTTAGCTGAGGTTTCTTCAGTTACCCATCCTTGCGTTCAGAGTCACTGATATATAGGAAATATTCACAGTGAGAAAATACAAAGTGTATGCTGTTTGAGTCTTTTGTCTTTCACATCTTCAATTTCCTGGTTCATTGCATTGTCCCTCTTTTCATTTCCTTCTACAGCAGCCTCATCCCACCTGCCCCCTATGTGACCAAAAAAAAAAAAGAATACCTATTAAAAATGGACTAATTTTTACTGTATAAATCACAAGAAACTTCAATGGAGGGAAAAAACAAATACCACTTTGAGCTGATCTCTCAGGCTGCTAGAAGACTCCGGCTTTCTGCAACTTCATGAGTATACCTCTGGGAACATTTAGGAACAGCTAGGGGAATCATTTCCTTAACTGTTTTAGCTGGGTGCTGTGTTCTGAAATGAAATATTAAAGCCATAACAATTACCATGTCATTTGTTATGTAGTAATGTAGATCCATAGTCTTTTTGTTTGGCGTGTCTTTTTTTTGTTAATCTGAAATGTGGTCCACAACAGATTGTTCCCATTTGATATACGTTTCCTGGATATACAACCTTCTAACATACAAACTCTGCTTTGACTTCCACCTTTTGGGCATTGCTGTTACCATAGACACCATGTGGCATTCATCCAGACCCAGATCATGAGCCACGTAGATCTCGAGCCTGAAACTTTCTCCACGAGAAAGTAGTATCAAGCTGTGTTACAGGCGGTAATAATGGGCTACTGGACCAAATTCTGGAAGAGGTGCAAAGTCACTGATTTTCCAGGATAAGAATCTCTTCTTAAGAAGTGTCATGATGAGCTAGAACTATTATTGGATTCCGGGCTTTGGGGTTTTCCTCCCCTCATGGTATTCAGGCTGTTGAAAACAAAATTTTATCCATGTTTATGAGAAAAAGAGAAGTGTTCACATTCATGAAATAAACTTATTTTTACTGTGTTACTAATTCAGTACTTCCATGGCTGGAGAATTACTTGGTTTTCCTGTAGATTTTGAGCATGAAATCTTTTTTTGAAGTAAAAAGCAAAATCAGCCAAATATGCCAGTTATATGTCAAATCACATTTTAATTCCTTTTCAGTCTTTTTCTGTTCTTCGTTTTATTTGAACCTCCATTTGAAGTTCCATGTATCAGGTTAAGTACTAGTAAATGTCTTATTTTTGATGATACTACCTCTAGACGATGCTTGCAAATTACATTGTTACTACTAGTTTCTTTTTGTTTTCCTTTATTTTCTATGATCTTTTCGTCTTTCATCCCTGATATTTTTCCCTACTGTGAGAATACTCAGGCAGTGGAACAAGATGCCCAGAGAAATTGTACAATCTCCGTTCTTGGTGGTTTTCAGGACCAGACTGGAGTAACCTGAGTAAACTGTAGGCTTGTCTGACATCTGACTCAAGCACCCTTGGGCAGGAGATTGAACTAAAGACCTTCTGAGTCAGTCTGTGATTCTATGTTCTCAGTTTTCCAGTATAATTTTTCCCAAAAAACTTTCCCAAAGTTTGGCCTTTTGTTCTTGGCCATTACATTCAGTGTTGTGTTTATGGAGATAGCAGTACAATACCAAAGGTTGTGGCTGCAACTTGTGGGAACTGTCCTGCAACAATGAGAGTCTGTATCACAGGCCAACTTTTTTTTTTTTTTTTTTTTTTTTTTTTTTAAGAAAAGAAGATGAGAAGGAAGAGTCCTGATTGTGTTTTAAGGATTTCCAGCTTAAAATACATGGGTATTAACAGTTTCTCTGGAAATTCTTAAAGTAGTATATATAAACAGAAGAATTTGGAAAAGGAAAATCATCTAGAATATTCAATTTTTTTAAATAATTACTTTAGTAAAATTGTAACAAGGCTAAAAGTAAATAATCACTGTTTATTTTATTTTTTAATGTATCAATTTAAACTCTGAAAAAAATGTGTATACAAGGTTCTAGGCACTGTAGTGTGTAATTAGTAGTACAACAAAATCCCAGCAACATTAAAATAATCACTTAAGCAGGCATCTGCCTACAGAGATGCTCCTTTCCACCCTTTCGTCTTTCTGGGAAGGGTGCCCTCAACCCTTGCTTTAAAATCCTGCAAACTGTATCTCCTGAAGCATTCATGGGAGGTTAAAGAATGTGGGATCTTTTAAAAAGGGTGGGTTGCTCACTGAATCCTCTTGAAGATTGGTCTTCTCTTGCTTTCACTGGGGGCTACAGTTGCCACTTCGCGATGAGTAGACCACAAAAGCTAATCCCAGAATATTGTTCTTGTAGTTTTTCTAGCATGGTTCTTACTAAGCTCATTGATGCATTTCTTCGTCAGCTTTTAAGGATTTTCATATAGACAACATTGCAGTAGATTAGTCATAATGTAGCAAGTGATAGGTAGGTGGCCTCCCTATTTGTTTGTTTTTAATGCAATTTCTTAATTGAAAAATGTTAAAACACCAAACTTTGTATAAAGATATGAAGTTCATTATCTGTCTTTATCACAATACTGTGAGCATGCATAGGTTCTTCAAACTTGTGTCTTGTGGTTGTGGAAAGGCTTAAACGGATTTGTCCCATGACATTGTGTGGTAGTAGTGGTAGTCTGTATATCTTGTTCATGAGAGCTCTGCCTTTACATGCAATTTGATACTTGATTCTGCCTGATGATTAGGCCTGAATCATTTTCACTAGGTCTGAGAGGAAGAACTTCATAAGAAGTAAATATGGTGTGACACTGTCCTTAGCTGCAAATAATACGAGACATGTTGGGAGCAAAGAACTAAAGCCTGGACACCTGTCTGTTTTCACACTAGATGCTCTGAACACTGGTGGCCATCAGCAAACATTAAGCTTTCCCTGGCTGTTGAACCCCAGTATGATCTTTTTGGCCAGGGGTCCTGTTAGTATAAACAAGCTGTCACCAGCTGTTCTTTCCTACTTGTATCCAGATGATTTGAAATTGTGAATGCAACTACTTACTAGGGTATTTCTTTCAGTAGACCTTCTTTGTGAAAAATGCTGTTTGTTTTTAATAAGTACTGAAGTTTGATCAGCTATTAGGTGTAAGTTGTATTTAAATTAGTAAGGGAGATCTTTTAGGGCATTTTATCAGATGAAATAACAATACAACATGAAGAGAAAAATTATTGACATAAGCTTTTCTTTGAAACTAGTTATGAGTTAATAACATCCATAGTGGTATGTGCCATGTGATTGTATCAATTGGAATCCTGTCTTTACCCTTATAAACTTAAATATATCTGTACTATCATGTCTATAATTTGCTCACTTCAAATGTTCTGGTACATGAAAGCAAATCCTGAAATACCTTGCACATGTAAATACACCAAAAAGGAGGGATGGAAGTAAAAGTTGGTACAGCAACAGGGACAGTTTGCTAAGAGGGAAAGGAAAAAGGCTATTGAGATAAAAGAAGGAGAATTTATATTTTTCCTATAACTGTAGTACAGTGAAGAGCAATTTCTTCCTTAACATCATCATGCTATTTGAATGTGTGTCAATGCCCTCCCTCTGCCACTCATTATATATTTGGCAGGCTTTAGATTTTATAGACAGTAAAAAGTTCAAAGCTAATAATTTTCTAACAATTTTAGGAGTCGCTTCGTGTGTCCCAGCTCTGGGAAGAGTTGGAATTGGAGCTGACATTTTCAGACAAGAGAGAATTTGCATTGAAGGGAGTTCTTGTAGGTGGCCAGCCATGGGAGGACCTTCAGTCAGTGCTCACACAATCTCAGGTGACAAAGTCAACAGACTGAGACAGAAATATGTTGGAAACCAGACATAGCTGATGCAAAGGATTTGTCTAATTTTTGAACTCTCTCCATAAAACTTAGATGGGTATATCTACTTTATTTTTCTCTTTATTTTTTTTTTTTTGGTAAAGTCATTTTTCTACTGCTTTCTTAATCTACCAGAATTTATAAGCACATTTTCTTGAGTTTGTAATAGAGAATGCTTGAGCAGAATATGCTGTATGCAGTGAATTTCTTTTTTCTTTTTTTCTTTTTTTTTTTTTTACAGACAACACACAGATTTCTCAGGTTTTGATGTTGTGTAGGATCAGCTACTTTTTTTTTTTTTTTTTTAATTTGTCTTTTGATTTTTGTAGGAAGTGCAAACTTCCATTAGCAGAAGTGTCGTAATGGCTAGTGTGTCTATTCTAGATCTCACAAACTGGGATTAGACTTTCTTCAGACTTTTTCTTTCCCTTAAGTGCACAGTGGGACTTGAGTTTACCAGTTATTGTGCTTGAACAATACTCACATTTAACCATAAGCTGAAAATGTATTGTGATGCTGATATTGTAGTGATCTAGTTTATTGTCTAAAAGTTTAGTTCTGAGATAGTGTAGTAGTTGTTGAACATGTTGAAGTTCAGAGGAAGAGAGGGAGAGCAGGCTGACCAAAAAATGGATCAGAAGGGGCACAGTGCATGATTCATATTCTGTTTTCTTCCTGTATTTTTTTATTATTTTTTTTTACATCTTAAAATAGGGGAGAGTTTTAAAAGCAAAGAGGCTACTTTCCTGCCTGAGTAGGTTGACACCTGTGCTATAGATTTTCATTGCTATTGTAAAGAAAATGCTCCAAAGAAAAGTGATGTGGGTGTAGCCCTTAAAACTCCATGGTATTTTCTTGTCTCAAAACCTGTCTTTGTCCCGCACCCAGTATTTCTTAAAAACTCCGGAGCTAGAAATATATCCTAGGGAATGCATTAAGCCTTTCATGTTAATAACAGGTTGTGATCAAAGAAAGACCTAACGATGTATGTCGGAATCAATGTGGGAACTGCAGGGGTGGATTTATAGTCAGGGTTAGGGAGGACTGCAGCCTCCCCATTAGCACAGCTTGGTGTGGTGCTCGCTGCACGTCACATGCTGCAAGGAGTGCCTGCACAGCTCCCTTCCTCCCGTTCGTCTTTCAGCTAGTTCCCTCTTAAAAAAAAGGTGCAAAAGGGGTTGTAGGCCACACGTTAAACTTCTTCAAGTATATGGACCAGAGTGCAAAGCACCAGGCCTTGTGTTCTGCTGTAACAGACACATGTAAAGCTGTGGGTTCCCTGGAAAAATGTAAGCAGTGTGAACAACAACAACAACAACAACAACAAAATGCATAAAAGCTTCAGAGCAACCTTATTATACTTTTGAATAATAATCTTGCTAAAGACCATTTTCAGAAGATTCTTGACTTGTGGTCTTTATTGTGGTGTGTTTGTCTGTTTGTTTCATGGGCATTTCTGTGCATTTCAAGTAGAGAAATAAACAAGGTGGTTCTTGTATTCCATAAATGTTTATTCTCTTCTGTTAGATTTATATGTATGGCAATTCATTCAAGGCTACTGCATAAAAGGAAGAATTCTGATCTCTTTAGTTGCAACACTTAGGAATGTGAACTGAATCCATTATTAACAGCTAAAGTTCATGTGTCCATATCAATTCCAAAAATAAAAAAGTTGGTGTCACTGGATAGAAGGGTAGATGTGAATTTCATTGGAAGGATATGGCTCACCTTCCCACCTATCAGATGTATAAATAAGCAATTATTTGGTAATTGTCTACTCTCTACCCCAAAAGCTTGTTAAAGTGTCATCTTAAACCAAAAACAAAGAAAGAAACAAACAAAAAACAACAACAACAAACAGTAGTGGCTTGTCTGTGTTTCATATCCTGAGACTTCTGAGACTTTTTTCATAATTCTCTTATTGTTTGTACTTACCTTATTCAACCTCTATTTATTTTTGTGTATTTTCTTAAGAGTTTATTAGGAAATGCAGAAAATGGAAGCATAAAATTAATATTTTATTGATTGAATAGCTTTTGAGTAACAGTTTACAAACGAACATATGTGCAGGAAACATTTTAGATTTTGTTTTCCAAGGTCTCAAAAAATGCAGCTCCCAAGAAATTGCAGTAAACTTACCACTTTACTAAATGTAGCCATTTTAAATCTTCGTGACCTCAAAAAAATACCAACAGCTCCAAGGCTTTGAGAGTTTCTAGTTATGATTTGGTCCAAATAGAGAAAATGGGTCGGTACATTAGGCTTGGAAATAAATAGGAGAAAGCAGTAAAAACTGATCAAGAGAACTGAGTGATGAAATCATTTATGGGAAGGAAGTGGGAGCATGGAGCTCAAGCATGAGTTGAAGGGGCATATGGCTTGTATGGGTATGTTTGCAACCCCCCATTTGTTAGAATATTAATCTATAATGTTCATTTTACAATATTTGCATATATTTAGTGTTACCTTATCAGTTCCACTTCCACTTGGTGCTGTGATTCACTGTCCAACACAAATAAAGGTGTCAGAAGTTGCCCCTTATTTTGTGCCTTTATATCATTTGTGTTTCTTTAAAAAAAATAAAATACTGTGTAACTTCAGCTCCTTCAGCTGGGATTGTCAGTGTAGGACCTCAACCCTATTGCTTTTGGGTCTGTCCAGACTCAGACCAATGGTCCAGACTTGGCTTTTAAATATTAGGCAGCAGATAGGAGAAAGGTGCGTGCATTCAAGTCATGATGATGACACAAACATCATGCTCAGGAGTTTTAATTTACTGACAGATATGAAAGAGGAAAATCCAAAAACGTCACAGAAGCTTGAAAGGAGGCCTTTACGTATGGAGAGACACCATGGGAGAAAGCACTCTTCTGAAAATAGAGCAAGGGAATTACTGAGATAGGAGCTGACCTCTTGAATCTGAAAGAGGGAAAATAGAGTGGCAGTAGACTCTGAGGGAGTTGGAATAGCATGAATAGGTTGTTTGTCATGATAGCTTAAAGAAAAGACAGCCAGGGATGAATAGGTGCAGAGTGGACTTGAAGCAGTGGCTGGTGTGGTGGAAAGGCCAGTTGAGACAAAGCACCTGGGCACTTCCATACTCTTGAACCTCCTGCTTCTTCCAAGGACAGTCTTTCTGTCACTCATGCTGCAGTCATCACCATGCCTTGAGATACCTGATGGTCAACTTGTAGCTTTCAAGTATTTTGTACTAGTTTTGACAAACTTTTTGGAAATATAGTATCACCTATGAACCAGACTTGGTCCAGGGTAAAGATTCATGACAAGGCCCAAGATCCTGCTTTCTCCTTCCCCCTCACCTTCCTGAAAAAAAAGCATCCCTAAGAGACTGCATTTCATGAAAGACAGTTCTTGTGCAAGTCCAGTGCTCCCTGCTGTGCTGTTACTCCCTGCGCATATTCATCTCTTTGCATTTATTTTGATTCTGAGACTCTTGCCCTGTGTTTGGGGGAAAGTTGATGCTAATATTTAGCTCACCTTAGCTCTCGTAGTGCATCTGGTGGTTGCTGCTTTGAGTACTGAGGTGTGCAGAAGGCTCAGCCTCTGTGCCAGCAATGTTGAAACTCAACCTAATCTTGGGGAAACAGCACATTTTCCTTTGTGCTCCCATGTGCCAACAAAAGCCCCAGAGAAAACCAACTGTCCCACCGTTGGATAGATAATTACTGACATTAAAGAAAGGTATTAGAAAAAATGAATGTTAATAGTAGAAGTAAGTAGGAAAAAGACTTCCAATTTCAGTAAAGAACAATAAAATCTGTTGGCTACTTGGCATTGCCTGTTTGCCTTTGGCTTATTGGGCTTTATATTAGCCTAATATAATAAATTGAAATGTCACCATTAAATTAAATGGCTTCAGGAAATCCATCCAATGATTTCTTTCAGTTTAAGTTCACAGCAATAGCTGCCTTCGCATATTGGTCAAAATTTTCTGCCAGTGCTGCTAAATTGTAGTAATTGGGTTGTATACCTTTATGTAAATTGTTGTAAACTGAGAGTCATGTCAGTGATTTATATAGGCAAGGCTTTTTAATAAAATGAAGATCCTGTTAATAAATACCAAGTCCCTTTGCCATAAACCCTGAATGCTTTAGGTTATTTATAAAGCTGTTCAAAAGGGCATTATAAAATGGTTTCAGTGAATTAATATCTTTTCTCTTTTTTTTTTTTTTTTCTCCCAAGGTGGTTTCATGATCATAGATAACAAAAGTTAACTTCAGGATGCTAAAGAGAAAACAGAGTTCAAGGGTGGAAGCCCAACCAGTTACAGATTTTGGTCCTGATGAATCTTTGTCAGACAATGCAGATATTCTGTGGATTAACAAACCAGTACGTATCTCTTCCTGTAGTCGCTAATTGTAAGTTAAATGTAATTTCTGATGTTGAAATATGACTTCTAAGAATGGTTATGAAATAGGTGTTTGTCAGAGACAAATACCAAGCTGTAGTTGCTGATCTACCAGTTCATTTCTAACAAAAAGTCCAAAACTAAATACAAAGGTGGTTTTTGGTTGTTACAAAGTGATGGGGATGATCAAGCAGTGTTTTTCAACATTCATCTACTGACTGCTTTTTTATTAAGTAGCTATCCTTTCAATGTATCTGTTTCCTAACGTTTATTGAAATTAGAAGTTTGTAAAGTGAACTTTTGAAGAGAATGTCAAAAAGAGCACTTCATTGCTAAAGCACTGGCCAGCAGTTTCATTTTGACTTGAAAGTTTTTACTTTCAAATCTCCCTTTTTACATCCCTTATGAACATAAAAGTGTATTTTGGTTGTTTAGTTTCAAGTTCAGCTCATATTTTTCTAGTATCATTTCACCTACAATGTGCCTTAAAGCAATAGATAGGTGAAGAAGTGTCTGTCAACTTGAAACTGGAGATTGTTTCATTGGGAACAGAGTTATTAACAGAATGTGCTGTATTAAGAAGATACCTTTACCACGTAAAGATGGTTGTTATGATTAAATCACATATTCAGCTGTCAGTGAGCATCCGGGATTCCTGTGTTTTGAATGATTCATGGTTTTGTAGAGAAGGCATTTTTGTTCTTCTCTCAAAGGAGAGCAGAATTCTTTACTTTGTGAAAGCAAAAAGTCAAATATTCTGAAATAAATTAATACATGTTATTGGCATGGCATTCGTTTAATTCAACTATCATCTCATTTGCAGTATGAATCCCAGATCTCTAAGATTCACTTCTGAGTTTTAACACCTAAATCATTTACAAGACAACACCCATGAATTAATTATTCATGCTAAATAATTTAAAATAGAATGTTCCTATTGAATGTTGTAATTAGCTCAAAATGTCATTGCAGAAAGATACGCTGAGTTATTTACATATGTTTCTCAGTGCACAGCATTCAGCTTTTGGATGGAATCATTTTTTTTCTTGTCATGCTGGTATAATAGTTGCATATTGCTTAGCAAGTATAATATTAACATTTAACTATGGCAGACAACACATTTATCTATAAGCCACACTTTACTACTGATGTTATTTCTTTTCAGTTTAAACAAGGTTTGAAACAAGGCGGGTATAAAAGGGACATAAGAAACAATACATCACATGCCTTCCACTTCCAAATTATTAATTTGGGCTGAGAAACAGTAGAGCTATTCAGTTTAGGTCAAATTTCATTACATTTAGGTGAGCATATGGTGAGTGTTAAAACAGGTGGGTTTTCTTACGGCTTCTTCATATTGAAATGTTCGAGTTGGTGTAAATGAGTGTATAATTTTCTTTTGTTTGATGAATTTTATTTTTTTTTGCTTGCTGAATTTTTTTTTTTTTTTTTTTTACAATAGACATGACCTTATCAGCTCTGATTCATTACACTTGTCTGGCTTTAAAGATGTTTCAGTGGTGTTTTGATATAAAAGAGAAAAAAATCCAATGCTAAACCCAGGTACTGATACATTCTACCTTCTCATTAGACCTCCCACTGTGCCTGGCACTGAATATAGCCTTATTAATAAAGACTGTTTTGAGATTGAGACCTAAATAGTCATAGAAATGAACTGTTCTCTTACAGCAACAAAACTTCTTTGGAACAAAAGGGAATCCTGATATTAAGAAGTAGCTTTCTTTGACATAGTCTTTTTATATTTATTCATTTCATAAATGGAAGGATGATTTTAATCCCCGTGCCTCTCTTCATTTTTTGAATTGTGAACTAAAAAAAAAAAAAAAAAGTTAAATATAAAATAAGTAAATGAAAAATCAGTTCATCTAAATGTGAATTTTTTTTTTCCACAGATATTTTCATTTAATATATTCCCCCAATTTATAACATCAACTAATTCTACTTATTGTCTGCATAAAATATAAAATACAACAAGTTGTCATTTGAAAATAAATTGGACTGCAAAAACTGCAAAGTAGGAAGGATAGTATCCTGACTCTCAGTTTCCTGGCTCTTGAAACTTGGTTTATGAATTATGCAACCTCCCAAATTAACGAATAATTTATTTTTTGTTTCATAAAATCATGAGAGCTTATTTTTGAGATGAAGACCTTAAATACATGGATTATTATGTAAAAGAAAACTGCAAAAGAGTGTTTACAAAAAGTGCCCGTACAAGTTACGAAGGCTAAATATTTGAGCTGTTTTTGAAAATTAAAACAATCTTGCAATGTCTTGGTTTTCTTGTGTTGTTGTTGTGTTTTTTTTTTTTCCAGTGGGTACACTCATTACTACGAATCTGTGCCATAATCAGTGTTATTTCTGTTTGTATGAACACTCCAAAGACCTTCGAGCATTATCCTCCTCTCCAGTATGTGACATTTGCTCTTGATACTCTATTGATGTTCCTTTATACTGCAGAGATGATAGCAAAAATGCATATCCGTGGCATAGTTAAGGTAAGCATTTTAAAAATATTCTACATGTGCTCAAGAAAATGGATCTGAATATGTTCTAGTGACATTTGATCTTTGTTAACTTCTTACTTTTCTTTTTATGATTGTTTTTAATGGCAGGCAATGCCATGGCATATAAACAGAAAAGACAGGATGAGAAAGATGGAGCTTTGCTACCTATTTAATCCCCCCTAAATTTATTACCAACATTCATAATAATGTTTTCCTTCTAAGGAATGTTTCACATTCAGTTCAGAATGTGTGTTCATGTATGTTCATGTATGTTCAGAAACATACATTTTCACTGTATTATTATAAAAAAAACGAAAAGCAAAATGAACTGCATATACATTAATAAGGATCTTTTGTAAATGTCTGGAGATGCATATTTGGATATATGACTGATTTTAATTTCGCAAGCCTGAATGTTTTGTTGTGTGGTTACTTTGTTTAAAGAAGAAAATATGTTTTAACAGTGAGCTGAATGAAAAAGCTATCTTGCTTTTCCACATTTTTTTCCTTAATATAAAGAACACTGGTAAACAAATATTTCTCTTGTCATATGTTTACTGTTGATATTGGACTAACTTTTATTAGTAAATATGATACAATAGAATATCAACCTGCAGAGTTTTTCAGTGGTCATCATTATGCAGTATTACTTTGCTGATTGTTTCCAGTCTTTAGTGAAAAAATATGAATTTGGCTTACATATAGAAAAAAACATCTGTGGTGCTTATCAACAATATAATTTTGTAACTACTGCACAGAGTAGATAATCAGTGTTATCTTTCCCTTTCACTACTGAAAGGTCTTGATGACTCTAGAGACATCTTGGGTTCCACTTCATTCTTAGTTAGTGGGTGGCATTTTATAATAACTATATTAAAACTTATAACTATATATATGATAACTGACAAACTAGGCTGTTATATCATCATATATAATGAATATTAATAGCCAAAGTTAAAGCGACATTAATGTTAGTATTTAGGAAATTACTGAAATAAGATGATTCTAAGAGAATATTCTCAAGTTGTTTAAAAGCCAAAGCAATCCTTTGTGAAGTGGTATTTCTGGTGTTGTGAAGTAGTACTTCTGGCCACAACCTGTACTCTCTTATCCAGAGATGTCCTTTAAGCAGGTGAGTACAAGGACACATAAGCTCACAAATAGGGAGGTAGTGACCACTGTGAGCATTTGAACAGTGCAAGAGTAATGAGTTATTATTACAGCTGGTACAGGCTTTGCAAAGAAATGGGCATGTGAATACTAGAGCAGAGAGAGGAAGGGACAGCCAGCAGTGTAAATTTTGTACAGAGTTGATTTCTTAGTCTTTGTGTATGGAAATACCAGCTTCAGTCACAGTAAGCACCTATGGGCAATGGCTACCAGAAGTCATCTAGACCAGCCTGCTGCCCAGAGCAGGTCCAGTTAGATGACATTGCCCACGGCTGTGTCCACATGAATCTCAAACTCCTCCAGGGATGGAGCTTCCACAAGCTCTTTAGGCAGTCTGCTCCAGATTTGATCATCCTCATGCAAGAAATATTTTTTCCTGATAACTAACCAGAATTTTCTGAGTTTCAACTTGCTGTATTGCTTCTTGTGTTACCATTTTGTACCTCCAAGAAGAGTTTGGGTCCATCTTTGTATTTTGATGATGCAGCTGTGGACAGCAGCAAGGTCTCCCACTCACCTTCTCTTTTGAAGTCTGAACAGTGTCTTTCACCCTCTACTCCTGCATCATGTGCTCCAGCTCCCCAACCTCTTTGGTGGTCCTCTGCTGGACTAGCACAATTTCCTTTCTGTGTTTCTTGCACTGGGGAGCCCAAACCTGGACTTAGCTCAAAACTGGAGTTGTGGATGTGGTCTTAGAAGTGCTGATTAAAGGGAAAGGATGACTTCACCAGACCTGCTGCCTATGCTATTAATGTGAGTAGAGCCTAACTGTAGGAGAACAATTTGGGCTTGTATTATGTACAGTAAACTTCATAAAACGGTAATAGAATAGGATTAGCCTTAACTTGTTTCAACTGTCAAATTAGAACTTTTTGAACATGCTATCCGAGTGTTTCTTTGAATGCTAATCAATGAATAATCCATTTTTAGTGAATTATTTGACTCGCTCTTGGGGTTATTGATTCTAAGGAAAATGTTGGTTCTATTGTTAGTATTGTAATTCTACCAAGAAAGTAATGATCCATGGACTTACAAAGATAGTAGCAATCAAAGTAAAATACGGCACTGTTTAAAAGCCTATTAACATTTGTTAAAGATATTTGTATATGAAACGTCTTTATAAAAGGGAATTTGTTTATGAACTGTGGTTCTAATTTAAGTGCACTCAATACTTTTCATAGAATCACAGAATGGTTTGGTTTGGAAGGGACCTTAAAGATCATCTAGTTCCAACTCCTCTGCCATGGGCAGGGACACCTCCTACCAGACTTGAACACCTCCCACTTGGTCTTGAACACTTCTAGTAATTTTAGGTTAAAGAATCATGCACTGCTATGTGATTCTACTGAATTTTACCATCAATCAGGATTGCTGTAAAGGCCCTTGGGTTTGAAATGCTAACAAACTTTTGAACCTTGACTAATGCAAAATTTTAGTCCAGAGAGAAATCTAATTTATGGAGAAGGTAGGTACTACCCACTTAAGTCTCAATTAATAACAATGTGAGTATAGCTGAGCTAAGAAGATTTTTGAAAATATTAAGTCATGTCTAATTAACACCTTCTGAGGAGAAGTTTTAAATTTCCTTCCTCTGATTCCCAGGGGGTTTTAGAAAAAGAAAGTAGTTTCTGAGAAATCTAGCCTTTCCTCTGTAAAAAGTTTCTCTTTACCTATGTGAACTAAGTGGCAAAATAAAGTGATACATCCATCAAAGTGCTTTATTACCCCAAAAGGAAAGTTAAACTGAAATGTTGCTGTGACATTGTGCCTTTTATTACTCTTGTTTCCTCCTGAATAATTCTTAGTGTGCTAGCAAAGTCTATTTAAATTTAGGGCTGCCTATACCTTGTGAGTAATGGTTGTTGCTTGTTCCGTTTGACAAGACAATTGATTCAGTCAGGGGACTTTCTGAATTACAAAGGCACTGCTCATATTGATATCCACCACTTACAAAGAAAATATACACTGACATGCATTTAGGCAAGGGGCATGAAATACAGACATTAAAGAAACCAGAAGATGATAGTATAGGAAATATATGCTATAGGATCTGAGGTGCTTTTTTTTTTTTTTTCAAAAGAGCATATAGATATTTATTACCACTATTATACAGTATTTGCTTCTAATTGGTGTTACACTAGATTGACTCTTTTAGAAGAATTAAAATGGGCATAAAGGTGCAGTCTAATGGATTGTATTCTGTATATAGGCAATACTTGGGAAGAAATGACTGAAGGGCTTGAGATGATATTCATGTTATAGTTTGGGGGATAATAGGCTATTTCTACTTGTCATAATTTTAAACAGATGATAATAACATGTCTGTCTTTACCGTAGAAATTCACCTCTGAAAAATGAAATACAGGACATAATTTCTTACTAACTGAGGTCTTCTAAAACACAAAATTCTAGGATAGTCTTCTATAATGCGGCCAGCCAACATTAATAAAATATATGCACAAACATCAAACCAGCTTGTAATGGTTTGTAAGAATTAGACCAAAACAGGTTTTTTTTGTTTGTTTTTGTTTTTGTGTTTTTTTTTTTTTGTTGTTGTTGTTGTTGTTGTTTTTTTACAATATACTTTGATACTTGTATTCTAAATTATGTTCTAAACTGAAGGATGAAGGTCTATGTTAGAAATCTCTGTCAAATAATATGAAACTTCAGGAAAATACCGTGTACACACTATTAAATCTATTTCAGATAGATTTGAAATAGAGACTAGAGAATAACTTTCAGGTATAATGCCTGGCCTCCAGCTAAATATTTTGATGACATTAGAAGATAGGTGTTGATTACTTAGTCAAGTAAGTTATTCAAATAGTTTAAAAAGAAAGTATGGTCACTCACTGTTTTGATTTATGCATAACCTATTAAGGTTTTATGAGCAAATAATTTTTAAGGTGGATTTCAGTCATGAAAATTTGTTGTAATAAATACAAGAATATTTGAATATTGTTTTTAAAAAAGTATTGTCTTCCTAGATATGCATGTTTTCACATTTAAAGATTCTTTTTTGTGCAAACTTTATGTGTAAATCTCACATTTTAAAGATTTTAAAGTAATGTAAATTCTGTGAATTAATAGATGTGACTTACCCACATGAATATTTTTGTAGAAATAACAAAGGAAATATGTTAGCAGATGCCCACCAAATTGTAACATGTTTTAAAAAGACCTAATATTTTAGAATTTAAAAATTCTGATTTCTTTGAAAGTCATTGAAGAGATGAAAAATATTAATGGTAAATATCACAGACATTCTACACATTAAAAAAGCTACGGATTGTGTGAACCAAAAGGGACATTTTTATAAAACTGTGAATACCGTTCTTTTACAGTTAGTACATACATATTACTTCTTTATCTCAAATCTAGAAACATTAATATAAAGGACAGCTCTGCTTCAGGGGTGACTGAAAGTAAAAATTAGGGCCAGGATATCTCTTTGACTTGTTAAAACATAAAAATGTGATATGCAAGCAAAGACAGGGTGTTAAAGCATAGAATCCATGGAATTTAACAAAATCAGATGAATGTGAATTTTAGGAATAGGAATGTTTTAATTGAATGAAATCAAACTTCTCTTTGTAATCATTGCTGTCAATAGAGTCAAAACAGTAGCTATCACTGTCATGGACAGAAGGTTTCCCAGTCTCATGGTGTCCAACCTCATCGTTCGGTCAGCTCAGTGAAGAATTCAGACGTGTTTCAAGAGATTGCTTAATTAAATTTTGGTTCTGATCCTCTCATTTAAGATCGTCTTCATGGTGAAATGTTTTCCACAGCTACGCTTAGGTACATCTGCTCAGAAAAAATACAGGCTAAATCATAATCTCCTGAAACACAAAGTTCCATTAGTACTCAGGTGGCCAAGTAACACTCTGTCTTATCAGAGATTTAGCAGAAGTCAGGGATGTCTTTTATGATGGTACAGTGAACAGTGATAGGTTTTGTTATCAATCAGACTCTCACAGAATTCATTTACTTCTTTGGCAATCAGCTTTTTATGTTCTAAGTAGCATTTTATTTGATCAGAAATGTTACTCGATGTTAATTGGAGTTTATCAGGACACATAAAATAAGGTGATTGCCAGAATATCCAGATTATGCAGATTTGCAGACCTAGGTAAATTGGGGTAAGTGACTAACCTCTGATCTGTTGGAATCAAGAAACTGGGACTGTTACAATGAGCTGAAAATTATCTTATTTTCTGCAACCACTGATTTAGATTTGTATAAAAAATCCAGAAATTAAACATTGTGCGCTACCATAATATATATATATTTTTTTTTTCTGTGAGTGAAATTAGTTTTCTAACGAATAAAGGCATTTTTTTGCCACCATATTCCCACACTATGTATTAATGTATAAAATGTAATAAATTTAGTGCAATAGTAAAAGTTACTGAATTCAATTTCACATCTCTTAAATTCAGAATTACACTTCCTTCAATTGATCATAGATTTTGAGTTTTATTTCTCAGACTGTAAGTATTGTTCAGTGGTTCTTTGGTTCTGATTTATTTTGTGTCTCAGGCTCCTTGGTCAGAAAGAGCCCTGCTATAAATCAGCTGTGTCAAGGAATATTAAAACTGTTTAAAAGAAAGCAGATCAGTCTCCCCCACTGTATCTTGAATAAGTTTTGAATTGTGCTCCCCATTATACGTAGTTTGTGTCTTCTTTGTAACTTACTGATTGATTGGCAGGATTCTGAGAGCACCATGAATTCACTAATGTTTGTAGCTGCTGAAAATAGTTTGTGAATGAACTTGTAAACTCACTGACAAGACTTGCAGTCCTGTCGAAATGAAGCTCACATTATATATGCTGCTCAAATGTCACTTATGAATATGGCTGTATGTGCATTACATAGGTCTGTTCACTGGTTCAGGAAAAGTTTCCAAAATGATCTGCACATTGGAAAAGGAGGTGGGGTGGAATTGTAGATAGAGAATTGAAAGGTAAGTCTGAAACATTAAACAGACGTGGTATTGGCTCAGCATTACTCTTAGAAAAGAAAGCAGGAACCCTAACCTCAGATGGAAGGACTTGGTGTTTCTTTTAATGTGTGATACAAAAATTATCTTTTGCTTTCTAATAAACTGTCTTCCAAAAGTCATATCACATGGGAATGAGCAAGGTAGGGATACCTTACTTTAAAGGTATATTTTCTTTATTAGAAGTTTTTACTTTCAGACTTTGTATGAAGAGAGAGAAAAATACTTCAGGTAGACTGCTTGCATTAGACATAATTACCCTGTTGGCATTTTAAATTACCAAAGAGGAAAATGTGCCAAAGTCTGAGAAGGTTCGAGGAAACTGTCTAGGTTGCAGAAGAATTCATGTCCATGGCAAGAAAAAGAAACCAAGGAACAGATGTCTCTGCTGACAGTTCTGCCTTTAGGGAACAAGAGACGAATGGAGATGGTTTCACTCCATGGACACTGTAAGGGTATGTGGAATTATCTTCACTATATCCCATACTCACTGCAATTTCTAATTGCAATCACAATGGTATTACAAAATCTACGCTGAAATCTTGTTGTGACAAGCAGGCATGGTTTACTCTGTCCCTCTGCTAAAAGAGTAACACTTCGAAATAGAAGGTGTGAGAGTTCTCTCTCTTCTGTCTGTTAAAAAAGTGTAGTTGTCACCTAATTTAGTACCATCATGCTGAAAATAAGAAATCTTATACAGAATTTAATAGAAACGTCTTTCTTTTTGCTGTGTACTTGTGACACATGCCAGCTAGCAAAGGAGATTATAGAGAGTCGGAAGTAATGGTCCATGACATTTTCCCTATTGTTAAATCAATTACATTCACAGCAAAACTTTTGTACTGACTAAAGAAGTTGCAAATTGGATTTGTCAGACTTTGTTTCAGTAGCAATGGATGCCATTCACCGACTTCAGTATTCTTGCAAGAGTTTGAAGGAAATAGTTGCATCATTAGCTTTCAGCACTGCAAATTCATACAGGAGCTTAAACAAAGCCTGATCTTCTCCCAGCTCCATCACAGATAGGCTGGAGCTGTTTCCCTTGTTAAGTAGTACAGCCAGGATCCCTCCTTAACTGAAATCAATGGCTTTCAGCATGTCACATGTTCCCAGGCAGCATTAGCTCTGTGAGGACAGCACGTTTTCATCATCATTTTTCTGACGGGTGCTTTGGTTGCTGTAGTTGCTATCTGTCAGCTCCAGGTGAGAAAAGCATGGACAGAGCTGGCTGGAGCCTTATCTGAGCCGTGTGGACTCGCTGTTATATTTGGTTCTCTGCAAACACACAGCTTTCCTCCTCCAGTACAGGCAGCGTGAGGTGGAGCAGGCACTTCCACAAGGTAATGAAATACTCTGGTTGCCATGATCAAAGCTGGGATCTGCCATGGTTTCCAGGGGCAGCTGATGGCCACTTGCCCACTCTTTCCTTTTTTCCATCATCTTTGCTTGCATGAAATAGTTTTCACTTCTTAGTTTTAGGGCTTAAAATAGAAACACATTTAGTAGGACTCATCAAAGCTAATTTGAGGGTCTGCAGTAATTAGCTGTTTGTGTCCAAAATAGACTCTTCTGAAAGGTAATTCATCTGACCTGTTTTTCTCCATTGACTATAAAGGAAGCTTAAGGGTAACAAGTCTGGATGGTAGCACCTAGCCTTTAGGTATCTCACAGTGAGGGGTTAATGTAACTCATTATTTAGAGATTTGTTGTTAATGGACAAAGGGCACTACAGAAAATATCCAGACAGCTGGGTGCCAGCTTCTTCTTTAACTCCATGCCATTAACTCATTTATGCTTAAATGAGTTTCTTCCATAATCATCCTCATTCAGAAGTTTTTGAGTTATGGATTACTTATGTGTACTATACCTTATTGCAAGGACCTTTTTTAACCTTCTTTTCAGTATTTCTAATATTAAGCAATCCACCTTCAGCTAACAAGAATGGAGAGATTACAAAATGAATGTAATCCTTCTGATAAATGATGGAAATGCTGATTGAATTATAGTGAAACACTGTCAGCTTGCTCACCAGCTTTTAATAACTTGGTCAGGTCAGTCTGTGCTGTGTTACAGACTGAAAACAGAAGATGGAAATTCCAAAATTAATGTTCTCTGTGTCTTTAGATAAGCTGTATACTCCATGGCATACAAATGAGTTGAGGATCGGGAAGTTGTGTCATTTTCAAAGGTCAGGTAATAAAACAGAAGATAAGGTTCCTGTCATCCCGTGTCAGCACACTCTGATGGCTTGTGATGCCTGGTGGTGAGAGCTCAGTCGCAGGACGTGCACATCACAAATGGGAGCAAAAGCTCAACCTGGAAGACAGGGATACAACCAGTGAAATCACTGGTGGGGATGAGAAAATGCTGAGATGCTTTGATTAAAGTGTAATTCGGCAGAGGGGAAAAAATAGAGAGAACTGCTTGCCCTTCACAGTAAAAAATCTCACAAAGCAAACATGAAAGAAAGATCCAGTTAACCTGAGATTTGAGTTTCCCCTTTGACTCTATGACTTGGGACTATAAGTTGAATATTATTTGTCCTTAAGAATAAATTATTTTACAGATGTATATTAAAAATCAGAATTCAGTACTATGTATAATGCTGTTGGAAACCTAGATGTGTAGTACAGGTCCTATGTTAGTCTGTTCTGGCAAACTGTATATTATTGCAAATTGTCTTAGCATTAAAAATACTGGAATATCCAGTTAAACATCTGTGGCAGCTGTGATCAATAGTCCTCAAATGTTATTTCATGACACTTTTGATATCCATTACTAGAATAAGACTTTCAGTCCTGTGTTCATCTGTTGCTGTCTTGCTAAGCACGTCTGTCCATTGCAAGGACATCAGTTCCCAGTCTATTGGGATCCTGTTGCTAGCAAAATGCCCTGATGCTGTTTCCAGTCACAGGAAATTAAAAAAATTAAAACTGATTATCATGAGGAAAACAAATAAGAAGTTGCCTGCAGCATGCTGCCAGGTCAGTGTCACTGCTTGTGGGCCAGGGAAGGGTAGAGACCACTGCTCTAGAATATACGCACCTGTTTCTATGGTTACTTGTGCCTGTTTTTGTCGGAGTGTTTATTACAGGAACATAATGACTCATTACACAGTGGGGCTTTTTGCACAATTTTTACGTTTGAGTATTAGAAAATCAAAGGCATTTAAATTACTTGCTGAACTTACAAGGGCAGTATTTCTAAAATAAAAATGGCAAATTCTCGAACCAGTCAATGGGTGACAGAAATTTTTAGTGAGAAATTATTTGGGAGTATGGATTAACATACATGTCCAGTGTATTTAGTGACTTGCCACAATGATCATAATTTAACTTCGAAGTTGCTAAAAAAAAACAAAAAACAAAAAAACTAACTTTCATAATATATTTTGAAATGCTCTTTCAATATACAGACCAATTAGATGGACAAAACTACAAAACTTTACTTTTCAGTGATGTTATTTTTTTCCCTTTTTTATAGCAATCTCGAGGATTATTTTACTCTTTTTATTCATGAAAGCAGCTATCATCAAGGCACGCTGCTAGTCTATCAGTTCATATCAGGATAGAATGATACAAATACGGGGATAGCAGTGAAATCAGCATACTGATTAACATTTTATGTATTCAGGTCAGATGAAAGTGAACTTTATCCCTAATGTGCCATTCTGTGTTGCAACTTGCATTTTCAGAGAAATGTGCTATAATTAAACAATATCTTTTTTATTATTATTTTATGCACATTTCTGTCTTTAATTCGAGGGAATAAAAGAAGCCATCAAGAAAAATCATAATGGCATCCAAATCCCTATGGAAGTGAATAAGACCATTTCTGTGAAGCTGTACTTCCATTAAAAAAAAAAATTAAAAAAAATGGGAGGGTTTTAAGGTAGTAAGCTGAATGAAAAAAAAAAAATCATTTCAGAGTATAGTGTTCACTGCCACTAATGAGAATTTTGAAAATACTGCTTTCTTATGGCTATACTAAGATTATCATTTCCGTAAACTTTTTCTGGTCTTTTAGCATAAAATGGCTTCATCAGCTTTTAATAATGTTAATTACCGAATAATAAAATCCTCTGTCTGAAAATTGCCTCCTCCTTATCTACCCCAGCTTTCATCATTGTGGTTCTTTTTTGTTGAGGGAGATCTGCGAATGATGGCTATAAATGTGGGTTTTGTGATGTGAGATCAGACCATTTGCATATCAAGTCTCTTGGCACAATGTCCCAGCAATATCTGATGATTCAAAGTGTGAGCTTTCACCTTGAAACGTCGCATCCAAACCGGTACATTGCATCCACTGTGAACTGGGAGCTGTGGGAGGGCAGGATCCTGCTGGCTAAAGCAGCTGTCTTGTTACCAAACACTTCAGCACAAGAGCATTTAACACTCATCACCCTCTCAAGGCTTCAGAGTGCTTCCAAACACGCACGTGGAGCTGGATGTAGAACTGGAGTCTGCCCCAAAGAACTGGCATCTTGAGGAGGTTGTCCTAGAGGCACAGAGTCAGAGCCAAGTCTGAACTGGAAAGGACCTATGGAGATTGCAGCAACCTCCAACTGAAAGCAGGGCCTTCAGTTGTGTTTTCCAGGGGCCTGTGAAACTGTCTTGAATATTTCCAGGAAGGGGAGTGCTAGCACACATCTGGGCAGCCTGTTCCAACGTTTAATCATTCTCACAGTGTAGATTTTTTTTCCTATGTACTTCCTGGAAACAGTGATTGCAGTTCCATTGAAGGGGAATTGTATTAATACTGCTCCTGATTACCCACTTTCAGAGTTGGTGAACCATTAAGACATCCAAGGGAGCCGAATCAGCTCGTAAGGCCATACTTACGGCACTGGATACAGTTCGCTAATGAGCAGATGGAGAGGGAAATGAAATTCAGGCTTTCTGTGTAGTAACCCATGAAATCTCTCTGCAGGGCATGTTAGCACTCAACAGCTGTGGTGGAGTGGTGTCCTGAGAAAGCAGCCGTGTAATACACCTGTGGAGCTCCTACATGTTCTGTAGCCATACCTGCTGTTGGGCATTGATAGGAACATGTTAGTCCTCTGTGACTATATGGTATGACAGTGCCTGGCAGTTCTGGATGTTGGACTCTCTGAATTACTTATCCTTCAGCTGAATTGAGGTGCCATCTGCTGATTTTGTTTATGAGGGAGGTGTGTTGGGCTATTTCTTTCCAAAAGGAACTGGGGGTGCTGATCAATGCCTACCTAAACATGAGCCGGCAGTGTGCTGAGGTGGCCAAGAAGGCCAACGGCATCCTGGCTTGTATCAGGAATAGTGTAGCCAGCAGGACCAAGGAGGTGATTGTCCCCCTGTACTCTGCTCTGGTGAGGCAGCACCTCAAGTCCTGTGTTCAGCTTTGGGTTCCTCAGTAAAAGGACATCAAGGCCCTGGAGCATGTCCAGAGAAGGGCCATGAAGCTGGTGAAGGACCTGGAACACAAGTCTTGTGAGGAGTAGCTGAGGGAACTGGAGTGGTTTGGTCTGGAGAAGAGGAGGCTCAGGGGAGACCTCATTGCTCTCTACAGCTATCTGAGAGGAAGCTAGGCGGAGCTGGAGATCAGCCTCTTCTCACAGCTAGCTAGCTATAGGACTAGAAGGATTAGTCTCAAGTTGCACTGGGGGAGGTTTAGCTTGGAAATGAGGAGACATTTCTTCTCAGAAAGAGCAGTCAGGCATTGGGATGGGTTGCCCAGGGAGTCCCTGGGGGTGTTCAAGGAAAGGTTGGACATGGTGCTTAAGGACATGGTTCAGTGGGTGACGTTGGTGGTAGGAGAATGGTTGGACCAGATGGTCTTGGAGGTCTTTACCAACCTTAATGATTCTGTGATTCTATGATTGTTCTGTGGAAATGGTCAGTCGCTTTGAAGCCTTTTGTACTTGAGGAAAAGAGCATTGTGTAATGTTTTCATGTCTGTTTCTGTGTTGTGTTTTTAAATTTTCATCATCAGTTTTGTTTTAAAACAGCATTTGTTAACTCCTCTCAGGTTTTTGTTTGTTTTACAGCAAATATGGTTACAGGATTTTTAGCAAGCAAAATGGTCCTTGTGTGTGTATTTGAAAGTCTTGTTTCTTAGTTCACTATAAATACATGTATTGTTTCTTGCTTTTGCAAATTCCGTATTGCCATTTGTTCATGACATAGGTCACTGATTCAAATGAAACTGAACTGCATTTTTTATTGTCTTTCTCTGAACAACCCAATAAAAATTCTATTTCCAATTATTTTTTTTCTTTTGTTTTGTTTTATTGTTTTTATTTTTATTTTGGCTGTCAGTAGCAGCAAGTGAGATGATGAATGGTAGAGCTCAAAAACCTCCCATTACAATATAAAAAGTGAAGTACTAAGTTTGGTGAAATTAATTACATAAATTAACAAAATTCAAACCTTAAAAATGCATCTGAGACTTTTTTAATGAATGAATTGGTCTTACATTTTCATGGGTAATATCTGAAATAATCAGAAAATCTCAACTAATCCCCTTTATATCTTTTTAAAAATTATTTATTTTATTTTATGGCAAATGATGAAGTAGTCTTTCTGTAGTGATTATAGCTTTTTTTTTTTTTTTTTTTTTGTAATCGTAGATTGGAACTGTGTGCGTTCTATGTCTGTAACATATATAGAGTCACCTTGTAATTCAAAGGACAGCAAGAGCTGTGCTTCCATTTTTTATAAATAGAGTAGCTTTGTTTTGTTTGTTGTAACATCAACACATTTTTTCCAAGATTTTTCTAGTATAGAATACAAGATTACTGTACATAGTACAATACGTGTTATCACAGAGGTAAATCATGCACTAAGTGATGTGTTGGAAGCATTTGATGATGGAGCAATTCAGTGCAATACACAAGTAGGTACAAATTGAACTTGTGTAACTCCATGATGATAAAGTAATACTACACCCACTATAAACATTTAGAGTTACATTTCACAATTCTAATTTTATTGGCTGGTCCAGATGAACAGCTGTTATGTGAATGTATTTTAGGATATATTTTAAAGAAGTTCCTGCCTTGGGTAATGAAGACTTTTTTTCTTAGAAAAAGACATACAGAAATAAGAAGTGGTGGCCTCATCTTTTATTGTTTCTTCTTTACTCAAATACAGACTTTTTAAAAATAGATTTTGGTTTGTTCGGAAGTGATACTATCACTATTGCAGAGGGATAAATTGGAAGTGACCACCCATTTAAAAATAAGCCAGGCTTTCATTGGTTGTCAACACAGATAAGCAATCATTCTCAATTTCTTTCCTTTCCTGCATGGACCATCATTTTAGAGTTCCACAAGTACTTTGTGTTAAAGGATGACTAGTACATAATTTGCTAGTTTTTACATAGTAAATTTTTTTTTTTTTCTTTTTTTTCTTTTTTTTCAAAACACAGAGTAAAAACAGAGTAGAGGCTGGGCTTTGAGTGGGTAGTGGATCTGGGAGTCATATGCTTGTCTGCATTACCGCCTAAGCCAGGGCAGTTTAGGAACTGCAAAGCTCTGAAGAAGAGAGAAGGGGGCTGATGTTTGACACATGAGCTGACTGGAGAAGTCATTTTATTTGGGGGACAGGAGAGGAGAATTGAGAACAGAACTCAGAGACAGCTTTCCTTCTTTGCTAGGCTTTATCTCTTCATTTTCTCATCTGTGTAAGGGCAACATTGGAAGTATGCGTAAGTCTAGGGGCTGGGCTGGGTTTGTCCACATCATTCTGCTACTAAATAAACCTGTGAGCAGCAGGTTTTAACAAAAGGGGAGAAGTTTGGATTTGAGCCAGAGACATAAGGGGTGTATGTGTGCACATGGTGGAGTAGGAATTGGAGTTCGATACCCTGCATGTGTGTATTTTTATTTGCCTCTGCAGAGGGGAGAGAGGTTATGCAAGATGATCCCTTGAGATCTGTTTTCTTTCTCTGTCCCATTCCCTCTTCATTGTCCTACAAGTGCTTGTGTACAGTGAGGAAACGGGGAGGGAAGATGATTCTTCTGTCCCTGACTCAGCTCTGCCCTCTGTTCTGGCTTGCTCTTTTTGTGTTATAATGAGCACAGTGGAGGGGGGAAAAACGATGCTCCCATTTTCTCATTACCTCTATACCTTCTATTTCCTCCTGTGTATTTATGCTGCTCCTAAAATGCCAGTAAATGTCAGCTTCCATCCCTTAATGCTTATTTGTAGTGCTACACAAAGTAGCCCGCAGGGTGATCTGAAAAATTTGCTAGTGTTCTTGATGTGTTTTATTTATTGCCAAAACATGCAGGATCCAGCAACCATGATAGAATAGCAAGCTAGCTGGTTTTTACTGAGCTTGCTGGTCTTGTTGCATTTGTGCCATCTTTCAGCTGTCCTGTGTCAGAGACTGTGAGGAAAAGTGGGAGAATAAGGTTCTGCTAATGACAGAGCCAAGACTACAGAACTGCTTTCCAGAGCAGATGATGATAAATCTGATTACTATCAGAGCAAATGTCAAGTCACTTCTTTTTTGTTTCGCTTTCCCACAGAGGCAGCTGGAAGAGGCAGGAGGAGAGGATTCAGAGAACAGGTTGTAGCAGTGATGAGAGAGAAAAAGAAATTCCCAAAGGCAAGCAGAGAGGCAGAGGAGGCATTTCACTTGCAGTGATTTGTCCTGCAGCCTTCCTGAGATGTTAAAAGAGAAGCAGGGCAGAAGTGACCTAGGCGATAGACTGCTCTATAATCTAGCTAAGCTGTCTCCTTTGCCACTCAGGTCCTGAAATTGCTTAACAAAATCAGCAGGCCTAATCAATCTTCTGGGAGGCTGTTTTGAGCAATTCAGATGTTGATTTCATAGAGCAATTTGTCTTCTGCAAGGTTGACAACACAATAAACTTTTATTAACAAAACAGCAGTCTGGCCAATCTTCCCTACTGGTGGACACTAAAATGCAACGGCTTTCATGGTATGATTTTCTCAAGTGTGATATTGATCCCAGCTATGGTTCTATCAGTATTTTATATTGGCTTACATTTCTGATGAGCTGGATCTAATAAAGTGTGGGGTTTTCTTCGGTGAATGTGTTTAACTGCTGTTTAGGGCACATAATAATGTCAGTTGCTACTTTATCTGCAATGTGGTGGTTACAACTGAGAAAGTGTGTCTTTCTGTATCTCCATGCTGTCATTAGTTTATCAGTATACCGAGTGAAAATCAAAAATGAAGAAATGAGCTAATATGTTGTACTCCCTTGATGTAAAGATGCTAAAATTGGTCAAAAAGTGGTGAAAAAAAGGAGAGTGTAGGGAGGGGATCTGTTTCTTTATTCTATTTTCAAATACTTAAAGGAACCCTAAGACCTTATGCTGAATTTGAGGTATTCTTCCTTAGTTAAGGCAGCATTGACATGGTAGGACTCATTTACATTCTTACAGGGCAGAGAATATTGCAATTACAGACTGTTATGTCAAGCTTGCCTGTTCTTTTGGGATGTCAAATTTCAGATTAATTCAGATGAGCATCTCTGAGAGAGAAGCAAACCTCTGATTCATTCCACATGGAGTGTTTACCAAGAATACCATTTACATGGTTGTGTACTAGCCTCACAGCGGCACTGGCGTAAATAAATGCTGAGGGAGAAGCTGGTAGTGTTATTAGGAGAAACTGTTTGGGAAGACCAGGAAGGGTGCTTGCAAAGTAATGAATAGGCCTTTAATTAATGAAGAAAAGATTGATCCATCTAGCTAAGCTTTATTGCTACTTTGGACTTGAGATTTTTTGAGGATCTTAAAATGCTTTGTGTTTAATAGGTGTTAGCTATTAAGCTAGCTGTTAGCTAGTCCACTGAGTTCAAGTGGCACCCCTTAGTTTGCCTGGCAGAGACATTAAGTGAGGGCATGGCTTACTGCACAAAAGCCTTCTAAAGGCTGTCCCAAGCCTGTGGTCATGGACTGTGTAAGTGAACTTGCATCCACTGCTCTGTCAGGAGGGATTTTTTTTGTCTGTAAGTGTGCTGGAGAAGCTTTCATTACTTGCTGTGTACATTAAAGAATCCAATGTCCACTGCAAGCAATAGGGAGCCAGCAACTTTAATGGCTTTAAGAGGTTTGAAATAGTCTCAGCATGAGGTTTTAGCCTACAGTACTAATTCTTCATCTTTTGCAAATATTTGTACCACATTTCAAAGGCTTACAAACCGTGATGTAAATAGTATACAATAGCGCATTCACAGAAAAATGCTAAAACTACCTTACAAATAATTTTCAGACTGCAGCAGTGCAGCAGGCATGATGAAAAAAGGGTGAGGAATTAACACAATCTTAGGTGAGAGGTAACCACATGTATTTAAATTTCCTATATATGTATTCCTTTCCTGGAACAGAATGCTATTGTCTTCATGAGTGTAGTATTTGAACCCAATAACAAAGGTGGAACAGAGTGAATGAATCTCACTGTTCAATGCTATTAATACATGAGTATTAGCCTGTGTTTAATCTGAATTAGATTTTCATGGAACTAAGTAGCACCAAAAGTTAGTATCCAGATTCATAGTAAAAAGTATATTCTGATTTTCATTTTAAGCATGTTATGATCCTGTTTTAAAAATAACTTCAACAGCAAATAACAAACAAACCATAGACCTATACACAGTATAATCTAATTAAATATTCCCCAACATGTCCACTGTCAGCCAGATGACAAACGTGAAAAGGGTTTAGTCAAGGCATGTAAAGCAAATAGGACCTGAACCTCTCCAAAAATGAGTAGTCTCTGTAAATGTAATTCAGATGCCATAGGTTTCTGTGGGTGATCCAGTGAAAGCCCAGCTCAATGGGAGGATGAGTTGGGGGGGAAGCTGGCCTGGACTGGCACTGAGAAGCAAGGTGGAGAAGCAGTGTAAGTAGTGAGAAGACTGAAAAGGGTCATGACATCCTCCTTTGTAAGGAAAAGGATCAGAGCCGATTCAATCATGCCACATGTATTGTGGAGAGAAAAAGCAATTTCTAAAAAAAGATTTGGCTTTTAGTGAGTGCTTGAGGGATTATTCAGAGGAGGGTGAATACAGGAACTAAGTTCCTGCTAAGATCTGTATAGCATAACTCAGGTAAAACTTCTTGCTTTACACAAATGGTGCTGAAGAGAAGACAAGCAAGTTTCAAAGAGTTCTTCAGCTAGAGAAAGACCAATCAGCATCTTTGTTCATAGGTGCAACCGAAGGACTCAGGCTGCATGCTGAAACACCACCGGGGATTTGTGTAGTAAGTGGGAACAGGGATAGCTTGTGTCCGCTTCGTTGTTACTGAACATAGCAGCTGAAACAGCTACGTTTGTTCAGCCCCAAGTGAAGAGTTTCTTTGTTCAGAATTTACCAGGGAACTAAGTACTCTCTTCAGGAAGGACAGGTTAAAATTATGATGCACAAATTCTGTTATTTCCTGATTTGGAGTCTTTCTTCTCATAATTCTTAGGTGGAGGAGAACTTTAAGGTCCTTATTTGCTAGAAAACCTATCTGAAAAGCATTAAGGTTCTCCGTCCTTTATTTCTGATTTGAAAATAATGTACTGTATTATTCTCATACCTTTCCTTTTGTTCACTTCTGCCTTAAATAATTTTTGCAACTGAGATAAAACAAACAAAGAAAACATATTTTATCTCTATTTACACAATACATCTTGCTGTCACCTACTGCAAGGAATGATAAATCCTTTTTAGGAGAGTGTATGACATTGAAAATATTACATTAAAACAAAACTTCTTGTCCGCGCTTTTAGAATTGATGAAAATGCTGAGACATTTAAAAGCAAGCACAGGTTTACTGAAATAGCTATCTCTCAGATAGGAAACAATGCATATCAAGCCAGGAATCACAGAACAGGCAAAAGTCCAGTAATGTCTTCAAGATTTTTGAGACCTGACAGATCATTTTCTTTCAGTTATATCTGTGACAAGTGGATGCAAAACACTGTACCTGGAAGAACACAAAATAAAGAAAGAAACCAGAGAGTGTATAAGGCAGAGGAGGGCATGTTCAATCCGTTGTGAGAAACCTGATTTGGAAAGTGGAACAGGAACATGGTGTTCATGTGCCCTGAGGTATACTACCAATGTCTCTGCATACATTTTTACTGCTATGTAACATAAAACTGGATTATTCACATTCCTTAGGTCTAGTCTCATCTTACCTCTTTTTTAGCAAGCTGCATCTGAATGCATTTGCTCTACAATTTCTTCTATGCTCTGGGTGGTACACAGAGCTCTATAACCTTCAGACAAAATCTACCTAAAAGTGTAGTTTTTTGTTTGTTTGTTTGTTTCAGTTCAGTGTTTGAAATAAAGTGTGAGCCATTAGCAGTTTTTATATTATGTGGTGGAGACAGTGTTCTGTATGTCTTTGGGAGTGACGTGAGATGTCGGGATACCTAAGCAAATAGGTATCCCCATACCTCTTCAAACTGGAGCAGTGCAGTATGGAAGAAACTGAGCTTTGCTGCAGTATTATCCGTGCTGCCTTTTAGGAGTGGTCTCTGGATCGAACTATCTCCAAAAGCAGGCTATGGTCTTATTTTAGAGAGCTGACTGAAGAAGTATAAAACAGAGACAGAGAATGGGTAGGAAGGCATATGGGTGATTGAGGATGCAGTGCTCAGTTTTCTGTCCTGAGTCTCTTCTATTCAGTGGTGCAAAGGTATATATACTCTGAATACCTTGTGCTAGACAATAATTGGAGTGCTGATAATATCAATGATAAAAAGTTCAACGTGCAGCTTCTTACTGAAGTTAAAAGAATGATTTATCATTTAGAGATAATATGGAGCTTCTCAAGAGTCTGAAAAAAAATTGAAAGCCTACATTGTGATGAGATAGTGATTACTTTCTAGTGTTTTGTAAATGGTGGGACTAGAAAAGTCTAGAGCATGAAAAATAATTTAAAACTTATGAGAAATGAATGTAAAATTATACTGAATTGATTGAAGCTTTCGAAAAATACTGAAGTAACTGAATGGCATAATACTAGATTGTATTGTACAGATTGTACTAGATTGTACATTTTACCTTCCTGTGCAAGCATCACTTATTAGGCAAGACGGTGGAAAAGCAAGTCCTGTGTTCATTTTTGTGTGTGTTTTTTGATGTATGTTGAAGTAAAAATAAAAGGTTTCTTAATAAGTTCTTTTTGACACAAGCTGAAGAGAAGTGCTGCACAAGACTGAAGCTACCATTTATTTTTACTCACTAGGTGTGTTTATATGTTTTTACTAACACTGGGCTTTTGGAGTCTGTCAAAAGTGGCATTTTAAAAATGGTACGGAGAAGACTTTTCTTTCTTCCAAGAACTTTAATTTGTGGTATTAGTAAATCCTGACAGTCAAACAACAACAATAAACCTCTCAGCTTTTTTCTCTCTCGTAGGGTGATAGCTCCTATGTAAAGGATCGTTGGTGTGTGTTTGATGGATTCATGGTCTTTTGTCTTTGGGTGTCCCTGGTTTTACAGGTACTTATTTCAGTTACCTTTTTCAATGAATAGGTATTTGATTATGGAAAATATGTGGCACAGACAAGTAATTATGAGCTGTGGAAGAATGGGTGTATAGGGGTCAAATTATTTTTGATGTTGAATGTTGAATTCAATAGCACCGTAATTGCACATTGCAGCATATCTACAGTAACAGTAGAATTTATCTTTTAGTATTTATCTTGATTAATTTTTATCACTGAGAAGTCATTAACAATCTGAAGCTTGCTACCATAAACTCTGCATAATCAAAAAGGAGAGAGAAGTATCTTCAGAGAGCCATTTGTCCCTTACACATTATGACAGTTGTGCTCATCTCCTTCCATTGAGTTCGGCTGGATGTAATGACGATTAACATAGGTAACTAAAGGGAGACTGATTCGTATGGCAGATATTTGCAATTTTGTAGGCATATTGACTGGGTAAGTGGAGGTTGGGTCACACCCAACAAAACCTTTTCCATAATAGAAGATAAATATAAAAATATAACAAAAAATATAAAAAATACATTTGGAAACAATGTGATAAGTTTCCATAAAGTAATGAACTCAAACTTGTTGCAAAAAAATGTATGGCCTGTTAAGGTACAGGTCAAATTGTGTCCCGTAAAAAAATTGGTCCTTAAGCCAATTTTTTGAATGAGAATAGATCAAGGACGGTGAGATTTGGCCTTTAATAATATAAGGACTGTAAAAGGCCCATTGAGATTGCCATTAGACAAAGCTTAGCCATTTCTGAAAAAAATTAAGATACGTTGTCATTTTCTGCTTTATACATAGTGAAGACTTTGGTACGTCGTGTATATGTGTACAGTCAAGATAGGCTGTTACAGATAAGCACCACAGGTTACCCAACCTCTGCATTGTCAGGTTCCCCCTCCATTTTCTTAGTATTTTGAACAAATACTAAATTAAGCAGTAACTCTCAGAATGGAGACAAGGGTAAAGAAAAGATATTTTTACCCAATCATTAAGATAAATAGTCCTTCTGGAGTGCCTGCCTTGTCAAAGTGTTAAGGAAATGTTTCCCTAATCTGTGGCTTGGCTGAGAAATTTGTGTCCTAGGTAGAGCCATAGGAGAACATGTGCAGTTTTCTCATGCTCTTGGAATTAAATGGAGAATTAATAAGTGTATTGCAATGTGTAAGGCAATCAGAATGTATCTACTTTTATGTAATATAAAAAGCCTTGGTGGTGTGCCTCATTATCAGATACTGATTTCCATAATGGAAAATGTAAATTATTCACTTTTAATAAAGTTGTGGGAAGTCTGTGAGGTAGCACTAGCACACATGCATGCCGTTTACACGAAGTTGCATGCTGTTCTTGAGTTATTTGAGATAGAAGCATTATGAACGTAGGCAGAGTATATTTTTAGAATTTCATTAGGATAACTTAGAAATGGATTAAAGGATTTATTAATACTTTTCTTTTAAAAAACATGTTTAAAATGAATCATAAAGTGTACCAAGAGATGATTGAAAATTAAAATGAAAATAAAAATCATATATAGTGTTCGTAGTTTTAAAAATTGTGTAAGTACCAAGAGGAACAGGACAGAGTTGTCAAAAAAAAACATGCTTCTTTTCTTTGGTAGGTGTTTGAAATTGCTGAAATAGTTGATCAGATGTCACCTTGGGGCATGTTGCGGATTCCAAGACCACTCATTATGATTCGAGCATTCCGGATATATTTTCGTTTTGAGCTGCCAAGAACCAGGATAACAAATATTTTAAAGTAAGTAAGTCTGTGTTATCTAAAGAACCACAGACTCAGAACACTGAATAAGAAGCTCAGAGAATGACTCTTAATGCTTAATGTGCACCCGAGTTGTAGTTCTGGCAAAAAAAATCTTGCTCTTTTCTATATTTAAGGAATGATCAGGTTTCTATAAAGTGATCAAAAATGACAGGTATTTAAATAAATCTTAAATCATTTTGCTAATAATTGTAGACAGCAATTTTCAACCAGTTGGAGTAAATTCTCTTCAATTAGTGTGAGCATATAATAATCAAGGTGAACAGCTATGTAGTTGTATTGGTGTATGTATACAGACACATACAAGCATACACTCATAAGTATATTCTGTCCAGCATATAATGGTAAAAAACACTTAATGGTAATGTGAAAGGGTTTCTTCTATTTATTTGATGTCAACTTCGTCATCTCATCTTGCCTGTGCAATTCATTAGATACTATTTTACGAAACCTAGACTTTCTACATTTGATTTACTTACTTATTTTTATTCTGTTCTTTGTAGTTTACAGCTGTTTTAATTACTCTAACTTAGTTTAGAAAAAAATGTGGCTTTTTTTTTTTTTTTTTTTTTTTGACACAGCTCTGGCACAGAGCAAGAGATCAGTACCAGGAACATTCTAATGGAGATTAGGCGGAAACAGAGAGTGTTTCGCTACTGGAAGGAGGGCCAGGCGTCATGGAAAGAATACAGGGATGCTGTTCGTGTTTGTAGGGAGAAAGTTCGAGTGGCCAAAGCACAGCTAGAGTTGAAGCTGGCTGTGTCTGTGAGAGAAAATAAAAAGGGTTTTTTTAGATATGTAAATGGAAAAAGGAGAACTAAAGAAAACATAGGGCCGCTCCTTGATAGGGAAGGTCTCCTCACAGACGATGACGTAGGCAAAGCAGAGACGCTTAACGCCTTCTTTGCCTCTGTCTTCAATGCCGATGATGGGCTTCGGGACCCAGGGTGCCCTGAGCTGGAGGACCGGGACGGTGGGGATGACAAACTCCCAACTGACCCTGAACGTGTGCGGGATTTGCTACTCCACCTGGATCCCTACAAGTCCATGGGTCCGGATGGGATTCATCCCCGGGTGCTGAAAGAGCTGGCGGATGTCATTGCGGAACCTCTATCAATTATTTTTCAACGATCCTGGGAATTTGGAGAGGTCCCAGTAGACTGGAAGCTGGCAAATGTTGTGCCAATTTTCAAGAAGGGTCAGAAAGAAGACCCTAGCAATTACAGGCCTGTCAGTCTCACGTCAGTGCCTGGTAAAATCATGGAGAAGTTGGTTCTTGGACTCATTGAGGCGCACCTGGGGGACAAAGCAGTTATTAGTCCCAGCCAGCATGGGTTTGTGAAGGGTAGGTCCTGCCTAACTAACCTGATTTCCTTTTATGATAAGATCACCCGTATGGTGGACCAAGGGAAACCAGCTGATGTGATTTTTTTGGACTTCAGCAAGGCTTTTGACACGGTTTCCCATAGGATCCTACTGGACAAAATGTCCACCATAGAGCTAAATAAAAACATCATACGATGGGTGAGCAATTGGCTAACGGGCAGGGCCCAAAGGGTTATGGTAAATGGAGCTGCGTCAGGCTGGCGGGCGGTCACCAGTGGGGTCCCTCAAGGCTCCATTTTAGGGCCGGTACTTTTCAATATTTTTATAAATGATCTGGATGTAGGAATAGAGGGTATTTTGAGCAAGTTTGCTGATGACACCAAACTTGGAGGAGTTGTGGACTCAAGTGAGGGCGTAAAGGCCTTACAGAGGGATCTGGACAGGTTGGAGAGCTGGGCGATCACCAACCGCATGAAGTTCAGTAAGAGCAAGTGCCGGGTCCTGCACCTGGGACGGGGAAACCCTGGCTGCACGTACAGACTGGGCGATGAGACGCTGGAGAGCAGCCTAGAAGAGAGGGATCTGGGGGTCGTGATAGACAGCAAGTTGAATATGAGCCAGCAGTGTGCCCTGGCAGCCAGGAGGGCCAATCGTATCCTGGGGTGCATCAAGCACGGCATCGCTAGTAGGTCAAGGGAGGTGATTGTCCCGCTCTACTCTGCGCTGGTGCGGCCTCACCTCGAGTACTGTGTGCAGTTCTGGGCACCACAGTATAAAAAGGACATGAAACTGTTGGAAAGTGTCCAGAGGAGGGCTACGAAGATGGTGAAAGGCCTTGAGGGGAAGACGTACGAGGAACGGCTGAGGTCACTGGGCCTGTTCAGCCTGGAGAAGAGGAGGCTGAGGGGAGACCTCATCGCAGTCTACAACTTCCTCGTAAGGGGTTGTCAAGAGGCAGGAGACCTTTTCTCCATTAACACTAGTGACAGGACCCGCGGGAACGGGGTTAAGCTGAGGCAGGGGAAATTTAGGCTGGACGTCAGGAGGGGGTTCTTCACAGAGAGGGTGGTTGCACACTGGAACAGGCTCCCCAGGGAAGTGGTCACTGCACCGAGCCTGTCTGAATTTAAGAAGAGATTGGACTGTGAACTTAGGCACATGGTCTGAACTTTTGGGTAGACCTGTGCGGTGTCGAGAGTTGGACTTGATGATCCTTAAGGGTCCCTTCCAACTCAGGATATTCTATGATTCTATGATTCTATGAGTTTTGAGGACAAATTTTCTGTGGGCTGAAATACTCCTCTGTGTGTGATCATACTTTCTATTCCGCAGTTTTTCAGAGGTGTCTTCACATTGCCTGGGCACTCAGTGTGCTGTTTCTCTTTTTGCCAGGCGTTCTGGAGAGCAAATCTGGAGCGTTTCAATTTTCCTTCTCTTTTTTCTCCTCCTGTATGGAATCCTGGGGGTGCAGATGTTTGGAACTTTTACGTACCACTGCGTGACTGATGACACACAGCGAGGGTAAGTTGGCCTGGGTAGGCATAATGTGAGGCCGTTCTTTCAGTGCATATGTGTATTTTTAGTTAGCATCATTGTGTGTAAAATGGAATTAACAGGCTAAAAATGGTCCACCAAAATCAATTCCCCAGGATTTTTTTTGAAAAAAAAAAAAAAAAACAAAAAGAAAAAACACAAACAAAAAAACAAACAACATGAATTTAAAATGGAACAAAGATGACAAATGGTTTTGAACACCAGTCTGATTTAGGGGATGAGTGTGTGGGGATGTGTGTGGTTAGAGTATAAGTGAGAGAGATCAAGACAGTAGGAGGACCTTTAGGAGGAACATTGCTGTTTGTGGCTGAGTCAAGTCAATGATGTTTCATCAGCTTTTGCTGTATTCTCCTATCTTTTCCCAGAATGTCTGGGAATGGGGCAAGACTTAAGGTAAAGGGCAGAACTTTCCACAGAATCTCACACCCTTGTTGGGATGAGAGGTTACTGGGACCTGATACTCAGATGTAAAGCTAAAGATCCTTTCTACCCAGCCTTTTGAAAGTGCAATTAGTATTTTACACTGGTTATCAAATGTACATCATGTTTTTGATTCAGCACATACTTAAACAAAAGGGCAACTTGAAGCACAGTATATGTAGCCTCTTGTCATTGGGATGCCTCATAGGATTACAGTTAAGTATACGCTTCTTCGTCCTGTTGAGTTGACGGCTTGGATGTATGCTTGACCACCGTTGTTCTATTGCATCTATTTCTTTGTTGCTTCTCCTTCTTTGGATAGGGAAATGTTAGCTCTGGAGTTGAAGCCTTTGCATTAGTCAAAAGTGTATCCTCTTATTTCTGTATTGAATTTGTCAGAAAGTAAAATAAATAGAATAGACATTATAAGAAACTCAAAACACTGCTTAATCTGCTACTGTGCTGAATAAAAAATCAGACTGTTACAAAATAGCATGTTAAAGATTTTTCTGAACTAGGATCTATAAACTATCAAATTCAAAATGAGATTATTAAAAGTGGCAAATATAAAAAAGGTTACAAAATTACTTGTGAACATGTTAGACGTTACATGATGCTTTGTTAAAGAGGTGATTGTATTTTGGATATTTTCTTATGCATTGAGTGTTACATTGTATGGTTGTTTTTCACTTAGAAAATGAGATATTTTATTCTGACTTTTTCTCATTTTTAAAAGAAAATCTTTATAGCACTTTTTTTTTTTTTTTAGTTTCCCATAGACATGGGAAAAAATCTTTGTGAAAAATGTATTTGTAATATCTGTGATTCTGTGATTTACCTATGTAGTTTGGGAAAACAGGAAATAGGGTTGATAATACAGGAAATATCATACATCTTGAGATACAGGCTTGACGTCAGGAGGGGGTTCTTCACAGAGAGGGTGGTTGCACACTGGAACAGGCTCCCCAGGGAAGTGGTCACTGCACCGAGCCTGTCTGAATTTAAGAAGAGATTGGACTGTGCACTTAGTCACATGGTCTGAACTTTTGGGTAGACCTGTGCGGTGTCAAGAGTTGGACTTGATGATCCTTAAGGGTCCCTTCCAACTCAGGATATTCTATGATTCTATGATCTTATTGCTTCTATCAGAGAATGTAGCCTTTCATTGAATTCAATTGAAAAAGATAAAATGGGACATTATAAGGTGTGGTTTTGATACAAAATAATGAGTCTATAATTTTAAGGTTGCCCATAATTTTAGTTTCTTCTGTATGTACTGGGTTGCTCTCTGAATACTGCATTATTGAAAAATAATGGGAAAGTGGTTATGGTTCAATTTTAGGTTGTTGAAAAGATGAATTACAGGAAAAGGTTAAAATGGTCAAATATCCAGTACAGAAAATAAATAATAATAATAGGAGCCAGTCTAAAATGTGTTAAAGATGTAAAAGTGAAGTATGCAGAAATAAAGAAATGTGAGACCTGAAGTTGAACATCAAGTCTAGACTTAACTCCTTGTTCTTTCAGTATCATCGTGTATTTATTTTTAGCTCTTTATAAGTTAGGCATCTAAAATAAGTTCTGTTTTAGATACCTAGGATAGGCATCTTCAGAAAGTAATTAATCCCTTTTGCCTTTTCCAAAACTGACTTCTAACTTTAAATGGCTCCTATGTTTGTGTATGAGGAGTACAGTTACATTGAAAACCACTTTTTCCCTTGATTTACTCTGACAGATGAAGGATGCTCACACAATGAACAATATCTTTTTTTCTTTTCTCCCTGACATGTGGATTCACACCTTACTTGTGACACACTGCTCATTCCTACTCTGAAAACACTTATTTCTTCTTCTTTCTGTAAAATTCATCATTATGCTTTGTGAACGCTTAAACATATGTGATTGTTTTTCATTCTAAGGAATGCCAGGCAGGAACTCTGGGTGGAGTTAGTCTATCCCCTCTTCACATAAGTCAGGACTGGCCCTAGCAGAACTGCCTGCATAACTTTTCCGTGGACTGGAAAAATAAAAAGAAGTAACAGTTGTACTGCCAAAAGAGGACAAGTTGGAGGCTGGCACTGGTGTCCAGAATGTTCTTAGAAAGAAGGCATCACTCCACCTCTCAACAGAGGAGAGTTTATTAGCTTTGATGTAGTAGAGCACAAAAGCATGAAAATTACCAAGAAAAATCTGACTTCTGTCTTTGAGGTTCAGTTTCTCAACTTCATAGTAAGGCTTCCCTCAAAATTTGAGTCTGGCTGTCTGTGTCTCTCTACCTCAGGTGGTTCTGTTCCACGCCATGGAGAATGGCCAGTGCTGACTGTACTTGGCATTGAATAACTTCAGAGACTAAAGCATAGCCCCTAATGAGTCACAGCTGTAAACACTCAGTATTTCTGCAAGCCAGATCTGAGGCTCCCAAGTCAAGCTTTGAAAATGAAAAGCACACAATTAGTGGCCACCTTTGAGAACTTACATTTCGTGTAATTTATCTCGTACTAAGCAGAATTGTATGGCAAGAAAAGCAAGGGTAAAATCTAATTACTGAGGTCAAGACTCATCCATTTTAGAAAGCAGTCTTAGTAAGCCTTCTGATTTATACAGGAGACAAGCATCTCCTGCAAATGGCATCTTAAAATCTTGCTATTCCTTCCTATTTGAAAGGACGTGGCAGCCTCATCAGACACTCATTGCCTCTTTGACTGCTGCAAGTTCTTTTATCTTTCCATCCCTCTTGACGCCCACACTCCCTGACCTCCTGTCTCTCCACCTCCTCAGTCAGTTTCTAATGTTAACTCTGACAAACAGAAATACTGGAGTGAGCTAACTGCAGTCTTAAGTTTTTCATTCCATCTGTGAAATCAGCAAAATCCGACTTCCTTCCAAAGGCTGAAAAGTTTTTTTGTTTGTTCATTTTATAAGTCCTTTTTTTCCCTCATTTGTGTGATCTTCTTTATTTTTCCCGACTTACTTTTCTATATGGGGAACACTGTCACCTTCCTAGGCAACTCTCTAACTCAGTGTTCCCGTTGTGATTATTACTTATCTTTTTTAAAGCTCTTCTGTTACAGCTTTTTCCTGATGATTTCTCTGACTGGTGTATCTGTTTTCTGCCAAGGAGTGCTATACTGCGTAGACTTCCTTATCACACATCTTCTTTGGGGGCAGTCCCAGACCTGAGCACAGCCTGGGAGAAGAACTCACTGAGAGAAGCTCTGCAGAGAAAGAATTTGGGATTCTGGAGGATGAAAGGCTCAACACAAGCCAGTGGTGCATAGGCTGGTTCAGCCCAGCAGGCCAACTGCGTCCTGGGCTGCACCACCAGAGGGGTAGCCAGCAGGGGAGAGAGGGGGTTGTGCCCCTCTGCTCTGCCCTGGTGAGGCCCCACCTGGAGTGCTGCGTCCAGGGCTGGGGGCCCAGCACAAGAAGGATGTGGGGCTGTTAGAGCAGGTCCAGAAGAGGGCCATGAAACTGATCAGAAGGCTGGAGCACCTCTCCTGTGAAGGAAGGCTGAGAGAGCTGGGGATGTTCAGCCTGGAAATAAGAAAGCTCAAGAGCGGCTTCATTGAGCCTTTCAGTACTTAAAAGGAGCTTATAAAAAAAGATGGAGGGGGACTTTTTACATCAGCAAATAGTGATAGGACAATGGGGAATAGTTTTAAACTAAAAGAGGGGAGATTTAGATTAGATGTTGGGAAGAAATTCTTTACTGTGAGGGCAGTGAGACACTGGCACAGGTTGCCCAGAGAAGCTGTGGATGCCCCATCCCTGGAGGTGTTCAAGGTCAGGCTGGATGGGGCTTTGGGCAACCTGGTCTGGTGGGAGGTCAGTCTTCAATCAGCTGATCTCCTACTCTAATGGCAGGTGTCTCTGCCCATGTCAAGGGGGTTGGAACTGGGTGGTCTTTAAGGTCCTTTCCAACTCAAGCCATTCTATGATTCTATGATTGTTTCTTGAAAGACATACAGTATGGTTGTAATGTAATATATAGACAATTATCTATATAATTTGATACATTATAAGCAGTTTGACAGGTCTTTTTGTTATATCTGCAACTAGTTTCAAAGAAGTGAACAAATGTGGGGAAAGTAGGTTGTTTTCCCAAATCTACCCTATTTTATTCTTGGGCACCTTCAGTGTACAAAAGGTACTTCCACAAGAACATGTTAGAGAAATTATTTCAAAACCTTTTCTTTGGCTCTTTTAGAGAGGTTTATAAATCTTCACAGACATACTACTAAGTGTTTTCTTTATTTTTATTACCAAGTTATGTTTGACTACACAAAAATACTTTTGTAATGTATGATTAGATTATATTTATTCCACAACAGCGTATTTTCCTTTTTATAGGGGAAAGAAAGCTTTCCCTCAGTGAAAGGAAGGAGGTTAGCATGGCTAGAAAACATAAAACATACCTAAATTACCTAATTCTCCAAACTCACTCTTTAAGGTCCTTTATTTATACTACCAGTAGGATATGGGATGAGTATTGCTGTAGACCTGTCTGCCTTGTCACCATGGCAGTCAATTTAAAATCCTTCATGCAAGGTTCAAAGTAAGAACTGACCAGGAAAACAGATAAGAAAAATAATTACCAAGTAATAAAAAGATCTAAGAGGTTCTTGTCATCTTTCCCTCTATCTATCGATAGCCACCAACCCCCCCAAAATGTCAGAAAACAGCTTCAAAGACACTGGAGCTTAAAGCTTACCACAATATCTAATAGAAGAAATAAATATGTTTAAAAAGAACAAAACGGATTTGGGATAATGTCTTACATCAGCAGTGGGAAAATAAGTATGAGTAAGCAATCGAGTTTTGGAGAAAGGGGAAAAAGCAAAAGCCAAACTTGAAAAAACAACATAACAAGACTTCTTTAACAGGGCATATTAATTTGTTGGTGCAAATTAAACAACCAGCACTACTTTATTATTGTGTTTGGGGTTTATTGAGAATCTTTGTAATGGTAATATGTCTGGCATTTCCTCAGGGAAAAGAAAACTGGAAGAAATCTTGTTTTTTCCAGGCCAGATGTTATTTAGACCCTAACCAAAATCAAGACAAATACAGCATCAGACTAAAACAGAACTAATCCTATTCAGATGGGATCCTATCAAAAGGTGGAAGACAATGTTAAGGTGACGGCCAGTATAGAAACCCAAGAAAAGTTGTCTTCATCCTCATTTTCAAAGGGCGCATGATTTCTGAGCACAAGTCCTGATTTTGACCAGAACAGTTGAATAGATAGTTATCCAAAGCAATTGAACTTTGATTTCTTTCATATAGGCTTCCCAGAGCTTCTGTTTGTCCAGCTCCACCTGAGCCTACCAGAGGGTAGATCCCGCTAGACCTGCTGTTCATGAACAGAGAAGGACTGGTGGGAGATGTGGTAGTAGGGAGCTGTCTTATGCAGAGTGACCATGACATGGTAGAGTTCTCCATTCTTCATGAAGTCAGGAGGGTTGTCAGTAAAACTGCTACCTTGGACTTCCAGAGGGCAGACTTCAAACTGTTCAGGATGCTGTTAGGGAGGGTCCCTTGGGAGTCAGTCCTGAAGGGCAGAGGGGTCCAGGAAGGCTGGACGCTCCTCAAGAAGGAAGTCTTAAAGGCTCAGGAGCAGGCTGTCCCTGCATGCCATAAGATGAGCCAGCAGGGAAGAAGACCAGTGTGGCTGAACAGGGAACTTTTGCTCTGTATTTGGGAGAAAAAGAGAGTTTATGTTCAGTGGAAGAAGGGACGGGCAACTCAGGGAGAGTACAAGGAGGTTGCCAGGATATGAAGAGGAAAAATCAGGAAGGCCAAAGCCCAGCACAAGCTCAACCTGACCACAGTGGTCAAGGATAACAAAAAATGTTTTTATAAATATATTAATGGAAAGAGGAGGGCCAAAGAGAATCTCCATTCTTTACTGGATGCAGTGGGGTTCATGACGACAGAGGATAAAAAAATGGCTGAGGATCTTAACACCTTCTTTACATCTTTCTTTACTAGCCAGACTGCATATCTTCAGGGTACTCATCCTCCTGACCTGGAAGTCTGGGACAAGGAGCAGATGAAACCCCTCATAGTTCAGGTAGAAACAGTTAAGAGACCTGCTGCTCCACCTGGACTGTCAGAAGTCTATGGGGCCAGATGGGATCCACCCAAGGGTGCTGGCAGAGGTGATTGCCAAGCCACTTTCCATCATAAGTCAGCGGTCATGGTCATCTGGAGAGGTCCCAGATGACTGGAGACTTGCTAATGTTACGCCCATCTACAAGAAGGGTCGTAAGGAGGAGCCAGGGAACTACAGGCCAATCAGCCTGACCTCGGTGCCAGAAAAGGTGACAGGAACAAGGTGCCAGGAACAGGTCATCTTGAATGCAATGTACGCGGGACCACCAGGGGATCAGGTCCAGTCAGTGTGGGTTCATGAAAGGCAAATCCTGCCTGACTAACCTCATTTCCTTCTATGACTGGGTGACCTGCCTGGCGGATGAGGGAAAGGCTGTTGACGTAGTCTACCTAGACTACAGCAAGGCCTTTGACACAGTCTCCCACAGTGTTCTCCTGCAGAAGCTGGCAGCCCATGGCTTGGACAGGTACACTCTTTGCTGGTTTAAAAACTGGCTGGACGGCCAGGCCCAGAGACCAGTCACCAGTGGTGTTCCCAGGGGTCAATGTTGGGGCTCCATTCTCTTTAATATCTTTATTGATGACTTGGATGAGGGAATTGAGTGCACCTTCAATAAGTTTGCAGACAACACTAAGTTGTGGGGAAGTGCTCCTTCTTCTTCCACCTGAGGGCATCACTTAAACATTAAAGGAGGAGATCACTTAAACATTAAACATGTAAATAAGTCTAATTTGATTCCCTTTGTTGAAGTGCAGATTCATGCAAGCTAGATAGATTTGTTGTTAACTCTTCATTTCTATTAGCACTAATATTGATAGCCTTCTTTGTTGTGTGAATTCCATTTATTCATGTTGTTTTAATTCCTATGAAATGTCTTGCATTAACATATGTACCTTGCAATTGCTATTTGAATTCAGTTCCCTCTTGAATGATTGTAGCAGCCACAAAGATGTGCCATCACAGAGTTGTTATGCCATATGGCATTTGGTAAAATTTCAGTATAAGTACTGATCCATGCATACTACACATGAAAAAATCCACACTGGAACGTTTGCATTGTCGTTTTTGAGCTCTGCTTTCTCAAGACTGAGTGTACAGCAGTGTCCATAGGAAAGAGTTCTTCTTTTAATGACTTTTCTGTGGCTAACTTTGGTGGCCTTGTTAGTCTGAAGGGTAAGGATGAAGTGAATTGAATGAGATTTTCTCTAATTTTGGTAACAAGTGATCAAACCAATGGACTGGCAAAGCTTTTAAGTAGCTGCAATCATTCTGTTCTCATTCACATGGTGACAGTGTTGGCTTTGGATAATGTAAGAGATCTGTCATAAGTACAGAGTCATCTGGTTTTGATGTCAGCACCAGTGTTAGGAACCTAAATGCCTTGAATTCCCTTTCTGGCTTGTGGAGAGAGAGAGGTACTTCTGGAATATTATGGAACCCACCAGCCTCCAAACCCTTGGAGGTGTGTTTCAGTCTCTTCAAAACTCACATGAAGTGAATAGTAATAGATAACATCAACGACACAGTTTGTACACCCTTACTTAGGTCATGTATGAAATGAAAAAAGCAACAAGCCCAATCAAATCAGTGTTTAACTAGTAGTATTGCTTTATGTAGTAGGCAGTTTGATTTAATCGTACCTTATGACTGATTATGGGTGGAAGAGAAAGGGAATAAAATCAGTATTTAAGTTAATTTATGAAATAAACATAAACCATTTATTTTTTCTTGAAAAGTTGACCAAAGAAGCAAAATAAACTACCAGTTTTGTCTATAAAGATTCAAGCTTTGACACTAGCAGACTATGTGAAAACTACCAAAAGATAACGAAACCTGAAACTGAACATGGAAAAAAATCAATAAAAAATCAGAACTGAATGACAAGATATAAAAATCTATGTATTGTGGGGTAAATATACTGAAAGACAATGTATTAGCAGGGGTGAAATATTACAGTATCTATACTTCAAATTTATAGTCAGAAGAAATTATTGGATCATCTAGTCTGATTTCATTATGTTTCTCCTGAAGGGAGCTTTATAGCTTGCATCTGATTCTAGTGTGTGGCTTGTAGGTAGGCATCTATTCTTGGTTAGAGTAGGAGCAGAAGAATGCTTTATAAGCAAGGGAACTTTTTAGTTTATATCAGAAACTGTTCCACCGTTAAAAACTATGTTCCTAATTCATCATCTTAATTTGCCTGGTTTCAGCTGTTAGCTTTCTATTCATGTTACACCTCTTTATGCTAGATTACACAGAACTGTAATTCCCAGTACTTTCCCTGTGTGAATCCACTTACACAAAATAATTTAGGCACCCTTCAGTATGCTTTTTAATGAACAAGCATTATGTAGCTCTTTAACTCTGTTGCTGCTAAGCATGTTCTTTTCTCTCATTTTCATATTTCTATACTCTTCCCTTTAATTTAAAAAAAAAAAAGAATATAAACAAAAAAACTGAGCACAATATTGATCATAATTGGTGTGAGTGCAATGCAGAGAGATATATTAATTCATTATTGTTCTGATTGTACAGCCTGGGAAACACTGGCTCTTTCTTGCCATGATCGTAGAATTGTGGAACAGTTTGGGTTGGAAGGCACTTTAAAGATCACACAGTTCCAATGCCCCTGCCATGGAACTAGAGTTCCATGCCACTAGAGTAGGAGATCAACTGATTGAGGTTTGACCTCCCACCAGACCAGGCTGCCCAAAGCCCCATCCAGCCTGGCCTTGAACACCTCCAGGGATGGAGTATCTGCAGCTTCTCTGGGCAACCTGTGCCAGTGCCTCACCACCCTCACAGTGAAGAATTTCTTCCAAATATCTAATATAAATCTGCCCTCTTTCAGTGTAAAGCCATTCCGCCTTGTCTTATCACTACACTCCCTGACAAAGAGTCCCTCTCCAGCTTTTCTGGAGGCCCCCGTTAGGTACTGCAAGGCCACCATGAGGTCTCCCCAGAGCCTTCTCTTCTCCAGGCTGAACAACCCCGACTCCCTCAGCCTGTCTTCCTGGGAGAGGTGCTCCAGCCCTTCAGATTATCTTTGTGGCCCTCTGGACTCATTATTAATACTTCCATGTACTGGGGTTCCCAGATCTGAATGCAGTGCTCCATGTGAGGTCTCTGGAGAGCAGAGTAGAGGGGAAGAATCACCTCCCTTGACCTGCTGGCTACAATTCTTTTGATGCAGCCCAGGATGTGGTTGGCTTTCTGGGCTGGAAGCACATACTGATGGCTCTCATCAACTAGCACCCCCAGGTCTTTCTCCTCAGGGCTGCTCTCAATCCATTCTCCACCCAGCCTGTATTTGTGCTTGGGATTGCTTCAGCCCAGATGCAGGGCCTTGCACTTGTCCTTGTTGAACTTCACAAGGTCCACACAGGCCTCCCTCTCAAGCCTGTCCAGGTCCCTCTGGATGGCATCCTTTCCCTCCAGCTTGTTGATCACACAGTACAGCTTGGTGTCATTAGCACAGTTGCTGAGGGTGCACTCTATCCCACTGTCACCAACAAAGATGTTAAATAGTGCCAGTCCCAACACTGACCCCGAGGAACACCACTTATTACTATCTCCACCTGGTCACTGAGCCATTGACTGCGACTCTTTGAGTTTGACCAGCCAGCCAATTCCTTACCCGCTGAGTGGTCCATCCATCAAATCCATATCTCTCCAATTTAGAGACAAGGATACCATGGGGGACAGTGTCAAATGTCCAAGTCCAGGTAGGTGATGTCAGTTGATCTTCCTCTATCCACCAGTGCAGTGGATAAAAAAAATATTGATAAAATAATATCAGAAGTGATGTATTATTAAAAATTATGAGAGGATGCCCTATTATATCCCCTTGTTTTAAACTCTCACATAGCATCTATATTCTATAACATAGCATTCCTATCCTCTTTTATCCTCTTTATTCTGTAGGTTATAAGACCTAACATTTGCTGTCTGTGATCCTTCCTGTGTAGCTTTGTATTTGTCTGTACTAAATCACATTTTGTTTTATTGGATTCAGGTAACCAAGTGATCCCAATAACCGTATTGCCTTGTCCTTATCGTAATTTATGTTTTCTATGCCTCTTCTTGATTTTATACCTATTTCTCCCTCATTGATTATGGTAGATCATGGTGATCATTTCAATAGCAAGTATTTCTTAAGATGTTGATTAATCATTTTTCAGCCCCTTTATCCTGTGTTTTATCAATACTATATAATGCCAACTTTTTAACCAGTTGTGTTATTGAATTAATCACTTTACAAAGTCTAAGCTAGACAATTTCATTGGGCAAATTTGCAGTCTTATCAAAATCATGCTAGTATGATGATAATTATTTTCTGTATTTGATGGTGCTTGCCTTTAATTACATTCAAGTTCTTTACTCTTTATCAATTAGACTGTGTAACAGCTCATTCTTTCTTTTGTCTCAGTTGATGTCAGGCTAGCCAGTCATGCTGCTTGTCCTTTAATGGCATATTAGCATTCTTCAGGGATTCCCCTGCTATTTCAAGTTTTATTAAAAATTAATAGGGAGATGAGAGATGCCCTCAGTTATTTGGGCCTGTTGATTTGAATATAATTATCCCTAGCAGATGCTATCTAATATTCTCCTCAGTTACTAAATCTTGAGAAGTGAAATCTGTGTTTGCCAAGTTAAAATGTAAAAATATGGCATGTTGCCAAAGCTGAAACGTTGTGCTTATACTGTCCGTAAAGTCATGAGTCCTTGAAGCATGCACTATTTTATTTTTTAATGTAATAAAAATAATAAATAAATATCAGAGACAATCTGTTACCAGACAGCTTAGAGAGCTTTATGGTTATAATTACAGATATAATTATGAGAAACATTAAATATGGATGATGTTTTCACACTTACAGTTTAAAATATAAAACAGATTTTGTTCTCTGATTAAAAACGGGAAACTGGTTCTGTAAATATGGTTCATGATGACTTTAGACCTGAGTTTGCCTGAAAGTAAAATGTAACATTAAAAAATTACCCTTGGGAAGGTCATAAAATATCAGAGGGATAGTGCCTAGACATATGTGTAATCCTTAAAGCCAGCAGGGTACTCTCTAAAATTTCTTTATCTCTCACCAGTGATTTTGGATGATACTGTAAGTGGATTATCTAGAACCTGAAATGACTCCAGCAGCAGCGTTGTTCTAAGCTGCAATCTTTTTCTGCAGAAACAGGAAGATCTAGTGAATAAGATTTTCAGTAGAAATTGATTACAGCATGACTCCCTGCTTTTGAAGTTAATGGTTATATATGTCTCTGACTTTGGTGACAGACGGGTTAGCTGACAGTGAGTGTACTTTGAAAAGATATGCTCAATAATAATCGTAAACTACAACTGTGAATGTTAGAAATATCAATATTACTGATCTATATATTAATATCTACCTTGTTAAGCAGAGGCCATAGTGTGATAAAAGCTATGAAAGCGGTCAAGAGAAAACTTCATGATAGAAACAAAATTCTTATAAAATAATAAATAATTTATAAATATTGTTACAAAATATTATTACTCTAACTACTGTGCAGGAGTGCTGATGTTATTGTTTGGTCCTTCCATAAAAAGAGCAGTGGTGTAAGGAAGTAGTCTAGGAACCATCTGTTAATAGCAGTTGTGTGTTCAGAGCTCCCACTGGAGGAAATGGAATTGATTGGGTTAGCACAGTAAGAATTCAGGTATGGATTTGGGAAACAAGTTACATTTAAAAGGGCAAACTGAAGGGATGAAAGGGGGCTTTTGGCTTTTGTAGTAGGTACTTAGATTCTTTTCATGGTCACCAAGAAAAACAAAACAAACAAACAAAAAACTTAACCCTTTTCTCCTTTATTTTTTTTCACAAGGAGACAGCTAAAAAGCAAGCACTTATCCTTTTAGGTTTCCTATCTTTCAAATTCCCAGAGTCTCTGAAAACAAAAATAACTTAGAATATCAAAGAAATATTTTAACTGCCTAGTGATAACAGCAACTGTACATTGGCTTGAGCTGTCTGACCTTTTAACGGGACATATTCTAAGTAGAAAAGTTCATATAAGTGTTCTTTCTATGAAGTGTTACTGGTATAAATTGGTCATAGGAACCTTAATCTCAAATTTCCTGATTTTTATAAGATTACAGCCATTAATTATAGGTATACCAGGAGTATTTTTTTTCTATAATTTACCTTCTTTAAGGAAAGTCTCTTGAGTAGAAAACTAGGCTCTGTGATCTAAAACTGGAGGATGATATAAGGGTAAAACAAACCAAGACTGATGAGTTGGTTTATTGACCATAGGAACCATCATTTTTTGACTTTGAAGGGTTTGAAGCAGTTATCCATCTGTAGTCATTCAGGACTGGACCCAGTATTGACCCTTGGGGTACTCCATGTTGAAACCTGGGGTACCCTTTAGCCTGCAGCCTTGAAATGCCTGTTTTTAGTGTGGAGAGAATTGTTCTTGTCTAACATAGAAGATCGTTCAGCTGCAGGTAATTCATATTTAATTATTGAACTCTTTACCTAATTCACTGTTTGGAGCAATATTTTTATACCTTATCAATAATTTTTTTTTTTTCTGTAATTTTCTGGGTCTGGAAACTGCATGAGTAAGTTGGTAATTTCAATTAGCTTTCTGGTGATATCTTTAAAAAATAATAAAATACCAGAATAAACAAAAGACTTTTTTTTCTTTTTTTTTTTTCTTTTTTTTTTTCTTCTCAATTTCTGTTGAATAGATGCCATAGAAAAGGGGCACATGTACTGCCTCAAGTTCTTCTTGAGATATGTACACCATATGCAGTGCATATGTAGTCAGGAAGCTCTTCAGGCAGTTAAAAGCATATCAGAGAAGTGCTCTCATGTCTTTGGCAACAATCTTGGTATTGATGGATTCTGATCAAGCAATGTGGAGTCAATTATCTCCTGGTGTGTACTTTGCATTCCTGTGCTGAACTACTTTCTCAGCTCATCTATTGGATTGATGCTGTACTCCACACACGTTGAATACCATGCAGAGAAGTACTCAGTATATTAGGACTAATTGTTTCTTCACATTGCAAGTATATATAATTTTATCTAGGCACCCTATTCAGCAAGGTATTTAAGTACATTGCCTAGCAGAACTTCTCAGATGCTTGATGCTAGTTATGTGCTGAATCAGCACGTCAGTCTTTAGTTAATGTCAAGTATGGTCTATGAAGGTGTAAAATATTTTAAATCATGTTGTATTGGAAATGACTGGTGATATTATAGCCAGTTCTAGATTAGCAGTCTAATGCTGTCTATTCCATGTAGACTAATCTATTCTTATTGCTATCCTGAACCACAACATAAACTGCCTAGTGACACTTTTTCTAACAAGCCTATACCTGTATAGGTACAGGTACTATAATCAGAGATTCCTCCTTTTTAGTATAAGTCATACCTGGTGCATGGAAACCATTTTTTTTCTGGAGATTTGAAAACAAAATACAAAAAGTGACTTGAAAACCATACAAAAGTGACTTTCAGGGTAGTCAGGCACTGGCATAGGTTGCCCAGAGAAGCTGTGGATAACACCATCCCTGGAGGTGTTCAAGGCCAGGCTGGATGGGGCTTTGGGCAACCTGGTCTTCTGGGAGGTGTCCCTGCCCATGGCAGGGGGTTGGAACTGGGTGATCTTTAAGATCCCTTCCAACCCAAACCATTCTGTGATTCTATGAACTTGGTTTAAATGAACCCCTTAAAACGAGTGCTTTGCATTGTAATGATGGAGCCAGCAATACTTTTAATAATAAGCCCTCACACAGCTAGCCTTTTGAATCTGAGGGATTTTCTAATGCAAACCATAATATAAAATTCATTAGGTACCAGTAGCCTGGGCTCTGCATCTGCCTGAGCCAATGAATTAATTTACATTTCTGATAATATTCATAAAATGTTGTCTTATGATAATCCTATATTATAATGGCTTTTGTATCACAAACCTGAAGTATTTAAAGCATACAAATGGGTATGAATTAACACATTCTAGTATAAAAAAAATTAAGGTGCCCAGAAGAAGTTCTGAATCCTTGAGTGATGTATGCTAAACATGTTTACAAAAATGGAAATGGGTACACATGTGCCTGTATATCTATCTGTCTTTCTAGTTAAGCAGATAGCAAAATTTTTGGGGAGTCCTTTATAGTGCTGGCTGGAGGCGTTTATGTGTCTGTGTGTTCATCTATGCAGATATGTGTGGCTCTCAGGCATCATGAAGAAATAGCTACAGAATGGGTGCAGCCACTGTTCTCTGTATTTGTAATTGCCTAGGAAAAATTGTGTAGGAAGCTTTAGTTTCACACTGACAGGTTTATAGTAATCTATTGCTATCGCATGCAGTGCATAAAGGCAAGAAAAATAAAGTAATTATGACTCCTGTTCACCCAATTTAGCTGTCAAAATGCATCTGTGAGTTAGATTAAAGGAAGAGGACTTTCAATAAAACAACAATAAAATGCTAATTATACTAAAAGGCAGGCTATAAATTTCACCTGTTCTGTGGACAAATAAGATTAATTAAAGTGATGAATTTTAAGGCATTGGTCTGGAGCCTCAGGATAACGGGGTGAATACTACAAGATTTTCTCTGTAACTTTCAGTAATTCATTTTAAGTGTTTTTATATCAAAAGTCTGTGCTGTGACTAGAAAGTCAAAATCAGCCTGAACATGAATGGAGAAATGCTACAGACTGTTTTTTTCCTCAGACCGGAACTCTCCCTGATTAGCTTTCCAAGTCTGATTCAAAATTGCTCTGGGACTGAGCCAAAAATCAGGATTTCCATTTGTTGGAAGAGAAAGTACAAGCAGGGAGAAAAATGATGTTGCTCGCTTGTGTGCCTGTTCAATGCAGTTGGAGCTGTCATATTGCAACCTTACTTCTCTTTGGTTTACCCAGTTGGCTCGTAGCACAAGTAACGTGAATCCTTACTTATGTGCTGTGCTGCTTTGTGGGCCCTAGCAGAAACCTGCTCAGAATGAATTTTCATTGCTAAGGTGTACCTTTTAACTAAACCGCTTCTTGGGAAATGGGATGAGCAGGTTTTAATTCTCTCTCTTCCATATTTACTGCCATTATCAATGGTGTGCTGTGAATGCCTATGAGGAGCCTGAGCTTCTCCTTACAGAAGTTTGTGAGTACTTCTTGTGTATATGCCACAGATACAGACCAGGGAGCCACAAATTTGTCCTCCCTCACCTTTTAACTTTAAAGTCTGCTTGCACTGGAACTACCTAAAATCCCATTGTAGTGCAGCTTGACAGAGCCTCTTCAATAGCTCACACAATGTGCCAGAGGAGCAGGGAAGACAAGTGATGCTCAGCATCTGGCAACAGTGAAAAATGGGAGGCCTCTCACTGGCTAGCACACTGTGTTGCAGTGCTGTCTTTCCATTTTTCAGTGTTATATTTACCAGCAAAAATCAGTTTGAACCAGTTTGAATATTTTTTTATTTTTCCACCTGTTTTACCAAACCATTATTGGTGTTGTGAATCACATCTGTTTCAGTCGCATCAGTACTTACACTAGATGTGTAATGATTTGACTTTTTCTGTGATCATGGCTATATGTGTGCAATATGAAGGATTTAACTATCTGTGGTAGAACCCTGGCCCAACCAAGGTACAAGAAGCTAACACATTCTTACATGGAAGACAAGTCATTCACAATGATCCTGTTAAAAGATGTCAAAGCTAGCTCAGCTAGTGTCTGTGGAACTCAAAATCACATTTTTCCCTAGATTTGAACACATTCTCAGGATTTCCAAAGGTGTCTGAAGCAGTTAAGTGTCCAAATTACATGAAAACACAGTTGGAACAGCTCTTATGTTAACTTTTGTATGTCTTGAAGACTCTCCATTTTTGTTGAGGTCTCTAAGTATTAGTATGAAACTTCTGTTTATATTTGTACTGTCATTTTATAGGTCTGAAGTCACTTTAGCCCTCTTGCTTTCAAGCATTTAGTATTACTCTGAGCTGAATTTATGTAACACCGTAATTTTGTATTTTTCACAGAAACGTAACCTGGAATAATTTAGCTATCCCCGACACCCACTGTTCCAGAGAGCTAGAAGAAGGTTACCAGTGCCCACCTGGATTTAAATGCATGGACCTTGAAGATCTGGGACTAAGCAGGCAAGAGCTGGGCTACAGTGGCTTTAATGAGATAGGTCTGTCCTACTGGTAAAATCCATTTCAGTATCCATTTAAAAATGTTTATGAAATGAGTAGAACAGATAGCTCATGTCTGTGCTGAAAAGATATCAAATGCAATCAGTATTCTGCTCAAGTAGAGCACATGCCAGAAAGAGAAGCTGTGCTATTTGATTTGGAATGATGAAGTTATCTATTTTTACATTGCTTGGGTTCCCAGGATTTAAATAACTTTAAAACAATGTCTTTATTTAAAAAGAGTCAGCTGTTGATTATCACCAATATGCAAATGTGATGACTAATTACTGTGATTTATTTATGATCCATTTTAGAGTATATATTTCACCTTATTTGTCTAATTTTAGTAGTAATTCCTATGCAAAAAAAGAAGAAAAGAAGGAAAAAAAAAAAGGAAAAAGGAAAAACACACAGAATTACTTGGTACTAAAGTTATCCTCTCAGTCCTAAGGAGGAGGGGGAGAAAGTGAGATCATATTTGTCTGTGACAACCTGGATCCAAACTGCGTTAAGTCAGAATAGCATTCAGTAAAATGACTGAGAGTCAGACAGATAGATATTGTACTACCAGTGCAATTTTTCTCCTGTGAGAAATACCTCAGAATGACCAGCACAATGCACTCTGCTAGTTGGCACGCGTCGTGCCATCCCCACAGGGAACACAGAGCAGTAATTCAAGAAAGGTGGCAACAGTACAGGCATCTGTGGCAGGATTCATATCCGAATGGAAAATGTGCAGGTTACCCTATCAGAAAATTGTGGTTATCTCACATTTATTTAACAGACAAAGGTCCAACAGGAGCCTGCAGCTGAACATTTTCATGAGTACAGGTAGGGAGTTCCTTTCAAATGAAAAAGCGTGCCTACAGGCCATATTCTTTCTGATGCCTCTCTCTTACTGATAAGCTTATACTTCGTTTTTCCTGGCTTGAGCTCTAGACAGTAGACTGTTATCGTGGCCTCAGATGAACTTGAAGGTAATAAAAAGGTTTACTGATGGAATGACTACAATCCAAAAGGATTTTTTTGAGAACTGAAAGCCCTTGCAGCTGAAATTACTTCAGTTGTTTCCCAGGCCACTTAATGTACACAATGAGCCAGAGACTTAAAAGAAGTAGTCTCCTATTATGACAGGTACTCTGTGATACCAAAGAATTTCTGAAGAGAAACTGCCATTTCTGTCCTCTTTTTTTTTTTATCCCTTTCTGAGGAGAAAAAAAAAAAAAAAATGATTTCAACAAAGTTGTATTTTGTTTCTTCCAGAAGCCATGAGTGTAACAGTTGTACCAGTACTGCTAGCTGTATAGCAGTACCTGTAGTACCTACCTTTTGTATGAAATTTTTCTTCAGTGGATCGCAAAGGACAACCTTGTCTGATCTGTCAGTCAACCGTCAGATTCTTAAGTCATAGTGCCATGCCTGGGTAAATATGAGCTGAGTTTACACTAGAAGCTAAAAACATCCATGTGCAAGTTCTCTAGTTCTAGTATATCACCAGAAGAATTATGCCTTAGATAGATTGAAATCACCCTTCTTATCTTGATGTACAAAATCAGTTGTGGCATTGAAGGCTGTTATTCTAGCTGCCTACCTGGTCACTAGGGAAAATAGTTGCAACACCTTAGATAAGCTTAGTTATATGGATGATTTGAACAAGGCTGAGTGCCTTGTTCAAAAAATAAACATTTTTTAATGATGGCAAGGCATCCAAAGGAAACCAAAGGTTGGCAAAGACAGGTGAAATAATTTGTCCAACAGTGCCTTGATTGATAAAACAGGTTTAAAAAGTGGCTGAAACTCCATTCTCCTGAGGCATAGTCCTGTGCTTTATTGATAGTCATTCTGACTGCTGTGTTTGAAAGCCCAAAGGTTGCTAATAGATGTAGGAAAATTGTCATTAATACACTGTTTTTGTCTAGATGTTGCTAATCAGGAGATAAACGCCTCTCAGTACAGTAGTCAGAAATTGACAATTGAAAGCTGATTGCTAAACTTTAAAATACTGGGTAATTTACAGCAGCTTTGCCACAAAAATAAGCCTCCTTAAATTAGGAATGTTAAAAACATGTTAATAACCAGCAAGTTTATCAATATTTTATAAATCTCCATTTTGTGATGTACCTTTATATGTAGTTAACAGGTAAGTAATGAAGTAGATCTTTCCTGTGTAATTACAGTATTTTATTGTGTACATTCATTGATGTTTTATTTCTGCATATTATTATATGCAGCCTGTCCTGTTGGTTCCTGAAATATATCATTACAAAAATCATAAGAGCATAGCAGTTTGGCAGCTACTGTATAATTAGTGCCACTTAACTTGCAGTATATAAGTACAAGTTATGAATATTTGAAAATTTCTCTTCTTTAAACAGAAAGGGAAAGCTTTTTTACAATTTTATTATGGGGTGAAAACCACACTGTCCTAATTAGATATAATTTAATTTAAGAGTTTTTTATACTGTAAGGATATGCCAAGTAAGTAATATATTTGGAAAATCCCTGAATTTTCGCCATACTCTGTTCCCACTTTTACAAATACCTCGGCTTTAAAGAGATGAAAGTTGGAAAGATAGCATAAGTTTTGGTACTTCAGAGTTTCCAGGTTTTCTATATTTGATTTTGACATGTTATATTTATCTGTTTTATGTATACTTGTTTGCATACATGTATTTTTTAAGGAAGAACATAGTTATAGATTATTAATAAATAGTACTTGAAGTCATCTTGTCAAGATAATCTAGTCTATCTGCTTTCTTTCTGAAGCAGACAATCTTTCCAGGCAATCTATTGCACTGTTTCATTGTCTATACTCATAGGAAGAGTTTCCTAAAGTCTAACCTGAATCTTTCTTTCTGTGCCTTAAGATTGTAATTTTTCATTTTATTCAGTATGGACATAGATAAAACATCAAAAAATATTTTCTGCATGTCTGAAGACTATCATTATGCCTCTTCTACCCTCTACGGAAACATAGGCAATGTAGTTTTACATGTTTTGGACTTTTGCTATATGACTTAAATACTATGCATTAAATTATTCTTGTTGGCCTTCTACAAGACTTTCTCCAGCTGATTCACCTCTTTGCTGAAGTGCAGTACTGGCAGAATATTCCAGTAAAGCCTTTACTTCATGTATTTTTAAGCTTTATTACAGATTCTACATCCCAGTGAGATGTTTTCCATGTTCACAACAGCATGATGTGGGTGATTCATGTGTTTTTCTGGTTTGTTACAGCCCTTGTGTCCTTTCGTAAAAGCTGCCATCACTGTTTCCCATCCTGTATATTTACTTTTTTTTTTTTTTAATGTAGAACCTTGCACTTGTACTCTGTTGAATACTTTCTTTTTTCATACTATTTCTTCAGTTTGCTAAGATCTTTTTGAGTTTTAACTCTTTCCTCCTGAATACTTTCAGTACCTCTTAAGTCTATTTTTATCTGAACACTGATGCTTATAATTTATTTATTTTTCTATAATTTATCAACTTGGTCAAAAGTAAAAAAAGTAAATAACCCAGATCAAGAACAGAGTGATGGAACCTCATTTGATAGTCTTCCATTCTGACAATGTGTCATTAGTAGCTGCTTATAAGGTTACTTAGCAAAGGGTTTTGCACCCATCACAGAACAGTTAGTTTCACCTAGCCATGTTTCTGTATGTTGTCATAGTGAGACAATCATAGAATCATGGAATGGCCCGGTTTGGAAGGGACCTCAAAGATCACCCAGTTCCAACCCCCCTGTCATAGTCAGGGATGGCACCCACTAGATCAGGTTGCCCAGGGCCCCATCTAACATGGTCTTGAACACCTCCAGGGATGGGGCATCCACGGCTTCTCTGGGCAACCTATTCCAGTGCCTCACCACCCTCTGCAGAATTTCCTCCTAACATCTAATCTAAATCTCCCCTCTTCTAGTTTAAAACCATTCCCCTTGTCCAGTCATTATCTGATTGAGCGAAGAGTTGCTCTCCTTTTTTTTTTTTTGTAAGTTCCCTTTAAGTATGGAAAAGCCACAATGAGGTCACCCCGGAGCCTTCTCTTCTTTAAGAGATGTTTTAAAAAACCTTTTAAAATGAAGATGCAGAGGACTGAATGCTTCTCCTCTGTTTATAAAAACTGCTTCCGTTTTGTGTTTGTATAGCAGTAATACAGTAAGATTTGTGCCATAAGTTCTCCAGTGCCTACAAAACGTCAACGTGTATTAATATTATAATGCTTAGGCCTGATGTTTGTGATAATTTTTCAAACATGGGCCACATCAGCATGTATCTACAGCTAATGCCTCTGTTTTTCTTCAAAATACGTATTTCTAGTTAGGATGTAGAAGGAAATTAAAAGCACTGATCGGTTTTGATGAATTTACAAGTGTAACCTCTAATGAGAGTGAAGTTATTAAAAATCGGGGCAGTTCTGTTTGGCTACACCTCTAGAAAAGTTACAGGCAACAGTTATGGAGGTATGTTTTAGACCTGTTTATGAAACCAGCAATGAATGAAACATGGAGCAGAAAATCGATTAGTTAAGGCCTCAGTACCCAAAGTCCCTTACTCTGAAGTTCTGAGACAGGAGGAAGTAACAGCAGAGAAAGAGTAATCTGCCCCCTAGGTAAGATGGTTTGAGATACATAAGGTTCCAGCTGATGGGAGGCTACAAGGAGTTACTGCTTTCTTATAGGAAGTTGCTCAGGAACTCAGTAGAAAACCAAATACTCTTTCCAACAATTTGACACACAACTTGACTTTTTAAGTAGGTGTTGCTCCTATGCAATGGGAACCTTCATGTTAAATTAAGTCTTTTATCCGTCAGGATGCCTGAAATGTTTTTTGAATACTACCTGTGGGGCTGAGTGGGAGTAAAAGAAAGGGTATGAATGAAAGGCTTGGCTGACTGTGTGGATGTGGGAGGCAAAACTCCTTACTACTGACTATACCTGTATAGTACTGTCAAGCTCTTCTCTTTCTCAGACTTCTTAGCTGCTTTTGATTCAGGCTGCTATAAAAAGGTTGACGTTTGCTTCACATTAGTGCAGCATTCAGCCTTGACTCCCACTGAGAGCATCAGGTGCATTCACAGTTGGCCTGTTTCTTCTTTCTGATTTTACTCTCTTCTTGTCTGTGTTTTTCTTAGCAATGTTTAATCCCATAGGGTGTAGCTGACAGCATGACAGTACCATGAAGTGTTCAAAAATCTTGGGGTAAATATTCAGAAAAATGACCATACCATGACAGTACCATGAAGTGTTCAAAAGTCTTGGGGTAAATATTCAGAAAAATGACCTTTGTTCTATGAATAAATCCCAGTTACTGTACAATTCATTGGGCACGTGATCATATTTGTGCAAGTATTTTCACCTGATATATCTCAAAAGCATAAATATAATTGTTGAGTTAGATAAGAGCATGGAAGACTTGGCAGTTGGGGAACTATGACAAGTAATTCTGCCTTCCATGTCACTGTCTGAGTGTGTGTCTACATTCAGTCAATTACAGCAGGAATTGCTGTCAGGGCCATGCTAAGAAAATTGGTATGGTTGTCTGCTTGGATGCTGCTGGAAAAGGTGCTGTATAAGCAGAAAAGTACCAGGCCCTACCCTGTTGCTGGATCTTGGGCAGTTTTTATCCTTAGCTATGCTTTCCATACAATGCAGATCCTTTTGCATTCAGATTTTTGTAAAATCTGGCTAGTGATCATTTCACATGTCTCATGGGTGCAATCATCTGTAATCATCTACAGATGTACACTTGCAGCTACATTACCAATTTTACTCTTCACATAATCCTAGAGACTTACTTTCTCATGATTTACAGTGCTTAACATATTCTCAAAAGGAAAAGAAATTTCAGAGATGCCTAGAAGTTAAAAAATACTCTGCGAAGGAAGGGAAAGAAGTTTTATGCTATGAAAGATCATTCTGAGGAGAGAATCAGATCTTATTCTATACTCTAGCACCAACAGCCTATTTGTTATTTGCTAGGGCCAATACCCTACCAAATGATAATAATTACCTCCATTACCTGTGGAGAGTGTTTGCCAAGACTACCATATTAATGTCCATTTTACGGATAGGAGATAAACACATACATGTTGCATCTCGGAGACAAATAATAAAATTTCAATGGTAAGGAGTGCTTCAAAGCACACATAAGAAAGTTAAACCTGAATTAAACATTACTCACAGTAACAATGAACACTGTTTGATGGTACAATGAGCCAGCAAAATCGTCTCATTTCATGGGCTATAAAACAGCAACAGAGCTTTAGGTCTCAGATATTTCACATTCTTATTATAAGGACTTTTCCCTTATAATATGTGACCCAGAATTTACATATTCTTGTCTTGCCAACAGTAGTCTTTTTTTTAAATTGGTAATTAGGAGTAATATATGTCATTGTGAAAAATGTCTGCCATGAATAGCTTAAAAGTGAACCTAATTTAATATTTGTTAATGGAAATATCATTGTGGGGCTGAAATCAACTTCCTCCATTCACTTACAGCTATTGTTTTAATAAAAGACTTGTAAAAGGATCAAAATAGCTTTCTGTTTAGCCATTAATTGGAATTTTATTCACCAAATGATGGAGTTACACTAGTTTCAGGTGTGACCAGCAGGTCGAGGGAGGTGATTGTCCCCCTCTGCTCTGCCCTCATGAAGCCCAACCTGGAGTGCTGTGTCCAGGTCTGGGGCTCCCAGCACAAGAAAAATGTGGATCTCTTAGAGTGAGTTAGAGAGTGTGTAACAGGTTTAAATTAAAAAGGCACAGCACTTAAAATGGAAGAAGAGTAGGGTGCCATTAGTTCTACCATTCAGAAGGAAGGAATTAGGGTTAAGATAATATGCCATGAATCTGGCTTTTGCACCTCACTCTGCCACAATCAATTAAATATATTTTCCATGAGATATTTCATGTTTCTGAAAGGTTGTGTGTCTGTCTGTAGGGTTGGAATTCCTAGAGGCTGAGTTGTGTCTTGGGTGGTGAGGTGTGATGTTCACATGAAAGCCAAACTGGAAAGGGAGGAAAGGCTCAAACCAGCCTGGAAGAAAAGCTGAAGTCAGCCCAAATCTCCACTTAGGTACTCCTGGAAACAACAAGCATTAAAAGCTACAAGTCCATTTGCTTGTGTGGACACCTATATCATAAATTTGGGTGCAGAAAACTCAGGAAAGCGAGGAACAAAGACACAGTGACTAGAGGGATTACTATAAAGACCTGCTTTTTGTCATTCTTTCCTGGAGTTACGTCCAGTTTTTCTCCACTGAAAGTGGTTTAAAAGCACCTTCAACATTTAGGAGGCTGAATGCTAACAAGATTCAGCAACATAAAAGAAAATATTGAAAAATCCAACTTGCTATTCCTGCTGACACTGGATGAGGAACAGAGCCTGTTACTGGTGACAGAGGCTGATGTTTTCTTTTCTCCATCACTCACCCACCTGACGAAGCCATCTTGTCTGTTGGGGGAGGTATTAGCAACTGCTTGGTCTTTCCTGACATAGATGAAGGAGGCAGCTGATTATGAGTGTAGTCTTGGGCAACTACTTATTTTGCCCACTTTGAGCTTTTCAGGTCTGTGAGGAATGGTTAACCTCAAGTTAATGAACAGAGTAAAAATATTTGTGGGTTATTTGTTCAAAGTAGGAAATTTCGATAGTCAAAAGGATTACAAGGGTGTTTTCAGCCGCCTAAGCCGCTTTCCTCCCACACTGTGCTTTCACGCCAGCAACCCAGCTTGAATGAGAGCAGCGTTGTTTTAGACAGGCATAGAGGGCCAGAAATGCAGAGCAGTATCACCACCGCAGCCTGAATCCCTTGGCTCTGAGTCTGTTGGTATCTGGGATAATAAAAAGCAATGAGTGGATGTAATTAAGTCAGAGTCTCCACTTAATTGTACCAGTCAAAGGCAGAGCTTTTAGGAAAACCACTGGCTCAGTAATGATTTCATCAAAACCTGGGGTCAGACTTTTATTCTATAGATAATGTGTACATTTGATAGTATGTATTGATTCTTAGTGCTCCATTTTATCCAAGCAAGTGCATCACACTATTAAATACTTTGATAAACAAGTCTAATGCCATTCCATTTATATGGCTCTTTGATTCAAGTGCTTGCATGTGAAGAGCCTAATAATGAGGCCTTCATCCATGACTGTGACCTGTGTGATTATTGTGTGGTAACATGACAAGTGGTAACGATGCTAATGTATAAAGGTGCCAGAATGTAGTTAGGGAAGCTATAGAGGGCTTAGAGATAAAAGTCGTATTTTCTAAAGGTGAACCCAAATGACTTAAAGCATGCCCCAATAGTCCACTGACTGAGAAACCTGTGAAAACCATTATTTTAAATATGGTGGTAGGTTTTTGTTTTTCTTACTGGATTTCCTACCTAGACCTACCTTGCAGAGAGCAATAGGGCCCTGATCCCAGGTGAGGCACTGTTGTGCACAAAACAGCCTTTGCTCAAGGAATTTCATTTAATTTCTTATTCCCATTTCATTGCCGTAAACTTCTTATCACTGATTTAGGTATTGAGAAGCGAAAAAGACACTTAGTGAAGGGAAAATACCTTCCCTCCTTCTCCTGTCTCAGCTTCAGTCAGCACACCTCTCGGGCCAACATCCTTGTCCCCAGCCCCTGCTTTCACCGCATGTGAGGTGAGGGGGGGCACTGATTCAGATTATGGATTCAGAGTAGCTTCTTTCTTGCCTCTCTTTGTTTTGTACTGTTCTTCTGTTGTTCCTTCTTTATGCATGTCCTCTGCTTCAGAATGAGCTTTCAGGGGTGGCCATGCTCTTGCGTGCCGCCTGCTGCCACAAGCCCTGCAGACACTGCTACCTAGCTAAACCCTGGCATGTAAATAAACCTATTTTAGACTTAGACTGCCTTTGAATAGGCAGCTTTAGCAGATGATACATCTTTTTGGTGACCACGAAGGACTAAGGAAAGTGGTTTGATTGCCCTGTGTACAGAAGATCAGAACAGTTTAGATTCCTTGTTGTACTTTTCCTCTTGGGAAATGATTTGAGTTACAAGGATGTGAGCACTGTGGGCAAGGAGCCATGGCTGTGTAAATGAGGTAAACAAGTTCAGGTTGTTCCTTAGGTAAAACAAACAAGGTGAAAGGGAGTAAACTAATAAATCCCTCTGTAGGCCTAAGGCACAACAGTGTTTTCACTGCATACAGCTTCTTAAGGACTTGCATACTAAGGCCATCTTTAGTTTCCCATCAGAAAGAGTTTAATGATAGAAGGCCTTAGGGGTTTCATTTTTGTTCTGGGGTTTCTTTTTATTTAGCAGGAAAAGTATTTATGCAATACAGTGACTGTAAGTTGAACATAAACAAATGTAATTTAAGAAAACGAAGTTTTTTTTATCACTAATTTTCACTACCTATAGAAATGACCACCAGGAAGTCCTGAAGTGAAAACACTTGGTATCTTTCCTAAACCCATGCCAAAGCCCAAGCAGAATGTACTTGTTTTGGCACAGGAATTACTTGATGAAAATCTCAGCCTTTTTGTTTTTTTTCTTTCTATGCAAATTAATATTAAATTCTTCTAGTTTAGTTCTGAATTAAATCATCTCAGAAGTATCTTTGGGTCTATATATTATTTAGCTGGACAGTTTTGTCTAAGTCCTGTGTGTTGCTAAGAAATTAATAACCTCCAGTCATAGTATAGGAGGAACGGTCATTGTCCTTTGCTTTATTTTCCCCTAGTTATTCTGACACTTTTATTCTCTAAACAAAAGATAACAGAAGATAAATAATACCAAGCAACCATGGTCATCGGTAGTGTTTTATTTCATTATAAATATCTGTGCTGTATTTTAGCACTTATATTCGTGAGTGCTGTTTGACTTTACTCTTAAGTATACATTTTTTTCTGTTCTCCAAATATTTCTTAATGATTCTAAGCCTGTTCTTCCTTCCTGCATTTTAAAGAAAATGTATATGTACATTATATTCAGTTTTTACAAAATATGAAATAACACTTTTTGACACAACACTCCTCTCTCTTCATGATCACCTTTAATGCCATTCACTGTTTAGCCACTCTTCCCCTTACTGAGGGTCCAAACTGAGTTTCCATAGAGTCTTGGCTTCAGAAAGTGCAATAATGACCTTCTTTCTACAAGGATTTTGCCCACTAACATGCTATTGCATTATGCTCTTCAGCAGAATGTGTAATTCTAGCCATCATATGAGTGAGATTCTGAAAGTGTCAGAATCTCCGTTAATCTTATTTTATGCTGTTTTGTGTTCTTTGTTAATATTATATCTTTATACAGACTACAGGATACATAGTATCTTCTAGATCAAGTTTTCCTCTCCCAGAAATCTTGCTATGTCACGTCCAGATAGCATTTTAGGGAATCTTGTCATGATCCAAAGTTATTGAGGTATATTTTCCTTGATGTTTTTTCTCAGAACTTCAGATTTTTTTATTCTGTTTGCCAAGTCGTGACAGTTTTGATGCCTTGTTCATGTACTGCTTCTCATACTTTTATGTCACATTGCACAGTAAAGCACAGTGTAACAAACAGCACCCTGCAGATGACAGCAATAAGCTTTTTCCCGCCACCCATCTCCACATTCTGCAAAGTGAACGTTATATATTAATCCCATTTCTTCCCATTTTGAATGAGAAATATTAGCAAGAATATTAAAATTAGCCACAAAAATCTCCAAGCAGGTCACCAATCCTATACTTCTTATGGCTGTGTTGTTGAGTAGTGCTGTGGTGGTCTTCCAGTGGAAGGATATCCTTATACTAGTCACTTGTCCCCCTTAAATGAATGGTTATAGTTTATTGCTACCTGTATTTTAGCCCAGCTCTGAAAGGAGGTCTCTGTTTTGTTCAGATATTATGTTTGTAGCCCTTATAATCAAAATACCAAATTTTAAGTCATTTCTCAGTTTCAAGATGACTGGCTAGAAGCAGACTAGTTTTAGAAATACAGATAGCGTCTATATGGAGCTTTCTCCTGAGCAGACACAGAGTGATTGGCCCATACTGGTTGACTTCCTTTGGTCATAATTGGGTTGGTTGTCCTTTGAAAATGACTTGCTCCTGCAGTCTGACAGGACAGGGTTAAATACCTTCTGTAAGCTATCTACATAAATGAATATCTCTGGACATTATGCTTTGAAAATATATGTACTGAGGCTTATGAAAAGTAGACAAGTACATGTAATTCACTATTTCTTCTTGACAGAGATGAGATATATCAGTTACAAAGTATATGGGGGCTAATAGTGGGTCTAAGGTGAGGGATCATTAGCTGTGTTTAGCAAAAATTCTGAGACACATAGCAAAATTGTTATTGCTATAGAAGGACTGAAAATGCCTTTCAAACCCGAGGGCTTGATGAGCCTTCCACAGAAGAGGTATACTTTGCAACAAATCTTCAGTTTATTTCAATTTTGTTCTTTAGTATGACAATTCCACTTTAAACAGGCAGTGTCCTTTTAAAATAGAGGTTCTCTAATGTAGGTCAGTTAAATTGCATGGATTATAGATGCATGTGGAAAGGAGAAAGCCAGTCATTTTTCACTTGAAGGGAACACAATGCCAAAGATCAGACACTTATCTGGGAGTGTGTTTCTTGAAAATTTTCAGTCTCTTCCAGGCTCTGAAATGTTTTGTGTGTGATGTAGATTAAGTTTTATCAAGGAATATGCTAGTAAAGAGCCTTTCATGAGGAAGTTTCAGCTGATTAGAAAGGACTGTATCTTAAATACCCTACAAGTAAATAAGTGGCCTGAATTTGGAGTAAAAAAAATATATAGTGGGATGCTCCAGCTAACTCTATTAGCCATTCAGTGTTTCTGTGTACTTGCCACTTTCCTCAGTGATGCCATTTTAGTTGTCTCATTAATTAAGACCTTTTCTACTTTTTTTTTTTTTTTTTTTTAATTAATGGCTCATAGACACACAACAAATAGCACAAATAATAGTTCTGTTACACTAACAAATGGTTTGTGGGAAGTCGTAAGAGTTTTGGGAACTTAAAAGTAATTTGATCAATCCTCCAGAATTTTAATTTATTGCTGTGTTAATCCCACAGTAATTGAGTCCTGCATTAAACCAGGCAGTCAGGTGAAACTAATGTGAATAGATTAGTACAGTTGTCTTGTACTGACAGTCGAAGAAAACTTTACTGCTGCTAAGAGAATTTGCTGGAACACACTTCCCCTGGCATTCCAGGGTATTAGGTGTTAGTTTCAACAGCCAAGTAGTTGGCTTTGTAAGGGGATAAAACAACTTTCCAGAAAGACTTTCCAGAAAAATGTACTTTTTTTTTTTTTTTTTTTTATTCTGATCTCAATTTTGTTTGTAACCATGGGTCTTTGCTGGTGTCCATCCTATTCTGCTATGTATAGTTTGATATATCACTCATGTCAATATAATAGTACCGTACATGGCACACCTGTGCTCTGTGCCTTGTTCTTTCTTTTATTCTCTTTTGTACCTGGGAAGGATGAGAGAATGGTTTGCACAGTGAACCAAAATGTTTTGGTTAGTTTTCATTTTGAAAGTAGTTGTTTTTAAGTTTTCTTTCTAATATGCCTTCTGATAAATATTTGTGTGATAGGGATGGTGGTGTTAAAAAAACATACTTGCTGATGTTAAGTTGAAGACCATAAACCGTCACTGGTCATAAGGTGAAGGGATGGAAGAGAGAAGTCTTATGAGAAGGTTTTAAGAAAATGAAAGTAACTCTTTCCACTGTAACTTATATCAATCACCTCTTATCAATCCCTTATTGACATGGAACTTCATGCACTGTTTCTTAATGTATCTCAAACAGTATAAGCTTAAATTCTGTGTAAGTAACTTTTTCCCTGTGATTACAAGGAGACCACAAGTAGAATCATAGAATCATAGAATATCTCAAGTTGGAAGGGACCCAAAAGGATCATGGAATCCAACTCCTGGGTCCACACAGGACCACACAAAAATCAGACCCTATGTCTGAGAGCACTGTCCAAATACTTCTTGAACTCCTGAAGCTCAGGGCTGTGACCACAGCCCTGGGGAGCCTATCGCAGTGCCTGAGCACCCTCTGGGTGCAGAACCTTTCCTTAACACCTAGCCTGACCCTCTCCTGATAGCTCCATTCCTTTCCCTCGGGTCCTATCTTAAATCTCTTAAGAAAGTTCATTGATGTTCTGCAGAATTTCACAGTTCATTCCTTCTCCAATAAGCATGTAAACTATGATGACATCCATCTCAGTCCACTTAGTGGAAGGAAATCTCTTCCTATCCAGCTTTATGACACTGAACTGCATTTCTTCATGCAACGTGGAGTATAATAATGAGAACACATACAATTCAGTAGAGATCACTTGTACCAGCAGTAGTGCTGGCTTCTTACTAAGCTAGCTATCCCTTCCCCTGCTGCCCTATGGCTTTGTGTCTCAAGAGGGCTTATTTGCTCCAGCATATGGTTTTAAGGAGTCCTGGAATGGAGACTGCTGGGGAATGTGGTGCTGGTGACATTGTAACTGGCTGGACCCAGGCTCCCAAAGGGAGCCTCTAGGAAGCCTTCACATTGTGCTGCCTGAGAGTCTTCTGTGTGTTAGTACCCACTAGTGCCAGTTAGGAGTTAAATGTAGTGCAAATACTGTTTCCACAGATGCCCACCTCATGTTTACTTTCTGCTGCTCCTGCTCCAGCACAGCAAAGCCTCCCAGTGTGATTCTGAGATGATATGTACTCTGTGAAGGCAGAGGAGGATATTTGCTTTTGTACTGCTGCTATGGTTTACTTATAATTCCTATGGGAACCATAAGTTAAACACTCAAGTCTATTATCTACAGTGACATTTCTTGTTCCTGTAATGCAGAATGCTAACCAAAGGGTCAGGTAACTTTGAGAAGCTAAATAAAGCAACCTGGGAGCATGCATGATAGGCATGTTGTGGTCAAAGGGAAATAAATACACATCTTCTTAATGAGGATTTACTAAGAAAATTAATAGAAATAGCTTTTTCAAAGCAAAACAGACCTTCTGTCCCATCAGTGCATGAGTTCTCACTCATACACTATGCATGGGAATTTAAGAAAGACTTGTGTCAACCAGTAGCTGTTTGTGCATGGATAGCTGCTCAACAGCTCACAGTCTGGCAAGGAAAGAGAACAACAGGAGAAAATAAAGGAGTTACAGGTGTAACAGCAGTGTGCACTGCCCTGAAACCCAAGGCATGACTGATTTCAGCCGCAGTATGGAGCAGAAAACTCTTAGCCAATGGGCAAAGCGTGGAGTTAGGCAATTAGAAACCTGTCATTCCATACCAAGAAAATTAGATCCTATCAGTGTAATTATCAGTCCATGCCATTAAGACAATATAGCTCTGCATAATGAAAGCTGCAGTTACTGGGTAATAGAGGTAATTGTTTTCTCAGTGGAAGATTTTCACTTTCAGACAAGAGCTTCAGTATGTGACCACTTTACAAGCTTTGACCTTCAACACTTGCATAAAGCATGGGACATGTTGTTTTACTTTGCCTTCTGAGATTTGATTATTTTATCCTAAACAGCATTTTTGTGAAGCTGATTGAAATAAGCAAAAACTCACTGTGAATACAATCTGTGATAGTCATGCAACATTCCCCTCTGCTATTGTAATTAGAGTGATTTACCAAATCATCTTTGATTTAAGATTTGATAACACAGGGCCAGATTGCACTTGGCTTTCTCACTTCTGCTAGGGAATAAGGGGGAATAATGCAATTCCAGAAAATCTGGATCACAGATGGTCACTCTAGAGGGGGTAGCACAGAGATAGCAGAAGTTTAGGTGTGAATCTTCAGCACATCTGTGATGACTGGCTTCACGTGCTGCCACTCTGTATTGCCCTGTGGCAAATGTGTCTATTTACTGAAAAATACCTTTTTTCGGTAAATAGTGCACAATCTCAATTTGTTACTCTGTAACTCAATATCTAAAGATCATATGTTTCTTTTCCTAAGTGTCTTTTCCCTACTGTTCTTGGTTACCTTCAGTAGCTCCTGTATCGTACTGTACAAACTGTCATTAAGATGTCCTGTGAATAAATTCTTGCACAATATCTATTATGCACTGTATTCAGAGAAGACCTTGGTTGCAAGCTAAAAGATTAGTATAATACTTTGTATCCATTGTGAAAATGGATATTCTGTAATATTCTGAAAATAGTAGTATTCTGAAATACTACTTCAAATAACTGTAAGACTGCAATTCCAGTTCCTGTCCTCATAGGAATTGAAATAGAATAGAAATCACTTGAAAGAATAAAAGCATGTGAACTAAGAACATTACATACTGTATGTATTCTTTACATTGATCATAAATTCTGGTTGTGATCAAACTGGGAGATAGATCTTGCAAAATCTAGTAGGTGATCTGAATAAATACGTAACACATCTAATGAAAAATTTAATCTAATGAAAAATTGCCACTTCTCTATTTTTCTGTATTTGGGGCACAGTGCTGGGAAATAGATCTTGATTTCTTTGCCACAGGGACATTTTTGTGCTGTGAATTGTTTGGATATGCAAATAGTTGTTATTCTTCCTAAAATCTCTGTAGTCATTTTCAATGGTCAGGGTTTCAGTGGCACAGGCAGCTTTGGATGTTCTCCCTAGTACTTAGCAGTATTGAAGACTTTTTGAAGACATGCTATTCCACCTCCACCAAAGGTGGGACAGGTCACCTTGGAAAGTGTCAAGATGCTTCTACTCCCATACTGTAATCAGCATTTTCCACTCTCATCTAAACACTCCTTTAAAAGGTTGTCTTCTACTTTTCCATCAGAACTGCACTACTGCCACATAGAGGGTTACCATAATGAGCAGCACTTTGCCTCATTTTAGACCACAGTTTATGCCTACTAAAAATACATAATTATTGTGAACCCTTCACTTAGGAATCTTATTTCACATCTGAAAAGGAGTAAACCACACAATATTATCACCTTTTTATTTCCTTTGTGAAAATTGCAGTAACTAAGCTCAGAATTTTGGCACTTAATTTAAACAGCTGCAATACGTGGCACAGGTTTCCAGCTAAGTTATATACTTTTATAATTAATGAGACTGGAAGAATTAAAATAACTTATTGCAGATATTTCAAAAGAAGTGAAAACAGCAAATTTCCTGTCAGAACACCCTGTCGGTCACCAGTGGGGCATGGTCATACATACAGCACAGATGCTATGTCAATGTGTACAGGAGAAAAACCTTCAGTAAACTATTCTATTTCTAGAGGAGCTGACTATACAGCACTGATTCATCTTGGCAGAAGTTACCCAGGGGCTTACAAATTTAAGTAAAATAGATTAGTCACAACAGGACTTCTATATGTCTCTTCTGATAAACTGTGGTATTATTTTCTTTTAATTACCTGCCTGTGGCAGGTTTTTTTTTTTTTTTTTTTTTTTTTTTTTTTTTATAGCGGTATGTGTACTACTTACATATCTTTCTGTATTAGTCAACTTTGCTACACCCTAGACATAATATTTTTCTTACATTTGCTTTTCATCTGACATTTCTGTATTTTTAGGCATTGCACTTACAATTCCGAGGCTAATTTACAATTAATTAAATATGTTTATTATCGTCTCTCAAACAACAAAAAATTCAGTTGTATTTAATCCTCTTCTCTGGAACAACCTCTATTTTTGTTTTATTTTTCATATTTTATTTTTTTTTTTGCAGTTCATATATAATCACAGTTCTGCCATTGCCTGTATTTTTTTTCTTTCTCTCCTCAGTATCTTATATAGAACAATGGACCAATAATGGTGATTCATAGAGGAGTAGCAGCAGTGAATGGAAATTGCATATTATGGAAGCCATTTAATAAGTCATCTTTCTACGATTATCATAGCATAGACATGGATATGTATCCCACTGACATTCACATATCAAGATGATAAATGGTCTGGAAATAGCTAAGGTTGGTGACTGAGGTAATTGGGGTGCTAAATTCTCACAGAGAAATTCTGAAGAAAGTTTGGAGTACTGAGGGAGAGTACTGTTTTTAAATAGTTGCTCTTGAAATCTTGTAGGATTCATTTATTTCACAATCAGATTAGTCTTTGCAGTCTTTTACCTGGTCAATCTTTTATCCAGTGAAGAATGCTGTTTCTGCTGTGCAAAGCTGGTTAACCTGCTCTACAGTAATTTCACAAGCATCTTAATCCTAATCAAAATAGACTATGTTAGCTGCTTCACACCTATCTGCTTTCTGTCTTTTCTCTTCTCAAATATTTTGCCAGATTTGTCAAATATGATGCTTTATGTTATCATACTACACTAGTTAGTCTGCATCAGCTTGTCTTTCTCCAGATGCTTTCTGATTTCAATCATTCCTTAGAAATGCTATGAAATCCGTAACACATATGCTTTTAGGGATATGCAAACTCTTGGTATCTCCAAGAGCTATGATTTTTTTTTTTTTTCTAAAATTATGTTTAGTTCCTTCTGGTCCTTAAGCAGTCCTTCATTTCAGTTAAATATTATAATCAGCAATAGATTTTACCCACTATGCTGACCGCAGTTTTGCGACTAATAAGTGTTCAAATGGTTAGGGCTGCTGTAGTGAACATTCTTGACTAAAACATGGGAGATAGTATTACTTTTTAAAGTAATTCGTGTACTGTGAAAGATGCAGGATTGCAGCTGTGTCCACAGTGTCCTCAGGCACAATGGGGAATGTGTGATTTAGGAAAAATTTACTCTGGAGAATTTCAGTGCAGTTCAGAGTAAACGGGTATTTTGTAACAACATCATTTCCAGTACCAAAGAGTGACCTTCTCTAGCTGTTGTGTAGTACCAGCCCCATTGCTGAGAACCTCCACAACAGAGCATAGTGTTAATCCTTCCTGCAGAATCTAATTAGATGCATTCTTAGAAATTTCCCCTGTCATGAAGCCAATGAAAGTGAAATAATTAACATTTTTGTATTATTTGCTAATTAAGGGTTAGGCCTGCATTAATTTGGAAAATATAAAATAAAACAAAACAAATAAACAAAACATGGCTGTTGAACTCAGAGGATTTTTCTTTGGGATTTATATCATCACACTTACTGATATGAAAAACATCGCTTTTCATGACAGTGCAACACAACTGGAAGGACCCTTGGTGGGTAATGCTATTGTCCACTCCTTCTCAAGACTACAGGGAACTGTGCCAAATAAGCATTGTTCATAAAAATGTCAAGTCTCAGCTGGAAAACTTAGGAATGGAAGAGGCAAAACAAATGAAAAACACTTTCAGGACTTCATTTCCTTAGTGATTAGAAAACACCTGCAATACACTTATCTCATATTCATGGCCACTTGTTCTAATGCCAATATTGCCTTTTACACTTCTTACTATGGCTGGAGACAAGTGTGTAGTGATACTTTCCCTCTGTATCTTCTGTATTATGGCAACCTGAAATTGGGAACTTCCTACTATTTACTAGAGGTTGTATTTGTCTTTAGGTACTTAGCCATATGTCATTCGGATGTGTAGCACAGGTGAGCCATACAATGTGACAATGTGTGAACTGTAGAATTCAGACAGAGACAGGATTTACACTAACAAAAATAATCTATTTGGTGTTGATTTTTGGTCCACAAATAACACAATATAGTCACAGAGTCACAGTCACAGAGGGGTTGAGGTTGAAGGGACCTCTAGATACCATCTGGTCCAAGCCCCCTGCTCAAGCAGGGTCACCTAGAGCACATTGCACAGGATCACGTCCAAGTGGGTTTTGAGCATATCCAGGGAAGGACACACCACAACCTCTCTGGGCAACCTGTTCCAGTGCTCTGTCACCCTCAAAGTAAAGAAGTTTTTTCTCACATTCATGTGAAACTTCCTGTGTTTCTGTTTGTGCCTGTTGCCTTTTCTGTTGGTGGGTACTAATGAAAAGTGTCTGGCCCCATCTTCTTGACATCCCCCTTAAGGTATTTGTGCACATTGATAAGTTCCCGTCTCAGCATTCTCTTCTCCAGGCTAAACAGGCCCAGCTCTTAGCCCTCCACTGCACTCTCTACAGGCTCCATGTCCTTCGTGTACTGTGGAGCCCAGAACTGGACACAGTACTCCAGATGTAGCCTTACCAGGGCTGAGTAGAGGGGAAGGATCACCTTCATCAACCTGATGGCAACACTCTTCCAGTAGACTCTTCCCATATTGACTGACTCATGTTCAAACTGCTCAGGCCTAGTGCCTCCTAGAGCAGAATGGTTGTGTATCCACTTGTACAGTGGTTGGTTTTGATCCCCACTGGGCCATCTTTATGAGTCATCTTTATGGCCCCAAGACATAACTAAAACATTTTATGGAATTGTTCAGTGACAAGTTCCTGTGAACATTGTGTCGCTTTCATGTTGCCATAGCCCACCAGGGTTGTGGTTTCATAATCCAGTATTGAAGGTATATATTGCATGAGGAAATGCCAGCCTATGGAGGATGTTGAAGATGTGAGCTTATTTGGAATTGTGCTAAGGGTATGTATAGGCTGGAGGGAGCTACACAGAGTACAGGCACATCCATGGGAACACATCAGGGAACAGGAGCCACATTATTTGACAACATAAGTGCTGTCAGAAGTGCTGGTTTGCAACACACTGAGGCTGTGGTTTGACTTCTGTTATGACTCATAGTACAGATTGTTTAAGATGAGGCAGGGTACGTGAATGTCTTACTGTCAGAGTCACAGAGGTACGTGGTACTGAATTTACACCAGCTTAATACCTCTATGTGGGAGGTAAGAGACCAGACAATACCTACTCTGGCTGAAATTGAGGTACCAACAGACAATACATGTTGCAGTGTGCAAGCTTTCATTTCAAAATGAAACCATTAAAAATTAGTATTTTTTTAACTGGCAGTACCTTACATCATGGTGCTTTTACCATAGTATTCAGAGCCTTACAGACAGATTAAATCACCAAATCACGGCCTGAGTGGCATTTTATTTATTCACAGTGTTACTTTACATTCCTGCGCCCTAACCTGTGTAAGAAAAATAAGGTTCCTTTGTAAGCTTAACACTTCGCTTCTGCCAGATGATTCACTGTTAGAAATGGGATTCACATGAGTGTTTTCAGCAGAAGTCAGATCTACAACCCATGACTCATGAATGCTTCCCATAGGAAAGAAAAAAAAGAAGGGGATACTTACTGAAGAATATGATTTAGCCAGTTTAGAAGTAGTGGAACTTGGCTCTATGCCATCACTCCTACAACTGTTTTCCAGATGAAATGTAAATACAAGCTGCTTTTTGCACTTTGTACTCTGCTTTAATTTGTAGGCTTTATGTGCAGCATTTGGAGAAATCCAAGCATATGAAGGGCTATGTCAACACCTGATGATTAGGGTCAAACAATTCATTTTAAAGTCAAGAGAGGCTTGATTTTTGTTGTTGTTCATTTTATTTTATTTTATTTTATTTTATTTTATTTTATTACCTGTCAGAAAGCAGATTAAGTTTCATTCTGTTAGCTTCCCAACAAAAATATTTTGAAAATTACTTTTTTTTTGTCTTGTAAAGAATACGACATGCTTATGGTCATGGTCAACATGCAGATTTTGATGAAAAGGCAATGAGCAAGATAGTTTTTTGTTATGCAACTGCATAGATTTATATGTGGCAATTTTTATTTCTTTGTAGGAATCTTAGTTGTTTACAACTACAATTTAGAGAATAATGTAACAATACTAATATTTGCCACTTCTATTTTTTTTATTTTATTTTTCTTTACTTACTATTGCTACGTATTATTTTTCTTATACTATGCTCCCACTCAAAGAAAAAGACCTCATTGGACCAGTCCTGAACAAACTCAATTTTCTTTATGCACATTAATATCACTTTTTTATAATTACTGAAGATGAGACTTTGTTCTGGGTTTACGTGGCTATGAAAAACTTGAGAGGATTACCTTTCTTTTCCTTTTCCAGCCTTAGTTTCCATAGTGGTTTTTTTTTTGTTTGTTTGTTTATGATAGATCAGTAGAAAATGGCCTTGCAAAGCTTCCTTTGCTGTTATGGCAAATCATGGTATGTTAGACAAGGAAGCCATATGCTTGCTAGGCCAAATAATTTGAATTGTCAGCACCATAGAGAGAAGCTGGATAGCTGTTTGAAGCCATTAACTATAACAGTTAAGAAAAATAATAATAATTTTTGAAAATTTTTAGTCAGCAAAGTTCTTTATCATTTGAATTCCCCACAGATGCAGGTTTCATTACATGCCTTTTCCATCTTTCGTTCATTGTACAGATAATAATTTACAATATTATCAGGTGACTGGAAGTAAATACTTTTCTTTTTGTTTTGAATGTTGCTGTCAGGATTGAGTATGAGACCTGGCTAGGAACAAATTTGATTTTAACTAGCTTTATCACAGAATCACAGAATCACAGAATTTCTAGGTTGGAAGAGACCTCAAGATCATCGAGTCCAACCTCTGATCGAGGAAGACAATAGTTGCAGGTAAAGGGGCCTCAGTCCCAGATGTTCTTTGTGAAACAGAAATCTTTAATGCTGAAGAAAAAAAATATATAAATAAATAAATAAATGAAGAAAGCTACTTTGAGCCTCAAATCTATTTGAGGGTCCAGCTCGTTACGTGGCCTCTCCAAGATTAAGTCACCTCTACTTACCATCACTCTTTACAGATACTTATCTCATCTGCTTTTAAACAGCTCTTTCCAGACGAATTCTACAGTTCTCTCAGTTATTTCAGTGTTTGCTATTAACTACTAGCAGTTTTTCCTCTCTATTTCTGACCCAGGCATGTTAATCCTGCTAAAAGCATTTAATTGGTACTTCTGCAAGTTCCTAGGGAAAGTTGAAGAAAAAGGTTTTAATGCCAGAACAAGACAGATCTGCCTAATGGTCAGTTTTGAAAGCACACTTTTTTTGAGATTTTCTGTTGCATTCATCTTCATTTAGGAAGCCCATCTCCCAGATGCTGTAAAATAAATGGGTCTGGAAACAGTCGTGCTTTCTTCTCTGATTGCATCTTACAGAATCAATCTCTAGCTTTATTTTTAATGTGGCAGGCAATTTAATAAGTTATTTGAAAACAACATATTGATCAATCTACTATTTCCCCAACATCTTTTGTGTTTTCCAGGGACTTCAGTTGTTGAATTGCAGAACCAGAGATCTAATCCTGTCTTTACAAAAGGAATGCTAAAATTCCACCTGGCTTCAAGCACTGGCATTTGGGCCAGGACTAAAAATTTAGAACTTGTCTCCATCAGCATCTCAAAGAATCAGACTAGTTTTAGTTATCGGAACATCAGCTCACATGCCTGACTTTGGGCAGTGCAATTCTAAAGTTGTGAACATAGGTTTCTCTTTAAAAAAAAAAAAACACACAGGTTTGTTGGCAGAGCTTCCAAGTTAGGATCAGGATTTGTTTCCTGTTCTGAAAAACATGGGAACATAACAACATAAAACCCTATCCAAGCCATGGTAGGACCTGCAGACAAATTACTGAGGATAACAAGCTGTGTTGATTATAAATGCCAGCAGTAGCTGTTCTCATGTATGCTTTTACTCCAAAGTAAATGATAGATAATTAGAGGTGCCTTAGAGTTCAGTGAAGGGAGTGGGTAGACTTCTAGACATCTTTTTCAGGTCAAAGTGGGGAAAAAAAGTAGTCACAGAAAAGAAAATGACATTTAGAACATCATCCCCGGATTTACACGTCACTTGTTTGTGCCTTCATGTCCAAAAGCCCTAATTTCATTGCACCAACTGAAAATTGCTTTCACATGGAGAATGAGGTCTGTTTAGCTCATCTATTGATAAAACGTTGTTGGGGGTAGGTCTGATCTGTATTTCTTGGAAAACTCTTTCACTGAGCAATGCCAAAACTCATTTTTTTCCACACACAGTCCCTTTTTTTCAAACCACGTGTTCATGTGGCTCAGTACAAAATGCCATGTTTTCCTCTTTAGCAAAAAGCTTTGAAGAAAAATATGTTAAATATCATAGGTCTACAAGATATTAAAGCGTCTTTGAGTCAAAGCACAGAGCTGACACGCATATACACAGAGAATAAACATCTTTCCAGCAAAACTTTATGCTGAGAAAAAAGAGAAGGCATATCTGAGAAAAAAAAAAAAAAAAAAAAAATCATTGATTTGACAGTGAAAAGTTCAGGAAATTTCTCTTATGGGTGTGTTGAACTATCTCCAGTAGTGCATAAACATCAAAAAGGGTTTCTGCAGAAGGAGATAATATTGAAAACAAGGTTTAAACAGAGTGTATTAAAATTTTGAATGTTCTCTCTCTTCCCAAATACCTGGCAGTTTATAGAGCTATTCTTGCCAAAAGGTTTTGATTTTCATCTCCAAATAAAACTGGTAGCTGCTTAGTCTATTAGTGCTAGTCTTGCAAGAATTCTTTTGATAACCAGTAGATCTCTGGTCATGCAAACACTCTATTTAAGACAGTCAAGAATAAAAGGAGTGAAATGTTACATGAATTATTCTTCTTTTCAAGTTAACTTTTCATTTTCTGAAGGAGATCTAAAAAATAGTTGTCTATTCTTGCTGGCATCTGTGTATATTTTTTATTAAATAAATTTGGGCTCATTCTCTTTGAACATCCAGCTAAAGAACAAAAATTTTGAAAATCTAATCCCTCTTTTAAAATCAGAAACCTTTAAGTTACAATCCCATTTTAAACATTCCTCCAGTTTTCTGAGGAAGATCTTAGAGTCTCTAAATTATTATATCCATCTCTGAAATGGGATTAAAACTACACTTAGCTCACAGAGGTGCTGTGGGGTTCAGTGAGCTAGCAGCATACTAAAACACTTCTCCCTGTCTGCTCCTCCTCCTCCTTAACACGTTAGACTAGTGGACAAGCTTCTTTCTCTCACATCAGCAGAGTAAATTCTTTTACCTCCAGTGGCATATAGCAGATACCAGGGAATACTCTTCAATGGCTAAATGGGTCATTGAATGACTCTTTTGTTGTGTTTTTTTTTTGTTTGTTTGTTTGTTTGTTTGTTTGTTTGTTTTTTGTAACAGTCACAGAGCTCCTTTCTGCCGTTTGAATATTTTGTCTCCTCAGATAACACTAGTCTTTTAAGATGCATTTAGCACTGTATATTTGTTCCTGTTACTCAGATGTGTGGAGGCTAATGAGATTTCTAACATGTATCTGTTTTATAATGCCTCCTTGGCTTTCAAGCCTCTTTACAAGCTTTACTGTTGGTTTTTTGTTTGTTTTGTTTTGTTTTTCCTTACAGAAATGCACTGAGCTAAGTATTACTACTGTCTTATTTCTAGCCACCAGTAGTGTGTGTGTATATATATATATATATATATATATATATATATGTATATATATACTCAATAGTGAGTATTCAGCAGATCTTGCTAGTTGGGCTCTTCTACTGTTGTCATTATTCTCAGGTGAAACTTATGAAAATAAAAAAAAAAAAAAAAGAAAGAAAGAAAGACTTGTTCGGACATACACTATACCTACAGCAAGGGGGAGATGCAATTAAATTAGGATGCTATGGGGAAGCATCTTCAAACACATTCAGCATTGGCCTGATTCATATCTGATTTAAGATGATGGCTGTTCTATCACTGATTGGAGGATGGACTGAATTTCATGCAACTGCTTTTGAAAATGTTATCTTTGAAAGAGGAAGGGGCTGATCTTTTCATTATATCTCTGATTATATCATCAGAGAAATGCATACATGTACAATTCATAAGCAATGCCCAGAGGAATCACTGAATGACACTGAAAGAGAGCTTTAGGGCAGAGTCATAGATTTGTTTGTCTAGATTCCTTTAAATTGTTGAGTCTCCTGCTCTATGATAAAATAAATAATATAGCCTTCAAAGCTATTGAAATGATACACTGTGGAATTTTGTCCTTGAATACCGTCCTGTGTACTTAACCTGCTGTTACTTATTATCAGACTGAGCAACCACTTCCCACACACAATCAAAAGTATGGGTTCTTGTATAGTAAATTAAAAGCTCTCTTTGGTTCACCTTTGTCTCTTTCAGCCTCTGCTGGGTGTGTGGAGGTTGTTTCCTTTGTTAAATATTTGTACTGTTGTGGGTGGTGTTTTTTTTTCTTTTTAAATTGATGATTGGTTGGACAGTTCGAAACTTCAGGATAAAGGAGTTGCACTGCCACTGGAAATAATGAAACATGTTGTCATGGAGGTCAAATAAAATACACTGCAGTAAGTTTCAAAATCACTTGCAAGAGCTTTTATAGCACCTCATAGACATGATCTTCTTTTCTTCTCTTCCATACCAGCCTACTTCTTCTATAAGGCCTTTTGTCTTGAGCTTCTCTGATTCTTCGGTTATTGTTAATGTAAATACTACATTGTTAATGCTCCACTTAGGTCAAGTAACTTCTTGTAAGCCTTATTTCCCAAACATGCACACAATTTTATGCACTCTGTGCGTCACAAGCACCCCCAGTTATTATTCTGTTCAGCTGAATCACTTAAGCATGTTTTCAGTAGCTCCTACATTTTTTCTTTTAGTGAACTTTTTCTGCTTTCATCCATTTTCATGCTTTCAAGACAGTTGCTATCAGTTGGCCAGCCTGAAGACACGATGAAATAATTACTCATATGTAAAATGTACAGTCATGGTTCTTATTTAACTCTGCTTTTGAGTAAAACATAATCGTGGTCACGCTAGATATGGAAATATTTCTATAATATGTGTTCTGCGGTCTCATTCTTCCACACTTCAATACGTGACTTCTTTCTGCTTACAAAGCAGGTGCATTTTTTATTAGTTAAGCAAATTAGTTGACGCTATGATACATGCTATCTTTGCTGTTTCATGACTGCTCTTAAAATGAGTTGGATTACTCTGACTATTGGAAAAAAAAAATAATGCAAAAAGTGAATGGTTTTGATTGACAGTATGAAAGTAAATGCTGAATTTACATGCCTTATGTCAAGAAAGATTTGCATACTTAGTTTTCTCTCTAACAAAGGAATCCATCACTATCTTGATTTTAATAGACATTCCTAATATTTAATATATGACTGAATGACAATCCAAATACATAATGTCTGTAGCATGAGCATTCTTTGAATTTTCAGGTTTAATATGATAACCCTTTATGTGTTTCTTAAATTTTAAATGTAACAATGTGTGATTTTCTGAATGCTTGGGTTTTGGACTGTCACTTTTACTGTACAGTTTTAGAGGCATCTACATACATAATGTATTTTAAAAGAAGAAAAAACAGTCCTATAAAAAGATGGCACATTTTCAAAGGAATAAGTTAATATAAATTATAGAGCTTCTTCTGTTTAACATGTTTTATGTTACACTATTTTGTCATAACATTTACTGTAGCAGTCATTTTCTCTTCTGTGACTGTACTTTAAATCAGAGGCATTTCATTAGAAAGACTGAGGTGGTGGCAGGCCCATCTTCACAGAATTTGTCAGTTTTAAAAGCAAGGCCTAGGGTTTTCTGTATTCTTGCTTTCTAGGTCTGAAAGTGATTTTTATTAGTGTTTGATAGGGAAAAAACATATTCAGTTTTAGTACTCCCTGAAGCCAGCTGCATGAATCCAGTCCAAGCTGCTTGTCCAAGCATGTGCCTTGGAGTGCCTGGTCTTTGCTGGTGACCCTGACTCCTCTGTGATATTCCATGGGGTTTATCAGGATAGCACACCCAGTTATATGTCCACCTTGAAACTGTTCCATCTTAATACTGCACAACAGATGTTTCTCCTGAGAGGAGGATGGGTTTTGCATTTGGCATAATTTCACCGTGCTTAGCTCTAGACTACTCTCCTGGATTTCAAAAACCCTAAAGGACCAGAGCCTGGAGGCCAGGTGGACTCTGCCTTGGGTTTCAGGTAGCACTGGATGCCTGTCAGGGACAGGTGAGTCGAGCCCTCAGTCAAAGCACAGCTACGGCAGTGTCCTACTTCTAGGCTTCAGCCTCAAGTTCTGCCAGTGCTGCTGAGGATGGGAGCGTAGGGATCTGGGAGAAGCTGCCTCCTTAAAAAGACTCTCTAGGGAGAAGGAGAGGTGGGAGTTGTTGACTGTACTGCAAAGCTTCCAGGTAGTGGTGTGCGAGGTGTGAGCAATTCACAGTTCAGCATTTCCTTGATCCTCATCAACTGCCAGTACATTTTTGAAAGTTGCCACACACAAAAAAGCTGTGATTCTATGAGAGTGTATATTAGCACTACAGCTGTGTGACTGCAAAAAGGGGAAAGCAGACTGTACTTATGCACATAAAACCAGCTTTTGAGCTTTGCTGACATTCTGGATCTCTATTTGCCAGTTTCTTCATGACCATTTAGATGAGGAGCATTTTAATTAAAAAAGTGTTAAAGAAAAGCAAATATGAATGCTAGTCTGGTTAAATATCCATAAATATTCACACCTAAAGTCATTTTGAAAAATGATTGTCTGATTTACACCATGGACTTGTTTACAAATGTAAAGTAGATTTTAAAACATAAAATATTAAAGCAGGGAGCACAGACACTATCACATGTAAGATATTAATGGTACAAGTAAGTATGAACTGCAAAGCTCCTATTTACCCTGTGCTGCCAATATATATGCAAACATTACTACATTAATATTAGCAAGCTAACACTTTGCAATAGTGAACAAAGTTGTATTTGCATGTGCTGTGTAATTGTCTAAGTCTGTCCATCAAAACTTTTGCTGAAAATTGTCTGACTTTCTATCTTTCCATCACCAGGTCTGTAGAACAAATCACGTTGATTCTAGCACTTACATTTGCAGTGTTTCATCTCCTTATTTGAAGAATCAATAACATCAAGAATAAACACCAGTAATTCAAAGTTACTGCACTTCCATGGGTTAAATACTGCGTTCAGACTGGGAATGGTGTGGGTTTTGTTGTTGTTGTTGTTGTTTGTTTGTTTGTTTGTTTGTTTTTTCCTTCTATTGCAAATCAGTGCTCTGTACAGGTTCTGTTTTGCCATCTTTGCCACAGCTCAGTCACACATAAATCACAGTGGGCTTGAGGTTTCAAAGGAGGAGCTGGGTGTTGGTATAGTTTGTTTTTCTTCCATTCCTCCTCATCTCTACTGGCTGGCAAACTACCTGATACAAGTTGGTTTGGGAGAGTAAAAAGGTCCGGATGGCTCACTCAGAGACAAGCAAGAAACCCCATTAAGCCGTACAGGATTTGATCTTTTTCACAGTGTCAGTCATATCTACTGTCTGCTTCCCAGAAGTGCAAAAAATTTTGTCATTGCATTTCTGGGCGATTTTTACTCCTAATTTCACCAAAGCAATAGGGTAAGATAGCTGGAAAATCCTGACTGCATGCAATGCTTTACAAATATGTTAATGCTGAAGGATGACACATAAACTAAAAGCTGGCTGGTCAGTGGGAATATCCACGTGTTCATTTTAGGACCATTCAGCTTCATGATTTCATCAGTGAAAGTGAGCAGGGACAGAAACCACGTTGGTAACATTTCTGTAGCTAGGAGAGAGGTTGTTCTTTATGGGCACAAAACCATCCTAAGGAAGGATACCTTTCAGGATTCAGCACAGCAGAGATAAATTAGCACCAGAAGGTTGCTTCGTTTTGCCGGGAAATAGAAAAATCAATCCTTTTGCTAGCTCAATGGGAGGTTATCAGCCTACACGGTCTGGGGTGGCAGCTTAGCTGCTGCCTGATGTTCCAGATGTGCTCGAGGTGCATGATCGCCATCTAGTGGATATTATAACACGACGAAAACGAGCGTGTTCCTATCTGGACACGGGCGTTTCACGGGTGAAAACATGTAGTATTGTAAGCTTTTAATAAAAAGTATGCATTTTTACTTGCCTACAGCTTCCTCATTAAAAAGAAAAAAATACAAAATAAAACCTTTACCATTTTTTTTTTTCAAAACTGAACTGTTCTTGCATCTGTCTTAAAGGAATGGTGAATGTTTTATATCCTTTTGTTTTTCCTAACCATGCAATATAGGAGTCTCCTGCTAGAGGCTACCCAGACCACTAGAGGTTTGTCTCACGGAAGTTCACCCAGTTGGTGCGGGTGGCCTCCCCTGTACATTTTCTTTCTCAGCAGCTTCACAGCAAGGCACAGCAGAACTGAGAAAACCCTGATGTAGTGATCCAACACAGCCAGTAAACATAGAATACATACGCAGAAAATGCTGGAGCTAGTGGTGTTCCATATATTAGGCTTTGTTTTTGTTTTCCACCTGGAGTGGCTACAAATGCCATAGGGCATAGGTATTAATAAAGGACTACATCTTGACACAGTTTATTCTTTTCCCTTATAACATGAAGTTTTGAATCTTGAAACAAGAACATAGAATAGAGTTAGGAGGAAAGTGTTGTGTTTCAGATCTGGTAAATTTTGCATATGACGTTTTAGTTCGGCTCCTTTAATTCTGTAGTCTCGAAGTGACAGCCTTAGTGCACTCCCTTTTTGCTGATGTCCATGCACAGGATGAGCTGATTATAGCAAGATCTGATGTCACAGATTGTGGTGGTGTCACAGAGGCTCAAAAGAGAGTAGGAAAACCTGTATTTTTGTAAAATATATATAAGTATAAAATATACTGTATAGAATAGAATCCCTGCATAATGATGCTATTGTTCTCTTCTGTCAAGTTTTGTTTTTTTTCCATAAATAACTTTTCCTTAGGTATTTGAAAATCATCAACCATGTGCACTTGTAATTTTAATTCCTTTTTCTTTTTTTTTTTTTTTTTTTCTCCCCAGTACACTATTCATCTGCGTAGCATGGAAGAGCCAGGCAACTTTGCACTCTGTTAGGCATGAAAACCAGTAAAATTTTCTTCAATTATAATAATTTGTAGTCATTATAATCATTTGTCCTTTGGGTGGTAAAGCAACAATTCTTTCTCCATGCCCCTTCAGGCTAATGCTCCCAGCTGGTGGATTTGAAAGAAACTTATGTATGAAGAAGGCATAAGCTCCCTACATTTCAGTGCTGAATGCTTATATACCTAAATGAGCATAACTAGTAGTGATACAGTTTTTCCTCCTGATTACTGTCTTTCTTCTTTAAGTTATGAAACAAATGAAAACTTTGCACAAGTTGAGCAAGATTCTTTTTTTTTTTTTTTTCCCCATACTTCATTAAATCTTTCATTTTCTGGACCTTTTCTTTTCTTTTTGATAATAACCATGTGCAGTTGTAGAACATTTCCCAAGGTAGACATATGTATTGGTTGTATAAAAGCAGTCTTTTGAGTCTGACACAGATTGTGATATTGATGTATTTATTTGGATCCGTGTATTGAGAAATGTTTTCCTTCCTTGTTTTGATGAACCATCCAACTTGGTTAAAGGAAGTATTTTATTGTAACGTAAAAATGTGGAATGTATTGGATGAGTTCAAACAAAATCACTAAACCAGAAATTTCCAAGCATATTCCTTTATTTCACCTCTGTTCTCATCAGAAAGTTCCTCATAAATGACTTTAATCTTTCTTGCCACCAAGTTTTAGCCATCTACTGAGACACACAATAGGAAAATTATCCTAAATATTTTGTCAATATTTTTGTTTACTAATATTTAACAATATTGTAGATGCAGCTGTTGAATTCCTAGTCCCAAATTTGGTGTTACCCATGCCTGCATGCCTTAACTGTGCCATTACAGTCTTGTGTTTAACCATCTTTAGAGGGTGATATTGGTGGTAGAGGGATGGTTGGACCAGATGATCTTGGAGGTCTTTTCCAACCTTAACGTTTCTCTGATTTTGTGATCTTTATGGCCCAAAGCATTTTAATGACTGAAATGTCTCACTGACACCTATAGTTAGATTAGATTAATCTTGATTAAATGTCTAGAACGTTGACAAGGGATGGCCATATTTTACAGTAAATGGGGCCTGTTGTGTATTCAAATGGCTAGGCTCTGCAGGTTTTCCAAGCCCTGATGCCCATATTCCTTCTTGACTTGCACAACTACACGAAGTCCTCCATTCTCATGTGCCTTAACCATGGGACTTCTAGCACTATGTGGTCAGGGCTTAAGCCCTCTGAACTAGTAGAGGAAGACATTGTGTCACTGATGGACAGAATACTGACAAATACTGACACCTATGGAAACGGAGAATTTTGCTGTTTGATGTGAGGCATAAGTTAAGTTTCACAAATGGCTGCATTGCCACCTCAGGTTGTTTTGTGATGTATCCTACTGTCACTTAAAACTCATAGTGAGAAGAACAGAGCTGCCACGAAAGGAGAATCTTTTCAATAGCTTATGCATTTGCTTTGGGAGAAGAAGTCTAGAGACTCACAAAGAACAGAGTTTGTTGCTGACTGTCTTTAAATGGATGTAACTTTTAGAAGAGCAAAGAACATGCAGTAATGAAGTTGTTAACCAAAGGAAAAAAACAAACAAACAAACAAAAAAACACTTTTGAAAGCAAAATATTTCATTGTTTTGGATCCCTTACTGTCATGCCTTTATTCTACATCCAGATGAAACAGCATTTTTAGAGGTAATTAGCAGCATGATTCTTGGCATTGATTTTGAAAGCAATGTTTCCTTCTAGTCACACACATTAAGTAAGAATGTGTCTTCTTAGGGGCAATTGCATTATAATGGTTAAAGGAAGTGTTTTATTCCACATACAAATATGTGGAAGGATTGCCTTAAGAACACCTGTACCAGGTACATACAAGGTATGCTATTACTCTAATGTCATATATAAACACATCATTTCAAATGGGTTAATTTTGCATTTTTGTCCATTCACTGTGTTGCCTTACTGTGGCAGATGGCCCAGTGTGTGTGTTATAAATACTTTGCATGACATCCCCGCTATTTTACTAATCTTCACTGTGACTTTCCCATTGGTAATGACTAATTACAGTTTCCTAGCCAGCAACTTTTAATAGATTTCTTTTTTTTTCTTAATCTCTGCCTGTCCTTAACAGCACTGTTTTGTTCAATAATTTAATCAGTTCAGCAACAGTATAATATTAGATAATTGAACCATTACTTTCTGAATTTTTGAAATGCAAAATACCCATGAAGTGATCACTGATGAATATTTCAGTATTGATAGAGACCATACTCTTTTCTGAAGAATCTGGAATAGTTTTGCTATATATGCTTGATTGCTTTTTCTTTCCTCTTCATTTTTTTTTTTTTTATTATTATTATTTATTTCTGTCCATTGGTCCTGAGAAGCACATGCAATAAATAGGAAGGAATTCAATAACCAAAGGAATTAATAGACTGGATTAACATTTTTGCCTACCCACTGTGACTATATCAACCACTCTACACCTATAGATCAAACTAGCAAGTGTTTACAAAGAGATTCCATTCAGCCTTGTCTCCTCTTTTCAGTTAAGATCCATCCATAAAGGAGACTCCCTAAGGGAAAAATACTTCCAGGTTCGTCCCACCTGTGTGTGGGATCCACATCAATATGTGGATGGTACAAATGTAGAGGGATCGAGAAGTCAGCTGGTTCCTGCTCAATATCTCCATGTCGCTAGCAGCTGCTGTGTTTTGCTAAGGGCAGCACTCCTCAAGCTGTTCTTCTCTCTTTTATGAAGGATTGTTCATGAAATGAAGCATGGAGCAGAGTTAAAAGGTGACTGTAGGACAATTCTGCAATTTCACAGCAGTTTGTGAGATTTCACAGTTTAATTTCACAGTTTAATTTTGTTCCTTCTCAGGGTAAAACCAAGAGATTTAAAATGTACGTAAATGGAATAGAGCTAAAAATCCAGTTTTGGATTAAGACCTGATTGTTTCCGACCTGATTGTTTCCATGTGGGACACTGGATTACTGCCGTTCACATCGCATGTCTACCTAAAATTGAAGGAGATTTCATGCCAGAACTCTGCAGTTGGAGAGAAATTGTGCCTTTAACTCCATTCTGTGCCAGTCATATTGAATAAAAACTCTTGTTCCTGGAAGAGTCTCCTGCTTTTAAAGGACCTCCACAGAATCAGATACAGCTCTGACAAGCATTGTGGCTTTGGAAAACACTAATTTTGATGACATTTCATTCAAATGGTGAATGCTTTGGCCTGCTCCACTCCTGTCTCATTCTCTCCTTTCACCTCTGCTCCACCATATACATGCTGTTCTCAGGATGTGCACAAGACAAGACCTGCCTGAAATGTTGAGGAGTAGGAGTACAAGATGAGCATGAGTGCTGTGATGAGGACAGGTATGAGAGGAGGAAATGCTCAGATGGGTCAGATAGTGTGCGAAGCATAATCAAATTGGTACTCAACATGGAAACAATGCAACCCTCTAGGAATAGATATATCATATGAGAAACCAGGGTGAAGGAAATTTGGTCTAGCTGTAAAGGAAGGAAAGGATGCTTGTCTGCTCGAGGCATTAGATGTTAGCATCAAGTTAGAAAGTCACTGCTGTATTGTTTCTGTGCCAGTAGGGTAAATCAAGACTAGAAATTTTCATTCCTAATCTTTTCCCTTCAAAATAATTACCGTATCACATAGACTTTTTCTTTTAAGCAGTCTCCTCTTTCTTTTGCCTTAGCTTGCTTGTTTCCTTTACCTGCCAAAGAATACTTCTAATTTCTGCAGAGGTCCATGCTGGAGCTCTCCAGTAATTCCACAAAGAGCTCTGAAAACAAAGAAGGTGCATTCTCCCCTATCTTGCCTGGCACAGGAAGAATCAGTGTTGTATAGACAGACATCCATTGGCAAGATCTATTTAAATGCAGGTCATGTATTTGGTCCAATTTAGGTCTAACCATGATTCTCTGTAACACTAGCTACATTATTTATTTACTTGTCTTTATTTATTATTACGCATTTATTTCCAGGACTACATAGTGAGAGGAAGGAAATCAATTATATATAACAGTTGTGCAAACAGTCCAATTTTCTGTACTTAAAGAGGACCAAACTCTTTCTCATTGTAACTCATGACAAATTTATCATTGAATTTTGGAGACACTCACTTTAGAGTGTATTAGCAGATTTAGCACTTTCCAATTACTGAGACTTTTTAAGTATCTCTGTTTTCAGTAAAGCGAAGCTGATCTATCATCTCTTACTGGCTTCACATAGGGAAAAATTAATAGGTAAGAAAAGTGATCTCCAACAAGTGTTTTCAATCATATCAGAATATTATTTCTTATAAAAAAAAGCTACGAAAATCTCTACTCTCCATTTATTTCTGCATATTTCCCTAATTTCTATCTTTTATAGACTAATATAGACTAATGTAATAGACCTATTATTCTGTTCCTTTTAGGTGGCAAAAACAGAGAGGAGGATGAGCAGTATGTGGCATTTCTTTATTTTATTTTATTTTTATGTATTTGAGATTTTGAGACCTACCCCTTCTCAAACCTTTTGTGTCTTATAGACTTGCCAATAGCTAACTGATGGAAGGGATGAAATCAAAATCAGAAGTGCTTAAATTTAGCTGTTGTGTAAAAAATGTTGTCAACTTAGATGGGAGTTGCGTTGTGGCTGCCAACAAATTGCAGCCTCTAGTCTCTGCAACCCCAAAGCATAAAAAATAAACAGATACTTCATTTTCATCAATCCAGCATCCATTTCTATAGAATAAAGGGCTGAAGGTCTGATGTTGTCTACGTAGTCTTTGGAATAATAAAACAAGGAGACCAGATGCATTATCCCCTGGTGGCAAGTGTAGCTGTGTGTGGGTGCTGCCAGCTGAGTGCATGTCCAAGCGTGCTGCAGTTAAGACTCACCATTCGGTTTGCACACCCTGGTGCCCATACCAAAAGGCCATCTAAGTCTGAGCAGCCCAGCTCCCTTTGAGTGGAGAAAATTTCTCTTTGCGTTGTTATTGTGAACTAGGCACAAGCATTTATTGCACAGTTATTGCACAGGCACAAGCATTTTAGCATCCCATCCAATACAAGTAACTAGCTCTTATTTTGCTAAGCATAATGTTTGTTGAGCCAAATTACAGCTAGTGGTGGAACTGAGAGAGACGTGCATCACTCAGCATACTTAAATCTGCTCTATAGTCTGCCCTGCACTTTGCAGAGTATCTGTACAGACCTTACAGTGGTTTCCACACACATAAACCCCTCATAACTTTTCTTCCCCCTTTCCAGAATGTTATAGTAAGATCAACTTAAAAATACTTTAACAGCTTTTAACACAGAACATCTATGTTAATGCAACTGTCATGGCTACCTGCCCAAGCTTCGACATCATTCAGTAGCTTCTTGCAGACACTTAATGGCACTGACTAGTATCAAGCACCATTTTGGTGTATTGCTGCTTGTTCAATCTTGCTTGTATTAATAGTGATTCCTTTCACCTACTGAATGTTGATCCTGATAGTTTTAATTAAATCTGCCTTTTCTCACAGGTGCTGCTGAAATCACAAGAGGGGAGAAATTCTACCTTTGGAGACATTTGCATAGTCCCAATGAACCCATCTAAGGGATTATGTATGTGTGTCCAGGGAGAGAATGGAGTCTGGTCTGATATAAAATCAATTCATATACAATTGCAGAAAGAAGAAACGTAGAAATGCGCCTGAAATCTTCTCTTTGAAGTGGGGAGAGGAGGGCTGATATCCTTCCGAGAAAAGAAAAATAGATAAAAGATGATTGTTTTTTAATATTGAAAAAGTTCAAGGGGCTTAATGGCAAACATTTTCATTTTTCCTTAGGCACAAGCATATTTACTGTTTATGAAGCTGCTTCTCAGGAAGGCTGGGTGTTCCTTATGTATCGAGCAATCGACAGCTTTCCCCGATGGCGTTCATATTTCTATTTCATCACCTTAATTTTCTTTCTGGCCTGGCTTGTGAAGGTACTGAAAAATTTCTTCTTTTAAAACTATCTGAAAAGCAGATCTGAATGAATTTCTTCTCTTTTCTGCTTGCCGAGCTTTACGTCAGCCATTCTTTCTTTTCCTTTTTATAGAATGTTTTCATCGCAGTTATCATTGAAACATTTGCAGAAATTAGAGTGCAGTTTCAGCAGATGTGGGGATCCAGAAGCAGTACCACTTCAACTGCCACCACCCAGGTGAAGTACCCAAATACTGAGCTTCTTTGGGAGCTTGATTGGTTTTAGTTTAGGAATTAATAATAAGCCAAAAATTCCTGTGAATTATTGTTTCATCCCACTAGGTTCAATTTTACTTCACTTTACCTATTACCACTTATATTTTAAAGTTGATATATGTATTTTCATATAAAATTCTGTTCTGGGGGATTTTATCCTACTAGACTTAAAAAAAAACAAACAAACAAACAAAAAAAAACAAGAATGGTAAAGACTTTAAAGTGGTTCTCTGGGTGTCTGGGTATGATATGGAAGAGTTTCTATTTTCTTTTAATTAAGATAAAGTTTTTTGTTGTTGTTGTTTTTCTTTTTCTTTTTTTTTTTTTCCCTCATGTCATTGGAGGGTTTGGAATTAGGGTTGTTAGTGAATATCACTTTCTGTGCTAAAGAAAAAGAGCTGAAATCACAAACTGTATCTAGAAGAAGAGAGGTCAGAGTGTAGCTGAAGTGTCTGGGGAAGTGAGTCCTGGAACTGAGAAGATCATGTTGAGAGCAAAGAGGAATGAGGTGTTAAGGCAATGAAAGAGCAGTGCTGAGATTTGAGGTTGCCAACCTCAACCTGCATTTGAGAACCTGGTTATAAGATAATGGGTGGGAAGAAGCTATGACAGGAAGCTTGGATTGTGTACTGTGAAAGACCCACTACAAAAAAAAAAGGTGGGCTAACTTGTTGAGATGTTAACTCTCTCACTTATTATTCTGAAAATCATATTAGGTATCCTGAGTGTACAGGTGGTCAGGCTTTTCCAGGCAGGTGCTGTTTGCCATCTGTGAGGGACCAGTACAAACTACCGGCAAAAAGCCCTTAGGAAGCTAGATAGGTGATATACGAATGAGGAAAACTGTTATAACCACTGTAGCTAGAGATTATTTGTTTTCTTAAACCAGGGGATTTAAGCACCTTCAAAAATATTTATTAAATATTTTCTGATATACCTTTGGATATTCTTGTAAACCTTGTGTAAATCTATTCCCTTTCTACTTGCTGCTACATTTTTGGCCTCAAATAGACTTTGTGGCAATCATTTCTACTCTACCTACTGCTTTTTCAAAGCAGGCTTGGTGATACCAACTTAATGCCACATAAAAAAAGGACTTTTCCACATCATACATACTTTACCCCAGGGATGTTATGTTTATGTCATGGGACAAATACCTCAATCATATAGGCTTAACCTACATACTCTGAATGAGGAGCTGGTCTATATATGGAAATTCAAGAAGCAGCCAATGCTAAAGAATTCCAAGAATAAGAGAAATTCCCATAATAATGTCATTATGCTGAACAATATGAACATGTTGAATATAAATAGAATCATGTGAAATAAAAATGGTATGTATGCTGGAGACAAGTAAATGGTTACTTTGCTTCTTGAGTCACTGGCTTAAAGAGACATAAAAGAGTCCAGCCTACTGAACTACAAAAAAAAAATAAAAAAAAATATATCTTTTTCTGTATTAAGAAGGGCAGAAAATTTCTCACAGAATTTCTTGTTCAAAGCACCAGATGCAAGTTAAAAACCTTGACTATTTTGTGCATGAAATAACCTTTAGAAAGAGCAACGGGATCTTGTTTTCCCACTTCATAAATCATTGATCTAGTCCCAAAACTTAGTCCTATGGAAAAGGTCTGAGAGTCAAAGAAGGGGGCTCTAGAGAAGGATAGAAAAAAGGTTCTTGGAAAGCCCTCCAGCACTGCACACTAAAGCATGGTACAAAGAAGAATAACTCAGTGCTGATCTGAGTTAGCAACTCTTCCTAGTGCTATGTAAGGACTTAGCAGCATCACAACTATAGTTGTGTGACATTGCCCTCAGTTTAATGAGCACTTCTCTCTGAAGGGTTTTTAAGATTTAGCCTTGCTGTGGTGGCTGTGTTACTGTGTAGAAGTAACTTTTTTGGTGTTGGGTATCAGGAAAAAGGTGGGAGTAAGACGGGAACTTCTCCACACTTCATTACATAGTACATGCAGACTCTCAGGTGACATTTAAAAATGGTAGAGCTGTTCATTTTCTTTCAAGGACACCTTCAAGGACAGTGTTAATTACTTCCAGATATGATTTCTCACCCTTCCTTAAGCCCAGCAGTCTACATGTTTTATGTCCTAATTTCTGGAAGGAAAAACAAACAAACAAACAAACAACAGAATTAGTAAAATTTGAGTACCGCTGTGTTTATGAGATTTTTTTTTCCATTTACATCATTTAGAGCTGGCATATCATTCAAATATTTACAGCAATTAAGAGCTTTGGATAACAGTACAGAAGAACTGAACAGCTACTGTTGATATGCATCAGTGCAAGAAAAGCAAAGTCTGATCCTTGGAGTAAAATAATTTTGGCAGTAAAAAAGATGAGGGTTGTCTCTTGTTTGCAAATGCACCATGAAACATACCTGTAGGTCACAATGTGTTTGTGTTTCCTTAGGATAAGTTTACTGAGTAAGAAATTTATTCTGAACAAGTACCACCATCTAATGATACTGATCAGAGTTGAATTGAATTAGTTTCTATGTTAGGACTAACAGAGACATTGTGTTTGATGTTATCTGTGTAAAATTCAGAATCTATTTATGTTGGGAAAAAGAGCACGTGTCTTTTCTTCTGCAGAAAAAAAAAAAAAAAAAATCTTTTCCCCTTTTATTTTAAATTAACTATGATCAAAATGTATGGAGGCCCGTAAGGGGAATATATTAGACTTCAACAGTATTTATCAGTACAACATTTCTGACAACTATTTTCCTTTTCAAGATGTTTCATGAAGATGCTGCTGGAGGTTGGCAGCTTGTGGCTGTTGATGTGAATAAACCCCAGGGCAGAGCTCCTGCATGTCTACAGGTATGACATTGCTTTTTAATAAATCACTGTGTGTAACCAGCACCACTCAAATGTTGGCATAAGGAGACTGTGGTGAGAAATAGCAGCTACAATATTTATAGTCATAAATTGTTTTAAATCTATTGCTTTCAGCAGTGTAGGCTTGTTCTTCAAAATCACAGATTGGCAAAAAAAAAGATGTACCACACCCAAAGTGAGAAGATTAGAAAAATGTGTTCCTTATAAATGGTCTGTACTCAGAGCGTTGTGTCCTCATAAGAGAAAAATTATATATATATATATATATTTAATTTAAAGTAACATAAGTAATCCTCCTTTACCTATCAAAATTTAGGTACAAACCAAGTTCACTCCCAGGTTATTCTCAACAGAAATGCTTGTTTAGTAATTACGAAATACAATAACATAGAACAAGAAGCCTGACTGATCACATTAAAAACAGAATTCCTTCATTCCTCTTGAAAATAGACTTACTGAAGTAGGGGAAGATGCATGTAGGTAGTACGCCATACAATGTTTCAGACTTTGAGATCTAATATTATCACTTGGATATGGATGAATTTATAAAAATGTGTCCTCATTTTTTAAATAATTCTAGACTAATATAGGTAATGTTTTTATATATCCATTTTTATTAGAACACATTGTACAGTAGCTCAAATTTTTATTTGCATGTTAAATAATGACACTTTTGAATTAAACAAACTTGCTTCAGAGTAGAAAACCAAACCTACTCTAGCAACATGATAGCTTGATGGTTGATGGCAGTTTTGGTTATGTTTGGTTTAACATGTAAACTAAAATACATGTACATGTTGGCAGCATGTACTCTGCTGAACGGTAAGCTTTCACATATGTTTCATTCACTCCACAAGCTGTTCATTCTCAAATTTCTCTGTTTTGTCAAACTACTGGCATATATTTAATTATAGCATATGTTTTAACTGATGACTCCTTTTCGCAAGTTTAATTCTTGTTTTTGAAAGCAACAGAAATATCATTCTCAAGTAACAGTCTCAGGTATGTAGATAAAATGTAGCTCACAATGAAAACTCCTCCAGTTAGAATCACAGAAACATAGAATGGTTTGGGTTGGAAGGGACCTTAAAGATCTCCCATTTCCAACCCCCTGCCATGGGCAGGAATACCTCCTACCAGACCAGGCTGCCCAAAGCCCCATCCAACCTGGCCTTGAGCACCTCCAGGGATGGGTTATCCACACCTTCTCTGGGCAAACAAATGTTTGATGATGAATGTTAGGATAGCATTCTGACTTACCTGGTCTTCCTTTGCCCATTGTATTGCATTTGCACCCCTTTGGGGTATCATGTGAATGCATGGTAAAGTGTGTTCCAGGAAATGTAAACCTCCTGCATTAGTGGGTGCTGTAACAGTATTCTTGCAACTCAGCTCACAGTTCTCATCCTTCTTACCTTTGTCAACATCTGAAGGCTTTCCAGTAATCTAGGACCTTGCTGGATGTGAGTGACAGCCAAAGGAAAATGATGCCTTAAAATACTATTTTATTAGGATAGTACCCCCCAAATGCTTTATTTTAATGAAACAAAGACAAAAATACAGAGCAAAGAAAGCAAAATCTCAAAGTCTAGATAAACATACACGCCTTTATGCATCTCACCATGTGTTATTCTTTTAGTTCTATCAGTCCAAAAGTAAAAAGAAAATAGGCTTTCTAAAAAATCCACGTATTTAAAGTCTTTGCAGTATTTTGGAGGTGTTCTGAAGTCCTTACTGGGTGCATGAAGTCCTTTCTGAGAGATGTGGTTGTTATTTTTTATGGGTTTGGGTGGCTTTTGCTCCTTAAAGGGAACATGATATATAAATTTGAATCTGGGAAAGAGTTAATCAGATTGGAGAATATAAGTCCTGCCTTTGGCTTACATTCAATTCATATGCATTCTTCTGATCTTTATTAGTTAAGTATGTTGTCATCCAATATCCTGTGAAGGATGGAATTCCCAGAAAAAGGTACTCGGGATTCTATAGTTCTATATCATTTTAATTAAATTTCTTAGTAAGCTTGATTTTATTAATTCCTCTCTGGGCTCTTTAAGTATTACTGCCCAAAATGTATAAGGGTATGCTATTAAAAGTTCTCTTTTAATATGGGTGTTGGTCTGTGCTTTGGAGAAACTCTACTTATTCGATGTATTCAGTAATTTAGAATTTACTGCTTCAACAAACTATATTGTGCATTGGGAGAGGAAGTACCCTAGCAGCTCAGGAAAAGGAGCAGGACTCTGGAGATCTGGGTTCAGTTTATTGGCCAAGCACAAATTTCCTGTAGACCTTGAGAAAGTTATTCAGTAGGTGTCATTGCTTTGCTTCATGTTTGTTAAAGTGGTAAAGTGTATCCATCCCAGGTTTGGCTACTGTGGTGTTTAAACATACTGACTATTTGAGAGGCACTTCAATAAGAGGGGATGTGCCATCTAGGTAGGTAAATGGATAGAGCCAGCTCTCTAAAGCTGTGAGTGATGGGAGAAAGAATGATGTGATGTGCGTGCTTTAAGTATCATAAAACCTTTCTAATACAGCTTTTACAAGTCACTTTACGTGCACTAGTTGGATCTGTCAGGTTTTAGTAGTTTTACTTTTGTACAGCCATGCTTACTCTCAAAGACCAGTTCAGGTGTTTCAGCCTGGCAGGCCTTGCTATCTTAGGTATAACATTACAATGGCATGTAGACCAACACAGGTCTGGTGCTATTCTTGATCTAATAATAATTCAGACAGAAAGACCATGCAGAGCTATTGTAACTTGCTTCATCTCACTCAAACGTGTCATTATTGAACCAAATTGCCCAATTAGGTAAAATGAAATCATCAGTCTTTATACTTCTATCACCACTGATCTGCAAAAAGAGGATTTCAGGCAACTTTTGAGAGAGGCCATCTTCCTCTCTGGTGGTTGAATGGCATACAGGCAGAACAGAAACAGCATGTATGTATAGATCTGGAATGTGCACTTGGATACAGGAGCATAGCAGTTAAAAGTGGTAAGACTAAACCATGAGAGATGGGCAGAAAAGATGGGTATTAATCTTGTATTTTAGAAGAACCTTTAACTCAGACACATATCTGCTAAGTTTTCTGTATTTTTTTAGAACTGCCTGGAAGTAGAAACATGAGAAGTCAGTAACAGTAATGTTCCTGATTTTGATTTACAAATCTAACCTAATGTGGGGCAAAAAGGCATTTATTTCAGTATAATGTGTTGTGTTGGTTTTTTTTTTTTTTTTTAATTTATTTATTGCATTTTTCTTTCAAGTGTTCCCAAAGGTGCTTTGTGGTCTTTTGTTGCTTGTTCTCACTGCTCCCCAAGACTGTCATTGATTTTAAATATTGATTTTCTTTTGTCACTGAAAAAAAATCTTTGTGTTTTCCATTTCAACATGTACCATTTGGCATGAATGCATGCTGAGGCTCCCACATTGCCACATTATTTTGCCGTTGTTGATATTACTTTAACACATTGCAGTGTGTTAGAACTTCCTGCCTACCATGATTTACTCCTACGAGCACGGTAGGAAGCTCTCAGTTCACAAACAAAGAAAAACTGAGTACCAGGTTCCAAAAAAAAGCACTAAAAATCTTTGGAGATGTATTTACCCTTTAATATCATGTTAAAGGCACATGTTGTTTTTTTATTATTATGATTTTATTATTTTTTTCCTGCTTGTTTTAGAGGCTCTTGAAGTTTTTATTATTCCTTCGCTCTCTTCTAAGTCCCCAGAGACTTGTGTATGTATACTGATTTAAAGAACTGGGAAATTTCAACTCACATGTTGTTCCATGAAACTGGTTGGTATTGTAGTACCAATAAATGACGTCTTCTGTCTTCTCGGTACTTGGATTTGTAATAAACAGAGAAAGTCTGGAAATGTGTTCCTGTGGAAAACAATGAGAAAGACAATAGTTCCATGTTTGTGCTAATATTTGGGGGTATTCTGTCCAACAGAAATGAAAGACAGCTGGAAATTGAATGCCATTTAGAAAACGCCAGGGAGCACTGTGTGTAATGTGTAAGCATGAATGGAAATGGTCACCTACTCACAAGCTGTGTGTGCACTTATATTGTGATAGTAAAATCTTTCACAAATTAAAGATAGCTTATTCACTTTTAATCATAGGCACTGTCTAGGGAAGTAGAAGGTCACAAAGCTATGATCTGAACAAGCAAGGGGCATTATTATGATTACAGTGCTCTTGAACGTATGATTAATGTCAGAAATTTAATCATGTCTTTTTCCCTCAAAAAAGTTATTCCTTTATGCTGTGTGTTTTTATCAGGATGGTTGTATATATTACAGAAGTTTGGAGAACCTTGAAGGGGTGGACAAAGAAATCAAAAGTAATATAGGAAGACAGAAAACATATGGAGGGTGGAGAAGACATGATTAGAAAAGCAGGAACTGAGTCTTTTAGCAGTTTCATAATGGATAAATGTGAGAGAAAAGTGAGACAAAACAGTATTTAGGGATTTTCACTGCTGGAGTAAGAAGAAGAGCACAAATGGGTTTTCTCCTCTTCTTTTTTATGGGACGCAATTCTTGGTGAACCAGAAAAGCATGTTAGTCTATTTATGTACTAATCTGCCCTTTACTGTAACTTTGGGATCCAGTAAAAGGTATGCCTACTCACTCCTATTCTCTTCTTATTCACAAAATGCATATATAAATGACTTTCCTTCAATTAACTGAAGTCCTGTCTTAGAGTGGAAGAAAAATGTTCTCCTTCAGTTGGATAAAATGAACTTTTGATTTGATTGAGTTCATTAACTTATTCAGGTGCTGATTTAATTGATTCCAAATCCTAAACTGCTGAAACTCTTCATTAAAAAAGAAATAATCTACCTTTTTCTATGCCTTATTCTTGCTTAGAAAATCTAGAGAATGCATCAATTAACAGAAGCTTCAATAGTTTGGTGATGTGCTTGGCACTGAAACAGCAGTGAAAAATAGCCATATTAGTTTTACAGGGGAGACTCAGGAGCAGAACATGCAAAGTGCAACGTAAAAGTAAGCCATTAACATTCTGGTGAGGTAAAACAGGGAAAAAATGAGATGGAATGTAAGACTGTGGGGAAACTAAAGATTTTGGCAACAGAACATGCACAAATAAAGTCCAGTCCCACAGTACCATCCTACCTTCAGCTGCATGTAGGAAGATAGTAAATCCTGGGCTTTATGTAAAAAAGAGACTCCAAGTATTCCCCATTTGTTCATAGAGTGTGGGAAGAAGATATGAAACTGTGGAGCAGAGGGATAGAAATTCTATCATCTGGCTAACTCTCAGACTCTGGTTGAGAATTCACAAAACAAAACAAACAAACAAACAAAAAAAACACAAAAAAAGTGTTCAATGTGTGCTCAGTTTCAACTTTATGACATGACACATGAGAAGTTCAAGCTGTGGCCATCCTCTGCTGCCTGCTCCCTCTTTTTCCAGGGTAATCACAGTAGCAATGGCTACTAAAGAGGCAGTGAGTTTTATCCAGGTTTATACCACAGTTCACTGTCTCATCTAGGAATGTAAACTGGCATTATCCAGTTTCCGTTATTGAAAGAAGTTATGAATTCAGACAGCTGAAATTCAGACAGTCCATTTAACCGGAGGAAGGAAGGACTGGACAGGCCAACTATAATGTAAATTAACTGCTATGCTGTTGAGAACCACTATTATTTTCTAATATGAATTCATGGAATCATAATGTCTTTTAGATTGGAAAGGACCTTCAAGATCATCAAATCCAACTGTCTGCCTGACCTACTGAGTCCCCTCACTAAACCTTGTCCTTCAGTGCTACAAAACGGGGACCTTTCACATATTCAGAAAGATTGAGGATCCCATTTTTAAGCAACATCTTTAAAGAAAATCCAATAGCACTGGAGGATCAAACAGTTTTGCCCAAATACAGTTTTTGCATGGTTAAGTTTGCCATTTTTGACTAAAAGGAATCTGAAAAATAATAAGCCTCATAATGTAGGTATTCAAGTGCTCATAAAACTAACAGACAAACAATGCATTCGTCTTATCTTCAACAATCGCCATTACTAGAAATAGGCATATACAGATCATCCTTCTCTGAGCTTCTGGATACCCATTTATGCCCTCAATCTCTGTCTTGGACTTCAGCAATCATTCATTTAGGGACTTCCTGGAGTGGATGTTAAATTTAGGCCATTATATTTAGTATCCATTGATGGATTTGTCGGTTATAAATTTGCCCAGCCTTTTTTTGAACCCATTTATCGTTTTGGCCTCCAGAACAACTTGCAGGAATAAGCTACATAAAGTAACTATATAGCATTTCAGTTGATTACAATTGAGGAATTTGATTTTCCTGAGATTACTCAGAAATAGAAAAATTTTAGTACAAACATTATTGTTTGTAATTTTGAGATTGATGCTATTTATTTTTTTCTATGAAATTAAGTATTTGAAATTCCCTTCCTTCCTTCCTTCCTTCCTTCCTTCCTTCCTTCCTTCCTCCCTCCCTCCCTCCCTCCCTCCCTCCCTCCCTCCCTTCCTTCCTTCCTTCCTTCCTTCCTTCCTTCCTTCCTTCCTTCCTTCCTTCCTCCTTCCTTCCTTCCTTCTTTCCCTGCCTGTCTTCTCTCTCTCTTTTCTATTTTTCTTTTTTCTTCCCTGCCTGCTTGCCTTCTTTTCCTTTGTAACCATTATAACTAAGCACATTAACAATGACTTAGAGACATAGTTCTTCTTTGTTCTTAGTTTCTTCTCCTTAGTTTTCCATTTACTTCACCTGTCTGTTCTTGTTCATTGCAACTGAAGTAAATCACCAGCCACAGTTCGTAGCAATCTAACTGCAGAAAATAAACAGAAAGAAGGAAAACACATTACTGATTTCCCTGTTCTACATTTGAACAGATAGATTTCATGAACATGAATTCCTCAGCTTGGACGTGTAATTTTCCTGCAGACTTAGAGTATCAGAATCCCATCACAAATACAAAACAGATAGGAGTTAAACTATGATTTAGGCTTATGAAAGGATAATGGTTTTCCTTGGCAGGATTCTTTATTAGAGGAGGGCCTGCTGCAGCAGAAGACATGGTCACATGAGGCCCTTGGCATCTGCTTGGGAGATTTAAAATGGAGTATTTGGAATTTCTCTGAGGCAGTATGTTTTAAAAATCTTGGTATCACAGACTTAAGAAAGCTTTGGCTGACACTTACAATCAGTCAAGATCTCTGAACTTCTCCTTATTTTTGGAAAATCTGAGAGTAGAACCTTTTGCGTAACCCTGATTTCAAATGGGGCCCCAGAAAAACTGTATGCTGCAATGAAAAGATCATTTTATATATATATATAAATTTTGACTCTCTTTTGCATAGGCATTGACAGTTCACCCATAAAGTGGCATTAGGTAGTGACATTCAGCCCTTCCAATGCTGTGGTCAAATTAACTAGCAAGAAATCTCACATGCTAAAGATATGCAAGTTGTTATAATATTTTTTAAAAGACTGCTCTGGGTGTATGCTTCTTTTTTTAACACGAGTATTTTTGCTGTTATTTGAGCAGGCAGAGGGGGACCATTTTTTTTCGCGTTCTTTTCAGTGATGGACTTCAATACAGCCTGTAGTCATAATTTGCACTTACAATTTGAGGGGCACATCAGTGTCAGTAGATTATAGAAGCTATTCAGTAATGCCACTAAAATTAAAGTTCAGCTGAGTTTCCTTTAGAAAAAAATATTTCTGGGGTTAAATATGTCCAGTGTTTCAAATCCCATCAAATTGAAAACAGGTATTTAAATTGTCATGTAGCTTTTTTGTGTTTAGCACAATTACAGCAATCAAATTGTTGGAAGCAGCAGCAGCAGCAGCATGACTTCCTTTAGAGCTGTAACTCAGATGACAAATCTGAGCAAAGTGGAAGACTGCAGAGTGTTAGAATAAAATTAGCAGGGATTTTTTTTTTTTTTTCATAAGAGTTGTTTTTGACCCATTATTTTCCGTATTTCTCAAAGAAAGGTCTGTTTTCACTAGGACTGCATAGAACATTGGGTACTACGGCTCTATAAATTGGTAGATTTAAAATCTGGGTTCTTTATAGAATTTTGAAACTTTAAAAAATATCTCTGCAGTGTCTTTTTATTATTGTTGGGTTACTCAGTAGTCAGTGAAGAGAGTGATTCGTATCATGAATCCGAAAGTGAATTTTCTATACACATGCTGGGGGTGCTGAATTGCCTCTTGTATTGTCTTCTTCTTGCCTCTTCATTTCTACAGAGAGGTTACATGAACTGAGTGGCCTTCTTAGCTCCTATGAGTAATTCGGGTGAATCTGAGCTAAGCAAACAGCTCTTGGTAAATCCTGAAATATCTAAGTGTCTATTTCATATTCATATGACAAAAATTATCTTCAAGGTTTCCTAAACATATCTAACCTCATAACCACACTTCTCATAAGTATTTTTATGAGAAAAAGTTTTTGCCTTATCATATTCTTAGTATTCTGAACACTGACTGTAAATTCTCTGAGAGCCAGCAGGGTCCTGATTCATCCCCCATATCCTTAAACCCTTAGCAGGTGCCTTTGTTACGATCATAGAGGTACAGGGTCCTCATACAGCCAGTGGAGGAAAATGGGCATTGCCAGAGGGCACCTGAGGATCTGACTCTGGTGGTGTCCATTGCTCTACAGACTGCATCCAAGTGGAAGGGCTTTACTTTCCTATTCTGGGTGTGCCAGTGGTTTTAGGATAAATCTGTAAAGCCAAAGTCTGTACCTCCATTTTCTCCAGTACTTCATAATAATCTGTTTTTAGAGTCTGTGTGTCCTTGGAAGCTTAGTAAAATTTATATAGTGCAAAAGCAGAAAAGCTTTTTCTTAGAAAAAAAACAAAAAGTTACTATTTCAAGCTCTATCTCACAAATAAGCTTTTATAATATACAGTCCTGTCTTTTTTTTCTTTTTTTTTTTTTTTTTTTTTTTTTTAGAGGGGACAGCTTAATTACCACTGAGCAGTGCGAATGCATTGGTTCTTTAAAGATGTTGCTTCAAACACATCAAGATCATCATAAGGGGTGTGGTTTAGTGATGTAAATTGGTAGGTCAGGTTGATGGTTGGACTTGATGATATTGAAGGTCCTTTCCAACCTAAATGCATCTATGGTTTTACATATTTATTTTATTTTATATGCAGATTTAAAGCAAAATCGAGTCTTGTTTCTGGAAGCATGCCTACTGAATTTTCATATGTATTTTGCACCTATTAAATCCTACTGAAAACAGTAAAAGGTACCTAGAGCTTTGAGAATCTTTTTTATATGTGTGATTTCATTGACATGAATGCAGTTATTATATAGAGAAGTATTTGCACAGTCATATCATGGTAAAGTCTATATCCTTTATGCTTTGTTAATCTTGAAGTTCACCAGCTGGAGAGAAGCATCTTCAGCTGACCTATGCATTTTTACAAGCTAGAAAGCTGCAGTTCAGTGTAGTTAATTCAGATCTTCGAGCTGATTCCCTCACAGATTTGTTTTCCCTTCCTAGGATTCCCCTTCCCTCCTACACTTACCTCAGATCTTTGAAAAGAGGGGCTTTGAGGTCCAGGAGGCAATGGAAATGTGGCATATGGAGGAAGGCTGACTTGCTTGGTGTTTACTGTATGTAAACTGAGAGCAAGTGTTTGCAGCCATGATTTGGTATAGATGTACTTTGACTTCTAGCCTGAGATTTAGTTTGATGTTCAGGGTATTCTGCAGTCTGAGGTCTTTTTTATTGTCTGTTAATTTAATTCTTTCATATTAAAAAAATATATAGTTTATGTTCTCATCTCAGAGGTTTTGGAAAATTTATAAAACTCAACTGTCACAATAGGAGTGCAATAAGGATGTCACAGTAAGGATGGATACCTAGCCCAGAGGCTATCTGGACTGTGCCTTTCACACTTGCTTCTCTAGAACAGTGTAGTCATGTCCACTGTACACTGTACTTGGCCCTTGTTCTTTTCTGAACCCTGTGGCATCCTTCTGTCCTTCTGGTGCAAGTGTTTCTCCATGCGTTTTTCATTTCTGAGTGTCTAAGATGTTAGGAAGGTTATGTTGCAGCTCACCAGAATGGTAATTCTGTGGTCTGATGCTGAGATCAGGCACCACGTACCAGTAGGTTTGGTATTGGGGTGAGGGAGGTGGGTCAAAACTGAAGATTTCTGTGACAACAGAAGATTGAACAGAATGGAGGGAGCCATGGTTGCTCTCAAAGAGAGCTAACTGAAGAGGCCTGAACCAGAGCCATGCAGCCAGCTAACAATTAAGCATGCTGGTCATGGTGGTCAGTTTTTGAAGTTGTGTCTTGGCTTTCTTCCATTTCATACAGCAAAAGCACCAGCTGGTACTAGAGAATTAATTTTCCTCAGATGAAAGCTTTTTAACAAACTCTTTCATAACATGGGTAGGATAAAGCATAACACTTAGGCATGGAAAACAAGAATGCCTGGTTGTTAATGCTGAGTATTTAAAAGGAGTGAGTAGAGAAGACATAAAGCTATTCTAGGGTAGAGCAGAGTGTACAATATATGATACGAAGGATGTATGACTAAGAGTAATTAGGAAACAGAAAATGTATGGTAAACAATTAATGTTGTAGGCTGTCTGAAAGAGTTTGTGTGGTAATAGGGAAATGCCCTCCTATGATTCTTGTCAGGCCAGGCTGGAAAAAAGGCTAGAAAATAATTCTTCATTGGTAGGGATAAAGGTTTGATACAATGGAAAATTCTTTTACTTTCTTATAAGATAAGAAAGATAGAAATGAATCACAAAAAAAGTGGCACTCAATTATGTTGGATTTTTTTTCCCCAGGTTTGCCTGGTAGCCATGATAAGTTTCCTAAGGAAATTCCACTTTGAATAATTGAATAAAGCCTGAGACTTCGTACTTTAAGTGCAATACATTATTTTGCTATTAATGCCACCTGTTATTTATAATGTATGTGTTGACATTTTATTAATTGCCCTGTGCTCAAAGTACGTTCAAATCATACCATTTGCTCTAGCACAGACTTTTCAGAAAAGTTAGACTCAGGAAAGCAGATACATACACTAGCAGGCTTGATTTCAGAATCTGTCTCTGCTAATCTCTGCTAATATAGCAGAGTTGGCAGTATGTGTGCTGTGCTCCTTTATTTCTGGCCTCCACTTTCCTCTGTAGGATCCTACATATTCAGAGGAGGAACTGGAACACTAATTAGTGAAAGCTGACTGTACACTCAATTCTCTCCTTCATGCTATCTTTATCTGCATACACTTTTGCCATCCAGTCTGTTATTCTGTTGGCTCAGAGCTATCGTCTTGGATATCTTCTCAGTTTTCTAAGATATCTTCTAAGCCTTTTCTCTTCTGCTCAGAAACTGCCTCTCACTAACTACTCATAGTTGTTTGTAAGAGAAGCCTTACTATTTTTACCCTAAGTCAGTCAATGTCATCCCATGCCCAAAGTAAGATTTTCTGGTTCTACAGAGCTTAGAAGCCACCACCAGTAAATCCATCCACCAATCCTTAATCTCTCTTTTTTTCCCATAGCCTTCAGTCTATACTGGCTGTCCTTAACCAAGTCTGATAAGCCTTCACTGTTCAGACCTACTTTCCCTCATCCATTTAGTTGCTGCCACTCAAGCTGAAGTCTTAAAGTTGTACATGCTTCACTCTTTTACTGAAAACAGTTACTGAAACAGGGCAGAAATAAAGCAACTTTAACAAAGCAACTGAGCAACTCCATTATGGATGAGCAGTTCCATGCTCCACCTCTGGAGGATAATCTGAATCATTTGTTCTGGGCGTCTTTATTTTTCACTGTGTGCAGGCTAGTTGTATGCTTCATGGAGCCAGAATAGCTTCTGTACTACTACTATACTGTACTCTTTTTTGTATTGATTAACCCTTTCCTATTAAATCAAACAGTATTTTGTTTGCTGCTAGGTATTGAGTAGACTTTAGCCCTACCTACCTGTAGTATAAGGTCAGAATACAGCTGTTATCTCAGCACCGTTTGCTTGTTGTTGTACCATTACACTCTAATAGCAATCATTCTACTAAGCACACTCAAAGAGAAGCTTATTTGAAAGGGAAAATTTAGCAACGATAAATTCTGCAAACCAAACTGTTTTTCCTATATTTGTACATTAACTCCTTTAAGTAAACTTCCCACTTTTCTGAGCATTGCTCAGTTTCTTTCTGAGTTTCTCTCAGTTCAATAAAATGACTTTGTTGAACAAAAGATTGAAATTCACCAAAGCAATTTAACTAAATGCCCCACTCAACTATTTGCATGGCATGGCTAGTCTATAAACCAGAGCTGTTGCAAGGCTGCCTTCTGTAAAAGACAAAAAAATAAAATAAAAAAAATACAAGCCACCTCCTCTCCAGGGACTTGTTTAAGAAACAGCAGTAACGCCTAAGGAGCAGCAGCAATTTCTGCCATGACCCGACCATGACAGCAGAATATTTCCAGTAGCACTGAATTAAAGAGAGGGTAAGAGAAAAAGAAAGGTGCTATGGCACTAGTAAGGCATAACCATAATGCACAGCCACCTGTAACTCACTACTCAGCTCTACTTTGGAAAAGTGTGGCAGGACATGGCAGGCAACACACTAGCAATTCATATTTTCACCCTATTGAGTCAGATACTTATAAAATGTGGAACACAGTAGTAATGACAGGCTAGAAAAAGTTTCTGGCAGCTTGGTTAGCATCACAGAGTTTCAGCAGATGCAGACATTGAATACAGTTCTCTAAGAAAGTATTGGCTGCCTTAGTTTGAAGCCATCCTTCTGGTTATGCCATTCTCTGCCTCACTCCACCACGTTTTACAGGGGTTTTCATTTACTGAGGTGGATCATACAGCTCATTCAAGTTCACTGAAAAGTTTGGAAACTTTGTTCAGCGCTTTAGTGACCATGTCGTTAAAGATTGAGTTATAGCATGCACACACCAGACGTACACGATCTTAATTCCACCATTTTATAACTTTATATCTTTGGAGATTTAATACTGTTCTGTTGTTCCCAGATTTAATTTTAACAGGAAGAAAATTTCAACGAAACCTATTGAGCATATAGGTCTGTCATGGTTTAACCTGGCCAGCAGCTAAACACCACACAGCCGTTCGCTCACCCTCCCCGCTCCCTCTCTGGGACGGGGGAGAGAAATGGAAAGTGAAGCCCGTGAGTTGAGATAAAGACAGTTTAATAAGACAGGAAAATAATAATAACAATAATAATTAATAATAATAATAATAATAATAATAGTAATACAATGATGATAATAGTACTACTACTAATAATGTGTACAAACAAGTGATGCACAATGCAATTGCTCACCACCCGCTGACCGATGCCCAGCCTAACCCTGAGCAGTCCAGCCACCCTCCCCCGGCTAGCCACCCCTATATATTGTTTGACATGATGTCAGATGGTATGGAATACCCCTTTGGCTAGTTTGGGTCACCTGTCCTGGGCCTGTCCCCTCCCAGCTCTTGCTGCACCCCCAGCCTGCCCGTTGGCAGGACAGAGCAAGAAGCTGAGATGTCCTTGGCTTGGTATAAGCACTGCTCTGCAACAATTAAAACATTGGGGTGTTATCAGCACTCTTCTCATCCTAAGCCAAAACATAGCATTCTACCAGCTACTAGGAAGAAAATTAACTCTGTTCTAACTGAAACCAGGACAAGGTCCTTATTTTGTCTCCTGAATATGTGTAGTTTATTCAGCAAAAATTCAGTTTAGCAAACATAGGCATATGTTTGAATCTCATTAAAGCCTTTGAAACGTGTAAAGATTTTGTACCCTAGTCCTCTTATTGATGCCATTGGGATTGTTTGTGGAAAGGTAAGCATGCAGGCATGGATGGGAGACTGGCTTACACTATGTCATACACTATGTCTTATTTTGTATTATTTTTTTTTTTTGTGGTATATTTGTTTTATTTGTGTGCTTCGAGTGAGAAGGATTCCCCTGAGAGGAGAGCACTGACCTGTTTTCAAGGATGCCACAGAGCACGCTTCAAATGGAAATGGTTGCAAAGGATGTGGATAATGTCAGGCAAGGCATCATTCCATTAAAGCATTAGGATCTTGCAACTTATGCCATGAGACTTGGAGGTGGCAGTGAGCAAGAATCCTCAGAGAGGTGATAAGAAATTTCCTGGGGAATAGAGCAGGCTGAGCAGAGTTTATTGCAATTGAGAATGTCATTGAGTTCACTAAAACAAAGCCTGGAACAATGATCTGTCTACAAGGACACTTGGACAAGGAGAGAGCCATCTAAGAGCCTTTTGAATTCCTATGATTTCTAATCAAGTTGTTTTGTGTTTTGTTTTGTTTCATTTTTCCTTTTTTAAAGAGTTAACTTTCTACTTTTCTTTCAAGTAAAATACAGACTTTTTTTTTTTTTTTTTTTTTGTCATTGATGGTAGTATTGCTTAAAAGCTTTTTGGTCTTTTTAGGGCAGATTTCTCTAAGGAAAAGGTCTGAGTAGATCCATCACAAAAGGAGTACTGAGTTGGAGTCAGTCAACAAACCCTTTAAAGAGAAAACTGATACAGAATACAAAGAGCTCTAGGATTACCTCAAGTGAACATTATTTTAAAGAATGAAGTAAAGCAGTTTAGCTTCAAACTAAACTTTGTAAGAATAATATACAATATTTTTTATTAGAAACAGCTTTCATTCTCTGTTCAAAATTCTATCCCCAAATCAGCTTCATCTGGAAACTATTCTACGGTAAGAAAAATTAAAAAACAGGTACAAAGACATCAACTTTGGCTTGCAGGTCTTTCATTTGAGTGTTCTGAAGCAGGTTGTTATTCACTGAACAAGCTGCAAAAGAGGATGATTCACTGCTTTTGGTCTGGATTTCTGAAAGGAAATTGGTGGGGAATTCTCAGTGTTTTGCCATGCTAAATAGAGCCAAGTGACAGTGTTTAGAGACCTTGTTCTACCTATTCCTACCCTATCCCTCAGAGAAGAACATCCACTGAGGAGGACAGGGTGTGTGGCCAGTGCAGTTTTTTCCACCCTCTCTTCCTCCAAATTTTCTCTCTTTCCATTTGGGAGAAGCGCAGAAGATAAATAGTAGAACCCTGGCATTATCAGACACAGCAAGAGCTGTGCCACCAGTTGCAGTGGAGAAGGATTTCATCTCTAATGTTCTGAATATACAGTATTGTTTTGGCAGTCATTAAAAATTGGTTGAAATAGATTGGAATAAATCAGATATCAGACAGTCTTGAAAACAATAAAAATGCCATAAACCCGTGAGGCAAAAGGGACGTGCTCTAGGGGGGTATGGGAGAAACTAGCTATTTATTTCTCCCAGCTATAAATATGATGAAAAAAGGAAGTTCCTTAAATTTACTGTAGCTATAAGAAATTCATTTTCCTGCATATCCTTAATCTTGAACACATTTCTACAGTACTGTCTAGTTCTTGGAATTAATGATGTTCTGTACTTTAGCGATTCCAAGAATTGTTTTGTACTTACTTAATTTCTTCAGAGGAACTTACATGCTTAAATCCTCTGGCTGTTTGAAAATCTTGATCTCTAAGACTATTCCAGATGTGAGTCTGCTGTGTTTTCATAAACCAGTAAGAAGCTTATGATGAGACATTTTAGTGGACATACAGAAGACATAGTAAATGCTACAAACTCTTTTCGGTGGATTGTGATTATGCAAATGTCTTAAGCTAAAAACATTAGGAACTTGCATCATCATTTAAATTAAAGGCCAGTAATACCAGTGGGTATATATGAAACAGTGTAGTTAGTCTCACAAATCATTTGGAAAATTGTCTGTAATAATACGAACACTTAGGTTCCTTAGGCACAGAATGGAAAAAAAAATAAATTGTAAATGTATACTTTGTTTCTATTCATTATTAATCATGACTATATAGCGAGTAAGATTAACCCTACTGGCTGTTTAAGAGAAGAATAAGCTTTGTTATGCAAAGAGTGAACAATAGAATTTAACTGTGGTTTACAAAAGGTTGTGGGTGGGATAACATTATTTGAAATTGTAAATTAGCAACATTAACTGAAAATTAATTTTAAAATTACTTAAAAGTCATATGGGTGGGAATGGGGGCAAGGATAGATATTTATGGATAGATATTTATGTTGATACAAAGGTTGTACAACAAAGGTTGACATAGAAGGGAATGGAGGTTTTTTTTGCCAATTTTCTGACAATTAAATGTACTGATCAGACTTGATCACCTTAGGCACTCTTATCATTAGCAGAAAGAAATCTATGGAAGGTGATTCATATAATTTGAAGATAGTAATTGATAACAGCTCAAATTCCAGGTGATTTAAAGGTGATTTGAAGTTCCAGCTATATTCACTCTTCAAATACTGAACCACGTACTGAGCCGACACATTTTCACTGGGCCTTACTCTTCATATATTAACAACAAGTTTTTGAGCATATTCTAATTTGCAGGCACACAAAATTTCATCTGTTAGAAATAAAGCTATAGTTTGCCAAAGCTGAAAATTGGACACATATGTCTGTATAGTCTGTAATTCATAGGTATTTAGAATGGCATATTAGCTCAGCATGCTACAATATGACAGTGACAGCAATTCCCTCTAAATAATTTGTAGAGGCTAAAAGTACACTGGGAGTGTGTATTTCATGATGTCTTACAAACAGTTCTTCAATTTTGCATGTATTTCAGTGGCCTTCGGTTTTGGTAAAGACAAAATAGCTTTCTTAATACCTGATATAATCAAAATCATATAAAATACATGCTTATGAAATAGCTTGAATTTCTATATTTTCCTGTTTTTCAGAGATGACTGTATACATGGAAATACTATTGTATTGTATATATCAGTGTGACCTTTTATAAAAGAGCTGTAGATCTTCTTCCTTGGAAAAATAAAATCAACTGAATGATTTTCAAATGAGAAAACATAAATTTGCAGAACTTGCAGCAATATTGTCAGATTTATGTTATTAGCTTGTTTTATCATTTAATTACAGCATACTTCCTCTTTCCTCAAGTCTTATGAGATACCTTATAATTCCATTGAGAATTATCAAATAAGAATTATATGCTACAAATATAGGACAACAGAATTTTCCTATCAAAGGATATTCCTTTGTTGCTCCAAAAATGTTTGATGCTAACATTTTTAGAGAAACCCTTTGAAGTTAACTTCAATGGAAACTCTTACCATTCAAACTAGAAGAGATTTAGTTTACTAATTAGCTCCTTCATTTTGATTTAGTATATATCAGAATCAATTCACAATTATAGATTATTTTTTAATTAAACTTTTTAAAACAGCTGTGTATGTGCTGATGCCAAACTTTCAACCTGCCTTTCTCTTTTATTTAATTTCTTTTCTTTTCAATTCCCACCTTGATTTAACATTCTGCATGTTTAAGCAAACAGTACACTCACCAGCTGAAAAGCAAGAAGTCTCATGTAAATTCTTATCCTGGAATGAGTTACACTGTCCACAAATGGCAGTTCCTGTATCATTGCCATCAAGGTTACATCAGTACTCTTAACAAGCTCACTATGGTTCTGAAAGCTTTGTTCTCCTTTGCTTCAGTTCTGCTTTCCTGTCCTTCACATGAAGTGAGGATGAGATTTTTTACGTTCCACCCCATGTACTCTCACACCAGGTAAATATTTGTGCAATGACAATTCATGAAGGACATATGGGAATAATTTTTTAAAGGATGGGTTTTAGGGAGAAGAGCATCATAAGAGCTATTTTGTATTTTTTATGTATTTTCTTTTTACTTAAACAGCTTTTTCCTATCCATGTTGTTTTTGTGTATTGAGGGTACACCCACAAAATTTATTATTTTCATACAAAATCACACATTACCTTGGGTGTCTTTACTGCTTTCTCAATCCCACTTATTTTACTGTAATCTCATCCATTTCTAGCAGCATTCTGCAAAGCGGCTCTTAACTAGGTAAAACTGACATTGTTGCAAATAGGGTCTATCTGCAGCTAAGCAGACATGCAGAACCTGTGCTCAGCAAACTAGAAGAGGCAAATACAGTTCCAACAAGTTGCGATGGTGAAAAGAGTCCAAAAAATGGAATTGTACACCCCTAAAAATGGTCTCCCAGCCTTTGAAACAAGACTTACCTCCATTTGATCCATCTGTTGATTTGCCTTTTGAAGGACCTACTGGGTTTTCTGCAATAAGTATGACCATAGTTATGACACTGTGTGGTATGTTTATCTCTTTTCATATGTCATCTACATTTTTAACTCTTCTTAATCCTATTTGGAAAAACAGTAAGAAACATGGGAATAATATGCAGGTTTGGGAAATACTATTTTTCTTTTTTTTGGGGGGGGGGGGGGAGGTAGCAGAATGATTTTCAAAGAGGACTGAAATTTGGATTAATGATGGTTTAGATTATTAGGCTTGAGACAATCTTAACGTCTTTTCTCTCTTTTCTTTAAATAAAATTATTAAAATAAACACTATAGAAGACAGCAACATTGAAAATGACCATTATAAGTCACTTCTGTGTATCGTTACAAAAATGAGGAGCTATTGTGCAACTCATTCAATTACCAAACTATTTTTGTGTGGATATTGAACTAAATTTGTAATGATGAACTACAAAATAACCAGAAAGCTGCAGTCTCCCATGTCTTATGATTCTCGCCTCATCAAGATTCCTGTGTGGCCCAGTCCAAATCCAACCTTAATTCCATTAGCGTAGATTTAACATATTTTTATTCTGAAATGCTGTTGTATTTCATCAAGGCCACATTAGTTTGAGTTGCCTTTCCATGCCTACACCTCCAGTTCTACATTAGTGAAGGGAAGACAGATTTCATAGCTGTAGCTCAGTAGTGGGTGTAGCAGGTGGACGTGGAGAATGGATTCCTTTTAAGAAAAAGGAAAGGGCATAGGCAGTCACTGCCTCTTGCCCTACAAATTAATGGCAGTCAAAATCTCTGATTAGCTCTGCTGTCCCCTGACTAAAGGTGACAGAGCCTATAAGTAGTCAGCAGTTTCCCACACTACTCCAGTTCGGTGAAAATACTCCAGTGACTCTTCTGTGAGTTATATTTTGTTTGAATGCAAGCTGCTTTATTAGAAAGTAGGTTTTGAGTCTGAGTGCAAATTCTTATTTCATTCTAATTATTCATCTGATCACTTCTTTAATGGAGCATTTGATTTATTTCAAAGTAATCTCTGCTTTTATATGTAAATCACAAGTTTTTGAGAAGAGTGTGGTAATTAAATTATGCAAGGAAAATGCAAAGAAAAACTGTTCTAATCAAAAGGTGGAAATTCCATCAAAATGTTTTATATTTATTTATACAGCCAAGTAACTCATTTTAGAAAAACATTATTTTCTAAAAATGAGATTTTCAGTAGCATGCTGCTATGGATATGTTCTCTATTTTTCCCCTCCCATACCTGAGTAACTACTTCTGAATGTTCTAAACCTTTTTGTATGAAGCAGATGCATGTGTGTTTTGAAACATATCCACTGTGTGCTGAATTTAATTCAATTACCAATTTCCCGACACAAAAACTTCTCCCACAGTGTGAAGTTTTATTGCTTCATTTGGGCACATAAACACTGTTATATAAAGGTGATAGAGACCAGAACCTGAAGCGTTTTAAGAAAGGTAACTATTGCCTGTCCAAACTATATAGTACTCTGTGTTCCTAAGACAAGTAAATATAGCAACCCAGAAGATTAATTAACTGTTAGGCAGGGCATTGAAATCTGAAATCAGTAATCAGTACAAATGAGCAGCACAACCCAGGAAAAGATTTTCATTAATTCTGGGTAGAATTGCGCAAATTTGGTAGTTTTTGGTTAGGAAGAGAAGTTCTCAAAGAACTGAAGTATTCTTGTACTGCTAGTGCTGTCCAAGTACTTCTGTAAGTTTTAAACAGCTTGACCATCTAAGAGCTATGAAAAAGCACTGAAATTTAGCTCATTAAAGAATTTCAAAACACTCATGCTATAAGTGTTGTAGTAAGATAAAAAACTGTAATAAGACCTATGAGAAGATAAGTAACTCTACTTCAGTTTGGCACTTTTCCATAAAGGATGGGATTCCCAGTCTTTGTCTGGGAAATTCAAATAGCATAATTCAATAGTAGTAAAAAGAAAACCAACTTAAAAAAAGTTCCTTGAGGATCTGCTTTCTAAGAAGCTCATTTTTATACTGTTTGGAAATTATGGCAGCAAGATCTCTGAAGGGGGAACTAAATGCATAAACACACATATTTTGATACTGGAAAAGAAGTTATTCAGAGGGACATATTTATTGCTGTTCCTATATTAGACAGCCTTTGAAACATTTGGGTATTATTTCTGCTTTTTCATCATCACTTCACCACAGAACAGGTGGGTTCCAAATTCCTTACCTACTCACTCATCACCCCTGCAATTTGGAGGAAAGTTGAAGCACATGTGATAATCAATTACTAGTCAAAGTGAGAGTTGATATGTTGCCATAGGAGTGATCAACATTTTATGTACTACTGCTTGCCTATGGTACAGCTTTTGAATAATGGCAAATAGATTTAGTCTTAGAGATGGAGCTGTCCTGCATAGTAAACAAGACATTTTTATGTTGTTGTTGTTTTCCTCTTTGTGGTTAAAATATTTTCAAAATAAAAGTATACAAAAGTAGGAATTGTCAACATTATTGATGTGCGTGAAATAGTACCTAAAGAGTGCTCTTAAAGTACCTAAAGAGGACCTAAAAGAAAGCAGGAGAGGAAAGCTTTGTCAGGGAGTGTAGTGATAGGAAAAGGAGTACTGGTTTTAAACTAAAAAAGGGTAAGAAATTTAGATTAGATATTAGGAAGATTATTTTTTTTCCTATGAGAAAAAAATGGTGGTGAGGCACTGGCACAGGTTGTCCAGAGAAGCTGTGGATGCCCCATCCCTGAAGGTGTTCAAGGCCAGGCTGGATGGCGCTTTGGACAACCTGATGTAGTGGGAGGTGTCCCTGTCTATGGCAGGGGGTTGGAACTGGGTGGTCTTTAAAGTGCTTTCCAATCCAAACTATTCTATGATTCATGATATGTAGAGGATTCAGAAACAATATGTAAATACAATGTTGTATAGCAGATTCTGAAGCAACTTGAGGTTTCAGAGAAAATTAGAAAATGTAGATTAAGAATGTGAAATGCATCCATTATAACACGGCCAACAGAGCACAGCATCAAAAATTAGCTAGAAATTTGGCCTACTCTCTAAGTGTGTATATATATACAGACACACATATAGAGATGTGTGTACATACTTTTCAAAGCACATTTATGTGGACATATGGTGTATTAATCCATAATGTAACGTGGTGGGAGTGTTAGGTTGGGTCTTTACCTCTTCCTGCATCTGACATTAAGTGCATTTACCACTGTGCTTTTAAACTAATTCAGATATCTAAGCTACTGTTAAGAGAGCAGTGATAATTTGAAAATGTAGATTTTTTTTTTATTATTATTTTGAAAGGAAAAGAAGCTGAAGGCTTTATTTCTGAAAGTACTATGGTGCTAGGAATCATATGAATTCACATAGGACAGATGGGCGATTAATTATATCTTGGTAAAGTACAGGGTCCTCTTCATTCCTACAGCTTAGATGAAGAGACTGGTAATAAACCAAAAATTATTTTGGCCTGTTTTGTTTTATTTTTTATAAAATAATTCTTTTGACTCATTGTGTTTGCTGAATTGAACAGTGTTGCAATGTTTAGAAAAAAAAAGAGTTAAATTTCTATTCATCTTCTGTCAGTTCTGTTTTGAATTTCAGAGCTTTAAGAAAATTACTGGTGAGGTGATGATAGACTTACTAAGAGTTTTAAAATCTGAGAGGAAGGTAACAATCCTTATGCATTATTGTTGTCATGAACAATTTAAGTAGTATTTTTAGGTTTCTTTTATGTTGCAGCTGCAGCTTTCCATTTCTCTAAGTCAGATTGCAGGCACTGAAAGGCTGCTTACTTCCTCTGTATCTTTTGCAAAGAAAATGACATATCTGCGCTAGCTGATTTATAAACTGGTGAGGAGGAGGAGGTTCATTTAGTTTCAAAGAAGCCATTATTTCATGGATTTTTAGGGCAGAAGAGTCACCATTTCTCTTATTGACTGTTCTCGTGGAAGTTTGTGGAAGGAGAAAAGTGGCTACTGTTAGTGGTAGAATATCTATACTACTGCTTTACTCTGTTATTACAGGAATTAACAGAATGCAGCTTGTCTGAAAAAGGCATATGCAACACTCTTTTGCCCTGTAGCAAAAATAAGGCTTTGGCTATCGAATCTAGAATGTGGAGGAAAAGAGTATATAATTTCTGACAGAAACTTTTCCCTTTAAAGTTTGGTTAATTGTAAGTCATATCTTACAGGTTTCCATTTCTCTTCAATAAGCTTTCCGCCATTACTTCCATTCATTTACTTCCTAAGTGCATATTCTCTTTCTTCTTGTTTTACTGACTTTACTTTGTTTCTTTGACTAGAATTCTGTTCTCTTCTTTTTAAGTACATTTTTATTTTCATCAAAATTTGCTGAGCAAAAGAAGACAGGAAGGTCTGGTACAATATGACAGATTCATGAACTGCTTGTATTTTCAAACAATTCAGTGAATTGCTTATATTAAAATCCATTTTGATTATTGGAAGATAGACCTTGACAACTGCTGAATTTTGTGTAATTTTAGCTACAAATAATCTGAAAGTGATATGTGTTGCCTTAAAAAATGTATTATGATAGCATGAAAAGCAGGACTGCGCTTGCATATTGGAGCACATATTTGCATCTTCTGGTATGTCATATTGTCCTGTTCTGATATGATGCCATTATTCAATAATACTCCCATTTGCAGCTTATTTTGAGGCCCCAGAAGTAGTACACCATGTAAAAACAAATAGATCCTCAACCTTTACGTGCTGATCAGATAAGGTAGAAGGTGGAAAAGAGAAGCACGGTAAAGTGAAATGCGTATAATATTTTTCAAGCCAGGGCAGTTTTCTGTCTACACTGTTCTTTCTGCCAGACTAGAGTCACCTCTGCAGCAGCCAGATATATAGTGTTTATGGAAAGGTTTCTGACGGCATATTCTAAAGTTATTACTTGTTCTGTGGGATTTTGTCCTTCCTTGAATATCTCCACATCTTCTGCATTATCTCCTACGACTGGGAACAAAGGTTCTCCATGATGTACAAGATCATCTTTACGTTACTAGAGTTTTCAAGGAGATTTGCCATTAGACTATTGTACCTGAAAGGGTCTTTATATCCATCTCACTGCCCTGAAAAGTCCTCTGCCTTCATGAAGAATGCTAAAGCAACCATTTCCGTTGCCTAAACCGGTGAGGAATTGTTCAATTCTCACTTCACTGGGACAGGCAGCTTGTATTTGAAAGGAGGGACTACCTCCCTGCTTTCACCGAAGTTGTGAATGTCTGAGCTGAGATTTTCTTTGCACTGTCTATAAGCCATCCCTCTCAGTGTCTTTCAAATTCACCCTTCACCTTGTTTCATCAATGAAGTTAGATTACTTGAATTTCTCTAGCACTTTGAAGTTCCTCTGCAATACAGATGATATTTCAGATCTACAGTGGTTTATAACGCCCTACATTGATGTATAACTGCATCCGTGTAAGATATTAAGAAGTCTGTTCCCTTAAAATTTGTGGTTAATGCTTAATAATTCCCATAAATGTACAGATTGCAGAGCATGAGAATAATTTGCTAAATTCTCCTTACAAGCATATCTTTGTCAGGCAGTCATAAAGTAGGTTGAAAGCAAAATGGTTTATAGAATTAGTTACACAGCTTGTAAAATGCTCTACAATATTCTGCAAACAAAAGGGAAAATTTCCTGCAATTTCACAATTTTGTACTTGCTCAGATGGCCATTAACCAACAAGATGAAAATCAAATTTATCCTATTCATGCTATGAATTATCTATGATTAGCAGTGTATAGAATGTGATTTTCTAAAGCTCCTTTCATAGACAAGGTATCTTCCAGCACTTCATTAAAAAAAAAAAAAAAAAAAAAAAAAAAAAAAATAGTTAGAGAAATAAAAAAAATAAAAAAAAAAAAAAAAAAGAAAGAAAAAGATTAAATAAACACCACAAGTATAATAAACCTGTACAGGATCAAACCTTGTTTTTTTCTTTAAAGATGGAGTCTTTACTCAGCTACTCTTAGAAATCATGTTGCATAGAATCCTAAAAGTCAAGCTTTCTTTTTGTTATGTCTAGACTTCTTGCAGGACCTGTACCTTATAATAGACTCTGAGGCATATTACGTCTCCTGCTGCCAATATCAAACCAAAATTTGCTAGCATCTTGAATGACCATTTCTCATGTTCCTTTCTTAATTTTGCACATACATCTTAACCTGTCCCTATTGTACAAAACACATGATCCCTCTATATGTATTTTGGTGTTGTGGGTCAAGCTCTGAGGAGAATGCCAAAAAGTATGAGAATTCACTGATAATGCTTTTTTTTTTTTTTTTTTTTTATTTGACTTACTGTTTTCTGTGCTGCCGTAACGAACTTGAGTAATGTTCTGTTAGCTTTTCTGAACAAGGCTTTTGTATTCTGTGATACTCACGTAACTCCAGATAGTGGTGCTCTAAGAAAAGTACCAGGTACCATAAGACTTAAAGAGCAGTTACAAATTCTAATGGCACCACAAGTTCCCAGTGGTGCTGCACATGGAAATGAGCTAGAAGTCATACTGCCTTCATGCCACTGCATTAGCGCAATCTAGGCTGCAAGAGGCCTGTGAGCAAAAAAGATTGGAGTAGCATAAATGTAACCTTTTCAATCACAATAACTATTTTAAAATATAAAAATAGAAACTCTTTTGTCCACATGTAAATAACAACTTTCATAAGCCAAAAGTTATTCCAGCTACCTGAACGGGTTGTGTTCCAGTAGGCGTGTGTAGACATTAGTACAAATAATTCACAATGCCACTGTAGTGATAGGTGCAAAATTAATCACAATAATCATGTAGCTAATGTACAGTCTTTTGATAGCCATATCTGCAAGCTTTGCTGGAGTATTTTAGCAGGACCTAGCTTCCTTAAGTAAATGGCAAAAGCTAATGAAGACAAAAAGGGAGTAAACAGCTTGCCCAAGCCATCCTATTAAAACATGGGAGGAGGAGATGCTGATGTTTTAGGAAATGTTAAAGTATATCTAAAATACAAAGGTAGAACTGTATTTTTCCTGTTGATGGATACAACCTTTGAGAGTACTAAGTTAGGAAAAAGACTGCATATCCATACAGAAAGTTATCAAAGTATTTTAGTTAAATGATGTTTACACTGCTCATTAATTTATCTGTTACTTTTAAGAGCTGCCAGTCTGACAATTACGTCCTCTGAGCTTTTAACACATTAAATGGCTTGTTTTAGCAGAACTTTTTCTGTGTATGAAATTGTCACCATGTCTTGCTTAGTAGTAATAAATGTAAGGATTTTGTACGTATTTTGTTTATTCTTCAAGCCAATTTGTCATCAGCGTTTTTTCCTTAGGTCATCACCAAGAGTTAATTATTGTCAAATGCAGTATGAATTTCCATAAATCTGAACTAAAACCATTGCCCCCTCTGAAGACACCTCTTTCAAGGTTTCACATGATAATATTGAGCATTACTGGCTTGGCCAGTTTTGAGCTAGTAACATCAGGGTAAAATAGTCCACATGTTACTAGTAGGTCAGTCAGACCCTAGAAGTTTGCAATGCATACCTCTTCACTTGGTAAGTAAGGTCTGTTATAGACTTGAAATAAAAATGAGATGTAAAGGATGGTGGTATAAGGAATGACCTGATACAAGTAGAGCCCCCAAAAGGTGTTTAGCATCAGGAAAATATACTTCCATTTCATTTAGTTATTCTAGTTTGGATTGTGACTGCATTTTGCATGGAGTGCTGCTTTCCTAATTCAGGGCGTATATGGCTCTAGCTGTGTAAGGTGGCAGATGTCTGTGGATATCCTCCACGAGAGAGCTGGCAAAGGCCAATTTGTGTCACTCATCCTCCCTCTGCCATGTAGGAAGCTGGAAGGAGTATTAGAGCAGTGTACTATGTTCTGACACTGCTGGAGTGACAAAAGCCTGCTTTAGGCCCACGTGTGGTAAAGCTCTGTCAGACTAAGTGACTCAGGTATTATTCTCTAGTCAGCAATTCATTTCATTGCTTACTTGATCTTTTGGGTGAATCTGCAATGTTAAATATCTGGGGGAGGGGGGGGATTTGTTTTGTTTGTTTTCATTTAGAGTGCCTCAGCTGTAATAAACACATTCTTAATGCAAAGAAAAAGAAAAATGTAGAATTTTAGAAGGCTTTTCTGCTCTCATGAAATTCCAGTCTACTCACAAAGCAAATGTTCAACTCCCTTGTGTGTTTCCAAACACTGAAAGAGTTTGGATTGCCAAAGGGTTGTCCTACACTGGTTTTGAGGGCCCTGGAAGTATTAATGCCCTGTGCCATCCACATTTATCACACTGTTGTCCTGGACACTGAGAACCGTCATCCTGCATGAAGCCAGATGCTGGCATTAGAAGTGACTCACAGTAGATGTAAGAAATTCTTCACTGCTGTAGCTGACTGATGGCAGCAACAGGACATTTCACTTGAGACTGCTTCAGCACAGCTAATCGTACGTCCAATTCAATATTAAACTCAATTTTCCCGTCATGCAACAGGCTGACAGCAACATCAGAATATTTCTCTCATCTTATTCCTGCACAGTTTAAGAAACGTACATCCAAGGGCTGAAAAAGGTCAGTAAATTAAACAAGAACAAAACCTGGCATTATGTCTCTTTCAAGTTTGCAAAGAGAATTTTCCATGGCTGTGTGCTCTGAAAAGGGCTGTACTCCAAATGACACACTGCTAATCTGGTGATCCAAAATAATTTTTAAGGCTTGGGTAAGTGCTGTGGGCTAAATTCAGCTTTTTCTTACACTTCATTCCAAATGTCCTACAGAAATTTGTAAAGAGACAGTGAAGACTTGTGGTCAAACATTACAATAGAGGTGCAGCTGAGCCACTTCAAGGGTACAAATCCAAATTAAATTCTGTGATGCAAAAAGAACAAAATAAGACAGATGAAAGTAGGGGGGAAGCTGGGCACAGTAGGTGTGTGGGCTACATTGATCTCCTAAGGATATTGCAGTCTGTTGCTGAGAGGCCAGCAGGAAGGAAGCTTATCATGTATGGTGTTCATGACAGGTGAGCAGCTAGATTTTGCAGTGCTAAAGAAAAAAATAAGAAAGTAGCCCATTCAATGTTTCAAGGCACAGTAATAAATATGTCATAAAGGGTCACACAGCTAATGTAAATCCAGTTATTTGTTCCTCCAGGAAGAATATTTTGTGCTTGTATATAATGAGCTTATATTCACCTTTGATACCAAAAAGTTATAATAGAATATGAAGCCACAGGATGCATATATGGTGCCCATGAGCAGCCCAGTCCTGGGATTTAAAAGTAATGAGTTTCTGGTTCGGGTCTCCTCAGCATAGTGTTTTTGCTGTGCGTGTGCTCACATACTTGCGTCTTGCAGGCCCTTTGGGCTTTCTGTCTTTCTGCTAGCAACAGGCTGCTTCTGACATTGCCTGCCACAGCCATCTCCTAATCTCCTGCCTCATCCAGGTGTTGCTGCCTTTATATAGCCAGTGCATAGCTTGTATCCTGTCTGGACCTCTTTCATTATTATCTTGGTGCTAAATTGTGATATGCAAACATAATACTGTTAGCTAAATTGTCTACTTTCAGTTTAGCTGAGAGGGGAAGGCAGCATTTAGTAACTGACAAGAAGCTTTATTGAATGTTACTGAGCTTATTATACTACTGTTAGCATATTATTTACATTTTTGCATTTTTTTTTCCAGAATTAAATATAGCACTGGAAAACCTTTTTATGAGTATCCCAAGATACAGACTGCAGACTGTAATGAGAAAATATACATGATTATACATGTATACCAATACCAAAGTGGTTTATGTATGTTTATTCTTCTTCTAGTACCATTTTTCTTTCCTGATTTTGTTTTTGCTTTTACAAAGGGAGAGAAAAGTGCATTTTACAGCCTGATCTACTATTTTTTTTAGCAAGTCCTGTCACAATTGAGACAGCATACTTTTTGTTACTATGAAGGAAATTTTGACACTTATTAAAAATACAGTGTAAAATATGCAGAGAGACTAGCTGTTTAGAACTTGTGTGAAATAGAAATGTAACAGATAAGATGCTACCTGTTTTGAATCATACACTTAAAAAAATGCATGCTTGAAACCAGTAGTCATGTCTTTTATTATCTTATCCTGATAGCATGCCTTGTGCTTTAAAAATAAAAGCAAGACCTCATTTAGCCACTCGAGTTTTAGAGACTTCACTGCACTTCAGGCATTGTTATTAGCCAAGGCTTGTTATGTACATTTCTGCCTGTCAGGCTTTATCTCCTAAGCCTCCCTTTCTTGGTGGGAATACATAAGCATTTTTTGTGCCACTAGGGTCTAAAGAAAGCCAGTTGGAATTAGTGTTGAACTGTCCTCCGTCTCCAATGTTAACAGTGAATCACAGATTAAATCCAGATGTTAAGATGGCAAGAGGCACTCCTGTTAGCTGAATGCATGCAACTGTGCAAATTCTCCACTCCACTGCAATTTAAGTGGGATCCAAAGAGAATGAATTTTAGCAAGTCTGCTAAAACTCTGAACAACTGCTGGTCCTTGCAGTCTTCCATATATACTGTACTGTGTTCTAATTTGACCACCAAAAACAAACAAACAAACAAAACAGTAGGTAAAACACAGTAGGACTGTAGTTAAGTCAAGACCTTAAGCTCCTGGCAGGGTTAAACATAAAATGTAAATATGTCTTTGTCAACATAGCCTCAGCTCACTGAAGACCGAGTTAGTATTTTACAAATATGTGTAGAAGTCTTCTAACAGTTAATATATCCTTACAAATGTAAATGTATATGTTACTTACTTCTACTATAACATTTTCACATTCACAGACCCCCATATTTTTTTCTGGGGCATTTTAAGCTCCCTGATATTTGTAGGAGGTGCAACACAGCAGGGAGCAAACAATGCAGTAGATTTCTGGAGTGCTGTGGTGGTAACTTGCTAACACACAGGCTAAGGAGATGATGATGGCAGGTGTTCTGGCTGGACCTCTTACAAACGAAGAGGAACTGGTTGGGTTGTGAGGGTCAGAGCAGCCTTGGCTACAGTGACCACGAGATGTTGGAGTTCAGGGTTCTGCAATGAGAGAATAAAGCTAAAAGCAAGGCCACAACCCTGGAGTTCAGGAGAAACTTACTCTGTTTGGGTATCTGCTTGGAAGAATTCTGTGAGATACAGTCCTGAGGAGGAGAGTCTAGAACAGCTGGCTGATTTTCAGGGATCTTCTGCAAGTTTCAAAACGTTTCATCCCCAGATGTGGGAAATCAAGCAAATGTGGCAGAAGTCCCACGTGGATGAACAAGTAGCAGCTGTCAAAACTCATACATAAAAGGAAGCACACTTGAGGTGGAAGCTGGACCAGGTATCCCATGAGGAATACAGAGCTGCTGTCTGAGCAGAGATGGGGTACTGCTACTATTGGGCAGAGATGGGAGTCAAAGCCCACGTAGAGTTGAATCTGGAACATGAAGAGCTTCCATGGGTACAACAGCAGCTAAAGAAGGACTAGGGAAAATGTGGGCCTGCTGCTGAATGGGTTAGGGAAGCTGGTGACATGGAAACAGATGAGATACTTTGTGCCTTCTTCACCTCAGTCTTGATGGGTAAGACTGACCTTCAGGAAAACCAACTCCTGAAACCCATGAGAAAGTTTGAAACCATTAGTGGAAGGGGATCGGGTTAAGAAACATCTAAACAAAATGGACATACAGAAGTCCATGCAATCTGATGGGATACACACATGATTACTGAGGGATCTGGACAATGTTCTTGCAAGGCCACGCTTCGTTCATTAACATCCTCTTTAATGACTTGGATGATGGCACAGAGTGCACTTTCAGCAACTCTGCAAATAATAGAAAACTGGGATGAGTGGCTGATCAACAGATGGTTGTGTTGCCATTTTGCCATTCAAAAGGTCCTTGTTAGGTTGGAGAACTGACCCAACAGAAACCTCAAGATATTCAACAAGGGGAAGTGCAAAGCCCTGCACTGAAGAAGGAATAAACCAGTATAGGCTTAAGACCAATCAGCTGGAGAGCAGCTTAGCAGAAAAGTCCTTGCAAGTTTGAAGGGACAGGTTGAACGAGTCAGCGATGTGCCACAAAGAAAGCGAACAGCTCTCTGGGCAACATTAGGAAAAGTGTTGCCAGCAGATTGAAGGAGGTGATCCTTCCCTTCTACTCAGCACTGGTGAGGCCACACTTGGAGTGCTGGGTCCAGTTCTGGGCACCTCAGTACAAGAGAGATGTGGACATACTGGAGAGAGTCCAGCAGAGGGCCACAAAAATGATTAAGTGACTGCAACACCTCTCCTGTGAGGAAAGGCTGAGAGAGCTGAGACTCAGCTTGGAAAAGAGAAGACTTGTGGAATCTCTTGAATGTCTATACATACCTGAAGGGAGAATGCAAAGAAGGTAGAGCCAGCTGGCTTTCACTCTATTCACCACCACTCTCTGGGCCCAGACATCCAGACAGTTTTTAACCCAGCAGAGAGTGTACCTGTACAGGCCATGGGCTGCCAGCTTCTCCAGGAGAATACTGTGGGAAAATCCCATGTCACTTGTCTTTCTTGGAGTAAAGGCGGTGATGAAGATAGAATTTATGTTACTTGATCCTGAACAACAAGTCAGTAAGATCTGCATGAAGAAATCAAAATGGAGTAGTAACCAAGGGGAACTGAGTAGTTAGAAATATGGTTTAGGCTTTAAACTTACTAAAGTAATATATATCACATTACATCATAAACCTCCAGTAAGAAGTCAGTTGGCAAATAACAAACTGAAAAGTAAATATATATATATAATCTTGCATACATAAACCAGCTGAAGCAATATATTGGAATATTTTTAAAGATTAATAATTTAGAATTGTGTAAAAAAGCTATATAAAACATATTATTATAGCTGATTGTATTTTGACAGTATAATAAAGCTTTATATTGCATGTGGTTGAGTCACTTCGATGATAAAATTTTCTTTTTCTTTTGCAGAAAATGATGAGGTCATCAGTGTTTCATATGTTCATACTAAGCATGGTGGCTGTAGATGTGATTGTTGCTGCTAGTAACTACTACAAAGGAGAAAATTTCAAGAGACAGTATGATGAATTTTACCTAGCTGAGGTGAGTATGCTGAAACAACTATCTAGATGTTTTTCAAGATAAGCTAAAGTAGAAAATGTGAATGTCAAGCACATTTAAGTACGTAATTTTTTTATTCCCTTAAGCATTCCAAGAATTCTTTGCTAACTTGTTCAAGTTCCTCTGTCTGACAATGTCTGACAGCCCTATTTTACAACCTTTTGAAAGGTAATTTCCTCAAACAAAATGTCAGTGGTAATGAGCTGAGGCTTAAGTATAACATTTGCAGGCAATGCATGGCTGCTGAGTTGCTATCTTTTTGCACCAGGACTGTAACATCCGTAAGAATTTAACTTTAAAAAATGGCAAAACTCTGTCTTTAAATATTGTATTTCTTTCTAAATCATCTTTATTTGACATATATGTGTCTTCAAGATGGTCCTTGAGCATAACCAGAATAGTGTTGCGAGTAGCCTAGCTTCAGTAACCTCAAGAGCACAATGCAAAGGAACATTTATTCAGTCTTAAATTCAGTGAAGGAGAAGGATGTGCTCCTGAACCAGTGTAGCAGAGGAAAACAGTTTCTTTTTACGTGGCGTTTTGGCTGAGAGCCTGCTTGACTCTTTAGTTTGTCAAAGATATTGCTGTAGAGCATGTGCTAAAGTGCCTAGAACATTGCTTACATGACTTTTTAGTTTTTTAGTTTAGTTCAGTTATCAAAATAAATAAATAAATAAATAAAAGTTTTGAATTATGTGGTAGTAATATATAGGTATAGTTTCAAATACATTTTTTTCCCAAATCAAGAGTGAAATCAGTACTGTAGCATTCCTTATCAACAATACTTAATTCCATGAGCACTATGAATGGTCACTTTATCTGAAGATAAAGCTACCACTGCTGAAATTCACTGAGATGGGTTCTCTGAAGATGCTGATCACTGTTGCCTGGATTGTACATGTCTAGCTGTGTGGTTACTGCAGTTCCCCTGACTTCAATAATTATTACACCGTCCTTTGGAGCCAGAGGGTCCAGTTGAAAAGAAGATGCCCTGAAAGTAATTTATGGCCTCGCTTCCTGGGGCTGACATTCTTAGGCTAGTGCACTTGACAGCATGTTTTGACTTGTGATTCTGCTGCCTCTGGTATTGCCTTCAAGGCTGACAATGACAATGGCAGAAGAATTGCAAGTCGAGAAGTTTGATGGCTTGTACTCCTGGGGTTTTAAATGTCTAAATAGACTTGTGAGTCATGCTCAAGTGCTCAACTTTAAACCTGGTAGTGCTTAACATTATGGTGCTTAATGCATCTCATTGTTTTAAGGGAGGTTGAGTTGGTACTCATTTTTAAATTTCTGTTAGTTTTAGAATTTGTGTGTGATCTCTTAAGGTCCTACAAAGCAGAAACCACCAATTCTGAGACAAAAACATGAAAACAAGGAAAAATTAAAGGTAGCACCAGAGTCCAAGCCCTCAAAAGAGTGCAGGTTGCATCAGTACTGAACCATTTCAGCAGTATATCCCATACTGCTGATCAGCAAACGGTAGGACTCATCAGATCTCAAATATGGGATTCACCCTACATCTCAGAAAAACAAGTTCTGGCTTAGTTTCACTGTTTAGAACCAGAATACCAGTCAGAAGGTAGCTAAGTGGTGGCTTCATATTTTCAAATTATAATCAAGACTAAACAACCTCCTCCCAAAGAGTTATGAAACTACTTTGTTCCAGACATTAAACAAGTTCTTAAGAAAAGCCCACACATTTAACATACTGAAATTATCTCAACTTTTAGACAGTTGTCATAGAAAGAATAATTGTGAAATGTGTTAATGTATTATCTTTATTTTATCTTGAGTTCTGAGCATATTCTAAAAACAACATGAATGTGAAAGAATATGATCCTGGGAATAAGATGTTGGAATAAAACCAACAAAGTCTGGATTCTCTTATGATAACCCCTGCAGGGTTGACAATATTTTCACTTCATAGAAGTGAAGACAGTGAAACTCATTTTAATCTCCAGGACAAAACGAGTAATTAAATCAGCATTAAAGCCTGAGACCATGAACTTTTCATGGAAGGCATTTTTTCTTTATGCCCAGGATACAGCAAGTGGAGTCTGGATTCTTAACAAAATAACTTTAATTCTATTTATATTCAAAATAGGAAACGCTGCATGTGCTATTTCTATTTTGGCACTGAATATATAGTATAATTATGCTTTTATTAATCAGTGCTAGAAATACTCTCTTCCACGTCTATTTGAAGTCTAGGTTTTGGGCTTTTTTTTCGATAGAAATACTTGCCAGGGTTTTATACTTCAAAATGAGTGTATTGTGTAGATTAGTGTACTAAATTTCTGACCTATGAACAATGTCTCATTTTCTTTAAGGATACATTTTTCTGTCTCTGCATAGCTTAGATTGATCAGAATACCAATTTATTAGTGAGGAAGCTGTCAGAAAAATAATTTGCTTATATTCTACGTGTTTACTTTTCTATAAGCTAAAGTAGTCTGGAATAGGGAAAGGTATTCTGCTGATCTGTAAGGCATACTTGTTTGTTGTCCATTTGGCTTTTGTTTCTTTTGTTGTTTGTTTTTTAACCTGTGATTCTTTCACTATAGAACCTATAAAAATCAAATAACAACCCCCTAGTATTTTATGGCAGGTGGTATAAAATGCAGCATCAGAAGAGCCTAAAAAATCCTAAGAAACAGGAGAAACTGATAAGGTGGTTTCATTTCCTACTCAGTTATTGTGAATCTTATTATTCACAGCACAGTGTGTACAAATAAATTGTTTTTAAGAGCCTTAAAAAGGCTGCATACTCAAAGAATGCAGACTATTCCACAGTGGCTGTGTTGTTTCCTTGGTGAGGGAGACTGGTTCGTGCAGGATGCACTGCTGTTGCTTTATATTTTTCATTAAACTGGTCTGGAGAACACTTTCCCTTCAGAGACAGCTTACCAGAGCAGCCAACAGCAGTGAGGATTCCCTTTGCTTAAGGAAATAGCCAGACAAGTTAAAGCAAACACATCCAGCAGATGCCTTTTCCAGAAGTCATCCTGGAAGCTGCTGGCTTAAGGAGCAGATGCGGTCTAAAAAAGTAGATTCATTCTCATGGTCACAAGTTGTAGTGGCCTATAAATGCACTACTATGTCCATTTAAACTAAACAGACAAGCCTAAGTTAAGTTATTGAGATATTCAGTACCAAGAAAAAAATCCTGCTTTTTTGTTGTTGTTGGAAAAAGACAGTCTCAAAAGAAAGCAAGGCAAAGGTGAGGCAAAAAGAGGGTAGAAATGAGTTCTAAACCCAGGTCCCATTGGTTGCATGATTTAGTATATTCAGTAATAAATAAGAATTTGGGATGCATTTCAACTTAGATACATCAGCCCTGCAAGGAAAACAAAGAGAGACTTTTAACAGGATGAGTCAAGAAAACAACATAGTATGTGAGAACTTGGAAAGAATAGAACTCCAAACTCATTTTAGTAGTTGTGGCTGAGGATGTTGACTTTACCTGCTCAGCACCTAGACAGAATAGTGCTGAATATTTGTCTTTATGCCACTGCATAAACTGCATGTTCCATCAACGGAGGCTACACATTAGAAGTCTTACCAGGCACAGGTGGGATTCCTACAAGTACTGTTTTAAAGGGCCTGAAAATTGATGCATTAACACCATAAAGCTTCCAGGTGGCTGGGTGGGAGGCAGCCCTCAGAGAGCAGCCAGGTCGTTCCTCTGTTGCCTCACTTGCCTTCCACCCTTATTTCATCATTCAGAGCAAGGACAACCAGGCGTTTTGGCAAAGTTTGTAAACTGGTGGAAGGTGGCCACTCATGTGTTACACCTGTTTTTCCTGTGCAGGTCTGTTCTGGTGTCTAAGGTGAATCTGCTTTTCCCCTGTCTCTACAGCAATGGAAGGAGTGATTTCAGTTTTTAAAAATGTCTGTAAAATTGCATTGCATTTCACACCTAAGAAAAAGTTCTACTCAGATATTCTCAATCTTCTCCTGTAATTAATTACAAGGAAGGAAAAAAAAATACAAGCTCTGTCAGCAGGAAGACAGGTGTATAAATGTAATCAGATGTTATGCAAACCATTTGATACATTTTTAAGTGCTAGTGGTTTGAATTCGTTTGACAAGCATGTAAAATGCAAATGATCCCGCCCACACATTTTTAGAATAAATTAAAATACACTTAACATCATATTTGTTAGTCTTGTCCCTAATGGGAAGGCTATGTACTCTGAAGTATGTATGGTGTATTTAAATAGTATTGTTATTCCACCTGCTCTGAAAGTGAATTCCAGCAGCTTTCTACTCCCCGTTCCTAATTTGCCCCCCTTACTCTTTTAAGACTTAATTAGATCTGTTTTACTTTAGAAATGAGCTTTCATTTTAAAATTTTTGATATAGCATTTTCCTTGTGTTTTAGATTGGGATTTTCATGTGGAGGAGTAGTTTCTTCAGATTTGGCATATTATTCTCCTGGAGTTCTTTGAACTATAAAGGCTGAAAAAATAGGTAGATACATTCAAGAATATGAGCATCTTGTGTACACTAATGTGTGTATATATGAAATCACACAAATATTTATTTGCAACAGTTGTTTCCTAATTTAATGAAAGGTTTGGAGGGCTATGAAGCATTTTGCCTTGATTTAATCATTCAGAGGATATTTGAAGACTGGTAATTGTTTTGAATGCCTTGAGAAAGCCATGTAAGTATAGATGGTAGCACCACCCATAAACAGCTATATGGTCTAGAGGAATTAGCATAGGACATACACTTCAGTGTTTGATTTCCATCATTATTCCTTCTTGTGATAGTCCTGTACACATAAAATATGTATATTTTTAATTATCTGTCTCAAAAACAACATCTTTCATGTTGATAAATGTATTTTTGATGGACTGATTTTAAATAATGTAAGTACATAAGGCAGAATCCCAGAGACTGTGACTGTCAGATTCAGAATTCAAATATTAGTCTCTAATTTTGTTACCACCTACCAAATCCAATAAGCCTCAATGCGATCAGTTAATCTCTCCATCTTTTGCCATAACATTCTGTAATAAAAAAGACTAATAATACTTTAGCTCAAAGAAGGCTTGAGCTGTACTTTGTTAATGTTTGCACAGCACTTGTAAATTATTAGTTGTATATAGATACCACCTAATGTTATTTTAATGGCTCCTTTATGCCCCGAAGCGTGTTAAGGGTCAGAGAGCAAAGCTGCTGAGAGAAGGAAAAACATCTTTTCCGTCTTGGGTTTCTTGGCTGCTGGGAAATGAGGGAGAGAATATCTCAGAGTATGTAGAGAAGTAAATGAAGAAAACAAGTGAGAAAGAAATGTGTCTAGCCAGGATGGTTTTTGTTAATGAGAGAAGAAAGAGAGTAAGTTTTGAAGATATAAATCTATACAGAATTGTCTCACTTTTTTGAATATCATGCATTTCACTGTGTAACTATTTCAGGAAAGGCCTCTGTAAGAACCCCACGGGTTATCCTTTTTTTTTTTTTTTTTATCCTATCCCTCTGCTCAGCTTCTTTTATATCATCTCTTTTTTAAAATTGTGAAAAAAATATGCCAATTCTGGATTGAGCTTGAATTTCCTCTTTTTTGTTTTTGTTTTAATGATTAAGTCCCATCATCCTTTTTTTTTTAACCTGTTTCAGTTGTTTTATTACTATGGAAGTTTTTGAAAATTTGAAGTAGCAATTTTGATCTTACCAATGTATATACATATCTTAAGGGAGGTTGTTAACACGATGGGGGCAGACTCTTTTCACTGGTGCCCCATCATAGGACAAGAAGCATCGGGCACAAACAGAAATACAGGAAGTTCCATCTGAATATGAAGAAAAAACGTTCTGTACTGTGAGGGTGACAGCACTGGAACAGGTTTCCCAGAGAGATTCTGGTGTCTCATTCTCTTGAGATACTCAAAACCCACCTGGACGTGATCTTCTAGGTGACCCTGCTTGAGCAGCGGGGATTGGACTATATGATCTCCAGAGGTCCCTTCCAACCTCAGCCATTCTAGGATTCTGTAGTTTTCAAACAAGACACCTTCTAACTTTGGTTTCTTAGATCTCCTAATTTTTTTCAGACAGCTTATATATGTTGCTTCACATTTTGAAAAAAAATCTCTTCAGGTTTTCCTTCTTGTACATGTACACAAAGTGAAAAGTTAATTGGATCTGTCTATTATTTCATACCCTCCAAATTGTGACATCTACATGTCTGGGTGTTAGGACATCAGAAATTTTCACAAAGTGTACATTTTAAGGAATGATATGGGCAAAACAAACATGAAAAGACAACATAATATATAAAAGAAGTCTGATCTAAATTTAACATTGTGGTATTAATCAACAAATTTACAATTTGAGCATAGAACTCTTGAAAACTTAGGTGTCAGATTGTACAACTGTTTCTATGAGTAAGTCAAATTTTGAACTATTTATAAGGGAAGCTGAATAAAGAATTTGACTAGTTTTTTGGCACCACGGATGTAATTATTTAAAGGAATAGTATATACATGATTTGTCAAAAGTTTATTTTCATTATATTATCAATTAAAAAATCATTTTAATGGTTATTTATCAATAAGTGTATTCACAGAAAGCTTCCAAAATATAACAATTTCTGTAAATTTTTCCGAAAATGTAAAAATTCATTTCAGTTCTATATTATTCATAGTTGACCAATGAACAAATAAGTGCCATGCAATCACAGAAATTTAAAAAAATCTATTATTCATTGTTTATTATGTTTAGAGAATGATTGTTTTTCCTAATACAATGAAGATCTTTATTTTTACCAAACAAAACCTTTATGGATGTTATGACATAGAAAGTTTTAATTGAACTCAGTGGTTTGAACATATCTCTCTCCTTTTATGTATTCGTCTAGGTTGCTTTTACAGTTTTGTTTGATTTAGAAGCTCTCCTGAAGATCTGGTGTTTGGGTTTTACGGGATACATCAGCTCATCTCTTCACAAGTTTGAGTTACTACTTGTAATTGGAACCACTCTTCACATTTATCCAGACCTCTATCACTCTCAGTTTACATATTTCCAGGTACGATCATCTGTGTTCACATTTTACCCTAAATACCAATTAAAAACATTATCCATCAAAAGGAGTATATATTTCACTGTCATTTACTTATATTCTCAGATTACTGATGTTCTCACAATATTGACTCTTGTTGAAAATGTCTTTAAAATACCAACTAAGTCTGTTTTTAACTATGTTTCTTGTGTGGATTTACAGAAAGAGGATTAATTCTAACTTTGTCTAGCAGTCCTGCACCTTTCTGTTTTCAGTAACTCACATTTCTTATCTAGGCTGCACTGTTCAGTAGGTTCTGGATTAGTTTATTCCTCGTCCTTCATTCAGCTTTGACCTTGCATACAGCTGCTTATTTATCACCTTCCTATAGAGTCCACCACTGCTTTCCTGGTTTCCATCTCTGACACCTCGACAAACATGCTGTTGCTCCTCCAAATCTTAATGTCTACAGCAGCCACATCTCTAACCAAGACAAGTCTTCACTCCAGTCATTGTGGGTTTTCTCCAGAACCATTTTAGAGTTTGATTTATAGCTCTCTGACCATTCCTAATTGAGAGGGAAAGTGTGTTGAGGCTCTTCACACATTTTTACTTTGGGGAAGAGTAGGGAATAGAGACAGGGAAAGACTGATTAATTAGACTTCTGAGTTTTTCTTCTGCAAACCAATACAACCAATTCCCTGATCAGCCTCATCAGAGTGCTTAGGGTTGCGCCAGTTGTTGAAGAAGGTGTTAAGATTCATTATAATGTGCTATATTCTACACTGCTGAAGAAAGTGATTTTCTTTAATAAAAATAAAAAAAAAATAAAGGATACACGTCATGTTTGTCCGTTATTTAGCAGTGGATTGTCATGATGAAATATTAATAATAAGTAAAGGCAAAGAATGAATGGCCTGACAGAATCCTGTTGATATATGTGATTAGCTCCAGCAACACCCAGTAATCAAGTGAGTACACTATGAGGGTGGCACTCTCCCCAGGTGTGAGTTGAAACATAATGGCCTTTTCAGACTTCTGCAAATCCCATCTTGTATTCTTTCTAAACGGTTCTACAAACCTGCTCAAGAAGGATTTCAGAATTTCAAATTCTATTTTTCTTTCACCTAGAACCATTTGAAGGCTTTTACATGGCTATACTTTTTTTTGCTGTCCAAATATGTGATTTTTTAAACTTTTTTTTTTTTATTATTCAAACTTGGCATGATATTCCTAACATATAAGAAAGGATGCATGTGCAGGAGAATGCCTTTGTACTCCTGTGCAAAAGCACCCAGGAAACCTAACTGGGAGCTTTCAGTTATATTAGTTAGCCACTTAGTTAACACATTGGTACATAGTTACTAGGGCAGGGCCCGCTCACATTTGTTGATTTCTTTCTAGAATTTTAAAGTATAAATTATGGGCACTTTGGACTAAATACATAATATTATCACTAAATCATAGGACTGAAAGTATAATTAAAATGTAGCCAGATGTTGGTAATAAAATCATAAAAGAAGTTATTTATTTCTAATGATTTTAAGTAGTTTCCCTTTCTTTCTTTCTTTTTTTTTTTTTTTTTTTTTTTGGTTGGTTGTTTTTTTCTTCTCTAAGTACTTACTTTTCTGACAGAAAATTTCAGGATATGATTTTTATCAAAATACATGTGTATAAGAGACATACATTTTACAAGCAGAAACAGTTGCTATGATGAACGATTTAGGTTGTCTTTTGCAATCCAAATCCCCAAAGAGGCGGATGACAGTAAGGTTGGAAAATACTTTACCTTTGATGTCAGTGTGTAAAGGAAGTACACACCATATTCTCCAGCAACTAAGCTTCTTGGCAAACTAGATAACACATTTTCACATCATCCAAGGTCAAAAAGTATTTTTCACTTGGATAAATCTTGATGGTAGGCAGATTTCCAGGCCTTTAGATATTAATAATGACAGGTTAAATGTGTTCCTTGTCAGCCAACAAAACAGGTTACTGAAAACACAAGTCTTATTTGACACATTCCAAGATAGTAAGCAGACATATTATTTTCCTTGTCTAGTCTTCCTTAGCATATATTTCAGTCTGCATTATTCATTGGCTTTCATCATTCATTACCTTTTGCCAGCACATCATTTGCTCTTCACCACATTGGCTACTGTCCAGCTTCCCACCTGTCTTTCTTACAACATACAACATACTCGCTGTATGTTCATTCAAAGCACTTTGCAAAGCTGTCTGTGAAAGAAAATGTCTATGAGTTACGGCAAAGCACCATTCTGTGGCCATTATCTGTAGAACATCTCATCAGTGGACAAATGGCAGAATTTGCATATTATTGCAGATATCTGTAATAAACTGGCATTCTTATGCCAGTTTATTAGAGATTTAAACAGAATTTGACCTACACTGTATTGAAGAGAGTATTTGTGTCTGGGAAAATATTGCTGAGTCATTTTCTGAATAAATATCACTTTTAGGAAATGCAGCTATTATTTGGGACAGAGCAGTGGTTTCTCTTGTAGTTTTCTTCTTGATTCAGTTTTTACATATTTTTACATTTAATCCAGATAAGGTGCCTTCTGCATCTTTCATATTTAATACAGCTTGCCACCCAACTACGTGGAATGAATAAAATGTTCATTACAATGTACTTTTGCTAGATTTAATTTGTTGCCTAATGAAAATAAATGAAAAATACAGTATCAATAAGATTAGTGTGTTGCTTAAAGGTCAATTAAAGTTCCCCAAAGGAAGGGAAAAAAATAAGGCAGTTAGTAAAGTTTATCTAAAACAGTTCAGAATACAGACTAGCATGAAATCTTCACTCCACTGGGGTAAGTGTTAACACTAGTACTGAAGAACATTTACACACAAAGTAGATATGCTAGCATTTACACTGCAGGTAGATCTTGTAAGTAAAGACACCATGTTTAAATGTTCATAGTAGTTAGAAATCTCACTAATGTCTTTGGCTGTCACTGTCTTAGTAACCAGTTTTATGTACTTAGATTATTTGTAATGTGAATACATTACCAACGTGTTTAAGTATCTCACCTTATTCTAACAATGTGAAATTTAAGCTGTCTTAAATATTGAAGGCAGTGAAGGCTCCCCCATCTCACATTAGGGGTTTGGTATGTTTGGAATAAGTTGCTCTCTGATGTTAACTTTCCATCTCCACTTTGACAGTAAAGCCTATTTGGAGTCCTGCCAGACATTAGAGCATATTCTGGGTACCTGACGGATAGGTAGGGAGATAAATTGCATGTAAAATACAAAGGTGTACAATATTAGCAACCTACAAGGTACAGTGAAGTCTTTCTGTGAACGACTGCCATATCCTTCTGTCAACCTTATTTTCTATCCAAAAGAGCACAGTAATTGTATTTGACTTGCACATAGGGTCAGTCTCTAATTGCACTGTAATTCCTACCTTTCAGTTTCAATGTGATTCGTGTGGAGTTATGGGCTATAACTTGGGCTGGAGAATCATTTTTTTTAGGAACTGCCAAATGTCATTTGCCCCGCAAAGAATCAGAGTCATAGAATCCTGTCAGTTGTCTCCAGCAACTGCTGTGGTTTGCCACTGCCTCCTGTTGATATTAACATTCATGTCACTGTTTCTGCCACAGTTTTTTGATCTACATGGAAGGATCAGAGCTTTCACCAGCTTTCCCAAGGTAGATTCAACAGTGAATGGGTCAGGCGTCCCACACACACAACAGTTCTGCTGCCACTAATAACACTGGGAGGTGTAAAATATGTCAAATACATCAGTGGCCCCCAGTGCTGTTTCCTCTGATATTGAGAAATACCACCCCAAATTCCCTTGTTGTTTAGAGTATGAAATAGCAGCGTGTTTATTATGTGTTTATTACCAAACTTGGTAGTTTATACTGTACGCAATGCCAAGCAATTTCACTTTGGGTCACTGAAATGGAAAGATGACCTGTGGAAGAAGATTTGGCAGTTTTCATGCAGATATGTAACCTGCAGTAACAAATAACAGAATCACAGAAAAGTTTAGGTTCAAAGTAGCCTTTTAATATCATCTTGTTCAGCCTGCTGCTCAAAGCAGAGCATTCTTCAAAGACTGTTCAGGACCTTGTCCATTTAAAATAAGTGTGATTTTTTAACTGTGATGATAAATAAGCTTTGGAGCAATTTACCTAGCATTGCAATCAATTCTCAGTTGCTATATCAAGACATATTATTTTGTCCTCTGCTGGAGACCATTCTTATTATTCTGGAATTCCTCATTACATCCAGATTTACTATCTATAATATGTTTTGCATATGTTTTTGTTCCCTTTTTTACCCCTAAAAAAGCCCCAGCTGCATTTCTGTGATGACCATGAGTCACTGGTGAGTTGATTTTAGCACTGGGGCCTTCATTATACTCCTGTGCCTATACTTTCAAGACCTCTGCTGTCATACCATGCCTGTACACCTTGATGCTGCATTTTATGAAAGGACCATACATAACTTATTCTATGCAAAATTTCAGCTTTTTATTACAATATATTAGATGCAAAAGATATATGGAACAATAAGCATTACAGCACACAATTTTAAAAGGCTATGCAAAAGACAAAATAGACAAAATAATGACCAGTCACCTGATCATTAGGTAACTGCTGTTACTAGCTAAAACAAAGCTGAAGGCATGTCTAGATGAGTACAAAGCCTGACAGGTTCCTCTTGCCTTGAAGTCTCCTGAAAAGTTGTTGGTTAACATAGTAATCAAATAATTAATGCAGTTGTATTTTCTCTTTCTTTACAGGTTCTTAGGGTAGTTCGGCTTATAAAGATTTCTCCTGCTTTGGAGGATTTTGTGTATAAGATATTTGGACCAGGAAAAAAACTTGGAAGTTTGGTTGTATTCACTGCCAGCCTTCTGATTGTAATGTCAGCGATCAGTTTACAGATGTTTTGCTTTGTGGAAGAACTGGATAGATTTACAACCTTTCCACGGGCAAGTATAAGACGCATTGATACTTTGTATTATTATTTTCTTATATTAATTATTACATGACCAGTTTGCCTTTTCTTCTAAGAACCATGGAACAGGATCAACTTAAGTAGAGAGAAAATAATTCGCCATGTGTAATAGTCTTCCACTACTCCTTCAGTAGTGAAGTTTGCATTTTGGTTGAGTTTTGTGTTCTATTTCTGTTGTTCAGGGAATATGGATAATTTTTTATGTGTGGACATGGATGATGATAAAACAAAGCATATGGCTTAACAGTAGTCTAGCATGCCAAAAAAAAAAATCGATCTCATAATCATAGGTATTATCCACAAAATTTATGTAAAATGTTTTCATGTGATTTACATGTATATCTACATATTGTGAAATGGTTGATCTTGATTCGTATTGGAATGCTTGTTTTACACTGGGTTATAAAACCTGTCCGCATTGAGAAAATAAGTGTTTGCCTTTTGGGTATAAATAGTGGATATTTATGAGCATTACGTTAATTCAGAACAAAACACTGAAAATCAGTGGAAATTGGAGCTAATGTATTTATTGAAGAACACTGTTCTGAATGAAAATACTGCCATTTCTTTAATAATGTATTAGACTGAATGTACATGGATTGGTTCCAGTCACAATTTATTTGTTTCTGTCATTACAGCTTGGTTATTCAATGTATCTATTTTGGTGAAAGTGCATTGGTGGGAACAATTAAACAACAATTAACAAGACAGCCTCAAGGATCATGCATTTAGCAAACAAAATGGCTAGGCAACAATTTGTAATTATCAACCTGGATTTGATTTACGGGATGCTAGCCATCGAATGTAAGACAAAAAATACCTACCCACAGGGAATAAAGTAACGCCATGCTTTCTAGTTTAGAAAATGTGCTTAGAAAAACAGCCAGTAGGATCATAAAGAATTCAGTATAATTCATTTTTGAAATGCTGAAGAAAGCAAAAATAAGATAATATAACTTAAACTTTACTTATGAAATCAGGCCTCTGTCTCTAAAGTGAGTGATATTACTATCGTATTCTATGTCCAAGTCCAATGCATAACTTCTGATTAAAAAATTCCAGCTGCAGAAGGTTGAAAGTGCCATAGAATTTAGTTTTAGTATTGCTTTGTTTTTTAGGCAAAATGGTGATGACAGTCCTGAAGGAGTTATTGTAGTATAGTTAAAATAGGAGACATTCACAATGTGTGTATTTTAACTAGATTAACTGGTATAAATATCTGAGAAAGATTGATTTGCAGTAAAATGTTGCCAAGGTATATCAGGATGTTAGGAAAGTTTTAAATGATTTGGGGTGTTCAATCTGAGGCCAGTTAGGACTTAATATGAACTTTCAGTGTATTGAATTTTAACACATATATGTATATACCAAAATACATTTGAAGAGTGAGAAAATATTTTCTCCAGTAAATTATACATTTAAAAACAAACAAACGACAACAACAAAAAAAAATCCAAGGTTGTTTTCTATCTTCTGATAGAATTTTCTGGGAAAAAAAAATGCAAGGCCAGTTACTGATAATAAAGGAGTGTTCCACTAGTAATGAATTGAAAAATTTTCAATAGTTTTTGTATGATAGCCTACAGTAAGAGTGGCTGCTTGTTTTTTACATATTGTTTATTTGTATACATATTCAGCTAGTCATAAATGATACAGAAATCTAATCTACAGTATGTTTTCTTTCTGTAATTTTCTAGTGAAGCAGTTTTTAATAGTTCAATAGAGTCAGCGGAAATTTTGTACTAAAGAAATTTTGACTGACAATGCCCCTCTAAAGTGTGTCTTCCTACTAAAGGCTGGGGGATTACCTCTAATGTTGTCTGCTCTGAATAAAGAGCACAGAATAAGACAAATAATGCAAGACAAGTAAGACGAGTTTGCAGTAAGGCAGTAATAAAACATGCAGCTCTGGGTTTGCCTGGAACATATTCTTTTCATAATGTACTGAAGAAATGCTTGCATTACTATATAGCGGAGGAGACAATATGAGGTCTGCATCAGCAGAATTTGTGACAATGAATTTTTAGGGGCTTACCCCCAAATAAGAGCAAACCCCGAATGGCCAGCACTATTGCTGTGGGCTTCTTTCACATCTGGATATGCAGAGGACAAGTACACTAACAAAGTGGTGGCACCAGAGGTTAAATTTGGAGTTTTTACTTTGAAGTGCCTTCCACAGTGAGACAGACAAAACGTAAAATCATTTTTGAAGCTGTTAAGTGCTTTATAAGAAGGCACAGTATGGGTTTTGGAACAAGGAGACCTCCTCCTTTCACTAATGCCTATAAATTGCATGTTTTCACATGGTTTCCTGACAACAGTCAATAGGCACAGGCTCGGTGTTGCCATGGTTACAAATTTCACTCTTCTTTTGCCCATTGCAACTTTCCAAATGGACTGGCTTTCTCTCTAATACTAAAGTATAAAAATATAGATGTTTGCTCTCCTGTTTCTAACTGACCCGCCATCTCTATTTTTGCGTGTCTTCTTTGGCTGCACATACCAAGCCATGAAGGGAAATAAAAAAGAGGGTGGCTGAGTGTTGGGCCCTAAATGAAGAAGAAATGAGAGGGGGAGTTCTGTTCAAAGACAGCAGCATAAGATGGCTGCTAAGAAATTTAAGCATTCACTGTGTAGACAACAAAATATATTGTTAGTGCCTCTGACTTCCATGCCCCAGTTTCTCTTGAAGTCTGGGGCCATGTATTCGACTACCCAGTTTCTCAGATAAATGGCAAAGCCAGGAACACTGTTCTTCTGTTAAATGGGTCAATACAAAATGAAATCCAGGCCCACCATATCCCAACAGCAACAATCCCACCATCTTCAGTAAAACCAGGACCTAGTCTTGAGCTTGGAGGAAACTCCGTTTGTGACTTATTAGTTCAATATAATTTTAAGTTCCCTTAAAAAAGCTAAACCACATAGTCTTAATTCTCTGATGCATTTACAATCTTAGTGCTGTGGACATGTTTTTGGAGGGTAGCTGCTCTTCTCAAAGAGTGTCATGGAGCACTCATTAACGTGTCAGGAGAAAAAGGATAGTTCAATGTGGGTAGATGCAGTACAAGCATTGCACAGCATTGGCGTACATCCTGTTATTTTCATTTGCAGAAGTAATCCCACTGATTGCAGGACAGCTTCCATGAATTAAGGAATTTGGGAACTGATTACCAAATTCCTCAGGGATTTGGTCCATAATTTTCTAGACAAAGCAGAAGTTACAAATCAAGTATATTATAGCTGAAAGTAGTTCTTTGCGTGGCACCACCCCAAAATAGATGGACAGGCTGTCAGACCTGGCACTTTTGCTTGTACATACCACCAAACATTCGCAGTCTTTCACTAAAAATAAAAAGGTAGTTTGACTTCCATCATCAAAACAGCTAATTAAGTAATAGGGCATAAATACTCAAAGAAATTGACAGCCTTTTCTATAACATAAATTAATTCAGAAAGTCACCATTTGCATAAATCTCTAAGTCTCATCTTCACAGATGTTGATTCTGTCAGCTAGATAGTTGCATTTCAAATTCATTTTAAAATAAACAGTGGGAAGAGCACCTTTCAGCTAAAAATAGCTTGCTCTGAAGGAGATTGCTGGGTGCAAAACAAACTCATTGTGCACTGCCGTGTTTTCTTAAAACTAACATTTTTTGGTATACCGGAATTTAACATGATAATTAAATATTTAAATTAGATTGAAAGGCCACTTTAAATAGCTACATGCTTTATGGACAGCTGATTTAGATGGAAGATTAATCTTTATTAAAAGATTAAAAAATTTGTTAAAAGTGGGCTTTTTCCAAATTAATATAGTGCCTGTACTAATATGGGGTCCACAACAGAGAATTGGAGGTATTTTTATACCTAAAGAATAAATTAAAATACATGTTTTTAAAAAGCAATGAGATGTAATATTTTAATATGATTCAGAATGAAGAATACAGCACTGGTTCAATTACCAAGTAACCCAGGTGTTTTTAAAGCCAGCAGTGGGGATGTATTACTTAATGTAGTATCCCCCTATCTTATATTTCACATAAGAGCATCACACCCATCAGGTATGGCCACCACTGTCTCCAGAGATGCTCTGAGCACAGTGAAACAGCAATTGTTTCTTTTAGCTTTATCTGCACTTCATAACAGGAGGCTGAGAACCGGTGCTGTGCACTGATGGGGTCATTGTCTTCTTGTCTGTAAGGACCACTGGCTGATATAAAGGAGGCTGAATGTCCTGTTTGTTTCAAATATGCACCCCTGTCTACAGCCTGTCCACAGCCACAGGTCCCAGATGTCTCCTTCTCTATGTTTTGCGCAGGGAGGGACTTCAGGGATTTCACAAAGCTAGATAACACTGGTTGGTATTTTGGCAGGGTCAGGGGTTAGTTTTGTGTCTGTTTTTTTGCAGGATTCTCAGCATGATTTTTTTTGTGAGGAAAAGAATCACTAATAGGATTCTGTCTTGGCACCATGCAAGGAGTCTGCAGTTGTGGCTGGGAGGGGACACGAGTTCAAAGGCGTTGTGCCTGTGGAAGGACCTGGGCACAGGCCTGCAGCATGCTGGTTAACACCTAGCCTACGGGCAGGAACGTGCAAGTAGAGGGCACTGTGCAAATTCCAGTCTGTATTAGGGCTCTTCTAACACATGACATAGAAAAGATTTTAGCTGACATAACGGATGTATAGAAAGGTAATTGTGAACAGTTTTCTAGTTTATACTAGCCTTTGTTCTATGTGTTGAAAGGAAAAGCTGGGACATGACATTTGGTCAAGATGTTGCTGACACAGAAATTGCAGTCATAAGTTAAACGTCATCCCCCAGTGTGTGCAATTGCTCACTTGGATGCTTTGATTTATTCCTTGTGCACCTTAGCTTCCCTTCTTATGAGTGATTTGGACATGTAGGCCTAATCATCTCTGAAAATTTGGTTAGTGTGATTTAATTCTGAAAAACAACTGTCAAAATAGCTGCCTCACTCAAACTCCATGGTCTTAGCCTGACTGCTTATGCTTCTGTTTGCTTCAGAGAATCCATTTCATTGTTTTTCAAGTGAAAAAGTTTGCATCTACATATTTTCATCTTTTTCCACATGCATTTGGGCTTAGGATAAGTTGATATGAAAGGCTCTCCAGATAAAGTTTTTTCATGGGTGTAACATCTTCAATTTCTAGCACTTTTTTGGTATGTATTATACTTTAGTAAGATCTCAGCTTTGATCTTTGCTGTCTGGAAAGACAGTACCTCTGATGCCAGGCAAAAGCAAAGGAAACTTGTGTGATGGTTTGTCATTGTTGAAAGATCCATAAGGATCCACACATCATTCCTACTCTGTAGTCAAACTTCTGTGACTGAGGCAGAGCAGTCGTCAGTGCCTGTGTATGATGTACGTTTCATGCTCATGGGTTTGTCATACTGAGTTAGATTCTGGTCTGTGCCATGGTCTACGGATGCCATTAGCTCACCTACCTTCAGCCAGTGACTATGTAAACCTCTGGATCTATGGGTTCCGCCATACCTTTACAGTCAATGATGAGATGGAGACAGAGGGTGATGAATCTGCTTTAGCTATTTATGTTAAGCAAGCATTTAGTGAATGCATGTAAAAGTCTGTAATGATTGTGGCTGAATCTGATCCAATAAATCCTACCCCTGACTCAGGCTCTGTTTTTTTCCTGGTGATCCCCAGTTCCATGAGCAATCAGTCCTTCGGTAAAACGGAGGTGTCTCAGCTTGTCCCAGAGGGCTCATTTTGAGAGTGTGTGTGTCAGGTACCACCTTTGGCATCATTCATTTTTATCTCTCTGAGCCTGTTTCCATATTCTGACCTGGAAGGCTTTTAACACACCTCCAGCAGTTAGGCTGCATTAATGGATAGTGACCACTGATCTGCGCCATAAAAGGATAATAGTTTTGGCATCTCATTGGCATCTTACGGTCATCCTACCCTTCATGGATTGGGATGTAACTTGTCTTGTGCTTTACACTGCTTAGTGCTTGCATTTTGATCTGTGTGCATATGGGGTTTCAAAGTTTTGAGATATCTGGGTTCTAGGGCTCATCTGGATTCATATCCTGTTACCAAAGATAGGAAAACATTTCATTTATTCCTTCTGTTTTTGACATGCACCCCTGCTCTGAAGGAATTTGAAAATGTTACAGAAACAAGTGTACAAAGAATGCTACTGCCAAAACTTGGTTATGCATTGGAACGGGTTGCCCAGGGAGGTGGTGGAGTCACTGTCCCTGAGGGTGTTCAAGGAAAGGTTGGTCATGGTGCTTGGGGACATGGTTTAGTGGGTGACATTGGTGGTAGGGGGGTAGTTGGGCCAGATGATCTTGGAGGGCTTTTCCAACCCTAATGATTCTGTGATTCTGTAAAAAGTGTAGGGAAAGGGTATGACTGACTGAAACAGATGGAAGAACTGGGACCTTGTTTTATATTGCTTAGTTTCATCAAGTAGGATGCCTAAAGTGCTTCTGCTGTTAAAATAACATAAATGTATGATCTCATTTAACTTTTACATTTTATTGTAGGCATATTTATAGAGAGGCAACCCTGAAGAATGTGTATAAACAAAGAATTACAATAGTGTTGTATTGTAAACAATGAGCTGTGATGCTGAGGTTATCCTTCCAATTTTGTTACCCCACAAGGCAACCAAAAAAGTTTTTATATGGGCTAATGGAGACAAGACTATACTTACAAGTTGCAGATTACAATGCAGTCAGAGGTTAAGCTATTTCTTTCTGCTTGTGCTCTGAAATAGCATTTCACCTGACCTTACATATTGAAATACACTAATTTATTAAGATTTTAAAAGAAAAAAAATGTTTTGCTCTGTTAAATCAACTTGAGGAATATGTCTATAAAAACATATTTATATAGTTCATGAATTGTTAATATTTATGTGTGTGTTTTTTTTTTTCTTGCAGGCGTTCATGTCAATGTTTCAGATTCTCACACAGGAAGGATGGGTAGATGTCATGGATCAGACACTGAATGCTGTAGGACATATGTGGGCACCAGTAGTTGCCATTTATTTTATACTATATCATCTTTTTGCTACACTGGTAAGTTTTGACTTGCAAATACACTGTGCTTTTCTTTGTTTTAAATTACTCCCATACCTATTCAATGCTTTCCTCATCTAGTTAAAACTAATTGTGATGCTAATTTTCAGCATAGGGGGCTTTTGCTTTAGTTCTTTGATGTAGTAGAATTTACCCTACAGCCATGTGGCATAAGTGGGGAGCCTTTGTTCTGGTGTGAGTTGTCCTTCCTAAGATCCAAGTCACACTGGTAGACTAATAATATAATTGTTAACTGTCTTGTGCCTTCACAGTTCTGATGATTGCAGAGTGAAGCAAGCGCTTTTATTTATCATGTTGAAATGGTCCTCTCAATTTCCATTGCAGTCTCTTTGCAGCTGTAATTAAAGTCAGAAGTGTTAAGCCTTAGGATGCAAACTCCTAACTATAAAGCAGTGCTTTCCTGTTGTCTGATGCAAAATCAATGCATAGAAAATATGTGATATAGTATATCAGGCAATAAAAGGATGAGAATTAATGAAGCGGTTCCTGCATGTGTATGAAAACGGGTATTATATATAAAAAGATGTTTTTTGTGTATGCATTTCAAGTGAGATGATTACATTTTTCAGTAGAGACAATGGTATGGAAAACATGGTTTTGGAAATCCTATATCAATACGGGCTTGGCACCATATTTTGAATACCAACCCAGAGAAAATACCACACTCAGGGGAATAACCATTTTATCCACTTTTATTTCACTTCTACATTTTGTATTTTGCATTCACTGCAGTTTTTGATATACTTATTCATAGTTTCATTTTCTTCATTTCCTTTTTTTTCTCAGTTGCCTACTTAGTTGAGGTGCTAATTGTATTTATACTATCTCCATCAGTTTCCTGTTACATTTTTACTTTATTATGTGTTCTGCTTCACACATAATGACTGACTGATCAGACTGTAATTGTGGGTGCAGATTTCTTCACATGGGTTGAAATCCTCAATAAGTGGCAGTAAAGGGAATTCAGTTCTCTTGGAGCCCCTTAACCAAATCAGAATATAATCAGAGCAAAGGTACATTGTCAGCAGTTACATGGAACTTATACTTGTAAGGCGTATTGGGTCTAGAAAAGTAACTTCTTATGCCAAAGAAAACTTTAAAACTCCATGGGAAATGGGGAAAAAAAGCAAGAAGGAAGAGGAATTTGGTCATGAATTTTCAAGAAGTTACTAGTTAAAGAATCTTACTGCTTTTTTTTCCAGTATGATCTGGAATCTGTTTTGTTTTTTTCCTCTTAGATAAGCATTAAACAAGTAATAAAGTAGTGTCAGATGGCCTCTGTGCTAAAAATTCATATCTTAATTGTAAAATAACTTAGCTGTAAGAAATTTTTAGTATTCTGCTTTATGTGTTATGTTTTGAAAGAATTATCTGGGACTCTTACATTTGTTTACTCAAACTACTTATTTTGCTAGGAGCTAAGTCACCTGTCTGTACACCGTCCTTCAGTCCTTTTCCAGGGCATTCACATTTTAAGTCAACAGTCCTTGCTTTGTTCCATAAGTATATACTTCTAATTCACCTGTGCAAATTTTATATGGATGAAGAAACTATTTTTAAGAGCACTTTGCAAAACTATCTGGCCTTATGAAATTGTTAGCTTCACTTCTAATATTTTACTCAGACCTTGGAAGAGAAAAGCTATGTAGGACAAAGTTGTCTAGAGGCAAAAGACAGGCTTAAAGAAAGAAAATATCATGGAATTGGTAAAGTAGCATAAAAACAGTTGGGCTGCTCCTGAAACCAAAAAGAAGAGATCTAAGAATAAACAGCCCTAAGTGAAAAACAAAAATGAAGTCAAATGGAGAAATAACTTTCACCAGCCAGAAGAAGGGGGAGGATTAGAATTGAGAAGTGATAATTGCCGGCATTTGGCAAAACAGACTATAGAGCTTTGGAAAGAAATGAATAGGTTTCACATGAGGAAGCAACAAAAAGTTGAAGCTCAAAAAACAAAACCTCTCTTGGAAGTGAAGACTGTTATTAGATGAGATGGCAGTGGAGGAAGTTAAACAAATAATAAGTTTGCATTTAACTTTTCTTTTGTGGTACGAGGTCTTCGGTTCTTGTTGAAGAAAGTGAAAATGGAGTTAATGAATGTCTTGATGCCTTGATACAAATCTGTGCATGAAGCAGCTGTAAGCAGTGATATATTTAAAGAGTACTGCATTTTTTTTTGTCATGTGGAACGTAAAATAAATTTCCTTAACTTTCCTTAATTCACTGAGCTCAGGTACTAGACTATCATAGGCTGTATAAAGTATCTGAAGAAGAAAAAGACCATACTGTAAAATCCTGACAGAATGATAGCAAAACCTTTCATTAGCAATTAGGGATCAAACTGCTTTGTACCACGGATTAAGTATTTTATCAGAACTCTGTCCTGTTTTTGCATTCTGAAGGCCATCTTAACTTTCACAGTTCATAGTAATCAGATCATCAAAAACAGTTTGAAGTCCTGTTTAAGTATGTGGCATATTTAATATGTGTTTTCTAACAACTGCAGGAAATTCTAAATATTGCCAAAGACCGTTCCCTATTTAAAAAAAAAAAAAAGAAAAGAAAAAAAAAAAAAACACTTTTCTGAAGACTGGTATTTTATAAGTTTATGAGTGAAAGTCCTTTCTTTGTCTTCTTCCCAGTATGCTTGAATGACAGCAAACATCAACAGTGGTGAACAGATACAATTGTCTGCTCTGGTTGTCAGTCAGTGGTTCAAAACCAAAGAAATATTTTAGACCTGTAACACCTGTAAAAGAGATGAAATTCTTACTGATATCCCTAGGAAATTGGTGCTTGCCTGTAGAAGCTTGATATGTTTGTAAACATTTCCCTTGATCCTCGGAGACTAAAACCTTGGCAGTAGCTGTAAAGCTACATCTGTATGCATTTGCTGCTTTAAGACTTAAGTAATCTGAAGAGAGATGCTGAATGGAGGTATCCTCCCCCACCTATATCCATTCTCTGCCTGTTCTGTCTCCTTCACAGCTATATCTGTGAAATTTTCCCCTTCTTTGGCCTCTAGTCACTACCTTTAAAGGAAAATATAATCTGATATACACATACTTTCTTTTTCTGTGATTCTTCCTCCTAAAGGCATATCTACACAATATTTAATGGACAATAAATGAAAATGCATGTGTTTCCAACATTGTGGCTCCTGATGCAAACAATGACACAAATTTACTTCTCTTTCCAAGTGGAGTTAGCTACTTTGCACAGAGACATCGTGAGCGTTAAGCAAGTCAAATAAGCCAGAAACAATTTACTACTTACAAAATGACTAGCAGGCATATATAGGCAAGCAATATTAGTTCAACAACTGTCGAAGGCAGTACCCCCTTTTACATGAATAGCACCCTCATTTTTCCACTGTATTTAATAGTATTTCTTGAGAAATATAAGGCAAGCTTTAAAAAATAATTTGTAATTGTTTTGTAGATTCTACTCAGTTTGTTTGTTGCTGTTATTCTGGACAATTTGGAACTTGATGAAGATCTGAAGAAACTTAAACAAGTAAGAACATGTTTTTTCTGTGCTTGAAAGTATTTTCAGTAAAACATTTCTCTACCGTTGTTCTTATGGCAAAATATGTGAGACATTTCATGAGTATGAAGAAAACAGATGTTGAAAAAAATAGCCATACTTTGATGCATAGTTGGTCATTACACAATATAAGGTAGAAATTAAGAGATTATTAGAAGAAAAAAAAAAAAAAAAGATTTAGAAAATAGCTTACATCATAGAATCATAGAATGGTTCAGGTTGGAGGGGAACTTAAAGATCATCTAACTCCAACCCCCCAGATTGTCATATATTTGAAATGATGTAAAAATCATAGCTAGGTAATCTTTTTGCTTATAATCTACTTATTGATAAAATGTTGTTTAGCTTATTTTTGTGTTCACAAAGGTTCTACCATGTGACTGCTGTACTTCAGCCTAAGTGGTTATAGGTCTGTATTTGCACTCCACTATGAAGAAAAGTGAAAATACAGTGTTTCCCCTATACCACATCAGACATGAGTAGGATATGAAGCATTAGCAAACCATGGACCCATTTCTGCAGAGGGTAAACTTTTCTAAGATGTAGTTCCCATAGCCTTTTGTAAGTAAAATTAAGTAAAAATACTTGATTCACAGCAAGGCAGACAATCTCCCTGACTTTAGGCCTCAAATGTTAAAATGCTGTGAGCCATATGGCAATATATGAGCACACTGTGGAACCACTGCAAGTGAGAGTACTGGCAAGAGCTGACAGACAGGAAGTGATAGAGGGGCCTTCGTTGAATGTGTTGGGTGAGTCCTAAAGACACTTGTCAAAGTTACCATGCTTGCTTGATTCTCCAGGTTTGAGAATCAAGATTACCTAGAAGCCACTGTCACCAGCTTGAACCCCAGAATGAAAATCACATAAAATGAATATAACTAGTGGGTTCATGTTGGCCATTCTGACCTTGTGAGCAAATCACCACAGAGGAAGGTGTCTCTATGTTTTACGTAAATACACAGGTGTGATTTTATTTGTGCAGAGATGCAAACTAATAAGCATTTGCTTATTTCATGTGTGAGATAGCATACTGAGAGCTTAATGTGTCGAAAGTGCTTTTGAAATATTTGGGTTGTAGCCTTCTTTCACCCATCATTTGTTGGTGTTGTTTTTCTTAAATGTGCATCAGCAATTGGTGTAGAATTTTATTCTTTTAATCCTTGAAAAATAATCTCCCATACAATTTACTTATTTTGCACTGAAGCCAATGTGCCAAATTAACTTTCCCTTATTTTTCCATCCATATTATTTCTCTTTTAGTTTTAAAACTAAAGTTATGCATTTCTTCATTTATTATGTTTGTATTGGTTGTGCTTATTTTCTACAAATTTCCCATTTCTCTAAAAATGTTAAATGTGGATTTAAGGATGGTATGTTTCATGTATGCTCACTGAATAATAGCAATGTGTCAAACTACTATTCCTTCCCAAAATTCTAATATTCAGGGCACTACAAAATAAAAATATAGGCACTTTAAGATCTTCATTATATAATTCAATCTAAAAATCATTACAGCATTTGCTGCTGCAGTATTGAATATCAGTGTATACTGCAAATGCAGTGAGTTAGAAGAGTAGGCATTTTCTGGCACAAAGAAATATAAATACTGGGTATCAGTTAATCAGCTCACATATGTGAAATGAGAGATCTTATAGTAGATTCTGGGATGGCCAGACAATCTTGAGTTTGCAAATTGAATAGACCAAATCAAGTTTAGTCATTTTGCTCCTTACCAGTCTCAAGAGGTAAAATGATCTGAAATGAAAATGACTCAGATATACGATAAGCAATGTGATATCATACTGATAATCTTACAGGAAAATTTTCATAATGTCTGCATGAATTAGGAGCACGAATCAACTTTCTCAAGTGAACAGCTTGAGACGTAAAATCCTGTGGCTTTCCTGTGACACTTAACTTCTTTGATTCATAAACCACTTATAAATCTACACCTTTGCTTATGAGATGACAGCAACATGACTTTGTGTTTTAGGTGCACCCCTTTGAAACTGGTGAACAAAAAGCAATGATGAGAGGCTATGGTGGTTTTACCCAGCTGGGCAGCTAAACTCCACAACTGCTCTCTCACTTCCCTTCCTCAAAAGATGAGGGAGAGAAGAAAGTATGATGGAAATCAAAAAAAAAAAAAAAAAAAGCTCATGGGTTGAGATAAGGATAGTTTAAGTTTAATCAAAGGAAGGGAAAAGGGAGGAAAAATGAGCAAAGGACACACAGAAGCAAAGAGGGGGAAAAAATATTTTCTACTTCCCATCAATGAGCAATGTTTGGCCATGTCCATGGAAGCAGCACCACTTGCAGTGCTTGCCGCTGTGTTAGCCCAAAATCTTCTTAGCGAGGTAGGAATCCTGTCTCCATAATAACTATAAATAGACCACACTCTATTAAAAGACATAAATATAATTATTGGAAAAAGTCCCTAAATTTCATAACTTTGAGAGTGGCAGCAGCACAACTACACAGGTTGGATGCTGGGCCATAGTAAAACAGATGCCCAAATGAGCAGACCTAGCTGCCAAACTTTCTGGCTGCATTGCAGTGTGGCACCATCACTTCACGCACAGTACATTTTATTTCTGTGACCAAGCCAGTATTTAAGGAAAAAGTCTGCACTTTGCCATTGGACATGCCAGTTTGGTTTACTCTGGCATAATGGTGCGTTCATTATACACCATTTTGACGTATGAACATGTCCAGGTTGGCTGACAGCGATTCCCTTGTATTCATGCTTTGAAATATTGCTTTACACAGTAGCCTCTTCTTGACTATTGCTCAATACTACCGAATATATTCTCTTCTGGTGTTTCATCCAAACAAATTCATATGAAATGAGTGTTATGGTTTAAAAATGCTTAAGATGAAAGAAAGTAAGAGATCGGTTCTCAGAGCTGAATCACAGGGAATTATTGGAATGATTGCACACCTGACTAAGTGACTAGAATAGAAGAGGTTTCCTGTGGGGTAAATGTGATGGTATCACAGGCTCAATGCTGATAGTGGCTGTGCACTATTATACTGAAATATTGGTTGTCTTATCTCAGAAGATAAAGCAGGAAGAGTTTTTAATTCAATGATATTTTGAATTCTCCACTAAAAATAAACTATAAGAAGAAGGAAGATTGTGAGGTAACTGTTATGTTTTAATCAAGACCATTTCTATAAGGAACAGATCTGTATCACTGCAAAGGAAGTTTTTTGACATCTATAATTCAAAGCTCAATGGTGCCAAGGGATAAATCAATCATTCAAACTGTTAATGTAAAAGACATGGATTTGTTAAAAATGGTCAAACTATAACGCTTTCAGAAATATTTCTGTCCTCGTGTTTGCATTTTTTTTTCTCTACACTTAATGGCTGTTAACTTGGGGGCATTTTCAAATTATGAAGTACTGGATGATTTTCAAGGAAGGAGGGAGAATATGACACCTAGCTAATAATCCATTTGGGATGTATACTTCTTAATTATAACTTATTTTCTTGATCTTGATAACAGAAATATTATTACTTATCTTTCAGATTATTGAGAAGGGACTAATTAGCTAATATTTGCAATGTACTCTAAAATGTAAAGTGATATATAAACACTTGGTATTCGTGTTGGTTCAGTAAATGTGTTTACATATGAATAAATCCAAGCAAAGAATACATTACACAAGTAGGAGATTATAAGTAAGATTGTAAAATAATGTAATTAAAAGCTAGTAAACTTTTAGAATTAAATGTACCTGTGTGAATTTATATCCTCAATTTATTTAAGGATATACATCATGATTCAGTTTTCAATTAGATCACTATATAATATTCTTTCCAAAAGTCTAACCTCGTATAGGGCAAAGAACACATACAACTCACTTTAACAAGCAACTAGCTGATATTTTTTCTCTTTATTGTACAATGTGTGATGTGTGTATTATTTATGGCACAGTATTCAAGCTGTGCTGTGAAGACAAAACTATTAATCGCCTTCCTGACTTTCTATGGTGCTCTTCATAAGTATCTAGACCAAAAATAACACTTGTAAAAGATTGATTTAAGTGATTTACTTAGCTTCACAGGTGTACATAGGAATAGAATCTATTTTTCTAAGACGCCATTCAGTTGGTTTAGGAACAGAATCATTCTTCGTATTCTTACAGCTCTGTGTTTCATTCACAATATGTCTCCCAGCCCCTGCCACATGTCTCATCTTGGCTTTGTTTGCCTTGATAGCTCATGTCAAGTGAAAAGGGGTTGTACAATAGCTCATGTTCACTAGCTGTCTGTACAATAAACTTGATCCTTTGCTGCAATACAGACTGACCCTAACACGTTAGCTCATCTTCAGATACGAGGTTGATCCTGCTCATCCTCCAGTGATGCCCTCTTCTGTGGTGTTCAGTGTTCAGTTATGCAGATGACAAGGATCTAAGGAACAAGAAATCTATCAGCTACAGTCTCTCTTTCCTCCCCTTTTATTCCTTTCTTCTGCCCCCGTCCATAAACTGTTGCTTAAAATTTAAGAAGCTGAAAGGATTTCTTTGAAAGCCAATTTTTGGACTTTTCTTTTTGGATATTCAGTTGCATTGTGTGAGTTATAATCCAGGTGTTGTTTGACTACTTCAAAGAACTCTTAACAGATTGTGAAGCATAACTTTCCTTCACAACAGCTCTGTTAACTTTTCCCATTATATTTTCCACATATTTACTGCTTACAGGTTTCAGCCCCAGAGGTTGTCAAAGCTGAGAGAGTATGCAGTAAACATAATTGCTTTGTACTTGATCTGTTCTTATACTCATTTCCTAGACATCTTCTGCTGGTCATATCAGAGACTGGACACTGGTGAGATGGACCTTTGATCCAACCCAGTGCAATCATTTTTAAACCTCTAATTTTCCATAATCTGAATGGGATTTCAGAAGCAATTTGCAGGTAGCACAATGAAGAACTAAAGTCATAGAGCTCATTGATGATTAAAACAATGTACCATTTAAGTGTGTTGTGTTTCCACAAGGGAAAGAGCAAGCTTCTCAAGCATCTCTAAATGTAAGCAGTTGCCTAACTTCTTTGGCCATGTTATCCTACTTCTGTAATCCTATTTTCTGGAACTCCATAGTTAAAATAGATGTAATTTCAACAGTAGTAGAAGATAAAATATTCTTGATACGCTTTATACTTATGATAACAACCCCTGCTTACCTTACTAACTTTGAAGGGTTCATTTTAAGGCTTGTATCAGATGAGATTGTTGTGTCCCTATTTTAGAACTAGAGAATCAAAGCTGAAGTGTCATCTTTGGGTTCATATATAATTTCACAACATCTGGATTTTCATACACGGAGAGGAGGAGAACAAAGTCCCTCCAGTGCCTAGGCCCCTCAAGTCAGACAGGAATATCCATCTACTTTCAATTACTGAAGTCACACATAAGTGTAGTCCTGCTGCTTCAAAGGAATATTCCCTTAGGGAAGGTCAGATTTCTGTCATACCATCACACAGATGCTGTCTTTGCTCTCTTGTGTGCATTTAAACATGAGTACAGATTGCATTCATTACTAAAAATATTTTCTCAATACATGCATTACTACCTAGCAACAGAAATTCTTGGAGGAGTGATTAGGAATATGCAGTAAGGACATTTTTCTTCCAACTTAATGAAATTTTTATTCTCACCAGATATACAGATATACCAGATATACATTCTCCTTTCCCTCCCCTTCTGCTCCATACCATAAAGTTGATACAAGTTTTTTTCCCCTGAATCCATATCTAAGCAGTATATGCAGGAGGATGCAAAGATGTGTATAAATATATATATATAGTGTATATTTTTAACAAATCCTGCCTTTACAAATGCATTATTTTTGCCTCTGTGCTTTTAAAAACAGCAGATGTTTACTATGTTTAGTTTCTCTTTTTTAAAGTCTCAATGTTAACTCTTTGATGTTGAAAACAGAAACTTTCATAAACAGAGAAGCCTGGAGATAAAGATAGCTTCTTTGTTTGTTTTGTCTTTTGTGATAGATTCTTTGTTTTGGCAACAGTTAATGTCTGAACAGCTCAATTTGACGTCAGTGACTTAGGGTCAGGTTTTAAAATGCTTAGAAGCTTTCCAGAATGAAACAGTTCAAGAAACATCAGTATTCTTGACAGGACTTTCATAGTGAAAGACAAGAAAGAAACCATTAGGTACTCTGTTTGATAAGAAGGAGCAATTGTAGCAGAATAAAGTTAATCAAGACTTGGGTACCATCCATTTGATGATGGCATCTGGTTCTGTAGTACTCCTTGCTGTCGTTTTTGGTGGTGGTAGTGATGGGGGCATAAGGAGTAGGGAGGTACTGCTACTAGAATCCACTACCACCTGATCATCCAGAACTACAGTACAGCACCAGAAGGGTACAGATGTCTTTAAAAATAAACAAAAGAAGAAAAAAAAAAAAGTTTTAAGTGTTAATCCATTTAGTCTTAAAATCTGCCTTGGTTTTTCTTTGATTTTTTTCTAGTTTTGTTGTTAGGGAAACAGAGCAATTAACACTTCTTTTTTTCTCACTAAGCAGTTACTTCTGTTCCTTCACTATTCTGCTTGGTACTAAGGTTAGAAAATCCCCAATTTATAATGACAATTTTGGCCTCCTACTATGTAAAAGAAGAGTACCTGGTGTTTACTGAACATTATACAAGATATTTCTGGGGACAATATTCTAAAAATGATTTTGTTACTGATCCCTTTTCATGCAAGAATGCATACATAAAATTTTGGTTAATGTCAGTGAAGACAGGGTAAGTTAGTCTTTAAAAAATTGCACTTAGTCCTTCCACATTATTCTCTAAAGTAGAACTAATTCAAATAAAAGACTCAAATCAAAGATTTATACTAAGTAGGATAAAGTAGTTCTTCAATATTGTAGGATTCTGATCACCATAGCATCTCTTTGATTTTAAGAGGGTTACTGGAACTTAGTTGCTTGTAGAGTTGTAATTTTTATTCAACTAATAGCAGCACTCACATGCCAGAGAATTCCAACTTACATCCCAAGAACAAATATAAAATTTCCTTTCTGTGATTGCCATAGTTTTCAGGTTTGTTTGTCTGTAAGCTGGAGAAAAAAAAGCAAAATATATACCTTTGATCTTAAGTTCACATGCAATCAGTTCAAAGAATCATAGACTATGCTGAGTTGGAAGGAACCCACATGGATCATCAAGTCCAGCTCCTGCCTCTGCACAGGACCACCCAAAAATCAGATAGTGTGTCCCAGAGCATTGTCCAAATTCTTCTTGAACTCTGGCAGGCTTGGTGCCATGACCTCTTCCTTGGGGAGCCTGTCTCAGTGCCCAACCACCCTCTGGATGCAGAACCTTTTTCTTATAGCCAGCCTGAACTTCCCCTGTCCCAGCTCCATACCATTCTCCCGGGTCCTGTTGCTGTCCCAAGAGAGCAGAGCTCAGCACCTGCCCCTCCGCTCCCCTCATGAAGGAGCTGCAGGCCGCCATGAGGCCTCCCCTTAGCCTGCTCTGCACTGAACAAACTAAGTGAGCTCAGCCTCTCCTTATACATCTTCCCCTCTAGGCCCTTCACCATCTTTTCTGGCCCTCCTTTGGACACTCTCTAACAGCTTTATGTCTTTCTTATACTGTGGCACCCAAAACTGCACATGGTTCTCGAGGGGAGACTACACCAGTGCAGAGCAGAGCAGAACAATCCAGTCCCTCAACCAGCTTGCAATGGAGAACCTGATGCTCCCCAGGATGTGGTTGGCCCTCCTAGCTGCTGGCTACTGGTGGCTCATATTCAACTTGCCATCGGCCAAAACACCACAATTCCTTTCTGCAGTGCTGCTCTCCAGCCTCTCGTCCCCCAGTCTTGTACTCATTCAGGATTACCCCTTATCTACTTGCTTTTGTTAAACTTTTTATTATTGGTGATTGTCCAGCCCTTCAATTTGTCAAGATCTCTCTGCAAGGCCTCTTGACAGAGTCAACCATTCCTCCCAATTTAGAGTCATATGCAAAATTGCATAGTATACCTTCAGGTCCTGTGTCCAAGTCAGCATGAATACATTAAACAGAGCTGGCCTTAAAATTGAGCTCTGCAGAATCCCACTAGTTGTTGATTTTACAGTTATTATTTTTATGCAGATAAAAATATTTCCATGGGCTTTTCATATCTAACTTAGATCGATTAAATACATGTTTTGAACTCCTGTAAAAGAGATCTCCAAAGAATAAAAAGAAACTTCGTGCACTTAAAAAGATAGATTTATTTTTGAGACAAAAGTAACAGCATATCTTCTATTCAGGAGAAGCAGAGGACACTAGGTTTGTCTAGTTTAAAGGAAAGGAGGTTGAGAGGCAACCTCATTGCTCTCTACAACTTCCTGAGGAAGGGAAGTGGAGAGGGAGGTGCTCGTCTTTTTTCCCTGGCATCTAGTGTCAGGACACTTTGGAATGGATCAAAGCTGCATCAGAGGAGTTTCAGACTAGGCATGGATAAACTTCTTTACCAAGAGAACATGGATAAACTTCTTTACCAAGAGTAAAGAAGTTGGGACAGGCTTGCTAAAGAGGTGATTGATGTGCCTGCCTGTGTTAGAGAGGCATTTGGATAATGCTCTTGATGATGTGTTTTAACTTCAAATCAGTCCCAGAGTACTCTGATATTTGATTTTTGTAGGTCTCTTCCAACTGAAACCTATTCTATTCTATTCTATTCTGTTCTGTTCTGTTCTGTTCTGTTCTATTCTGTTCTACTCTACTCTACGCTAAATACACACTGAATAAGTAAATAAATAAATCCTTAGAATTCTCTGTGCTTATGCAGTAAGCAGCGTAACAAAACACTTTCATGCCTTTGTAGTTTATCTAACACTCAGAATTTTAGAAGCTATTATCCTCAAGTTTTAGAACAATTATGTACCAAGAGAACAAATTCTTACTCTTTTAGATAAAGGTTACAATTTTCTAAAATGTCAAAGGACAAAATTCATGTTATCTTGTTAGCCATGCAAAAAGTTAGACATTAGTCTAAACTAGTCATCTCTGCTTCCCCTGTAGTCATAGTCACCCTCTGAGTAATGATTCATACCTTCCAAAATGGGTGCTCACTTTTTCTATTTATTACAGAGGGAGTCTAGACAACTAATTAGGCAGTGTCTGACTTCCAATGGATAAAGTTTAATGACATGAATCTCCAACATTGGGAACCATGTTTCACTGACATTTAATAGTATGGGTGCTTCTACATTTCTGAGGCCCAAAATCACCACCTGTAATGTTAAGTATCTTACAGAAGTTTCTTGGTTGGGATCCTAATTTAGGTTAGGCACTCACTTGTTAATAGAAAGAAAGAAGCACAAAAGTCAACATTTAAAGCTGCTTATCTCTCTCCATTTGCAGCAGAGAAAGAGTTAGTAGTTTGCGAACTTAGCTTCATAAAGGTTCCTGGCTTTGGCACTTCAGTTAGTTTTCTAAAGGTGTTGCAAGAATCCGATAGGATTTTTGCAGTTTCCCAACTTCCATCTTGATGGGCACAGAAGGAAATACAGACCTTATTCAATTGAAGAGCAAAAGCTATCCACAGAAAAAAAAGATGGGATGGTCTGTGTGAAACCAGATATTCATTGTTTGCCATGGGAATATGTCAGAAATGTGGCTGTCATGGGTCTTAATGTATCCCACTAAGTTTTTTTAGTTATATTTGGTCTTGAAAGGCAAAGGCACAAATAATTGCTTCCCCAGAGAATAAAGCTCTAACTGTACCACCAATGATGTTGAGGATATCCATCTTATATTCCCTGCACTGACACATTAGCTTGTGTTGCTACATCAATGCCAGGATTCTGCAGGATTCTGGGATTTTTTATATATATATATATATATATATTTTTATTTCCTATAGTACTTCATTCTTCTTCTTGTCAATATGCTCAGCACCATCATTATGGTTCTCATTTTTCCACCTGTCGTTTCTTTTTCTTTCATATCTAGATGCAATAAGGATAGTCTTTTGTTTACATTAGTTCATATGTTCACATCTGACTGTATTCACTTCTCCCCACTCATTGTTGAAGGAATTTGTCCATCCTTCCATCACTGAAAATTTGCAAAACAGACATCTCTTTATTAAGAGAGCCTCCAAAAATTCAAAAATGCAGCACTGGTTTCCTTGCAGTCTTTCATGGTTTCTCTCCTTTCTGAACTTGGCTGTTGCTCTGGGAATGATCACTGCTGTCTTGAACAAAAAATTCCTACTGACGTTTGATGCTCAGTGTTTCTGTGTCCAAAGCGTGTAGTTATTGCTGAAGTTTGTGATGTGAGAAAAAGCTTTCACTCAAACCAGGTTTCCAATATGGGAGTCACACTGGCAAAGAGATAAAAATGAGCAGTACACTGATCTTTCCCAGAGCTAAACACAAAAGTCCATTCTGCAACTTAGTCTTCCATTAGCATGCTTTTTCTCTGTCTCACATACAGCATGTTTCTACTGTCAGTGCTGGGGAAGGTTACAAATTTTAACTCATTTTCAGGCTTGGGTTATTTTTTTTTGTTGTTGTTGTGTTTTCTGTTGAAGTCAAATGAACAGAAAGAAAAAGCCAGGGTACTGCCACTGACCTGAATCACATGATAACTTTTGTTTTGATGAAGCACACGATGTTTGCTGAGACTATTTATCAGTGTATTTAAACCTTTCTAGGTTTTGTTTGCTTTGTAACTGTTCCTAGATACTAAGATACGGAATTTGGTTTCCATATGCTTTTGCCCTCCAGATACTCATCATCTCTATGTAAAGCAGTTCTAACAACTGAAACAGCACATTGGTTTTCTTGCTAGTGAAAATACATGCTATTTTTATAGCTTCTGCTAGACACTCCTGCTGCTGTCTTTCTGTATGATTGTCTATAGAACAAATGAAGAAACTAACCTGAACTTAGTCCCCTGCTTATTTTCCTTTAACTTTTCATTGTGAACTTCTAAGATTAAATATTTTACATTGGTCTTTGCTATGTTTTTGTCAATAAATCTTCATAATTAAACCCCTCTGATAACTTTACAGAGGTAAGGGCTAACAAAGTAATTTATTCAGCAGAATTGGTTATAAAGAGAAGATAAGTCACAATCTGACCGTCAGCCAAACTGAAGCCTGAGTGGTGTAGTACAGTGAGTAAGGCTGAGAAGTTCTTCTTCCTAAACTTGGTTCCAAAAGGAGAAGGAAATCTAGATTGTCTGGCATCAGGGATAATTGAAATGGGATTCTTGAAACAATACAAAAATTAAAAGGTTTCCTTAATGTGGATTTGGGAATTGAGAAACTCGAGTTACATACTGTAAAAAAGCTCTAGAAAACAATGATTTTCATCTCTGTTAAAAAGAAAACACATAAACCAACTAAGGCTCTACAGGGCTTGTTTTCTCTATGTAGAACCTTGCTTTCCTACCGAAGACGTTCACATGCCAGCTAGCCAGTATTCTGTGAACTGCTTGCCACACTAGCATGCATGGTTTGTTAAAAGCAAAGTACTTTCCTTTTTTTGGAGGGAAATAACTCTTTGGAACACAAGCCATTTTTAAAAGCACTCTAAGGAAAAGAAAATAATGATTTGGAAGAGTCCTTCATCCTCCCTTTCACCTTATTATGAAAACCAAAGCATAAACAATTCAGGTTTCAGAACACTGCACAGGTACACGGCTATCTGCAGCCCAAACTATCTGTGAATGTGTATTTAGAGTGCAAGCATCTGCATTATTCTGAAACCAGAACATTTGCAACTGTGAAGCTTTAAGCAATTGGCAGTTTTAACAGCATTAACAACAACAAAGGTTGTATCAAACAACATAGCTATATTCAACAGCCTGTCATTTTAGAATGCTCCCTGTGCCTTATATGCCTTAGCCTTTTGGATCTGTATACTCATATGGATAACAGATGAGAAAAATACAATGCATTCATTTGTTCAGTCTGTATCTTAGGTAAGTTTCTGATGTGTATCAAGTAATTTTGAAATCATGAAAAGATGTAGATGAGCTTGGAGAAAACAAGCTGCTAGCAGTAGCTGCAAGTAATTTTAAAGACTTGCCAAAGCTACTGTAGGAACTAAAGCTGTTAATGCTAGCTGTCATTTTTAATCTTTGAATTGTGATATCAACAGATATGCATAAAGCTTCTCTAAAAAGACTTTCAGTGTCAGCTTTTATCCATATACCACATTATGTCAAGATATCATAGGCTTACATTAAAGTCTTTCAAAAAGCAATGGACAATAAATTTTGATGGGATACATAGGATACAGGATGAAATCCCACATGGTGTAAAACAGTACTTTATCTCTATGGTTCTGGACTATCCCTCATCCTCTTCCTCTTTTTGTTCTTCTCCTTTAAAAACTCAGTGAATCTCTCTCAAAATTCTTACAGTATTTTTCTATTTTATATGATGTGTAAAAATTATTTTCTGGTTCAGTTCTAGGAAAGAAGACTTCTCCTATTTCATTTACTGAATCCGTATCTTATATTGGAGTTTATAGTTATATAGGAGTGGTAACAAATTGTTACTAGACTTTCTCCATGAGTGCCTTAATGTGATCTTCATTTACATTTGACACCACTTTTATTTTCCTTTCTTTCAAAATGTGTCTGTCTAGAAAATCTGATGTGACAGTCTTTAATGCATTTAAGATTTCATATTAAAAAAAAAAAAAAAAAAAAAAAAGTAGAATATTACCCATGGAAACCTGTTGAAAATTTTAATTACTTAGAGATGGTAAAACTTTCAGCAGATACCTTTTATCCACACTTGATGTGATACAGAGAATGCATGTTCTGTGCATTTGTGTGAGGACTTCACTGGCTTCCTGTAAGCTCACAGGAACATGGCAATTTGGGTTCAGCATGAGCAGGGGTGTGCAGGAGGTTATAAAGGCCTTTACAATGAGGTGGCCATTGCTTTCTATTTTCCAATGTATAACAACTAAATGTTCCTTGTCTTGTTAGAGTTACTTTGAAAAAGAATAGCATATACTCTTGCTTTGTATGATATTGTTCTCTCAAACCTCCTCTGTGTTAAACATGCATATGTGCACAGACACACAAACATGTCTGCTACATTTTTTTCTGTTAAGAACCCTACTACCAAAAAAAACAGTTATATCTGCCACTGCAAAATAGTAAAGCTGACTTACTGGTGCAAGTGGCAGGGGCTTCAACATTGACTTCAACAGAATCAAGATACATAAAGCCAAGGTGAACTGCAGTACAACCTAGATAATGACCATCATCTCCACTCAGAATCATTTCATGTGGAAATCAAATCTGCTAGTTCAAGGTCTCCTGTTGGCAGCTGAAATGAATGTACTTGAAAATGGAGTTTCCTATCCACCAGAGAAAACAAAATCTAGAAAAATGAGACATAGCCATGGTAACACTTACTGTCTATTGGTCATCACAGTGCAATGATGATGAATTCCTATTGGTGAAATGTGTCAATAAAACTTCCACAAAATGGTCAAGCAGCAGCTGAGATTTCTGAATTGCATTACCAGCTATCTGGTTGCTGATTTTTTATGTCAAGTATAAACTTAGGTCAATGTTGCATCATCATTATCACTGCCATTTTTCAGGACTGTCCTCACGATGTCATGCCCAACTGAGCAGAAGTGATCTCTTGCATGATTTCAAATAGCACAAGTGACCTTAGGCCTGATTTAATCTTTTTGGACATTCATTTCTTTCATTCCCCACCCACTACTTTTTTCATTCCTGAGCTCCATAAGTCTTTCAGTGTCCTTGTGAAAACGTGCACGGGGGGGGAAAGGCTTTATTTAGTTGAAACCTAGCTTCCTTTGCTAATTTGGACAGGTCACTAAGGACCATTCTCTATTTCTATGGAGGCTTCTTATTATCACTTTAAAGAATAAAACAAGTTCAATATGAGTGAAATGCTAGCCTTTTGCCAAACGGATAACAGAAATTCTTACAGTCCAATCTTCCTGTGTCTTGGTGAATTCAAATTCTAACATCATGAAGACAGACAAGGCATGTTTAAAGTGTGTTGATACAGATAAAGTCTGGCACAGTGTGGTCCCAGGCTCTGCTGAAATCTCTAAACACTGTTGGAATATCTGTAATAATTAATAGATGCTGGTGAGGGCTTTTGCTAGGAGATAGCAGAGAAAAGGGGTCCACATACTTTCTCCTTCTTTGCATAAGTGTTTAGATTGTGATGACTGTGTGCTGAAGAAAAAGGTGCATGATACATGCAGATTGAATTTTACCCTCACATAACCAGGTAATATAATTTACATTTTTATGAATAGAATCATAGAATATCCTGAGTTAGAAGGGACCCACAAAGATCAAGTCCAGCTCCTGACTCTGCACAAGACCACCCAAAAATCAGACCATGTGTCTGATATTCAGGGTTGCCTTTTCCAAGGTGCAGAATCTGTCACCTGCTCTCATTAAACTTTATATTGTTGGTGGTTGCCCAGCTCCTTTGAAAGCAGTAGGCAAAAAAGTAGATCTCAGTTAATGGGTTTATACTGCCATAGTAGGAACAGTGCCACTAACTCAGCATAGTGAAATGATACTGATTTGGCTCTGCAAGCTATTCTAGAAACCTTTCAAGGTGTTTCTTTTTCCTGATAGAAAAGAAACAAACAAAAAAACAAACAAACAAATTTCTATTTTACACTGCTAGAGGTAGTGTAATCCTTACCTATCTTACCTTAAAACCAGTGACATATCTACTAGATTGAGCCGGTCATGTAAATACTTAAACTAAATAAAAGCCATCATAAAATGGTATACAGAATTTTAAGTTATAAATGCTCACAGCTAATCATTTAAATGTTAAAGCCCAAATCTTGATAAAACTCACTGACACTAGTCCTATAGGAGCTGACTTTTAAGGCTTGGATTCACGGTCTCTAACTTCTGGCCTTGTCAATATAGCTTTTGCCTCCATTCTGTGAGCAACAGAGAGGAATAGACTTCCCCAGAGACAGCGTGAGATCTTAGGTATCCTAAACTGTCTTTTTCAGATTTCTCTTTTTCTCCATCTCATTGTTTCCTGCAGCTAGAGTTCACGTACCTAAGGTAGGTTACTTAATTAATTGCTTACAGTTGACAGAAATTAATTTAGTGTCACAGAGCAACTTTTACTGGAGAAATAATTCAAAATTCAGTCACTTTAGGTTCATATA